>NC_141459.1:35000000-35625000 GCF_015680905.1 Coptis chinensis
TGCGCATCATCGTTCTATTTTGCGAACGGAATAATCAAGCCACTATTCGGCTACGCCAGGAGGGCCATTCAGCTTAACTGAAACGCCAGGAGGGCCGCCCGAAGGCCATTCAGCTTAACTGAAACGCTAGAAGGGCCAATCACATGAGTTGTGGTAGTCAGGTTCTAGGATTTTCGTTACGTAATTTATTCAGGTGTCATACATTAATGACTCATAATCATTTCTACTATACCACGTGCAGGTCAATTACCTTATTGCACTAAGCCACAATACATAGAAATATCTCAGTTACCTCATAACCATTTTCATTCTTTCACGTGCCAATATATTATTGCACTACACCACACTCCCGTGGGCAAATATTCACCAATACTATAATAGCATCTCACATATAAAATAATGGAGTGTATATACATTTCTCCATGATATTGCATTAATATAAATATCCCAGCATATTATATCATGTCACAATGCTTCAACGTATCACATACATTTTTATTATAATGTATTAGGAATATAATATCTCCTAACATCTCAATATCGTCACGTGTCAAAAATACACAACATCAATGTCAAATCTTTCTTAGATAATGACAACCAAATATATACAAGCTTCCACAGCATTTTATTACTATATGTGTCCATATAATATACAACATAAAACGTAGCACAATTAGACAGTCCACAGTCCACAATCAAAGCCCAATATATATATGCTTTACACATTACTCACGTCAAATCTAAATTAGATAATGACAAACCCAAATTATATAATATCCGACAACGTTCTATTATTACCTTTATCCATATAGTCAAATATGTGAAAAACTGGAAAAGTCAACATTTACAGTCAACGGTCAAAGTCAACGGTCAAAGGTCAACACATCATGGTCAAGGTCAAAGTCAACACATCATGGTCAAAGTCAACACATCATGGTCAAAATCAAAGTCAACCCATCATGGTCAAAGTCAACCTGTCATTGTCAAAGTCAAACTGGCGTTTCCGTGTTTGACAAGTTCAGGGTCATAGCCATGGTTCATGGCTAAGGTCAAAGGTGTATGGCTCATGGGCTCATGACCAAGGTCATGGTTCGGACCCAACTGGCCAAGCCCAAACCTTAAAACCCGGAAGTCTAAAACCAATTTATTAATTCTACCCGACCCAAATGGGATCTATATTAAATTATATGGACTGGCCCAAGCAATATTAGAAACGGGCCCAAAAACTTTAGACTGAACTGGCCCAAAACAGCTAATTAGTTTGGCCCAAATCCGGAATATAACTCGGCCCACAACTAACACTAAACTGAAATTTCGGTCCAACCACTATTGAAATTTCGGCCAAGCCAATAAAACATTTCGCCCAACAACTTAACTAAAACCGCCTAACCAAACTAATGTTTTGGCCCAAATAACTTAACCCACACCCGCCCAACCCAAATGACTAAGGCCCAAGCCCAAATCGTCTCATCTTCTCCTTCCCGATTCTCCTCCACCACCACCAAAATCAACCGGCCACCACCTCTCACACAACCACCAATCTAACCAAGCGGTTTTACTCCCCATAACAACCCATACAACTTTAAAGAAACCGAAAATCACAAATCCTTAAATCCAACATCGCCAGAACTAGATCTGGAACTAATTTCGGCCTCCATTAATGGCTTCCCCCAAGCTTCCAACAGCACCATTAGCATCCCCCACACCCACACGACCCTACCCCATCAATCAATCAATACAAAACACAACACTCATAGTCCCCATCCTTTTCTTCATGATTTAAAGCCATTAACGCCATTTAGGGAGCTTCGGCAAAGACCATTCCAACCTCAAACACACCCCTCACACCCAAACATCAACCCATCATCCACAATCAAAACGAAAAACCAACCATCACAGTTACATAAACTTGTATCGGCGATTTCTTGGTGCCGCCACAAATGGTTCTTCAGAGCTTGAACAGCTCATCCAAACCATAACAACCAACCTCAAACCTATAACCCCCGACATAATTCAACAAATTCCAAGCCACATTCCAAGCCACGATAAAAAAAACAACAACTGAGTTCAAATAGAGAAACAGAGAAACAAACAAAAAAAAAGATCTATTGCCTTGGGCTAAACCGCCTTTTTTAACCGCCATAAAGCTTGGGCGGTTCAAAGTCGTTTTCCTAGCCTCAACAGAGTTTCGACAGATTAACCAATATATAAAAACAAAACCTATACACCGATATCACGAAAATCAGAAATCCGGTGATATAGCAAAATAGCTACTCACCAGATGAACGAGCTCCTCTACGAATTTCTCCGAGTCCGAAATGCCGTCCCACCCTCTAGAAATCCAAATTTCATCTCTCACCTCCATTTTTAATATTCTATTATTCTCTGGAACCCTATTTTCTAGAAAAATGTGTTTATATACTTGGGTCCGAAACCCAAGCCCAACACAGACTCGGGCCCAAAACCAGGCCCACGTATTCCGAGTCCAACGAATTTTGAAAATAAATAATTTAATTAATTAATAAATAGAAAAATACGTATTTAAAAATATGGGCGTTACACTCTGGTTGGCTTGTTCTGTTACACTCAACTGAGGAGAATGAAGATGAACAAGAGGAAGATGAGAAAGAGGCCCTTGCTGACTCCATAGAAACTCTATGATTCTCAATCACGTTCTAGCTCGAATTTTTGTCCTGCAATTGCAAGTCAGAACTATATTATATATCCCTCACATAATATTATGCAGATTCCAAATACACCAAAGTGAAGCCGTTAATAGTTGAGTTAAGTTTTTTTTTTTACTTTAGTCATGCGCAGTCACTATGACACTCATCTCCATGGTTGCTATTCTTTGAAGTGAGAATGGATCATTAAAGAGAGATGCATGCATAGAATATGAGAAAAAAAATTAAAATGTTAACATACTTGAACTTGGTAATACAACAAACGAAATGGGAAATAAAAAGAAATCACAAGTCCATTAACCCTTCCTGAACAAGCAATTTGGCCTCTCGATCCGAAAATGTATATAGGATAGCTTACCCGATAAAGAGGACATCACCGATTAAAAATAAAATTCTGTATCCATAAAGTGATTTTGTAGCAAATCAAACATTTCTGGATTTTGTAGGAACAAAAAAAAAAAAACATGAAAAGCTAAAACTTCTAAGCAACGGGAAATGGATACGTGTACCTCGGAAATGTTAAGTCCACTGATATCCTTTAATGAACCAATGCTAACAAAATTGTCACCTCTTAGGGTAATGATCGTTGAAGACGAAACAAATGAAGAAACGACTAGAGACGTGGGGGTGGGGGGTGGGGGGTGGGTTTGAACCTTGAACGTGGGGGTTGGGAGTTCCGAAATACCTCCAAAATAACCTCAGCAGTTTCTTTTTAGCTAGCGTCTGTTTACATTGTCAACGTTTTCAATATATGGATTCGTGGGCTTTTTATCTTTTGGACTTTTTTGTGGACTTAAATTTGAGTACTACTAGTATACTGCTAAGCAGTGGGGGCGTGACCGGAGAGGGAGAGGGAGGAGTGCTTATATGACCTGAAAATGAAAGCAACGACTGAAATCGGCTGACAAGATTGAGTGCTTCAATGATATATTAAACTTAAACACGACACTAACTATAAAAAGCCTTATAGCATATCCACTGTAAAGTTTCGCAAGCACCAGCCTAGATATATTTCATCATTTTCTTGAGTGGTTATACATATAAAATCCAAGACAGGCATTTTCATAGATTGAGCTACAGCATTGCAAGTGAAGAAAGAAAGATACATACCAAAGCCACGAGGTTCTGAGTTCCTGATAAGAGCCCAAAACTGTAGTTTTAACCCCTTAATAATCATACTGTTAGACCAATTATGTGAATAATAAGTAAGAGTTAATACTGATTACGTGTTTTTATGCATTTCAGGGCTTCAAAGTCCATTATCTTGTGAGAAATGTGCCACTTTAGCGAGATAAAGGAGCAAAAGTCAGTGAGAACTTCGAATGCCATATCTTTGGACTTAGACCTCGGATTGAGGCCTACCTTATGTCAAAACGACCGGTCTCGGAAAGAGCTTTGCAATGGTCCAAGCCTTGACCCAATCAGAGGAGCAGAAGTGGACGAAAAGTCTGTGGAAGCCAACTGCAGCTGAAGAGGCCTTTTGGACGAAAGAATTGGGTTTTGGGCCCGATTCTCGGCCCAAAACATGGCTCCAAGCCCATGCACGAATTTTGGATCTGGATGTATAAAACAAAAAGCTTAGCTCTTTGTTAATGGTAGCTAGTTAGACCTAAATTAAGATATAGAATTCTAGATCTAGTTTATTTAATTAAATTAAGTTTTAGCTCCATTTAAATTCTTGTTTTAGATTAAATCTCTGAATCATTGTTCTTGATTGATTAGATAAATAAAGTAGTATTTTTATCAAGTTTGAATTTTGTCAATTCCATTCTAGATCTAATTTCAATTCTTGTTCCTAGTTCATTCCAAACCATTAAATTAGATTCATTATTGTTCAAATTAAGTAAATCTAAATTTCTTACATTATGTTTAGTTTAGATTCAATGGGAAATGTTAGATTGATGATTCAAGGCTAAACCTCCATTAGAGGGGTTGATGAAGCCTTGATGAAACCTTAGTTGTTTAGTATAGAAACGTTGTAGCATCTATTCCACTCTAGAAGGTCGGCGTTTAGCCATGAGAATGGGTGGGCGACCTCACATGCTAGTTAGTACTTGGTAGAAATGCCATGAACACTAGGGATTAGACTTCGAATTCTTGCGCGGAAAACGCATCTAATCGAGATACCACAATCTGTACTAGGTCATTAAGTTGGATTCGAGGTGGATTCAATTCCCCTCTAATTCCTTTATCTAGAGTCAAACAATAGTATTTCCATAGCATTTGTAGTTAATTTCTAGTAATCATCTTAATTAAGTATCGTAGTTTAATATTTCGTAAAGCTCTCATTGACTTAAGACTGATTTCTTAGACTTAGAGAACAATCCGTGCTAGAGAACTAGGAGTGGAACGAACTTCCTACTCCACTTAGTGCAATTCGCATCGAGAGTAGAAACTTTGATAATAGACTCGTAAAAGAATAGTTATAGTTTACTTACGTTGTGAATTCATAGTTCATTTCGTAGGTAAATTATTCATTTTATACTTATCAAATGGCGCCGCTGCCATCTTAGTTGCACTTTAGCATTGTTTTCTTTGTAGAAGTAGTTATTTTTAAGTCCCATTAAACCCACCCACCCTTGTTTGATTCACATTGTGGTTGCCGCTTTTGTTTTGGAAAAATTCGCGGGATTTACACTTTCGAAGGCCAAAAGAGAGACGCGACCAGCTATCTTCTTCGAATTCTCATTTACACCGAAGGCCACGCTTCAAAGAGCGACCAGCGCTATCTTACTGGAATTCTCGTTCTGGTGGAAGCCAGCAGATAGAGATAATAAGCGCCAGCGCGCCGATATTTTTCGGTTTCCACGGTTTGTTTGAACTTCGAGTTGTCAAGTTTTTCAGTGTTCTAACCTCTTTTATACACCGAACACGCGTACACAAGACGCTATTCATAAGCGAAGCAAGGACGCTTATCGGGTATTCCTTTCTTCCACACCTCGCATTTCCGGTTAGAGGTTTTCTACTAGTATATCGAATTGTTTGGAGTGTTGCATGTTAGTTAAGCTCAACTTAGTCTTGCATGAGATTAAGGTCCGCAGTCGAACAAAACAACAAAACGTAATTACACCACAACAAACAAGTCTATCTAGTACACCACCCACGACACCTCTAACTACTATCACACACACCATACGACATAATGGTGAAGAAAGAGAGACTCCTCTCTCCGGCTTTTACAAAGCCTTGAGCGATAGCCCTAAATGGCGTGCATCGTTCTAGCGGACCCGGTGGGGATTTTCGAATCCCCAAACATATTTAATTTGTTACCCGTTTTCATGGGTTAGACCATGAAAAACCTTATCGGCTATCGTTAGGATTGAACAAGTCCTTACAACATTCCACCATCCTACGGTTGGTGCGGAGCAAATTAAACCGAGGGTATTCCCTTTCACCCTAGCCGATAAAGGCGTCTTGGTTAACTGCCCAAAGCGCTAATTCTCGTGGACACACATGGGCTAAACTTGTTCACCTGTTTATGGAACATTTTTACCCACCCCCTAAAGGCGGATGAAATGCTTTCCAAGATCCATTTCTTCCGGCGGAACCCTCATGAATCATTTTCTCGAGGCATGGAATCGTTCACCGATCTCCTTATAGAGTGTCCACACCATAACCTAGCAAAAGACCGCGTTAGTTAGTTGCCTTTTTCAAAGGACTTCAACATCACCATAAAGAAGTCCTTGACATAATGAATGGGGTAGTTTCCTAAGTAAAGGAGCCTCGGAGGCTTACAAATTTTTAGAAGACCAAACTAAACGGAATAATAATTGGGGGGGGAGTGATGATATCCCCCGCTCCGCTAGTTCTTCTTCAACAGTCAAGGCCGCTAGTATGTTTGAGAATAAAACCGATCCAGAACTTAAAAATTTACTCGAATCTCTAACTAAAAAAGTGGAGGCTATTTCTGTTCAACAAAAGCCTATCCCCGTCATGAATGTAAACTCCAACCCATGTAATTTCTGTTTGAGTCCAGAGCACCCTGACAATTATTGTCCTCTAGCTTATGAACAACAACCACTAGAGCAAGATAATGTTTACTCTATTAATAACTATCCTATTCCTAACGCCCTTGGAGACAACATCCCAACTTAGGTTGGAGAAATAATCAACAAAACGCCTCCGGTCTACAATAATCAAAACGTTAGGCAAGCAAACAATTATAACCAAGCTCCACCTAGACAAGGACAAGGACAAGGACAAGGTCAAGGGAATTATAATAATTATAACAACCAAAGCGAACTAACGACAAGGTCAAGCACAAGGTCGAATAATTATAATAATTATAATACCAATAGAGGTATCGTTCGGTTAATAATAATAACTATCACAACCCACCCATAAATAATCAACGAGAGATAGTTCGGTCGCACCACCCGTGACTACTACACCTACACAACCGGATCGTTATAGGCGCCTTTATACAAGTTACCCAACAACTTTTCCGGACAATGACTCAATCAAACCAACGATCTTACAATCCATAAATCGGGGCATACAACGGTTAGCCCAAGAGAAAGCCCAACCAAAAGGCGTGTTTCCAAGTCAAGCGATACCAAACCCTAAAACGAGCAAACCACGACCTTTGAGGTAAACGGTAATTCTAGTATGCGGAAACTACAATCGTAGGTGACCTAAATGCCATCACCACTCTCCGTTCGGAAGAGTGGTTGATAACAAAAACTAACTACGCTGTAGTTACCCCATCGATACTCTACACCGGATATCGAACTAGATACCGCAATAGAAACCAAGAGCCTACCACGGTAGAGGTACCGGTTAAACCACAACCAAAGAAACCGAAAGCCAAGGTTACCGCAGACAAGTAGAGCCATATCACGAAATATAGAGCGAAACCACCGTTCCTCAAAATTAGCCATGCTAACCAGGGATACAAACTTTGAGGAAATTAGGAACGTGTTCAAGAATCTAACGATAAACCTTCCTTTTCTCGAAGCTATTAAAAAGCTACCTAACCACGCTAAGTTTCTTAAAGAGTTGTGCACTACTAGGCGTAAGACGAACATACCCAAAGACGCCTTTTTAACTGAACAGTTCCCAACTTTATCCGAAAATAATGGAATTGTTAAGTACAAGGACCCTGGTCGTCCTACTGTCAAATGCACCTTAGGAGATTCCTACACGACGACCGCTTTATTAGACCTGGGGGCGAGTGTTAACTTACTCCCGTATTACTTGTATAAACAAATAGGTCTACGAAATGCAACCTACAAAAAATAACGCGTTGCAATTAGCGGACGGTCAATTAAGTATCCTAAAGGTGTAGTGGAAAACGTGCTTGTTAAGGTTCGAGGATTTCTACTATCCTGCTGATTTTGTTATCCTCGATCACGAGTAATTAAGCTAATGACTCTGTACCAATCATCTTAGGGCGCCTTCCTTCTTGGCGCCAATGCGCTTATAAATTGTCGCGATGGAAAGATGTCCTTATCTTTTGGCCATCTTTTCGTCGAGGTAAATGTTTTAAAATGATGAAACAGCGATTACCATATTAGCCTCATAGATGGGGAGGTTAGCATGATCGAGAGTTTAGCTCAAGATTATTTTAACAACACGTTTCACGAAAACAATATGTACAAATTCCTTTCTTTTGGACCTTCGATTTTGTGAATGATTCCTACTTAGAGGAGGTCAACACCATCCCGGAATCCACACCAATTGTAGACCGGGTTGCTAAATATATCGAGTATGAAGACTTGCTACCTAAGCAAGTATTCATTACACAAGATAAGGACACTTATGAAACATCAACGGACATTACATCCCACACACGTGCTTAAACCTCTTCCCGGTTAAAATATATTCAACTTGATCCGGATGGTAGTCACCCGATAATTATATCTTCTCTGCTAACTAAAGATGAAGAGACATCTTTAATAAGGGTGATTAGGGGAACATCGGTCTGCGATTGGTTGGTCCTTAGTGACATTAAGGGCATCGACCCTAATGTCTGCACTCATCGTATACATTTGGAGGATAACGCGAAGACTTCTCCATGAACCTCGGCGTCGCTTGAACCCCCCATGATGAAGAGGTGGTTAGGGAAGAAGTCTTGCGATTCTTGGATCGCGGGTATTATATACCCAATCTCCGATAGCGAATGGGTAAGTCCCATTCATGTAGTTCCTAAGAAATCGGGGAATTACCATGGTGCGTAGCGGGAAGGGTGACTATGTTGTCACTCAAGGTCCTATGAAATGGAGAATCTGTATTGATTCTGACGCGTTTAAATGCTATGACACGAAAAGGATCACTTTCCCTTACCATTTATAGATCGGATGCTAGAACGCCTAGCTGGTCATGCCTTTTATTGTTTCTGGGCGGCTACTCGGCTATTTTCAGATTATTATTGATATTGATGACCAAGAAAAGACAACTTTCACATGTCCCTTCGAACATATGCCTATAAACGAATGCCTTTTGGCCTTTGTAATGCTCCCCGGTACCTTCCAAATGTATGCTTCATATATTTAGCGACATGGTAGAAGCTTTTATGGAAGTTTTCATGGATGATTTTTCTATCTATGGAGACTCTTTTACTGAGAATGCCCGCCTAACATTGTCTAAGGTCTTGACACGGTGTGAAGAAAAGAGCCTCGCTTTTAAATTGGGAAAAGTGTCATTTCATGGTCAAAAAGGCATAGTACTAGGTCATATTGTATCTAGTGATGGCATCGAAGTAGATAAAGCCAAACTAGATAAGATAGCGACCTACCTAAACCACGGGACTTGTCGTGAGATTAGAGCCTTTCTAGGCCATCGGGGGGTTTATAGGCGTTTCATTAAAGATTTTTTAAAATAGCTAGGCCTTTAACTAACCTCCTTTTGAAAGATGCCATCTTTGATTTTAATTTTAATCGTAAACGGGCTTTTGAAACCTTAAAAGCTGCCCTAACCATTGCACCTATTATCTGACCTCGATTGGTCTAAACCTTTCGAACTCATGTGTGATGCTAGTGACTATCACGGTTGGTCTTTGTCTTTGGGACGAAAACTAGATAATAAGTCCATCATTATTTATTATGCTAGTAAAACTTTAAACGATGCTCAACGAATTATACAACTACTGAAAAAAATTCTTAGCTGTCATTTATGCTTTAGATAAATTTAGTCCTTATTTGGTTGGTTCTAAAACTTTAGTTTACCGCGGACCATGCAGCCATAGGTACCTTCTTGCAAAGAAGGATGCTAAGCGAGATTAATCCGATGGATTCTTCTCCTGCAAGAGTTCACATTAGAAATAAAGGACAAAAAGAGGGGTCAAAACGTGGTTGCCGACCACTTATCTAGACCCGACCAATGACGATAGCGGTGATTCCCGAGTCCATACCGGACTCTTTTCCCGATGAGCATCGTATGCTATTTTTTCATCACCATGGTATCGCGGACACATCGTAAAATTATTTAGCGGCTGATGTTATGCCTTATAATTGGACAAGAAACGAACGTAAGAAGTTCTTGGCCAGAGTCAAGTTATACTACTGGGACGAGCCCTACCTTTTTAAGTATTGTGCGGATCAGATTATTCGTCGTTGCATTCCCCAATGGGAATATAATGAAGTTCTATCCTTCTGCCATGATAAAGAGTGTGGTGGCCACTTTAGTGGAATGAAAACAGCCGCTAAAGTTCTTCAATGTGGATTTTATTGGCCTACCCTTTTAAGGATGCCCAAGTGCATTGCAAGGCGTGTATTCGTTGCCAACAACTTGGGCTTAATCCTGGCGTAATATGATGCCTTTAAATCCAATCTTGATAGTAGAAATTTTTCGATGTTTGGGGTATTGATTTCATGGGCCCGTTCCTGTTTCCCACGGTTATATTTATATTCTAGTTGCCGTGGACTACGTGTCTAAATGGATAGAGGCCCTAGCTTGCGTAGCAATGACCATAAGACCGTAGTATTTTTATTAAAGAATACATTTTCTGTGGTAGGTTTGGCATTCCTAAAGCCATCATTAGTGATGGGGAACACATTTTTACAACAGAGTTGTTGCATCCCTAGTGAAAAAAGTATGGAGTTACACACAAAAGTAGCAACTCCTTATCATCCACAAACTAGCGGACAAGTAGAAGTTTCTAATAGGGAAATCAAAAAGATTTTAGAAACAACGGTAAACCCCGATAGGAAAGACGGGTCGAGCGTCTATCGGATGCCTTATGGGCATATAGAACTGCTTTCAAAACTCCTATAGGTATGTCTCCCTTTAGACTTGTATTTGGGAAACCATGTCATTTGCTCCGAAATTAGAGCACCGCTTTCGTGGGCTATAAAAGCCTTTAATTTCAATATTGATGAGGCGGGCAAAACGCAGTTACAATTAAATGAGCTTGAAGAAATCCGTGGCGATTCTTACGATCTCGCTGGATTTATAAAGCCAACATGAAACGTGTTCATGATAAGCATATCCCGCGTAAAGAGTTTGTGGTCGGACAAAAGGTTTTGCTTTACAACTCCCGTCTACATATTTTCCCGGGGAAACTAAAACCCGTTGGTGCGGCCCTTTTTCTCGTTCTTGAAGTCACCCCTTACGGGCAATTACCTTGGTAAATCCCAGGGACAACGGTACCTTTCAAGTTAATGGTCAACGGTTAAAACATTTTCACGAACTTTTGTCCCCCGATGTGGAGGAAGTCCTTTTACGGGACCACTGTCTATGAGGGCCGACCCTTGTCATGTGGTGTACTTACTTTCATTTCCATATCTTGATAAGTACACCATTCAGGTAACCGGCCCTCCCTATGGAGTGTGTGGTCGTAAGTACGGATCCTAAGTCCACAGTTCACATAATTCACGTTGTCCACTTTCGCATGTTTTCTCGATTTTTTGAGTCATGTTCCTCTATGGAGTGAATTATGTATTTATTGTTTTTCGTGTTTCTTATAGTAAACAAATAAAAATAAATTAAAATTCATAAAAATCATAGACATAGCAATCCAACAAGTCTTGGGAATCGACTTTAAATCGACCCACGTTGTAAAACAAATTTTGTGGTTAAAAATTTGTTTGGGGGGAAAATCAGTCTTTCCATCCGGATTGCTCGAACTTTCTAGTTGTGTTGTTTAGGTCCATTAGTATAGTTCATTGGGGTTGGCGTTACCAAATTTAGTGTTCATTCGTTAAGCATAACTTACGTCATGCACGCACTACTGAGGCGTTTTCCACTATCTTATTAGTCACCCCGGTCGAATAGAGTAGTTTATGGATCATTGGATTGGAAATTCTCTCCTAATCATTTCCATATCTCATTCGAAAAAGAATCGGACCGATAATGAAGCGGGAAATCTAGTTTGAAATTATGCTTAAAATCGACAAAAGTCGAAAAATACGAATTGGGCTTGGGCGACTCGCTCACCTAGAAGCGGCCAGCACTTTCCAAAACCAAATCGCGATCTTCTTCTTCTCCAGCCGCTTGACACAAATTTTAAATCCAAACCCTATCAACCAAAAAAAAAAAAAAAAAAAATAATAAAAAAATAGAATACATCACAATAAGAAGACCACCCACGCCCGTTGTGAAAACACCAATCTTCCACACAATCCAACCGTTTCCACCATTAAACCATCCACCAATTCAAGTTTTCATACCCACCGTCGTACCTAACATAACCACCACTGTTGGTTTAGTTAGAGTTCATCAAACTTCGCATCCACCACCATCTACAAACCCCAAATCGATTAAATAACTTCAATGGCGAACGACGTAGAATTACCGAAAAACGATTTGCTTTCCGGTTTAGCGTGCCATTTTATGACACGGAGATGTTTAAGAGACATTGGAACGGACTGTGGTATTCGACAGAGGATTTCTATCACTATGATTTGGTAGAACAGTTTTATAAGAAACGAAAGTGGAGGGAATAGGATTTTCATTAGGATAGCGAGAACGCGGAGGAAGTTCACGAGGCGGTTGTTGGTGAGCTATTAGGAATCACCCACAGTAACCAACCTAGATCGACCATTCGGGAATCCAAGAATACTGCAGTTCCTGTTTTGATGAAAGATACGGTCATAGAGGGTGAATACAATACGATATCTCATTCGTTAAGCGATTTACCACGAGAACCAATCAACAATAAACCGCCGTGGGATTGGTAAGAACGCCCCTCGGGAAAGACAAAGTCGGCGACATCGGACTTCGATGTCCGCGACGTTCTCTGGAATTTGCAAACGAAGGAGTATAATTTCTGCATCCTTGATTTAATTTTGAATGTGATTAGAGGAGTGGGAAAGCAGCTGGCCTCTTTCCCGTATTGATCACTAAGATTATGCTCTCATTTAGAGCCGCCGCTAGATCTGCTCCTATTAAGATCAAATTGCCTTCTAATGCGAAGTATTTATAAGGAATGCATCCAAAAGACGTGGCCGTTGTCCGCAGAGAAGGAAGTCGAAATCGGATAATGTAGGGGAAGATATGACATGGTTGGTTGAGGATAATTTTGATAGTCATACTTCTAATTTAGAGCGATTGATAATGCCGCAAACTGGTTTTGCGATGCGATTATCATATCTGTGAAGATATTAGACATAGACAAATCGTGCTTGAAATAAGCAAACGAACCTTCGACGATAGTTGAAATGCTCGTAAAGGGTCGGGCGATATCTTGTCTAACATGGAGGTTATCCACAATAATCACCAAGCCCCAATTATGCCGTACTCAAGATCGAGATGGAAGCCGCGGTAGCTTGTTCAGATATAGATGCTACTGACGCATGCCACTTTCGTGGATGAGTCTCTCTCACCGAAGTCCGAGAGGCATGAGCGTCGTCGCCCAGCCAGCCGGATGGCTCAAGCCATTCGTCACCACCACAGCCAGTCTCCATCTCGGGGACCATCTTCTTCCACGCCTAGGTGTGCACCATCGGTTATGTGTCCTTTAATTACATTGTTTTATTGTTTTGTTAGTGGAATTTTATTTCAGTAGTTAGATTGAGTATTAAGTTGTTAATTTTCGATTGCTTGGATTTCATATTATTTTAATATAATTTATTTTGATTATCTTTCGTATAGTTGTCTTGGAGTAAAAGTTGAAAATTAGGCCGATACCGGCATATCTATGATTTTTTTGTAGCGGTAGCATGATATGTAGGAGAGTTTAGAAGTTAATATTCTAAACCAAGTTTAAAAGATACCAGGGTTGTTAGGAAATCAAAGACATGGTTAGTTTCCGTTTTTGGGTTTGGTAGTTTCCTATTTCCGGAAATTGCCTTAAAACAATTTGGCAACTTGCCGATTCGTTTTGGAAACCCAGAACCTATTTAAACTTCCATCATACTACACTCACAACCCACACTACACCCCACAATCATCTTTCACTTTTCACTCCAGCCCTTTTTCTAGTTTTTTCTTGTTTTTCTTCTTAGAAATTCGATTTACGCACCTCGAAGCCGCCGCTTCAAGCAGAGCGACTTCGCCCTATTATCTTCAGAAATCGAAAATCACTAGAACGCCCAGCGCCACAGAGTAAGCGCCACCAGCTCAAACAAATCGAAATCGAAAACTTAACCGAAGCGCGCCAGCGCCAAGTAGAAGCGCGACCGCGCAAACTCAGAATTCCAAAAACCAAAGCCGCCAAAACCAAAGATAGCGCCAGCCTCTTTTTAGTAATCACAGGAATTTTCGATTTTCGGAGTTTCTTCCAGATTTCGCAGCTGTTCTACAGAGTAGTTTAGAGATGACACCACCTATAGTGATTCCTGAACAGTCATTTGAAGACTTGATGGGAACCTATACCTATGGCGCATCGTTCCGCGAGCGGATCTTGCAGTTAGGATGGCGGCATCTTCTGGTGAGTGATGACGATTCTTTTTCACCTAAGCTAACTGAATTCTTCTATAATAATATTACTTTTTCTTGTACCCAAGAAGGAGAACAAAAATTTACCCTTGCTATTGATGGTAAGACTATGGAATTCAGTAAGCACGTGATAGCTTTGGTTTCGGGATTGCCATTACCTGACCCTATGCACACGTGGGGATATATGACAGATAACTCATACCTATATGAATATGCCTATTTCCATGAGTATTATGGAGGAGGGGTATTTCGTATCATGGACCAAGACCAATATAACATCGCATACGAGTAGCCTATCACCGAATGTAGGCATTAACCATGTTGTTCATCATGATGAACATTCTAGGAAACGGCGGTTTATACGCCAATAATACCCGGTGGTGACGTTTTCCTTGCTTTAGGCGAGGGGCGTCGGAGGTATGACATTCCCCGAAGTTTTAGTTGCTACTCACGAAACGAGCCCATACCTTGAGGGCATAAGTACCTTCTTATGCCTGTCTTGGTTTGTCAGCCTTATACGCGCTTACCCCATATTCTCAGTACCGCGATTACCGCAGATTGGGAAAAGGGTCGAAATCATGAGACCCACCAATCGTGGTGGTAAGATCATTCCGAACCATGACTTGGTCGGGATGGCGGTGCAACCACATTTGGTTGCCCCCTTACACCCCATCGGACCAAATAACACTAGAGAGGTTAGCACTAGTTGATGATACACGACGGAAGGCATGGCAAGTTGTTATGGCATGGCAGGGATCGAAAAAGAACCTCTTATAGAAGAGGATGATGGCGAAGTAACTGCCGGGGTGCGGTAAGTTTTAGTTAAGTTAGTGTCCGCTTATGTCCCAAGCAATTTCATTACTGCTAACCCCATAATGGGTGGAACTCTTATAGAGTTGCGTCAGTTTTTGTATTTCCTATATTAGTATGTTCTAACCTTGTTTTGCAGATGTTCCAGAATTTCACGCGTTTCCATGGTATTTTCCTACACTCTTTATTTAAATACTTTGAGGACAAAGCATGCTTTTTGTTTGGGGGGGGGGCATAGAAACACGTGTAATTAAGGCATCTGTTAGGATATAGATATGTATAATATGCACTTGTTTTCTAGTTAAAATTTCAAAAACTCAAAAAAATATAAATAAAAAGTATGCTATACACTTAGGAATATTGGTATTGTTTTCTTTCTCCATGCTTTTAACGATCTAGAAGTCTCACGTAGCTTTTGCATCAGAATAATAGTTAGAAACTTAGGTTAATATGTACGTAATAATCTTTGCATCTATCTATAAATTTATTACATGAGTATCTATGATTGTTAGCAGTAAGTTTCTGAAATCTAGGCTAGATTACTTATTCTACAAATCCCGTGAGAATATAGCCTAAAGCCTTATATGAGCGAAAACATTTGAGAAATGACACAAGGGAGAAGTAAAATCCGGATAGAAAATCACACGTCCACTTGCTTGATCACTATGCCATATCCTAAGCGAGAATTTAGGCCCTCTTTGGATCGATATAGCCAGAAAGTCAAACCTATGAATTATTTTCCGCTAGTCGCCCCTCTGAGCCTTTCTTTAGCCTTCCATAAACCACAATTCCTTTACCCTGTTACAAAAACAAAACAAAATAAAAATAAAAAAAAAAAATCAACCTACCCAATTTAGAATAAGTCTGAGAATAGAATGAGGAAGAAGAGAAAAACCTGTGTAAACAAAAATTAGTTAGTTGCTTCAGAAAATAAAGAAAAGAAGTTTCCATCCAAAGAAAAGAAAAAAAAAAAAAAAATATATATATATATATATATATATATATATATATATATATAAAATAAATAAAAAAATCCAAAAAAAAAATAGAATAAAAGGGAGTCAAAGGCCAAAGAAAAGAAAAAGAAAAATATGGCTAAGGATGGAAACAAAGTGTAGAAGCAAAGGTAAATAACAAGGTTTTCTCTAGCTACATAATATGAAGACTCTATTATCTCAGACTTGTCCTCTAGAATATCCATTTCCTTCCTTCTTAAACCATCTCCTAATCCCCTCATGACACCTAATAAAGACCTCTAGCTCAATTAGGAATAGGTTAGTGTGATAGTAAGTGGCGGATGTGTTTGATCGACTCCGAACTTCCTTGTTTGTCATTGAGATTGTAAGGTAAAGTGTGCCCACTTGCACAATTTAGAGTAGCTTAAACTTGAGTGGAAAAATCAGAGTGGTTTTGTCTTGACATCTATGTGAGGACCTACTTAAGGACGCTTATTCGAAGTTTTTTAAAACGGACTGCTATTACATTTCATAGTATTACTCATTGTTATATGTGTATTTTAGATGATTGATTATTATGCATATATTAGCTTAGGGTTCTGACTGGGTTATTCTTATGTAATTGCTAGTGAGATGTATAGATAGTTGAGACATGAAGGAGAAAACAATAGTTTTATTTCTTAGTCGTTGTAGTATAGATGAAG
This sequence comes from Coptis chinensis, assembly GCF_015680905.1. Lineage (NCBI taxonomy): Eukaryota > Viridiplantae > Streptophyta > Magnoliopsida > Ranunculales > Ranunculaceae > Coptis > Coptis chinensis. The sequence goes on from NC_141459.1 coordinate 35,016,972, forward strand.
TTTGTGAGTACCTTCACTGGAAAACTCTCACGAGGCTATAACTCGTCCACTAGGGAATTCCTAGTGGTTTAAGGCCTTGTTGCATATGGTCAATGCAATCGCACTCAGCGAAACGAGATTAGGTAGAACTCCATTTTTGGTCACTTATTCTAATTTCTCATATTTGCTTGAGGACAAGCAAAATGCTGTTTGGGGGTGGTTTGATAAGAGCCCAAAACTGTAGTTTTAACCCCTTAATAATCATACTGTTAGACCAATTATGTGAATAATAAGTAAGAGTTAATACTGATTACGTGTTTTTATGCATTTCAGGCTTCAAAGTCCATTATCTTGAAAATGTGCCACTTTAGCGAGATAAAGGAGCAAAAGTCATCAGAACTTCCGAATGCCATATCTTTGGACTCAGACCTCGGATTGAGGCCTACCTTATGTCAAAACGACCGGCTCGGAAAGAGCTTTGCAATGGTCCAAGCCTTGACCCAATCAGAGGAGCAGAAGTGGACGAAAAGTCTGTGGAAGCCAACTGCAGCTGAAGAGGCCTTTTTGGACTGAAAGAAATTGGGTTTTGGGCCTGATTCTCTGGCCCAAAACATGGCTCCAAGCCCATGCACGAATTTTGGATCTGGATGTATAAAAACAAAAGCTTAGCTCTTTGTTAATGGTAGCTAGTTAGACCTAAATTAAGATATAGAATTCTAGATCTAGTTTATTTAATTAAATTAAGTTTTAGCTCCATTTAAATTCTTGTTTTAGATTAAATCTCTGAATCATTGTTCTTGATTGATTAGATAAATAAAGTAGTATTTTTATCAAGTTTGAATTTTGTCAATTCCATTCTAGATCTAATTTCAATTCTTGTTTCTAGTTCATTCCAAACCATTAAATTAGATTCATTATTGTTCAAATTAAGTAAATCTAAATTTCTTACATTATGTTTAGTTTAGATTCAATGGGAAATGTTAGATTGATGATTCAAGGCTAAACCTCCATTAGAGGGGTTGATGAAGCCTTGATGAAACCTTAGTTGTTTAGTATAGAAACGTTGTAGCATCTATTCCACTCTAGAAGGTCGCGTTTAAGCCATGAGAATGGGTGGGCTTACCTCACATGCTAGTTAGTACTTGGTAGAAATGCCATGAACACTAGGGATTAGACTCGAATTCTTTTGCGTGAAAACGCATCTGAATCGAGATACCACAATCTGTACTAGGTCATTAAGTTGGATTCGAGGTGGATTCAATTCCCCTCTAATTCCTTTATCTAGAGTCAAACAATAGTATTTCCATAGCATTTGTAGTTAATTTCTAGTAATCATCTTAATTAAGTATCGTAGTTTAATATTTCGTAAAGCTCTCATTGACTTAAGACTGATTTCTTAGACTTAGAGAACAATCCGTGCTAGAGAACTAGGAGTGGAACGAACTTCCTACTCCACTTAGTGCAATTCGCATCGAGAGTAGAAACTTTGATAATAGACTCGTAAAAGAATAGTTATAGTTTACTTACGTTGTGAATTCATAGTTCATTTCATAGGTAAATTATCCATTTTATACTTATCAGTTCCCATTGTGGTAGCCTTTGAATGAAGGATGAAGGATCACTTTCGGTACCCCAGTTGCTCTTGGAATAAGAATATTGAATATGCAAGAACAAAACAATAATTGATGTGAGAGAAAAATACTAACTGTATAAGTTCAATTGTAGCCTTCTCTCAATCTTAAACAGTATTATCAATTTCAGGACCAAAGACTCCCCATTTAGGTGACTTCATACCTAGAGGAAGCTATCGAAAAATCGAATTGAAATTGAAGAAGCAAAGTCTAAGAACAACACCTTAAGTTTTAAACAATCATAGTGGAGATTTACCTGGTTTGTCTTTCTCCTTCAACCTATCGTTGACCCTCTGCTACTGAGTTGTTGTTCGTATGCAACTGATTCTTCGTCTTTCTACTTCAAAGAAGCGAGATGTTGGTCTTCCTCCTCCAATCGGTTATCGGTTATGAACGAGCGAGGAGAAATTCGCAAAGTTTGTGCAAGAAAGAAATTAGGACAGACAGAAACCAACCAAGTGATATTTTGGGCCACGTACCCCCCACCCGGCCTAAGATCGTTCGCTCCGCTTACTTGACTACACGGACCTACTTTTTAGATCTACTAGTATACTGCTAAGCAGTGGGGGTGAGCGGAGTGGGAGAGGAAGATAGAGGAGTGGAGATGGAGAAGGAGGAGTGAAGATTTAGAGTGTCTGGAGGGGGAGAGGAAAAAGGAGAGTGAGAGAGACGAAGAGAAAAAACATAAGGGAAGAGATGAAGACAGACAGACAGAAACCAACCAAGTTGGTTTTTGTCCGCATAACCCCCCTTCTCCCAAAATGTTCGCTCCACTCACGGACTATTGAACTCACTATTTGTATGAAGTTGGTTTGCATTGCAATACACACAGACACATATCTCTATGTAAATCAATGATTAGGACTTTTGACACATCAGTAGGTTCAAATAGTAGGTCAAATAAGTTGGTCAGTGTAGCATTACTGTTTAAATTTTTTTTTTTTTTAAAACAAACAAACAAAACCTGTCGACTAGGCAATATATTATAAATACAATAAATTAGCCCCAGGGCACAAGTTCGTTTCAAAACAACTCTAGAGGATATGATTTTTTTTATAATCACTCACAAACAATGAGCTATGAGTACGAACAATGAGCTATACATCAACATGAGCTATGAGTACGAACAATGATTATTCATACCTATAATGATTGTTCATACCTATTTAGGGGTGTCATACCTCAGAGCTATGAACAATCATTGTTTATATGAATACTCATTGTTCATAGCTATTTGGGGTATGAACAATCATTGTTCATACTCATTCATACCTCAATATGAGTATAAACAATCACTGTTCATATCTTAACATGAGTTATGAGAAATCACTGTTCATAATGTATAAGTTCATACCTTAACATAATGTATAATCAATAAGAACACATATTGGAGTATGAACAATCATTGTTCATAAGTCCATACCTTAACATTATGTATAATCAATAAGAACACATATTGGAGTACGTACAATCATTGTTCATACATCAACATAGTGTATGAAGCATAGTACAAAATATCACGATATATCGTGATATATTGCGATATATATCGAGATTTTAGCAAATGATAAGTAAATATCGCGATATGCTTAAAGATATTTACAACTACAAAAATCAGTGATATTATCGATATTTTGAGATTTTTTGCGATATTTATAGATATTTGGCGATATTTTGTGTATGTAACAATTTTATTTAATATTTACCATTATATTTCAAATAAATATAAATTATATATCATGATATTTGTCGATATTTTGGATATATCCACGATATTTGCATATGAAACAATGTCAAATATCCCCAAAGAAGGGGATATATCCACGATACATATCCATAAACCAGAATCGATATTTGCCATATCCCCGATATTTTGTACTATGGTATGAAGTATGGTAACCTATTTGGGTATGAACAATCACTATTCATACATCACATAAGATATGAGCAATGACCAAAACGACATAAAATGCAAAATCGGAAAAAATTTATTTCAAATCCGGGATATTTGTCATTACAGGAGAGAGATATAAAGTCTTTATCTGAGCTTCAGTGGACGACATTTAATTTGGAAGGAAAAAAATGCTAGAAGATTTCAACAAACATCTAAGCCAGCCTCAATTGTCTATAACAAGAAGGTAAAAGACATAAAGAACTACTTGCAAGAGTTAAAAGCTATTGAAGTATATATACTTAGGTTGATGTATTGAAGAAGGCGATAAAGCGGTTGAATTGGAATCTGACTCTACCAGAGCTAGCAATGCAATCAACAAGCTTGAGAAACCACCATGGTATTGTCCAGTCTTAAGGATATGTTTTTTTTTTTTTTATAATCACTCACAAACCCAATCTCCACATTTAAGGACGAAATGAGCTGTGAACACTCATTGTTCATACTATACATCAACATGAGCTATGAGTATGAACAATGACTGTTCCTACCTATAATGATTGTTAATACATATTTGGGGGGGAGGGAGTCATACCTCAACCTGAGCTATGAACAATCATTGTTTATATGAAGACTCATTGTTCATACTTATTTTAGGTATGAATAATAAGTGTTCATACCTCAATATGAGTATGAACAATCACCGCTCATACCTTAACATGAAGTTATGAAAGTCACTATTCATTCATTAACAATCATTGTTCATATCTATTTGGGGTTATTGAGCAAACACATAAGCTGATTTTACTTCCCTCCTAAACCAAAAATTGTAAAATAAAAACGTTATTGAACCCCTAACTTAGTTATTTTTCTCTTCAACAAAGGTCGAAAATATCGTCCGATATATCAATATATCGGAATATGAGTACACGATATGGAAATCATGTATATCGATTGACTTGGATCGATATGTATTAGCAATATATCTGATATATTTGATATATATCGATTGACTTGTTGACTGTTTGACCGATTATATTGACTGTTGACAGATAATTCTGACATATGTCGTTATATATCGGCAATATATCAGCAATATAATGATATATATCGAAATTTTAACTATTTAAAAAAAGATGGAATCTCTGAAATATCAATATTGACTGATATATTTCGGGTTTGGTGTGTGTGTGTGTGTGTGGGGCATTGACCACATTTTGGATGAAGTACAATTTTTAATTTTGTTTCAGTTTATCGGAATTTTCAAAATTTCAAAACTTCATAAAATTTGAAGAATTTATCTTCCCGGCTTCCCCACACACCACGTCCAAACCCACGATCCCCACACGGTCACACACTCACACACCAAGTCCAAACCCACGATCACCGTGTTTCCCCCCTCCACTTTCGAATGGATCTCCACATTCTCTATTTCCGCTCCATTTATTATCAACCATCAACAGTCAACTGTTTGTTTGTTTCTCCATCCCGCTTCTTTTCATATCTGTTGCAATGTAGATTACTTAATTTTTTTCATTGATCATCTTCGATTGATGAATACCTTTAAGATTATGCCTTAAATACTGACTTGAAGGGCAACGTAGAGTTCTTTGCTATAATTAGTTTTCTATCAACTGGAAATGGAGTTTGTTTTTGAAAGCTCATGTTAACTGTTTGAACTATTCCCCTTTTACTGTTTGTTAGACAGAAAAAGTCGATATGGAGAATACACTTGTTGATGAGAGCCAAAGACAGTTGGAGGAATTTGGAGCTTCCTCTACATCAAGGCAATACGAATCCAGTGGTATGTTTTTAAGTCAAAAGAATACCCATCTTTGTTTCACGGTTTCACCAACATTGCAGGGGTTTATGTTACAGAGTCTTTGTAGTTGATTTAGTGAAAGGATGTAGGTCCTAGGATGTTGCATTTATGAAATTAATCTAAGTAACGTGATTAGTATTGCCAACCAAGACGTAGTATGGACTATAGTATTCTAGATATATTCTATTGGAAATGTTTATTATCCTTTTGAAGTAGCGGTCGTTCAACTTCCCTTTTGAATGTATGATGTACATACTTTCTCCTGTAGGGTAATAACCTTATGAAGAATAACCTTAAGGGTAATAACCTTATGATGTACATACTTTATCCTTTATTTGGATTTAGATTTTTGAACAAAGTAGTGAACTGAGCTACAGTCTTGGAATTTTGCTTTTGGATTTGTTATCTTATTACCTGTACAATGAGTTTGGCTTTTGTCGTGAAAGCCAAGATCATATTGGCTGACTTTATCTCTTAGTATCTCTCCGACTGGGCTTGTAGAATGGCACTATAGGATTTATGTAATTGAGATAAGGGTGGCTAATGAGACGCTTTGCCCTTGCCATTAGAATTCTTAACAATCTCATTGCATATTTATATTGGTCACTATTTGCATGGCATCAATTCTTGTTGGTAAGCCATTTGTCTGTTTGCATTCAACTTTGGTTATTGTTTGTCCATGGGTCTTTTGCTCTGAAAACGGAGGCAAGTTTTTTGGAGAAAGATTTTCTCAATTACTCTTATGGTGGTCTCCTCTTCCCATGGTTTTATTATTATACAAGCTTTTCTATAAACTCTTTCTTTTGAGAGGATTCCACATCTCTTAATCTTTTCTCTAGTATATACTTGTCGAAGTTGACCTTTCGGTAACCAAAGGCTTAAAGCTGTTAAAGTACATTATGCACGACGAACAATTACGGAGGATTCCTATCATCAGTAAGTTCAATTTGATATTGTATGTTCTATCTTTTGCATGTATGTGAACTGATTCTCACTTTTCTTATCATTTTGAATCGCTCAGTGATGTCTGCTCAAGATGAGGTTTCTGTTGTTGTGAAGTGCTTGAAACTTGGAGCAGCTGATTATCTTGTTAAGCCATTACGCACCAATGAGCTATTGAACTTATGGACTCACATGTGGAGAAGGCGACAAATTGGTTGGTTTTTTCAACCGTGTGATTTTTTTTTTATTTTTTGACGTTTGGTTGGGTCTTTCTGCTTCTGTGTACTGTTTGGTTTTTGAAAAAGAACAGGAATGTACAGGCTCTGCCAATTGACCTGGTGTTGTCTGCTAATCGCATACTGAGACAGTTAGCACATATGCAGGGGAGCCATATGTAGATTTTTTCTTAGGTTATCTATGAAAATATGCCTTTGTTTTTTCTTGGTAATAAGTAAATGAATATTTGACTCTATGAAAATATGCAGTAATTGTCTAATCGCGGACTGCAACTGTCATAAGCTACCATTTGTGTATAATCCATAGAGTTTTTGTACATAGCGTGAGTAGGATCTTCCTACAATTCAGCATGAGTACTTCAATAGTATAAAACAGATGGACTATTGGACCCATTTCAGGAAATTCATTTTCTGTTTCATTTACTTTCAGCTTGGTTTGTCGGAGAAGAAGATTTTGAATTATGACTTTGATATGGTAGTGTCGAACCCCAGTGATGCCAATACCAATAGCACAACTGTATTCTCAGATGACACAGATGAGAAGTCCCTCAGAAGCACCATTCTTGAAAAATAGCATTTTGAATAATCGAGAGGCTGAGGTAAGAATGATTTGCATATGAATTTTCAAAATAATTAGGCAGTCCAGAGGTGTATATCAGATATGTTTCCAGGATTTGTTGATTTTGTCCTTTTGGGCTTTCTACTTTGAAGCCCTTATGATTCATCATAAGCATTTTTAGCCACTTGCAACATGCTGAGTTTTAGTAGTCTTCAACTGAAGTTGGAAAAGTGGTGTTGTCTCATTACTTGACGTCTGACGATTTTTTGGAGCATCGTAAGAATATTTTTGCAATACCACAACAGATGCTTCTCAATAAAGAGTATAACTTAATGCCTCTCCCTGGCACCTTGCTTACCTCATACAACATGTCTGTGCTTGATTCACCTCACGACAGAAGCTAGCCTCTAGATCAAGAGTGTTCAATTGTTTGGTCTTTCCTAATTCACTTAACCTCGTTGGTACATGTCAGCGATCCTTTCTTAAGCACTTTACTCAAGTTTTGCGTTGCATTGAAGCATATTCGTAGCCCAGTTGCAAGAACTGTTATATAGACAAAAAAATAATGTAATTTGGAATGTTGGATACCATTACATGTTTGGCTTATATACCTATTCTGTTCCCCACCCAAAATCACACTGCATGGAGAACTTCTACTCTGAGGTTGCAGTTTTTTACTGAAGCTAGCCAAGTCATTTCCATAATACTACCTCACTCATGAAAATCAAGACAAGACAGAACAGCATTGAAGAGCCAAATATGAAATTTATCTATTTTTCTTCTATTCAGGATCTTGTCATGGCTGAGAAGCTACTCATGAAGCATATCGATGCTCCTGTAACATGGTTACAGGAGAGGCATCGGCGTCTTCTGCTCAAGAAGTTCTGTGGGAGGTACTTCAGGGACAAAAACCTCCACCGCTTTATCATCTACGATGAGCAGATCCAGGACAAGTACGAACACAACCGAAGACTTAGGAATCCTGTCACCACTGCTATTCAGCAAGCCATCCATGGACTCTCTTACACCATGTATGGGAAGGCAGATGTGAGACGCCTCATGTTTGAGGTATTTGACTTCGAGCAAATTCAGCCAAAAGAAGTGTGAAGTTGGTTTGTTATCAATGAATTGGTTCACATGTACTAGGCGAACACAAGTCTCTGTTGTTGCACATTCAGTTCAAATGACAGCTTTTATTGCAATTCTGGATTTTGGCTCTAGACAATCCTCTATTGATGGATGAAAGCTGGTCTAAAATCTTTGGAAGTGTTTGGAGTGATGTTCATTAGGATAAACTCAAGTTTTAGGAGACACTTCTCGTCAATCGTCATGGTCTATATATTGTACCGATGTCAACATCTATTTAATGTCCTTCACTATACAGTTGTATCTTCAGCTAAGCTATTTGCCATTTCTAACGTAGACATGGTGTTAACCAATGTATTTCATTGTAAAATTCGTCTGGCATTATATATGTCCTGGTGTGTTAACTTTAGCATTAACAGAATTGGCAAGTCCAAAAACTTTTGCTTGTGGTTCTGGTTGATGAAGTTATGTGGAATTGTGTACTGTGCTTCCAGTTCGAATTCTCACATCAGTTCTTACAGCTTCAACCATTTTATCCATTATCATTCCTTAAACTCACCTACCTATAATTGAACGACCTGGTTATATACTAAAAGCGGTTTCCACTACAGTAAAATGCTTAGTTTTGACTTTTGACTGCGTACCCATAAAGTTTTTGGCCACGAGCGATTGCGTGGCAGTATTGTGCAACAGAATCCGTACGACAATGCAAAATTGCAAAGCCTCTGTGAGCACTATAAGAAACATTAGGAGGGCGATCAGAAATTCGAGGTTAATCCAGATATTAAGAAAATTGCTAATCGCTTCCAGCTCTTGATTTGTCATTCGGGAAAGGAATTGCATAAAGATTTCAAAAATCTTGTGTTTCTCTTTCCACTAACGCTTGGACAACAAAAGAGTGCTGAAATACAACTATCAACTATTGGACAAGTATCACTCCTGAAAAACAAAAAACTCAGAAGTTGGCTAGTAGACAAATGAGGCTGCATCAAGCAGAAACCAAACATAGCAAGATGAATATGATAAATTTGGCTGATGATTCATAAGCAGGATTTAACATTAGACCATGATTGATACAAAGATCTAGAGTGGCAACCAATGAACTAAATAAACAAGTTCCAAGTTAAGCACATTAGTGGAGATATCATAACCACTTATGGTTGTATGAGATGAAATATTTACATTTTTTTTATGAGAATTATGTATGACCTTCTAAATTGAATCGCATCATGCTAATTTCCTATAGTTTTGCTCAGAAAAGTGTTTGGTGTCACTCAGTTGCGTAAGACTTACAAAGACAATGGGGGACAAAAATTAATCTATGGGATAGTAATTCAAACAATAACTACGATCATGTAAAAATAGATACGCATGCATTTGAAACAATGTCAGTACTTAATGGAATTTTATTGATGTCAAAGTTGACGTACAAAGCATAAGCTAGCTTGGGAAAGATTAAACATTAAAGAACTATGTGTCCTCTACACAAAACAATCCAAAGCAGCTACACTATGTTGTTGATGCTATGTGAACCATTCCGCAGGCCACCACCACTATGATCGAATGAATGGCCTTGAGCCCTCAAGGGTCACGTCTTCCTGCCATTTGACACTCAATACTCTTGAACTCTTGTAAACTTCTTCCACCCTCAACAAAGACATCCACAGACACCGAAGTCCAGCTGTCACACTTCCAATTTTATTGTCTGATGCCGAATCAACCACTTATGAACCAGGGGCAACCTCCTGATCCAATTCTGAAAACAATTGAAAAGATGACCATTAGAGAAAGCATTGCAGTAAATACACTTGTGCATTCAACATAAAAATCAAAATTTAAAAGAAAATAAAATTTGAGAAGAGCAGTTACATCAAGGAGCAAATATAACTGGAGTGCCTTAAAATTTCATGTTCCAATAAAATTTGAAACATCTAGTTCCAAAAGGTAAGTGAATATATGCACACCTAGATTCATTGGCAACAGGCAACTGATATCATATCAGAACTTAACTACATATGGGTATGATGTGAGAATATCGACTGCAATAGTAAGACAATGTTTTCCTAACATGAAATGGAGTGGTGGATGAACCAATTAAAGGTGCAGAAACAATGTGAAAATATTGAAAAACTTAAAGCATTTTAATTAGGGGCAGACTGCATGTCTTTCTTAAGGTTAATCAACATCTGCAGCAGCATTCAGATACTCCTTGTCTCTCAGAGTGACACTTTTACACTTCTATGTCTATGTTAACGGACTCAAACAAGTACTCCTTGTCAGTTTTAGCTGTGCTTCGGTTGGTCAGGTATATAATGTAAAAACATGCTAATGTGAAATCCCAAGGAAAGTTGATCATCCCCTCAAATTCCACATTAGCTCAAAGAACAGTGGTCAAAAGCGACACAAACAACAATCTTATCCATGCTGACATACAAATAATTAGGTAATACACAAGGCTTGAAATATCGCATGGAGCAAGGTATATAATGAGAATCCTAGTCAAATCAGATTCGTTGAGGGTAGTGTAAAGATATAAGAGGCACAGAGGCACCACCTTGGTATTGCCTCTGCGTTTACTAAGCTCCAAGCTTCAAGTTCATTGAATTCTCACATGTATACAGTGGGGTCTATAGATGTTCCAATCATGTAGCCTAACTTGGTGATAATTTTAGTATGTACGTATTATGCACCTCCAGTAATCCAAATATTAAGTACCAAGGTGCAGGAAGAAGGCAGTGGTAGGACTTAACGTATGATCTAGACGATGAATATAGGTTATGGTCTGCTGAAATCTATGAACTTTTCTTCGCTAAACAAAAGAAAACAAAAACAAAAGCAAAAAGAATTGGAGAAAAAGCTTAAATGTTGTATGTATTCTTCGTTGATGGTAATGTACTTATGATGGCCATGAAAAGCGAAGAGCTTCTCACTTTATAATCATATTTTTGGTACTTCAATATCTACAAGAGTCAACTCGTTTGTATGCCCTTGGCTGTGGCAATCTGCTCCCCCAACATCGACAGTGGGTGAATACAAACAAAATAAGCCAGGCATTTGATAAAGGCCAAACACACCATTCACATCCTAACCCCTTCAGCCAAAAAGTGAAGAGGTTATCACTCTAGAATTAGCAGAAATAGTTGCACACCATTTTTGTTTTGTTAATGACCGGGGAGAGATTCATAAAAGAGAAAAGAAACCTTGATGCAACGGTGATAAACTACATCCCCTAACAGCATTATTGTAAAGAAGCGATTAACCTTGTGCTTGAGGATTCAACGATGTACACCAAGGCTTAGTATGACCTGGTTGACTGTAGATTCCACACTTGGACCTAATACACACAAATAACATTTTCCTTACTAAGAAACAAAATTTATACCAGTGCAACACATTTACAAATATTAACTCTTCAGCAATATGGTTACTTGCATCGGAAAAATTTATGTGATAGTAAATGTAACCACTTACCCCCAACTTCTGGATGTAAATCTGGGTATGTGTGCTTTGTATACCCTGGCTGATTGCATATTCCACACTTGTTGTCACCATATCACTAATAGGAACGTGATGAGCAAGATAGTAATATCAATATACTTATACAATAGTCAAGTGTACAAAACTAGTCTCCTCGTTCTATTGGAAGTCGGGTTTTGAAAAGACGCACCAAGTAACCCACCATAAAAAAACAATGTGCACGTGAACTCAATCAAAACCAAAAACAATAATTTTCTTTTCTATTTAATTTTTTTTGAAAAAATAAAAAATAAAAATCCTAACTAAATGCACTCATTCACAAAAATAAAAAGGCTAAATATGCATGAATGCAAACACACTAAGGGAAAAAAAATATGATCCTAAACTCTTAACAAAAGAATGGAGACACCAAAAACAATATACAATAAAAGCATAGGTCTACAAAAAAAATGAGACTAACCCATGTGAACAAGGTCGGGGACCAAGTTCATCTCTTCTTACCCAACCTGTCTTGTAAGACTTTGAAGAAACATGAGCTTTACCTCTAGGTGTGGCAAGTTGTATGGCAGATCTGAGGGTACTCACATCCTCTTTTTAGTCTTTTTATTCCAATTAAACTTAGTCTTAGCATACTGTGAAAGCAAGTAATAAAGATAAACTTCTTGTTGAAAAGACATAAAAGAAAACCAATACCCACTTCCATAAGAAACCTGATCTTGATAACTACAAAAGTTATCCCAACAATATGAAGCAAGATGTCCCTTCCTACCACAAGCATAACAAGTAAAAATCTTTTTCACAGAAGAAGACTTGGTCTTAACAAAAGTATTTACTATATGATCAGAAGTAGATGCACAACCATAGTCCCAAGTACTCCCAACTCCCAACAAAACGAAGAAATGTGACCTTTCTTGACACACAATGAACAAGCTTATAATGCTTTCTTCTAAACTTTAAAATATGTTAATTCTTTGGCTCATGAGACCAACGCTCTAACCAAATGAGTTATAGGACCATTGGCTTTGAAGCTTATAATTCACTTATTCACTACAATAAATACAAAATGTGCTAATAATTGGTTATTAAACGACCAGCACAATAATCTGACATGTAACTAAAAATGAGCATCCCAACTTACAACCCTGAACAAAGGGCAAAATTCACAAGGAAACGAAGATAACTAATATGTTTGTCAAACTAAATAACTGCTGAACAATCACTATAATCAAAATATCAAACTACATTTCAATTAAAACAATTAAAATGTAGCTAAGATATGTTCTCATTAGGCTAGTTTGACAAACTGAAATTGGAACCGAGAATAAATAAAGGAATGAAGTTCACAAAAACTTAAGAAGAAACTACGATAAATATAGCTGCTTCACTAATGGAAAATTCTAAACTAACCACAAGGAGCATCGATTAGTTTCAATGTCAAAATTGGTAGTAATGGAAAAACCCAAAATTTCGATCCAATGAAGAAGAAGAAAATTATTTCCTTATTAAAAATCATCCAATATTACAAGAAGGTAGTAAATTTCAACACATAATATAAAGAAACGAGTATCCAAACCTGAATCAGTAATTGACAGTTTCAAATGAAAGGGATTTCTCTTGGGAGACAATAACTAATTTTTTTTTTTTTTTTTTTTTTTTAAGTTTGTGTAGTTGAGAGTGAGAGAGGGAAACAATAGAAAAAAGAGAGTTCAGTTGAGAAATCATAACTTTGCCGAAGAGAGAGTGCGTAACTATTCCCTTTTTTTCCGAAGGTCCAAAATTTCTGAGAGAGTACGATGGTTACTTTTTTGCTTTTGTTTTAGATACTTGGATTAGTCAAAAATTTCAAAAATTTCTGAGAGTACGTCAGTACGATGGTTATTTTTTTTGCTTTTGTTTTAGATACTTGGATTAGTATCATGGGTAGATTCGGTATTTTTTATACTTGTTTCATTATCTAACCAGTTTCTCCGGTTAACAAGTTTGCTTTAGAATTTCATTTTTCTAACAAAAATCTAGATGTGTGGCTGAGATTGATGTACATTGGAATGCATAGGAGGTTATGCGCATGGAAGAAAACCTCTTTTAAAATAAATACTTTTTCATAAAAATGTTTTTTAAGAAAAAATAATTTTTTGAAAAAATGAGAACCAAACACTCAACTTAACGTAGAGGGGGGATTAGGTGAAGCCAGATCAAATTAGCGTAGAGGGACATCTTTAATTTTGCGTCTCATTGAGGCCCGTGACACAAAGCCCACAAGAGTGAAGTCCGGTGAAATTTAAGAAACTTTTTTTACCTTTTCTTTTAAGCCATCACTAAACTCAGGCACATGATATATCGAATTGATACTACGGGGCAATTGAATTCGACAAGACGACAACCCAACGACTGATGAATTAATAAACCACCGGGCTGTAATTATAGTGGGCATCAAGGGCAATCAAAGTGACGTGATTGAATTTAATGGGAAAGAGAAAGGAGCGACGTGCTGCGGCGGCGGCTTCAATGGGAGCTGGCCGAAGAGTGAAGCTCGATCTCTTTGCCGAACCACCTTCTTCTGGTACTTCCTTACAAAATTTGTACATAAATAAAACGTGACCCTTTTCATAATTTTGATTGAATATTTGTAGGTGGTGAAAATAAAGGAGTTGTTGTTAAAGAAGAAGAAGAAGAAGAAGAGAAAAATCGTGTTGGGGTACCCAACAACTCACCATCTTCTTCGTCAGGTGGGTTCCGTCATTTTTGGTTCAAAAAACAGGCTATGTAGTCACCAAGGCAAAGACTTGCCTGCATGCACTGCAAAAAAACAAATTCATTATTTTGGTTGGTTGCTTGGTTGCTTGGCTGGGTTTTCCAATTTTAGAACTATGTAGGGAGGAAGGAGCCTGGCTGAGGGTCTCCTTTTTTTGATCCCCGCTGCATCTCTAAGCTAAGCGTTCTGGAGGTTTGTATGTATGTATGTCTTTTTTTTGCTTTATATGATGATTTATGCTTTCTGACTTTTTATTTTCTATTACATTACAGGTAGCCGTGTGTTTGACGTTAGAATATTTTTTTGTTCATATGGCATTCACAGACATTACCATTGTTTCATTCTTTTATTAAAATTGCTTTAACCCAATTATATATTCTTTCTGGCTTCAACGGTGGCGTGACTAGTTACGCCTTTTGTTTTCCAGGTAAACGACAGGAAAATCCTTTGCTGCTACTTGGACAGTATAGTGATGATGATGCGGCTGAAGAACCGAGTGAAGATTCAATGCATGTATCTTCTGATGAGACTTCTAGAGCCGACCAATATGGACAGGTGATCATTTTACATATCATTTGGACACCAGACAAGACATTACAGACTAAGTTAAATCATTAATTACCCTGAGGAAAAAAATGAAAAGTGCTAAGTATGGTTATGCCATCCTAAGATCACAACTACAATTCTCTATAGAACTTACTTTTCAAGAAAAAGAGAAAATAAAAACTTCAAATGCAAAATTTAATTGATTGATCTTTACTTCGATATAATTCAGACTTGGAGTTTGGTTTTTCCTTAAACCAGTCACAAGCCCACCGGTCTATTCACGACCCATCAGTAGCTCTATCCCAATCCCAGAGGTGTGTTATCTGTGTACTACAACATGACAGAATTCATCTTTTGATCATACTAATCCTTGGCAACTTTGTAATTTGCGGCTCTGCTCTTATTTGGAGATTAAATTTTGTAAAAGGGATCTCTACAGAGAGAACACTGTGCAATCCCTTAAATCATCATGACTACTGTTATGAGTTTGGTGTGAAAATACTGTGACCAAATCTCTCTCATTCTTGGACAGCTTTACACATACCTTATGCTTATTGTAGCGTGACAGTTACCGATGCTCGAAGAGGGCCAAAATTACCTTCAGTTAACAAAAAAATGGTATATCAACGAGGGGGTTCATACACGTTCGTCATGTTCTGAAGGGTATTAATGTTTATGTATAGTGCATCTACATCCTTCGTAAACAATAATTAAGGAAGGGCTTCTTATTACTAATACTACATAACAAGTTTTTATGTCATTATAACATTTTGTTTTGTGGTTCATAAAGGGGGTGGTGGGCATATACCTATGAGCATACATATTTATATAAATGAAAAATTCTGTTTATTAATAATTCAATTAAAGTTTAAAATTCTTTGTTCATCAGATTGAAGATATTTCTGTTGGAGCATGTGGAAATGTGGAGGACAATATCAAAGAAGGCGTAACTGTTCACCATGTCAAACAAGAGGAGCTGTGTAAGGAAACAGCTCAAGCAAATGGTGCCAATAACTTGGCGGGAAACAAAATTGAGGAAAGTGGCACTGTTGCTATGGATGAGCAACACAAGGGGAAAGAGTCAACCGCAGAAGTCTCTGACTCATGGACTTCTGGAATGCAGATTGCTGGAGATGTGGTTTTTGGGTGGAAGCTAGTGATGCACGAAGAGACCAATCAATACTACTATTGGAATGTTGAGACAGGTGAGACTTCATGGGAAGTACCTGCCGTTTTCGCTCAGGGAACCGAGATTGGCACTGAACAGAAAGTTCCCCTTGTTATGGAAGAAGGGGAGATCGCTCCTTCAAACACTACTCTACACTGGGAACCAGATTTATATCCTAGTGTAGCTGCTGGTGATCAGTTTAATGGTGCCTATGTAATTTTTAATGGTGAAGAAAACTCTGAACCTAGGATTCAAGTCATCGAGAATGAAGGATGCGTAAATGAAAATGTAGGATTTGAACCAAAAGATACTGGTATTGGAACATTTGTCGGTTCTGAAACCGTGGATGATCATAAACGGATGGAAAATGAACACGAGGCAGGGTGGGCTCTTCCTAATCAGCTTGTCAGTTATGCGGAAAGTTTGATACAGAGATTGAAGGATCTGGAAAGGTGTGAATTTTATCTACCTTATTCTTTTCTCTTATTTGTTCTTTGCATGTTAGAAGTACATATTTCTTCTTCAGAAGCACTGCCAAAGTGTTTTTTTGAGAAGGCATCTGTATGCTTAAGATTGTGCTCACATTTATTTTTCTAATTTAATTTCTTATTAATTGTGTGATTATGAACAATTCCTTTGTTTTTCTTTGTTTCAGGTCCGACATTCAGCTTCAAGGCTTGGATTGGATGTCAAAGTGTATCTCGGAAATTGAAATCAGGCTCTCTGATTTCAACTCACTTTTGGCTTATGGTTCGTCTCTTCTCCCATTTTGGATTCACTCTGAGGAGAAACTGAAAGTGCTTGAACTTGCAATTAATGATCACGTTTCTCGGCTTTCTGAGCCTAGACAGGCAACTGAAGTTTCTCTTTATAGAGGTGATAGTATCTTAAAGCCGAGCACTTTAGGAGATTCAGAGTTGACTATCAGGGATGAAGAAGTGTTTCCTACTTTTCAGAACTCTCACTCTTCTCCCAATGTTGATACGCGAGTAACCCAGGCAGAAGCAGAAGACAAATCTAACCTCAATGATGTCAATGACACACAGATTTTGTCATCTGTATCTCTTTCTGGACCTCTAGGCGATGTTGCAAAACAACACGTTAAAGAAGTCAATGAAACTGGTCTTAAATCTGCACCTCCTACTGTTGAAGATGAGGACATGGATGTGGACATGGAAGTTGATGATGAACCTACGACTAGTAACCAAAGATCTAGTGATGCATTAGGGACAGAAAGTTGTTCTCCACCACAGCACTTCATTCAACCTGACCCACCTGACAATTGGGCAACCTCTGTGCTTGAAAAGGAATATGATGTCCCACCCCTTCCCGATGAAGATTGGATCCCTCCACCACCTCCGGATTCCGAACCGATTCCTCCTCCCCCACCTGATGATCCTCCTGCTCCTACTTACACCCCACAGCCACCATATACTGAGGTAGTACCTCATATTCCATACACAGAGCAATACATATCATACCCTGTTGCTGGTCCTGAGTACTATGGGTCAATGATAACTGAAGTCCCAAATTCAATCTATTACACTCAGTCAGTTGACTCCCAACCAGCCCAGTATTTTGACATGGTACCAACCACATACTCTGAAACTACTTCTGTCATAGTTAACCCCATCAATCCTTTAGTTTATTATAACCTTCCAGAGGGAACAGTCCCTCCTGGATCTACAGTCAATTGCTTTGAATCTTCTGCGTTCTATAATGAATCTGGTCCAGTGGTTTATCACGATCCAACTGCTGATCAAACAAGTACACTAAAAAGCCTCGAGGAGTCTGAGTCCAGTATATTACCAAATCTGAAGGGACATTCTGATGCATTAGCTGTTCGTCATGAAACTGAAGTACTGCCTGCGCAGATTCCACCTCCTTCAACCACAATTCAAGCTACAATAACCAGTGCACCAGTGCCTTTGACAACTGGAGCTTCTGGTCCTGTTGCCTTGTCAATTAATGCTGCCAAGGCTTCTGCGAAAGGTATGATTACCGGAAGTATAAAAGTTTGTATATATCATGCAGGCTTATAGATTTTCCCCCCTAGGCTTCATTAACTGAGTGTCGTATGTGCATTCCAAAACTTTAATATGTGTTCGGGAATTAGGATGTCTGCTCCCAGATCTCAACTAAATGTATGAGTTTACAGTCCATATCCCTTGCCAAAGATCAACTTTCTTGAAGCAATTAAACACCTTTAAAAATCTCTTAAAGTGAGTTGATTGAAATCCCAGAATTTAAGGTTAAGATGTAGGATTTTGATGTATGTCCACATTACGCCTTTGTCTTCATATTAGCTAACCAACAGTTCTGTAGAGGGTATTTGGGGAATTGTAAAATAAAAATGCATTGAAGCCTTTAATGTAGTACTTCTCTATCATCGTAGAAGTAGGAATTGCACGAATGAAGAAGAAGAAATTGGATAACCCATGAATGGCCCTCTTTAAGACTAGTTTACGAGAGGGCTATATACTTGTGAGAAAGGGGGGATGAAAAGGTTCTGAACCTAGCTAACGCTACATCCCACCGCCCCTACTTTTTGTTTCTCCCCTACTCTGATTACAAGAATATCACAACAGCGATCTAACAGCACTACTGCACTACTGCACTAGAACCTTTAAATGTTCAGATGGGATTGCTTGCTTGCTTCTTGGTGGTGGTCGTCATTGTTGTTTTTTTTTGTTTTTTTACAGAGTTGTCCTTGTATTTTTATCTAGGTTACATTGACACGGGCACGCGTGTCGGTGTCCAACACGGATACGGGGTGTCGGATACGGCGAGCAGTTGAAGATCGACACGGGGACACGGATAGGAATAATTAATTAATTTTTTAATAATTATAAATTTATTAAATTAGATGGTAAATCAGAAATTCGAGGTAAATTAAATACAATATGTGTCCGTGTGTGTCCAACACGGATACGGACACGGACACGTGGATACGTATCCGACACAGATTTTTTTCAAAATATGGCGTGTCCATGTAACCTAGATTTTTATTGGTTTTTAATTTTCCCCTTGATGTATTTTAGTGGGATATCTCATCCTGCATTGTTGGTATGATGAATATATATACACTTTACAAGTAAAACAAAACAGAACCTTAAAGTGCTGCACAGCTATGATAGCCTTTGTGTGGACGTGGGATGAACATACAACCCTGAGATACGCAAAGCAACACAGTTAAATGATGCCTATAGTTCGATTGTTTATATGGCCATTTGGATTGCGTTAGCATGAACACAAATGCTTGATATAACCTGATACAACAAAATATGAGGTCTATATATGGGATTCTGTGGGCTGGACGGTGGATTTCTTCCCTGCATGTCTTTATCGAGACTACAATGCCCAAGTATAGTAAATCCAGGATATACCTCTATCATTTGCTTTTCATTTCTATATATACGTTTCTGAGTAATCTTTCCCCTTTCACAGTTTTGCGCAGCAAGAAACGAACACTTGCAGTGGCCCCTACGTTGAGATCAAACAAGAAGGTCTCAAGTCTAGTGGATAAGGTATGCATTTAGTTTTTTTAATTTATTTTTGTTGAATTTATGGGGTTTATTTGAGCTACTTCCTCTCATATGTGAGTTTGTGATACATTTGATTGTTCTGGGTTATCAGTGGAAGGCTGCAAAAGAAGAGTTGCAGGAGGATGAGGAAGATGAACCTCAAAATGCTTATGAGATGTTGGAGAGGAAGCGGCAAAGGGAAATAGAGGTATTTTCATAATCTCTGTATTGAGTTCTTTGGAGTTTCATTTTGCGCACCTTATTTGTTCTAATGGTTTAAAATCCCGCAGGAATGGCGAGCACGTCAAATAGCCACAGGGGAGGCGAAAGATAATGCCAATTTCCAGCCTTTGGGCAGTGACTGGTACAGTTCGCTTCACATCCATTTCAACATTTATTTTTTAAGTGAAAACCTAACATTCGATTTTAGTCCTTTAATGTTTTGTCAACTTGACCGGAGAAGGATTGTTACTGTTTTTGTTGTTGGTGTTGTTGTTATATGATGGGGAAACCATTAGGCTTTGTTGTGCTTGTTGTCAACAACAGCAACAGACAACATGCTAGAAGTATTGTCTTGTAAACGAAGAATGAAATGCAATCCCAGGAAGCTAATCTGATGTTCTAGTTCTTTGTTTTGAATGTCAATTTCACATTTCTTTAGATAATTATTTCATGTTTGCATTGCATAAATTGGATAGGTGATACATTTCTTCTTCAGATACAATATGCCACCCTTTTGTTTTCCCTGCGGTGTAGATCATGCAGACTCCGATTTATATATTTACTCATTCAACTTAATGATCATCCTTTTACTTGTTTTAATCTGTGTGACCATCTCATAATTTCTTCTCTTGTATATGGATATAGGCGTGAACGAGTGAAGCGTAGGAGATCTAAATCAACCCGTGAAAGTGTGCAAACTCAATTTGATGCTCTTGTGAATGGGAAACATCCACCTGATTTGACTGAACTCTCTAAAGATCTCCCGTCTGGATGGCAGGTAATTATAGGATTTGGCTCTCTTTTTTGTGTTTGTATTGTAACTTCAACTATAACTTATTGAGGGTTGAGGACTTGGATCGAGTCCCTTGCATTTGGGAGGGATTCCATTTTGCGGTTGGTTTTACTGCTGTGTGTGGGTGGTGTTCTTATATCTATACCTCTGGATTCTGGAATTGGGGGTTAGATCTCAGCAATTTGATATAGACCATTGATTGAACTGTCCAGCATGTTGTCAAAGAATGTATGGAGGGATTTGTTTCATAACATGATAAAACTACCCAAATCATAGATTGAACTCTTACCCCCGCATGAACATAATATTTAATGCTTCTAACATCTTTTTTATTGCTGTTCTTCAGGCATATTGGGATGAATCTTCGAAAAAAGCTTATTACGGGAACACAATAACCTCAGAGACTACGTGGACCAAGCCCACAGATAGAGTTTCATAGTTTTTTATTTTTTATTTTTTTTCTTTTCATGTGTATTTTCGAGAAGAACTGATTCGTGAGTGTATCAATGCTGTTTGGTTAATTGAAACATCATGATTCGTTTCAGGCTCTGGTGCTGATTTGGATAAAAAACTTTGTTGTCTTAAAATTTTATATTCTCAGGAAAGCATGTTGGGGATCACACGCAAACCAACCACCAATATATATCTATGGTGTATGGTTTGTGTAGCATTTTGGGTTCTCGTTACTTTAGAAGTTACCCCCCTTTGGTTAGTGACTGAACCAGACCAGTCACCAGTAGTTATTATATGAAGACAATCTCATGGAAATGTAGAGGTTGTAGTAATCCATCAACTATTCGTCAAAGACATTCTCTTTTTATCCGAAACCAAATCGTCTCCGGTCCATCATTTCTGTAACCAATCTGTTTAACTACCCTCATCATCATATAGTTCACTGTACATCTTGCCGGAGGTTTATGCCTTTTTTGAAAAGCCGGCATAAATATCTCTATTCTCTCTTCCACCAAACTCTATCACAACTGTTGCCGTACTCAAGGTGAATGGGTAGGATTTTTTTTTTTTTTTGGTTGATAAGCGAGGTTTATTTAGAGGTCCCCTACCCCTTTTATTAGAAAATAATAATAAATGTAATAAAAACTTGTTACATTCTCACTCTCTCACATATTGCTTGCCCCTCGCATCATCATATATAATTTTTTTTTACATCTTCAGCAAATAATCTTGGTTCTAATTCTAGGTAATTACATTGAGGAATATTAGCTGCTATAGCATCTGCAAGCTTATTGGACTCCCGATAAATGTGAATGATGTTAAATTGTTCGAATTGGGCCTTCATTCGCATTATAGCCCGTATCATCTTTTCTGCCTGCCACGGATGCTGACACCTGTCGGTTAAGTAACCTATTACACTCATTGAATCAGTTTGAGCGCTAATTCTTCTTCTCCCTTTTCTTAACGCCATCTTCATCCCCTGCTCTACTGCTTCTAGTTCAATGAGGTCTATCGATTGTTTACTTGCTCTGCCGTGACTTGCCTCTATTACTTCACCTTCACCATCTCGTATTACTGCTGACCATCCACCTAACTCCCCTTTCAGTGTACCATCTGTGTTCATAATCTGCGTCCCATCTTCTGCTTTCTGCCATCGACACAATTTCTTGTTCCTTTGCTCGATTTGTACATCCACATTCCAAACATCAGTAAACCTTTCTACATCTGGTCCTTGCTTCATCTTAATTTGTATAGCATTCAATTTTACTCTCACATCACTAATCACTGTTCGAGCTATTTGTTGTACATTCACTTGCTTATTTTCGAAAATTATGTCATTCCTTGCTTTCCAGATCCCATAATTGAACCCATTCCACATTAGTCTCATCACATCATGTTGAGTTCCCTTTCCCTGTGACGCAGCTTCCATCCATAAAATTTCCTCCTGCCAAGTAACTGCTAATGTCCTGTTGAATCCCATTTTCTGCAGTAATATGTTCCATAAAGTTTGTGGTATCGAACAATAGTGAAAGATGTGTTCCTCTATTTCAACTGCTCTCCAACAGAAGACGCAAGTATCTGAGTCAACCACCTTTTGTTCTTTCATTTTCTTCAGCGTTTTCATCTCTCCACTTAGTGCCATCCAGCTGATGAAAGAATGTCTGGGGATTTTGTTTGTGAACCACACCAGTTTATGCCACTGAGTTTCTTGTCTTATACCTCTCAGACTCTCATAAGTTTCCTTCATATTGTAGTCTCCATTTGTTGCTGCTGACCAAACTCTACTGTCCTCATCCCCCAATATTTCCACTTCATTTTCTATCACCTCAACAATCTCACGTATGTGACATCTTACATTATGCGTAAACTCCCATTTGCCATTTACTATGAAGTTCGATACTTGAGCATGCCTGTTACAAGTAGATTCATATAACAGAACTTGGGGAAACTTATCTATTAAGATACCAAACGGATGCCAAGGCTCAGACCAGAAACTTGTCCCTCTGCCATTGCCAATCTGATGATGCACTATAGCTGCAGCTTCCTTCCTTACTTTTAGTATATTCCTCCAACTTGAGGAACGATCATTAGGTGTCTTCAACTGCCAGAAATTTCTATCCCTGATTAGGTTCTTTTGTATCCACAGCACCCACAGGTTATCAGACTTTGTAATGAGCTTCCACAGTGGCTTCATGGTTGCAGCTTGGTTAACCTTCTCAATATTTCGTATCCCTAATCCTCCTTCCTTATATGGGTAACAGAGATCATCCCATCTAATCAACGCATGAGATTGTTTGCAGTCCGGCCCTGTCCATAGAAAATTCCTGAAAATCTTATTGATATCATCAATAATTTTTTGAGGCAGTGTAAACGCAGCAAGCCAATACACACTTATGTTATTCAAAACTGCCTTGATCAATTGAAGTCTTCCAGCATACGAAAGCAACCTTCCCTTCCAACTCTGGATCCTCCATGTGATCTTGGATATTAAAGGATAGCAATCTGTGGACTTCAGCCTTGTAGTGATTAATGGCAGCCCTAAATACTTTACTGGCAACTCACCTCTAGGGAAAAGAAGAGTTTGCTCTATAGTTGCGCTTGCACTATCATCCACTCCAGCAAAAAACACATTACTTTTTTGAACATTCACTTCCAAACCCGAGACTCTGCTGAAAATTTTAAGATTATCCTTTAGTTTAATGGCTGTCCTATTGTCCCCGTACATGAACACCATCAAATCATCTGCGAAAGATAAATGAGTAATGACTGGGTCTGAACACTTAGCATGTAACTGATAATGCCCTTCTCTGACACTATAAAGCATGATTTCAATAAATAATTCCATCACCAGAACAAAAAGGTAAGGCGAGATTGGATCACCCTGTCTGATCCCCCTTCTTCCTTTGAAGTAGCCATAAGACGCCCCATTAATCATAACAGTCTGTACCATTTGTCTCCACACCACCGCAGTTTAACCCATTTAATGAACTTTTCTGGCATCCCAACTATTCTCATTGCAAACTCTACTGATTCCCATCTCACTGAATCATAAGCCTTTCTTATGTCTACCTTGGATGCGCATCTTGGTGGATAGTCATTCCTGTGATAGTTATGTAATAATTCTTGAGATAAAAGAATATTATCCTGGATACATCTTCCGCTAACAAAGGCTGATTGGTTAAGGTTTACTACTTGTGGCATTAACTCCTTCATTCTTCTTGTCATAATCTTTGTTATACACTTGTATATGACCCCACAACAAGCAATGGGTCTATAATCTGACAAAGATAGAGGAACTTGTGTTTTAGGTATAAGTGTAATACATGTAGCATTTACCTCACTAAGCATCTGATTCGAGTGAAAAAAATTATATATGGCCTTGACGAAGTCATCACCAATAATCCTCCATGTGCACTTAAAGAAAAAAGAGGAGAATCCATCACTTCCCGGGGATTTATCATCACCAATATTAGCTAGCGCTTCTGTTATTTCATCCCTACTCACCTCTCTTTGTAATTCCTTATAGCTTTGTGAACTTAACTGCTGCCTTGGACCAATGTCTTGAAAAATTGAGAAATCCAGCTCCATCATTCTATTAGGACTATACAAGGCCTTATAATAATCCACACATTTAGTTCCTATCTCATTGTAATCTTGTATGACATTCCCCCTGAATCCCGCAGGCATGTGATCTTGTTTGTACTTCTCCTTGCTTACATAGATTTAAAGAAGTAATTGGTATTATTATCACCACCCCCTATCACTTGATCTCTTGACTTCTGTCTATACATGTCTTCCTCGAAACTTGCTTGTCAGAGAGGTCAAATCACTTCTCTTTCTTTCAGAATAATATCACGGTTCTGCGGCTGAATTTGTAGTTCTGTTTGCACCATCCATTTCTTGCTTTATTTCTTTAACCCTATTCACTACACTTCCCACTCTGTCTTTGTTCCATTGTATAAGGGCTGCCTTTGTTAACTTTAACTTCCGCATGAATATATACATCGGATTTCCTACCACTTCACTACGCCATGCCTCTGCAACTGTGTTCATAAAGTCCTTTTCTCTGTACCAGAAATTAAAAAATCTGAAAGCTCTCTTTTTCTGATTCCTCTGTACCACTAAAGTCACAATCATGGGTGTATGGTCCGAGACGGCACCTGAATTCAAGAACTCCGCTTCATGGTCCTCATATGTACCAATCCATTCTGAGTTAGCCATTAGGCGATCCAGTTTACAACTAATCCGCTCTACTTGTCTATTATTCCGAGTATACATGTTGCCTTCGAACTTAACATCCACCAACCCAGCTTGATTTACACACTCCATTTGGTTTGTAAAGTTTTGACTTCTAACTTCCAAACCCCCTACCTTTTCATGAGAATTCAAAATCGAATTGAAATCTCCCATTAACATCCACGGCTTCTGAATTTGACACGACATGTCCACTAAGCTTCTCCACAGGTCTCTCCTTAAGCTCATCTCTGTACTCGCATACACCACCGAGATAACAATCTCATCCCCAAATATCGTGTTTACCTCCATTGTTATGTGTTATGTGTCCTTCTTTAATATTTTTGCTGTACACGCCCTTGGGTCCCAGCAAAACCATACATTACCTCCATCATTGGCATTGTAGTTATCCTCCATGTCATGGGTAGCATTCTACTTCTATGGTAGCCTGAACAAAGAAAACAGAGATCTCAGTTGGAACCCTATATGTGATTTAGAAAATCTCAATTCACCCACTATGATCATTGGTGATCTCAATGTCATTCTCTCATAAAATGAACATTTAGGTGGAAAAACTTGTGAACTCTGGTGAACCAGCTCATACCATTGCAAATAGCCTTGGACTTATAGATCTTGGTTTCATAGGCTATCCTTTTACTTGGTCCAACAAAAGAATAGAGCTAGACGACATCCAAAAAAGATCAGACAGAGTTCTAGTTAATGAAGAGTGGCTACTCCTTTTTCCTGATTCCATCGTTCAACACAAACCTGCTATTGCTTTTAACCATTGTCTAGTACTCCTTAAACCCACCCTACCTCAATCAATTCACTAAAACCTCTCAAATTTCAGTCTATGCGGACAGATCATAAAGACTACAACCAAATCATCACAAACAGCTTGCCAACACAAATTACAAACCTTTCACCACCACACCATCCACTCCATATCTCTAAACAACTCAACTCGACAAAGAAAGCTCTCAAATTTTGGAACAAAACAACTTTTGGAAACAACATCCACCAGATCAATGTTCTAAAAATCAAAATAACTCATATCCAATCCAAATGCACCAAATAAAATAAAATGTCGCACTTGAACAAGAAGCACCGATCAATTTTGACACTCTTTATCATGAAAAACAATTATGGAAACAAAAATCTAGGGATCAAGAGATTATTGAAGGTGACAGAAATATAAAATATTTCCATATCAAAACTTTACAAAATAGAAAATTTAACAGAATTGAATGGATAAAAAAAATGGATGGGTCTTGGGCACATAACAGTAAACATATTGGCGAAACCTTTGTAAATCACTTCAAAACTTGCTTTGAACAATGCATTGTAAATACAAGTTCTATTCATGATCTTTTTCCACCTTCTATCTCACAGTAAGAAAATCTTGACCTTTTTCGGCCAGTTAACATGATTGAAATCAAAGAAGTTCTTTTCAGCATTGGGACCTTAAAAGCATCAGTGCCGGATGGCTTTCCGGCCTTGTTCTATCAGTCCTCATGGGATATAATCAAACAAGATGTGCTTCTTCTGGTCTCAAATTTCTTCTCTCGAGGATTCTCCCTGGATAGGATCAATCAAACAAATATTGTTTTGATAGCTAAGACAACAAATCTTGAATGTTGTACATATTTTAAACCCATCAGTCAAAATATAGTGTATAAAATCATTTCAAAAACTATTTCCAATAGACTAAAATTACTCATCTTTCCTTGTATCTCTCCTTACCATAGTGTTTTTGTTTCTGGGAAACAAATATCCGATAATGTCATCTTAGCACATGAAAATTTTGTTTCTGGGAACTCTGGTCTCATAACCATAAAACTTGACATGGTAGAAGCCTTTGACAGAGTCAATTGAAAATCTCTTATTCTCATTCTTGAGTCAATTGGTATTGACCCACACTTTGTGAATCTTGTCCATCTCTGTATATCCTCTCCCCAATTCTCTGTCTTTATAAATGGTTCACCGCATGGTTTCTTTAAGTCATCTAGAGGTCTCCGACAAGGGGACCCCATATCACCCTTTCTCTTCATATGATGTAGGGAAGAAGTTCTTACTAGAATACTAAATAAAAAAAGATGATTAATCGAACACTCATCAAATTGCATTGGGTAGCTTCCGGCCCTAGCCCGACAACTAAGTCCAACAACAATAGCCCAATACACCCCCCCTCCTTTCAACGCATACCGGCTACCATTTTTTTCAAACCTTTTTAGCTGGTATCATCTCTTTTGCAAGACAGAACCCAAAAAAAAAAAAAAAAAAAAAGTTTTCTGTTGTGTTCATACTTTGAGTGTTGAGTTGTGAATCAACAATGGGAATTGAAGTTGGCGACTTCACCCAATTCAAGTCGTGTCCCGTTTGAGTATATACTCAAACTTGGTTGGGTTAATTAAACTTGATTAGGTTGATTAAATTTGATTGGGTTGATTAAACTTGATGTTTTATTGGAGTTTGGGTGGAAGATTAGGTTGATTAAACTTGAGTTCGAGTTTGCCCAAGCTTGATGAAGTCGTTTCGAGTTTGAGTTCAAGTTTGGATTGATTAAGTGGAAGTTGATTTTAAAAATGAACATCGTGACAAACAAACCGAATTTTTTAAGTCCAAACGACCCCGCCATGTTGTCCTGGAGACTGCCCAAACAACCCCGCCATATCGTCTAGCTAAAAACCAAGAGTTTTTTCTCAAACGACACGCGAAGACTGTTTGAGTGTATACTGAAACGACATGGAGAGACCGTTTGAGTGTACACTCAAACGACATGACGAGACCATTGGAGTGTACACTCAAACAATATGGATAAACCATTTGAGTATATACTCAAACGACATGGCGAGACCATTTGAGTGTACACTCAAACGACCCGAGGGTTTCGTTATGGCGAGACCGATTGGATTGGTTGTTGGGTCTGGGCTTTGATGGCAAACTTGTAATATATTTTTTTTTTGGGGGGTTGCCCAATCCAATTTGATGAGTGCCCAATACAGGACCCATAAAAAACAGGGTTAACAAGTATTTAGGATTTCCCCCTTACTAGATGGGGAAATTAGGGTATCCCCCCTAAGTACACACACAAAAAAAGTCAACTTGGATTGGCCGTGTTTTTTTTTTTTTTTATATTTGGGGGGAGACTCTAATTTCCCATCTAGG
Source organism: Coptis chinensis (assembly GCF_015680905.1). Lineage (NCBI taxonomy): Eukaryota > Viridiplantae > Streptophyta > Magnoliopsida > Ranunculales > Ranunculaceae > Coptis > Coptis chinensis. The sequence continues at coordinate 35,045,454 of NC_141459.1, forward strand.
GGGGGGGGATCCTAATTTATTCATCTAGGGGGCAAGGGGTAATATTCGTTAACCCAAAAAAAAATGGCATAGAGATCTCTTAGAATATTGATGCTCTCACTCATCTACTTTTTGCAAACGATGCATTCATATTCTGTCGAGATGATCAGTTTGAAACCGAAACTGTTATTGATATCAATGAGTTTTGTCAAATAAGAGGACAATAATTGAACTGCACTAAAATTAATTAGGGGTCCATTTTAGTAAAAACATGTCATCTCATCAAACTGATTCATTAAAGATTATCGTCAAAATGCCAAGCATTGCCTCACGCAAAAAATAATTAGGTTCCACTCTTTTTATGGGGCAACCAAAATATGAAATCTTCAAATTAGGGGTCCATTTTAGTAAAAACGTGTCATCTCATCAAACTGATTCATTAAAGATTATCCTCAAAATGCCAAGCATTGCCTTAGGCGAAAATACTTAGGTTCCATTCTTTTTTTGGGGCAACCAAAATATGAAATCTTTGATAATCTCATTCAAAAGATAAACAAAAAGCTCGAAAGGTTGGGCTTGATTCTCAGATCAGGCGCCAACCAAAGTTGTCTTCTCCTCAAGCAGCGTGTAAGAACGGCTTGATAGGTAACTTCTAAACCTCCTCGAAGCCCATTTAAGAGGATACCTTGTGTGTTTAATAAAGTGTAAAACAATAGTTTTACCTACTCTTAACTAGTTATGTTATGAATAAGTAAAAGTAAAACTATTTACTACTATGATCAAAGTTATCTACTCTCGATTATCGTGAAATATGTGAAGTAGAGAATTCGTTCCACTCCTAGTTTGTTTAGACGTAAATTTCAATGGTTTAATCAATTCTAACAAAACTAATGTGAGTAATGAATTTAATTATACTAATATGGTGATTGAACTAATTAAAATGTTCTAACTTGTACTATGCCAATTAAATACTAAGATGTGAATATAGAGAAGGGATTAGGGGGATTTGATTCCACTTAGATTAATTCATAATATGTTAGTGTAGATTATTGCAATCCTAACCAATAAAGATTAAGTAATTGATCCCTAATTATTCATGGCAATCTCTACCAACTAATAATTAGCATGTGAGGAAGTTCAACCCATTCTTATGACAAATCAACTAACCTACTAGAGTGAAACTCTTAAATGTAATAATCCTAACTAACACATCAAGTCTTCATTAAAGCTTCATCAAACCCCTCTAATGGAGGTTTAGCTAGAAGTCATTAGACTATCATTAATATAGAAATAAGAAGAAGACATAATGAAGAACAATAACTTGGATTTTATTAATCTAATGGATGAGAGTTTAAGAATTGAAACTATATTAAAGACTAAATATTGAATAAACAACTAACTTAAAACTAAGGAAAGAGTTATATGAATTAAAACCTAGGTCTAAACTAAATAATAACTAATTTCTCAAGAGTTATGCCTTAGTCCTCTTTATATAAGAGAGGGTTAGGTTTACAATTTCGTGCATGGGCTTTGGAACCATATTTTGGTCCCTTAAATCAAGCCCAAAACCTAATTACTTAAGTCCAAAGAGGGTTTCTCTATTAGAAATTACTGCAACAGCCTTTTTGTCAACTTTTATTCATCTGATTGGGTCAAAGACTGGACCATTAGAAATCTCTTTCCGAGCCGGTCGTTTTGACATATAATAGGCCAAGTTCTGAGGTCTGAGTCCAAGGATACGACCTATAAAAGTTCTGTTGACTTTTTGCTCTATTTCTGTCCATGTTGACTTTGAGTTTTCAGCTTTGACCGGGCTTTAAAAAGGTTTTTTCTCTTTGAATCTTGGCCTTTAATCATAGAACTTCTTAGCAACCAACCTTTGCTCCTTTATCTCCAAAAGTGACATATTTATTCTCATATTCGACTACAATACCTGAAATACACAAAAACACGTAAACAGTACTAACTCTTATTTATTATAAACATAATTAGTCTAAATGTAATGATATTAAGGGGTTAAAACTATAGTTTTGGGCTCTTATCAAACCACCCCCAAACATCATTTTGCTTGTCCTCAAGCAAATATGAGAAATTAATTGTCACACCCCGAATTTCGACAGAATTCGGAAAAATATTATTTGTTCCCGACTCTTCGATCTCCGAGGTGTGACGCACTCTCCACTTCCAAAAACCCATAAACAGTTTAAATATGCGGATAATTAAAAACCAATAAAAATTTTAACTTAAACAAAAGTCCTCTTCATTACAAAAATTTAAAAATGAAAATGCAAATAACCTTATCTCAACTGAAAATCTATATCACCTCAAAGGGAAACAAAGCCTATCTTGAAATGCAATGCTAACGCAAACCACAAGCAGCAACCAATCTTCTTCAACACTAAACCTGTCAAGACTTATCAACTATGTTCATTTAATGAACACACCCGATAAGCAAACATGCAAATCGGGTCAGCATTATAAAAATGCTGGTATGAGTAGCTCTAAAATACAACATATACTTATACCAAATATATACACAATCCATAAGGCCGTTAGTTCCTTCCCCGAGGCGCCTTAACTCCCAACAACTAATACGACATCCTTAAGTTCAATAACTAAGGCAGGTAGTTCCTCCACTGAGGCGCCTTAACTTTCCACTAACCACACAACAAACTATACTCATAATAAATAAGGCATGTAGTTCCTCCATCGAGGCGCCTTAGGTTCTAACTAAACAAATAACCAACCATGCATATTATATCCGTACCGCATTTCATGCTCAATTACAGAGTGGGTCGTCTCTGCACGAGTAATTAGTTTGACCCACCCTTCTGCCAAACCATATACAGTCATCTATCTAAAGATATATCATTAACCAACATATTACCATAATTATATTATTTAAGGCTTTCTTTGCGTGTCCCTAAAATCACGTCGTATCTATGTCTTACCTAGTTTCCCTGGCTACCACAATCGCTTCCCAACGCCGAACATGTACATCCACATGCCTCCACTCACATAATGAACCACTCCGTGCGTAACTACCCGAAATGGGATGCCGCACACCGTAACCCTCACACGAAAAGCCATTATGCAAGTACTGCCATTATTCGGCATAAAATATCGCACGTCTCGTTCTAATATTGCGAACGGAATAATCAAGCCACTATTCAGCTACGCCAGAAGGGCCATTCAGCTTTTCTGAAACGCCAGAAGGGTCAATCACATTACTTATGCCCGAAGGCCATTCAGATTCACTGAAACGCCAGAAGGGCCAATCAAATTACTTACGCCCGAAGGCCATTCAGATTCACTGAAACGCTAGAAGGGCCAATCAAATTGCACACGCCCACACAGGGCAAATCACATGAGTTGTGGTAGCTAGGTTCTAGGATTTTCATTACGTAATTTATTCAAGTGTCATACATTAATGACTCCTAATAATTCCACTATATCACGTGCAGGTCAAATACCTTATTGCACTAAGCCACAATATTTAGAAATATCTCAATTATATCTCATAACCACTTTCATTCTGTCACGTGCCAATACATTATTGCACTAAGCCATAATCCCGTGGGAAAATATCCACACATACTATACTACCTTATAGTAGCATCTCACATATAAAATAATGGAGCGTTTATACATTTATGTCTCCAAAACTATTGCATTTAATATATATATCCCAACATATTATATAAGGTCACAATATTAACGTCAAATCTTAATTAGATAATGACAACCAAATTTATACAAGCTTCCACAGCATTTTAGCATTTGATTTGTCCATACAATTTACAACATAAAATGTGGCACAATTAAACAGTCCACAGTCCACAATCAAAGTCCATGAATCTAAGTCCGTATATAATTTAATACTCATAAAAACATATATATCAAATTCTTATTATCAGAATTCCCCTCTAGTTACGTGCCAATTATATATTGTACCACTCACGTCAAAACTTAATTAGATAATGACAAACAAGGTTATACAGTTTCTGACAATATTTTATTACTACATTTGTCCATATACTTAAACATGCGAAAAAAACTGGAAAAAGTCAATATTACACAGTCAACGGTTAAAGGTTAAAGTAAACGGTCAAAGTCAAAGGTCAACGGTCAAAGTCAACACATCATGGTCGAAGTCAAACTGTCATTGTCAAAGTCAAACTGTCGTTTCCATGTTCAACAGGTTCAGGGTCACAGTCATGGTTCATGGGTAATGTCAAAAGTGCAGTTCATGGGCTCACGACTAAGGTAATGGTTAAGGTCATGGTTCGGACCCACTAGCCAAGCCTATGACTCAACCAAAGATTCGAAAGTCTACAAGTTGAAAAACCCATTTGGATTTCTATTTTATGTCTTATGGACTGGCCCCAAACAATATTAGAAACTGGTCCAAAACAGTTAAGTGGTTCGGCCCAAAAATTTGAACTGAAACCGGCCCAAAAACACCAATGGAATTTGGCCCAAGACAAAATAGAAACTGGCCCATCCACTAATAAAATTCGGCCCAAAACAAAAACAAAATCGGGCCCAAGCCTCAAGCCCAAGCCCCAGGCCCAGCTGGTCATCTTCTTCCTCCAGCAGCCTCCACCACCAGCCACCACCGGGTTCTCCTCCTCCCACTTCAACACATCGGTTTGACTCAATTTGAAAAACCCAACACCTTTAACAAAAGCAAAAACTGAAAATCATAAAATCAACACTCTTCCTAAATCCAGATCTGAAATATTTCCCGCCGCCATTAATGGAGCTTCGACAGCTCCCATCTACCGCCCTCACACACACTACACGACCCGACACTTCCCAACAATAACACTTCACCTACTCTAATCGACTGCGCGATTTTCTTTAACCACCATTAGCACTTTTTACAGAGCTTAAGCAGAGCATGAACTGCCCCACTCTCCAAATGATCTCCACACCAATTAATCTCGACGGCATTACAGCCCCTTCCCTAATCACGATTTAATCAACACCAAACCCAACAAAACAACAACAAAGATGAATTAAAGAAAACAATATGAGCTCGCGCCTCCATTAACCCCTGTTTAGAGCTTCCACAGTCTAACCCCAATCAATACAACAAGAGGAATACACAAATAGTTTCAAATAAAATACGAACAGTACCAAACCGTACACAGGACAACCGTTTGGTTTTGGCTCGCCGCCATTAACGGTTTCTCCAAGCTTCAACAGTTATATATTTTGACAAAAGCTACACTAACATTATCTAGCCGAATAACCATAGCCGAACAAACAGAAAATGAACGGAAACATACCAGTAAAACTCTGGATTTTGTGAAATAGAAAAAAACTATCTACTCACCTGTATTAAAACCCAACGAATCCCTCCTAGTCCGAGTCGTCGCGCTCCAACGCTCGAGCAAACAAGCCGCCTCCATTTTTATTATTTTTTTATTCTCCAAGAACCCTATTCTCTATAACAATGTGATTATATACTTGGGTTTGAAACCCAAGCCCAACACAGACTCGGGCCCAGAAACCAGGCCCACATATCCAAATCCAATCCAGCGAATTTTAAATAAATAATTAAATTAATTAATAAATAAATAAATAAATACGTATTTTAAATACGGGCGTTACATTAATATAAGTGACAAAAAATGGAGTTCTAACTAATCTGGTTTCGCCGAGTGCGATTGCATTGACCATATGCAATAAGACTTTAAACCACTAGGAATTCTCTAGTAGATGAGTTATAGCCTCGTGAGAGTTTTCCAGAGAAGGTACTCACAAACTTTATCTATACTACAACGACTAAGAAATAAAATTATTGTTTCCTACTTTATTATTCTCAAATATCTATACATCTCACTAGCAATGAATATAGAATAATCAAGTCAAAATCTAAGTTAATACGTGCATAATAATTAATCATCTACGGATAAACATATATATAATGAACTATGCTATGAAATGCAAGAACAGGTCCATTTCTGAAACTTTGGAATATCGTCCTTAAGTAGGTCCCCACATATAAGTCAAAACAAAAACACTCTAATTTTTCCACTCAAGTTTCGCTCACTCCAGTGCGCAGTAGGCACACTTTACCTTACAATCTCAATGACACACAAGGAAGCCGAAGTCGATCAAACACATCTGCCACTTACTATCACACTAACCTATTCCTAATTGAACTAGAGGTCTTTATTAGGTGTTGCAAAGATTAGGAGATGGTTTAAGAAGGAAGGAAATGGATATTCAAAAGGACAAGTCTGAGATAATAGAGTTTTCATATTATGTAACTAGAGAAAACTTTGTTCTTACTTTACTTCTACACTTTGTTTCCATCCTTAGTCATTTTTTCCTTTTTCTTTTGGCTTTTAACTCCTTTGATTATGTTTTTGAAGTTCTAACTTTTTATTTTTTATTTTTTATTTTTTTTCTTTTCTTTGGATGGAAACTTCATTTTCTTATTTGAAACAACTAACAAATTCTTGGTTTCACAGGTCTTTCTCTTTTCTCTTTTTCATTTCATCTCTATCCTTAGACTCATTCAAAAATGGGTAGGTTGATTTTTATTTTTATTTTGTTTTGTATAAAAGGGTAAATGAATTGCGGTTTATGAAAGGCTAAAGAAAGACTCAGAGGGGCGATTAGCGGAAAATAATTTCATAAGGTTTGAATTTCTAGCTCTTTCGATCCAAAAAGGGCCTAAATTCTCGTTTAGGATATGGTATAGTGATCAAGCAAGTGAACGTGTGATTTCTCTATTCAGAATTTACTTATCTCTTGTGTCATTTCTCAAATATTTCACTCATATAAGGCTTTATGCTATATTCTCATAGGATTTGTAGAATAAGTACTTTAACCTAGATTTCAAAAACTTATTGCCAATACAAATATAGATGCTCATGCAATATATTTATGGAAAGATGCAATGATTATTACCTACATATTAGCCTAAATTTCTAAAAACTATTCTAATTTAAAAGCTAACGAAAAACTTCTAGATTAATATCATCATAGAGAAAGAAACAATACCAATATTCCTAAGTGTGTAGCATAAACTGTTTATTTATATTTTTGGATTTTTTTTACTAGAAAACAAGTGCATATTAAACATATATATCCTAATGGGTGCCTTAAATTACGTGTGTTTCTATGCCTCCCCCAAACAAAAACATGTTTTGCCCTCAAAGTATTAAAATAAGAAAGGTAGGAAATACAATGGAAACACGTGAAAAGTTTAGAGCACCTGCAAACCAAATTTAGAACATACTAATATAGATAAATAAAAACAGACGCAACTATGTATGAGTTCCACCCGTTATGGGGATAACAAGAATTAAATTGCTTGGGACATAAACAGACATGAACAAAAAATAAAACTTACCTCATATCCAACATTTAAGCGTTGTCTTCCTCTTCTATAAAGAAGTGAGGTTCCTTTGCATCCTGCCATGCCATGATAATTTGCCAGGCATCACGCCATTTATCATCTACCTTTGCTAACTTGTTAAGCGCCACTTGGTCGGATGGGGTGTAAAGGGCAACCCAATTAGGTTGTATCCTCCACCCCGGCCAAGTCATTGCACGGAAGGAGCATATAATGTAGTTGGTGGGTCTCACAATATCAACCCCAACCCAATCCGTGAAACGAGCACAAAACTCAGGAAAGAAACATAGCATGATTTAAAGATCTCTTTTGCGATACCCCCACATTTGAAAATCATTTGCGACACCCCCACATTTGCAACTTCCGTCAGTCAACAATTAGTTGACCGAGTCAAACCGTAAGAAATAAAACCCAAAAAACTCAAAAATAAAATAAAATAAAAATCGACCTAATTAAATAGTGGAGGTTACCAAAATACCCCTCCACGTGCCAAAGTAAGGATGATACATACTATATAGCATTCATTATTTGAAATGCTATATACCATATACCATATACCATCATTTTGAGCACCATTATCACTTGGTTCTCACCATTCTTACTAGAAGTTTTAGTCTGCCAAAGTAAGGATGATACATACTATATACCATCCATTATTTGAAATGTTACATACCATATACCATCCATTATTTGGAATGCTACATACCATATATCATCCATTTGAGTACCATTATCACTTAATTCTCACCATTCTTATTGGAAGTTTTGGTCTGCTAAAGTAAGGATGATACATACTATATATCATCCATTATTTGGAAAGCTACATACCATATACCATCGATTTTTTTATTATTTTATTATTTTTGTTGAGTTTTTTGGGTTTTTTTCTTACGGTTTGACTCGGTCACCTAACTGTTGACTGACAGAAGTTGCAAATTTGGGGATCGCAAATGATCTTCAAATGTGGGGGGTATCACAAAAGAGATCTTTAAATGTGGTGGGTATCGCTAATTCCCCCTAAAATTTTACTAGCCTCATGCCACGTGCATAAGCACGTGGAACAATCTCAAGCCCCACCATTATTTTTCTTTCTTATTTTAAATTTTAGCAGTTCTAGAGTACTCATGCTGCACCGGCACGCATGAATCTGGGCCCTTGCACTGTACTTCATGATGCAATACACCCGTACTTTTTGGTGTGATGAGTGGCCTACATTAACTACACCACTCTCTCTCCTGCGCACACTAGATTTTCTATTTAAATTTACAATAGAAGTGAATTACTACTTTACCCCTATGTGCAATTATTTTTCCAGCCCTAGAGCCCACCAAGCCTGCACAACAGAAAAAAAACAAAAGAAATTGTGAAATTACCAAAATGCCCTTACATCTATACCAATCACTATTCACTCAACCCCTCATCCTACCTACATTAATATCCATTCTCCTAGGATGCTCATAGGGAGCCACGTCAGCAGATTTTATAAAAAAGTCCCTATTTAAAAAATAATTAATTGGTTGATTACTTACTTAACCTTATTATTGTTGTGTTTAGCAATTTATGAAAAAAACATTTTGGTCTTTTCACATGCTAGGGATTAAAAAAAACCAAATACACGCCTAATTTGAATTGTTTGCCAGTGGGTAATTAAGTAATTAACAACCAAAATACAAAACAAAACCCAACCCATTTGTTAAACGCCCCAAACTCTCTCACAAAAAAAAAACTATGGCGGCAACATCTCTGCCTCTTTCATTCTCTCTCTTTCTCATCTCTCCAATCGAAGGGTTCATGAATCTCGGTCTGCCAACATGCATATTTGGCGTCTACTCGAGCCAATCCGTTTCTCTCTTGCTGTCGATTTATTATGGGTATGTTTTTTATTTGAATTTCTGGTTCTACCCAATTTATTTGCTGCATGTTTGATTCTTTATTTGAAAGGTTTGAAAATTTGAAGTTCTAAATATACTTTCTTCAATGGTGTTCGTTTGTAGTTCTAACGAATTAGTTTGATGGTTAACAGTTGCACTGGAGCTTTAAATGGGTTTGATGGCGAAACATACCCTTTGCAAAGCACAATCAACCCAGACAAAATCCTAGCCTTTTCGAACACCATTGAAGAACTCGAGAAAATAACTACAATCGAACATCATGAGACCAAAACTGCATCCCTATTGAACACCATCAATGAAAGAACTCTCTCTCTCTTTCTCTCTATCAGTAAGTTTTTGATTATGTTCTTTCTTAACCTTCTCTTTCTACATGCTTGCAATAGTGTAGATAATCAATCGAAGAAAGGATATGAGATCAACTATAGTATTTTTGTAACCAATAAAAACAAAAACTAAAGTATTTTTGTTAAATCTGTTTTGACTTGATTTGAAAAGTTTAGAAAGCAATTACTGCATTAGCTTTGTGAATTTTAGAAACCCAAAGAGAGGATTTGGAGAGACTACAATTTCTACTAATAAAAAAGCTACATATGATTTATTGCTGGTGGTGGTTATACACTTTGTCACAAGGGCAAATGAATTGTGTAGTGGTCGGATTACTGTTTGCATCATTGATTAGACCCCTCTATTTTGCTCTCTTTATTGTCTCATTCAAATATTTATATAGTATAAGTTAGTTATTGGTTGAGAAACTACTGATCAAGATAATGGGCTAATGATTGCAATGACGCCAATTGTTGAGCATGAGTTACTTCAAAGGATGAACACATGAATTTGTTTCTTAAAGCCATACAACGTTCTTTGGTTTAAGGACAACGTTAATACTGTATGATCATGAAATAGTATACTGGAACTTAGACGAGAACCATGTGAATCGAATTATTTCAAGTTTCATTAATTGGTTATTTTTTTTTAAAAAAAAAACACCTTTTATGTTGTTTATTTTTTACTTGATTACACATGTAATAGTAGAATATCCTCAACCAGAATGTTACTTGATGTTACACATATATGGTATCAAAGAGAAGTCATGAGATAGCTTTTTTAAAGAGATTCACTTAACGAGTGAAACCATTATGGCGCTAAAAATCTTAAAAGCCACTTCAACGAAATAATGAACTTGAATTTGAAGCCAGCCAATTAAACTACATAATGTAAGATACAATCATCATAGGATCAATGCCAACTTACATTTGCTATGGTTTGAACAGGTTTAATGATAGTTTAGGATGTATTGTCAAAGTTAGAATTAGAACCCGTCCTTGACTTGCTTTAGTATGAGCTAGCAACTTACACGAATACCACGACTTCAGTTCTTGCAAGTAGCGAGCTTAGTGTGGCAATTAACATGTTACAGTGTTGAATCATAAAGAGGTTTTGCCACATTGTTTGAAGAATTGGAAATACATAAAGCTCATTAGGAGATGTTGATTCCGTTGAGTTTGCCCATATTAGTCATCTTCTTAAAGTTGTACATGCAAGATTGGTGGAGTACGAGAAAACTTTGGAGCATAATCAACTGTTTCAGAAGGTATTTAAGAATTGGGGACTGGGTGTTAATGTGCTCCATGCAGAAGTTGATGTTGTTAGGCTGAATTTCGCGTTGGGGAGGCTTGATGATTAGTATATTGAAAATTCTTATTAGCAAGACACATGAGGAGAGTATGACTAGAGCTATGGCACTTATTGCAATTTCAGAGGCTCTCTATAACCGGAAAAACTTTTGAGCTTCTAAGAAGTGTCTTACAAAGGGGTTTGATTTGGAGTGGTTTACTTACAAGGTTTTAATCATACTAAGATTTGTGAGTCATTAATTGTGTTGTGCATAATATGTAATGGTCAAATTGTTTGACTATTGCGTGTAGTTCTAACATGCGTAATGTGTGTGTTCAAAATTTTGGTGAAGAAAATTATTAGTAGTAACAACGCCAGTTTCAGGGTTTGACCAATAGAAACCATAAGTTAAGGTTTTAATTGCGAGAAGGGTTTGGTGATTTTAATTTCATATGCGAATTGATTTCCAGCACTAGCTAACACATTAATTTCAATATTGATCACATTAACTTCAAAACTGTTTAATTATACTCATGGTTTGAATTGATTTTATTCTTTGCATTAACATGTAGCAAATAGGATTATTTTCACTTTGTTTGTTGTTACTATTTTCTTTCCTCATGTAATGATAAACAAAAAACAATTGACTTAATTGGTAATGCATATTTCATAGTTGTTTCCAACTATGAGTAACCGATTTCTTCTAAATAATTGTTCATTTCACGTCTATGAATATATCTAAGATTATGCCCGATGTTGGAACACATCTATATTGTAGGTGATTATGCAGGATCTTATTTGGGTTTTATGGTGATAATTTTAGCGTCGAGTTTTTAGATTCCATGACCTCAAAATCTTAAACTAGAATGCGTCAAATGGTTTTATTTGTGTTTGACTGTTTGAGAAGTTGTCTCATAGAATGGTTCTATTAGTTTTGATCAGGCACTTTGTTACCTATGCTATGGATGTTGGTCAATATATATAACAGTGACAAATGTGATAATATGTTTACTCTTACATTATAAATTTAGTTGTTATTTACCAATTTAAAATTTCTAATATTGCTTTCATCAATAATTTCAGCAGCTATAGAAGCTTAAAGAATAACCAAAGGCACTCGCTTAATTGGAGGCTCTAGAAAAGTTGTACGGTGATTTGAAACAAGACCCTTATGAGCCAACGGCAGGCAAAGTGAGTCCAACGTATATACCCTACTTCACAAATATTATGGTTGTGATCTATATGATATATGCAGTTAGAGCTACCACTAAATATATTTATTTGCATTCGACAATAAATTATATATTCCATTTAAGGTTTAGGCTAGACACATTGATCATAGGGAGCCACATCAACAAAGTTTTTAAAAAAGTCCCTTCTTCAAAAATAATTACTTTTCTTCTTACCAAAATAACCCTGAAATTTGGTCTGTTTCTGTAATTTCATATAAGTCTATTTGGTCTTTTCAAGTGCTTTGAAAACAAAATACCCAATACACGCCCTTTTATGAATTTTACGCTAGGGGTACTTAGGTAATTAAAAACCTAAAAAGAAACCCAATCGTTCGTCAAACATTTTTGTAAAAAAAACCCCCCCAGTTTCCAAACCTTCCTCAAACTCAAATAAAAACTCTACCCTTCTTCAAACCGCAGGTAACCATGACCTTTGGGATTCTTCTATTCCTACCAACACTCCTTATTTATTATGATGACCGTGAATTATAGGGAGATGACGTGGAATTGAAGAATTCAGAACTGAAGGGTTCTCAAATTGAAGAAGGTAACTTTAAATTTACTCATTGTTGTTATATTTACTTAATTTTTATACTCCTCAATTATTTTTCATTCAAGTTTTAATTTGTTCATTGCCAAGAGATCTCATTTCAAGTGGTTTAGTGTTTCCCTACATATAATTCGCGCGATAGTTGAATGCTTGAGTCTAATTAGAAATGCTTGCTTTGTCATGGAGTTATTAAATATATGATTATCATGTATAGTTGTTTTGGGATCTTTTGCTTCAAAACATACAGTATGTGACTCCGTGTTGCAAAGTACTTTGTAAATACTTGGCGCACAATAAGCAATATTTTTATAACCCATTTGCTTGAACTTGCAGAATTTTGTTCCTTTGATGTATTGATAATTCAGATTCCAAAGAGAAAAGTGTGCAATCTAATTGGATATGTACACATTTTTATTTTGTCATATGCCTTCGATTGGGTAGTTCATTAGTTTTGCTTAAGAATTTTATGCAAGTATTATGGAATTTATCATTTACATTTACAAAAACCCTGTAATCAAAATGGTAGCTTGAACAGTATACTAATATTTACAAAAACCAATGTTGAGTACAAACCTTTGTCTGATCATATACCGTGATTTGTTTTTAATTAATGAAATATTTGAGGTAAACTTTAGTCTCATCGACGTCATCCATTTCAAACAGTTCTTGGAGATGTCATATTCATGATATGAGGCTTTTAATTACGTTCTTACCAGTATTTACAAGTTTCTTTACAATAGTGGAGGATTTTAATTTGGCGATCACACGTACGTTAATAAACACAGCGATTGAGACCAATTTGGTGATCACACGTACGTTAAGTTTCTTTACAAGAGTGGAAAGTCAACCTTGGAACAATGTTTACCAATTTGGTTATTAGTGTCATTCTGAATTTCTGATACATAATTAAGACATTTATTTATTTTGCAAAGAGAATGAATTTTTAGGTTTTCATTCATTTGCTAGAACGAGCTGGCGATGTGGTTCTGACAATATTGAGAAGATGACTAGAGTTCAGTTTTGCAGCCGTAAGCAAGGGAACAACTATTCAAACGGTAATATTTACCGTAACTCACGTTACCAATTCAATGTCAATCACATAATTATCATGCATAATTTTGATACCGTCAAGTTTATACTAATTGGTAAAAAAAACATTTATGTCATAAAACACAAACCCTAGCTTTATTTAACAAAACAAAATACGCATTCATGAAAATCACCAATTTATCCCAACATCACCTGTGATTTACTCCACCTCATCCAACGACAACAACTCTTGGACATGTATATATTTGACTGCATGCTCATTAAGTGTACTAGCAAAATGCACGTGCTCTGCACATGTTTAACAAACAAATTTTATTGAAGAGAGTGAACATTATATGCCTTTATGAATTTATTTTATTTTTAAAGGCGGAACTGTGAAACCTAATTCTGTATATTCCTGCTACCCAAGTTCATAAAAATAAAAATGATTACTCAAGCTTTTTTCGATATTGTTTTTTTTAACGTTTACAATCACTTTAACAACTTCTAGTGACCAACTCAAGTTTGAGTGGAGTTCATGCAATAATACATTTAAAAGGAAAAAAAAATATGATCACCATGTACACGAAACTACAAAAGCAAGTGATCATAGTTGCTTACACAGCTACAGAGATTCAAAAAAGTGTTAGGTTCAAAGCAATTAAGGGGCCGGAGACACTATGTATACTGAGCAAGGAGCCTTTGACTCTTACAATGTAAAAACTGTAAAAAAAAGCAATGCCCATTTATGTATTTTAATACGAACTAAAACTATAATCCATTAATTGCCACAAAAACACTCATAAAAAATTGAGGAAAATCAGTCTTGCTAACAAATTCTTCTGTCCTCACTTCTGCTATTCCATACTATTTAAAACTCATACCTTAGTAAAAATTGTTCGACAAAACAAACTTGTAGAATATCTTTTCCCATTAGAAAGTATATCCGTTGTGAAACATATAGTGATCACCATTTATAAGATAAAACCACTCACTCAACCCACTCAAAAGTTACAATAAGACCCAAAAAAAAAAAAACTGAATAAAACTCAGAGAGAACATGCGCCTGAACATAGACATAGGATTTCCACATGTGGCGACTACCATGCATTCATCCTCTTCTTATAATTCTTATATGTACCCTGAAAAATGAAAAAGAACCAGATAAGTATGAAAAGGCAAGTAAATTGAGAAGGCAAATATATGGGGTTAACACATTGATATAAAAGTATCAGAAAAAAAAACAACAACACATATTGCTTGTATAGTTAGCAATGTCACTAAACCAAAGGATATATTTTAGCCTATAGGAAATTGAAATGATTTGCATAATTGCTTCTTACAAACATATGCAATAAACTTGATAGTAAGGATGACAATAGAGACCTGAATGAATGTCTAAATTAAAAACCATACATCCATAAATCACTTTGGTACAAAGCAAGTTGTGGAGGGAATATTTACCTGAGGTGAGGTTTAGGGAAATTAAAAAGAGTTTTTTAGGTCTTAGTCCTAATAATAGTTGGTTTATTAGGATTTAGTCCAGAAAAACTTGAATATTAGGGTTTAGTCCTAGTTTTGGTTGTTGACTGTCAGTCAACTGGGTTGATTGTGGTCAATATGCTTGTATTTTTGAAATGACAATAATACCCCTCACGTGGAACATCACGTGAATATATAAGTTAGACTTTGATACAAGAAATAAGGTCATCTTCTAGGACTTGGTCCCTACTGTTATTTGACAAATTAGAGTTTAGTCCTACTTGTCAACCATTAAAAAAACAGTCTCAACTTCCGTTTGGCATGAACTGAAAAACTAGTGCTTTGAAATCATTACCTTCGAAATCTGTACCAGAACAACAACTTAGGATCTTAACAAGATTTCTGTGATGGATGTTTCGCAATGATTCACACTCAGTCATGAAACTCTTGGAAGCATCTGTGTGGTGAAGGTTGAAAACTTTAATTGCAACAATCATTTCATCTTGCTGGAGGATTCCTTTAAAGACGGACCTAAAACTACCTGAGCTAGTAATGTTAGTTGGAGAAAAACCGCTTATAGCTCGAAAAAGATCTCTATATGAAACCTTCAAATCTTGAAATTTTGACACTTTGGAAGTTTCAGTTCTTGAACACCCCCACAAAGCTTGAAATTTTTAGCAACTGAAGCCGAATTTGTGTTTTTAAAGATACCTTTTATGGGTACCTTGCCTTCAAACATGTTTAAGGACAGATTCAATCTTTGGAGATATCGAAAGCTCTCCAAAAATGTTAGAATCTGACCAAACAAGTTGTTGCTTGATAAGTCAATATATCGGATATTCTTTAGAGAACTCAAGGACTGAGGAATTGTTCCTTCAAAAAAGTTATTCTACAAGTAAAGTTCTTCCAAACTTAGTGAAACAGTTACCAAGATTACTTGGTATTTCACCAGCTATTTTATTTCCAGAGACGTCGAAGGCACCAAGATTTTGTAAGTTGCCTACTTCTAGAGATAGGGGCCTAAGAAAGAATTCTGAGAGAGGTCTAGCATAATCGATAGGGAAGAAATACCGAAGATTTGTTGAGGTATGGTACCGGTTAGGTTATTTCCACGGAGGTATAGTGATTGCAGAAATTGAAATCACCAAAATATGTATGAATGCTTCCTTCCAATCTGTTTGTTGATAAAGCCAAGAGGGACAAGTGAGTAATGATTACTAGATCAGGATAAATCTAGTCAAGCTGTTGTTTTCCAGATATAAATTTTGCAATGTCTGAATATTTCCGATAGAAGATGGAATATTTCCTTGAAAGTGATTGACTTCGAGGCCTAATCCAATGAGGTTGACAAGGTTCCCAATCCCTTCTGGGATGACTCTTGATATTTGATTACGTTCTAGATACAACTCCGTGATTTTCTGACATGTAGGACTAAACTCTAATTTGTCAAATAATAGTAGGGACCAAGTCCTAGAAGATGACCTTATTTCTTGTATCAAAGTCTAACTTATATATTCATGTGATGTTGCATGTGAGGGGTATTATTGTCATTTCAAAAATACAAGCAGATTGACCACAGTCAACTCAATTGACTAACAGTCAACAACCAGAACTAGGACTAAACCCTAATATTCAAGCTTTGTTGGACCAAACCCTAATAAAACCAACTATTATTAGGACCCATACCTAAATATCCCTTGATTTAATTACATTTTTAATAACATCACCATGCCACCCCAATTTTATAGGATTCTTACACATAAAAGTGAAATAAGTCTAATTAAAATACACCAATTAAATGGACAGATCCTTGCCTCTTTGGGCAGTTTGTAACAACATAGAGCTATCTCAAAGCCATTAATCATTTCCCTACAAAACAGTATGATAAACTCATTCACATCTTACATGCCTAGAACAGAGCTTCTCAATTCTATTTGTGAATTTCAAATAAGAAAATTTTACTAATTAAGTTTGTATTTATTAGCTTTCATTTCTTCTAGACAGCCTAGTAACACTATAATGAGATCTATAAACAATTAAAAAAATAAAATAAAGATGACTACATTTGGTTCCCAATTATATCTTCAATTGTTATGGAGTTAATTAGCAAGAAAAACATCACCTGCCATGTCATGCCCAATAATGCTTATCATAAAAGGTTTAGCTCCAAAGCTATGACATGCATTCCGTAACATTCCTTGCTAATCCTCCAGCCACATGGTACGGTATACTTGAACAGGAAAGTTCCAATCAATAAGTAAGGAAAATAGGAAAAGAAGGAAAAATGACAAAGTAACATTTAGTCTTATTAATAAGTATCACAATTTGTTATTTTTTCATCATTTTTGCTTGGAACGTCAACCTATATATGAAAAGGAGTTTATTCAGACACGTGTCATCCAACACAAACACAGGGAGGCAAACACATGTACATCTCCTCTCTAATCTCAATACCAATCCCCTCTCTCACACTATAATGTTTCATGTCAGCTCCTACCTGTCTTCCCGACCCTATAAATAGTTGCACTTCTCCAAACTGCCAAAAACACACTAAAGCAGAGTATATCCTCTTCCCAACATTAAATATTCTACCTCTCCATGCTAATGCATGTGTGACCTTAATTGTATTTCTCATAACCCCATCACATGTTATCATATTCTCATCTCACCAACCAAACTACATGCCTTTTTCATGCCAGTGCCTCACCACTACAAACTCTCTTACTTATCATATAAAATTAGCCTACATTAATAATAAATTAATAATCTCTACTAGTAGTATATCTTATAATGATCGTGGCCTCTGAAATTCATCCAGGTATTTTTCTTACGCATAATACCCCTGGATGAATAATTATATCAAACACCTAGATATTTATTAATGAGGACTACTTGGTCTTTTTATGTCTTTGTAAATTCGTAGTACTGATATTGTCCATAAATTAAAATGTTGTTTAACACCTTTGAATAGGAGCAATCAGTCTTTTCATGTGGTGGTATATTAAAAAACCAATTCCACGCCATTTTGAATTGTACGCTTACCATAAATTTACCATAAATGACATTTAATTAGTAATAATTAGCAATAAATACACCTCTACGTCTCCCCTCCCAATCTCCACCCCTACGTTTTCCTTCTTTTGCAAACAGTACAAAAAAATAAGTTTTGCAACAAAAATTAAACAGAGCCATCATTCTCTCTCCCACTCTCTTCAAATTGAGTTCTCTCATTGCAACAAATTCCAGCCATTCATTTAAATTGAGGTAAAAAATCTAAATAGTTGAAATAGTGAGTACTTTAATCTAGGATGGAATTGACTAATGAATCTCTCTATTGCTTATGAACCTCCAATCAGGTATGATTGTTTTCTTCACTTCTCGAAATCAGTCAATTTGCTTTAATGCATGAATTCTATATCCAAAACACAACTGAACTTTGCAGATGCTATCAATGGACTGGGTAATAACATAGGATATTACATCAATCTATGGAACAATTGAGTTGATGACAAAGTTGGATGCATGTTTCGAATTATTATTAACAAACACAAGATGAATGTGGGAGTGTACGCTGGCTTTGCCTTCATCTTTGAAGAGTTTATTGAAGTTAAGGTGAGTTCTTAAGCTAGCAATAACCCATTAATGAAAGTTAATCTAATTATATTAGCTATGATTTTTAATATATTTTTAATATCCAATTAGAGTAGCTTTTTAATATACTTTTGGATTTTGAAGTCTGAATGAAATTGCTAGAATGTTTTGAATGACTTTGAAGCATATGTGAAGTGGTGGATAATTATAATATTGTTGTCGGTGATTCATGGACGTGTTTCTTATTTTGTCAATGGACGTGTTTCTTATTTAGTGTTTATTGATGTTTTGATTTGGGTATTGATTTGAATTTCTTTATTGTGCTGTTCAATAGCGTTAAGTATCGACGATTTAGAACATTTGCTTGATGAACACATGATGCTCTCTTTCAATATGGATACTGAAGATGGCAGCATTGAGGAGGTATGTCTTTTGTATTCTACAAAAGTGCAAAATTGGTAAATGTCAAGTCCCATAGAAATGGTTGAGGGTGACCCACCAAAGTGTGGTAATTTGGCTTTAGCTAAAAACTTGAGTGATGACATGAGAGAAAGACCTGCCATTTGTTGCACATCGTGATTTCTGTATTTGCATGGGGATTGAAAGAAATAACTTACCTCTCTTGGTACATCATCTAGCCCTATTTGGTTTTATTTGATCTGCAGCCATGTGTTGTTTGCTGTTTAACTTTTTGTTACTACTACCTCAGTGTGGATTTTGAAAGAATTGATTGATTGCTCTGTAAGAAATTACAACTTTTTGGTCCTCAGTACAATACTAACTTTAGTTTCTTCTTTGCTAATTGGGCCAGGGGCAAAACAAGGGCTTCTTATACAAGGAGGAGATGTATTGGAACGTTTGGCTGGCATAGACTATGTGCTTTAGACAAAGTATAATATTGAGTGCCTTCAGAATTTATTACTCTGTTTTTTGTTTTCTTTTTATTTTGCGTTATTCATTCAGGGGTATTATTCATAAGAAAATACCCAGATGAACCATATATGTCTAACTATTTGGTGTCAAAGGGTTCACTAAGCAATGTGTTTACTCATGCATATTTTCTTGTATGAATAGGATATTGTTATGTATGTGAACTCTCCTGGAGGATCCGTTACAACTGGTGATTCTATCCCATTAGTTATTGTGCTATTATTAATTTATTAAGTTTCATGTCAAAATCTGTCCTTTTTTCTGACTCGCATGTGTTTACCTCATTAGGTATGGCGATATTTGATATAATGAGGCATATTAGGCCTGATGTTTCCACTGTATGCGTCGGTCTGGCAACTAGGTATAGATTTAAATTTTTGCATTTGTTTTGGTTGCTTATGTTATTTTTCTTTGCAGTTCTGATATTTCTTTGGTTATGGATAGTTATTTCTCCGTTCTTTGTCCAATTAGGATGCACCTCCTTAAACTTGCATTACATACTAATGGACTGCTACAATTTGCCTAGACTCCATGTGTTGACCATACACCAATTGTGCTGAAGGATCATCTTAGGTTATTATATCTGAATTGTTATTTACTAAGTGTAATCATCAAGTACAGTGAGTATTTAGAAAAACATAGTAGAGTGACAGTTTGGAAGTGGGGGCAAGATAACTCCTTAAACTATTGTATTCTCTCCCTTGTAATTGGGTGTTTCTTGATGTTGCAAAGAATAATACTTGCAATGAGCTTTCATATGAACGGGCAGTGTCACTCTTGAATTGTGCTTCTGTTTTGTTTTATCTGCATAAAAACAAGCAGCAACCACTAACTATGCTCTTTAAAATTATGCTTCCATGCTTCTTGGTTGACAATGCTTAACACACTTGAAATGGAGCAACATATGAGGTAAAGTGAGGGAAGAGTATTTAATGATCTTAAGAATGTTTTGTGCCAAGGAATAGTCAAAGTGATTGGCTATCCTCGAAGTGATTGGCATTGGTTGATGGAGTAACTCACTTAACGGCCATGTTTGAGCGGATTACTTGAGTAATATTTTGGCTTTTGGGTACATGGCAAGCGCTAATAGTTTTGGTTTTGAGTTTTGAAACTTCTTTAATTTGGGATTTTTAACTAAAGATGTACTCCACTATGAAAATTATATTTGCCTTTTACTTATTTCTGCATAACTTGATGAGAAGTTCCACTGCATGGAATTACTAAAATGTTGAAGCTTGTACCTTGGTTCTAGCGGTAGTAATGGCTATTTATTCAAGATGCCATTATTTGTTTACGGTTTCACTTTGACTTTTTGTTTGTATGTGCATTTTGATTCCCTATATCACACTAATTTAACTACATTTGCTAACACGTCTTCTGTGTATAGTATGGGGGCTTTCCTTCTTAGTGCTGGAACCAAGGGTAAGCCATTTTCTTCCTAAATTTGTTATGAAATTTTCATTTAGTCGGTGAGTTTTTCTTGATTTGGCTGTGCTCTTCTAAATTCCTGTTCACAATTATCTTTGTAGGAATCCCCTTCTATTACAAGAAGCTTCCCTCTTAGCACCGATATGGAAATTTCACATGCTCTGAGTGGAGTAGGAAACAATTTGTGGGAGATGCCGTTATTTAGAAAAATATGTCAAAGAATTGGCATTGGATCAAATCCTAAGGGAATAAACTCTTCTTCTCTTTCTATAGTTCCAGGTTAGATGAATACGAAGCAGTCAACTCTGGAAAGCCGCACTGAGGTTTCAAGACCTTCATCCAATTTAAAAGGGGCAACGAACGTTACCACATGCATAGAAGACATCCATGAAAGAGGAGCATCCAGCGGAAGCCATACTTACTCGCAGAATGACATTTCCTCCCCAATAATGCAAGGCGAAAGAAGTAAGTGCGAAAATTCAAGAGTCAGAAGTCAAATTTTCCCTAAAATCTTTTTAAGCTCCTATTGTTATTGTAATGTTGCTCTTACCTGCATTTAGATGTCAAAGAAGCAAAAGTCTGTGAGGTTAATAGCCTCCCTCAGCCTCGTGTGCAATTACAAGAAAAAGCCTCATGATGATTAACCTAGAGGAACCTTTGTGCGTCATCGTAAGTCTATGATTTTTTAATCCGTAGTCCTTATACATGTAAATATTTATGCTGATAGTTTAAATATATGTTGCATACCAAAGGTTCGTTTTATCTAACCAGGTTACTACACCGTACACTTTTAACATGAGAACCCCATAAGCTTTTCATTGTTGTTACCTATTTTTCTTGAGCCCCACAAATATTGCTTCTTAGTTTGATTAGGATTCTATTCATTCGTGGTTAGTCTTATCCCAATCTAATATATCACGTTCTCCTAGTTTCTTAGAAACAATCCAACAGACATCTCAAAATCAGTTGATTTTGAGGTGTTTAGATAACAATGAATGGAAGGACAATAATGGTTTACTTACCTCCAACTACAAGAAAAAAATGTTAGCTCAAAGATTTCTTTTTTGTTGCTCTACGTACATTCAGTGATTGTTTTCTATTAGAAATTGTTATGTTGTTTTAACAAAATTGTTCACAAGTTTTAGATCGAGGAGCTTGATATTGCTTTTGTCTTTGTATTTTTGCCTCAGTTTTGTTCTTTTCGATTCGTTGTAGGTTTTTGACATTTTGTAGATAGTTCTAGGATTGAAAATGTTGTAATTGCTTCAAAATTTGGGGATTATTAGGTTCAAGTTCTCCAATCTATTATAGGATAGATTGAAGATGAATTTGAATGGTTAGTGTATTACTGTTATCTTGTCCGTTAGGCCCTCACACTTCCATCAGAATTTGAATTATATGATATCTACCTCATTGCTTAGATATTACTATTTGGCTGTGGGTTCAGATTTAAATTGATTGACACTTGATATAAATGGTTAGACATGTATTACTTTTGAGTTGCCCTTTTTCATGTCATGCTTACATGTTTTTTTTTTTAAGCTTGAACTTATTGGACTATGGGGTTTATAATAGGTTGGATTTTTCATAAGATAGGATGAATGTGGGGGAGGATGATTAGCTTTTGAGAGTTTCCTAATGTTAAAATCCAAGCGGCAGGGATAGGGCAATGTGATGTGGCTTTGGTGAACCATACTTTAGATTATTGATGTTAATAGTTTTCCTCTAACTTCATACTGAAATTTCGACTTAGATATTATGAATTAACTCTTTTCTGTATGATTTATGGTTTTTAGGTCTCACATTATTTCCGATAGCAATCAGTTGGGACTTTTGCAAATAGAACCATGTATCTTGGTATGTGCCTAAGAACTAAAGGTAGAATTTCTTTCCCTCTCTTGACAATCCTGAAAGACTTCAATAGCTTATAATTTATATGTTGTAGGGGACATTGGTTTGATTATGAATTTTTACCAATGGAGTCTAACACTTTATTTTTTTTTATCATGACAAATCCGTTTAGCTTCATAAGCATTGGTATGTAGGATTTTGCACATTTTAGTAATTTGATTGTTTTAGGAGAAATGAGCTTTTTAGACCTTACTTTCAATCATCTCACTACTAACGGATCAAAATTCAATTAGTGTACAAGACTGTAAGAGGGAAAATATGAAACAATTATTGCTCTTGGACCAGGAATTCAAACTGCTTTAAAGTAGTTGGAGAAGTTTAACGATTCACTGCATATGCACTTTCCCATAGTTGATCAATACTTTGTAAGTGCCTGCTCAACCTTATAACTATTTTTATTTTTATTTTTTTATTTTAATATTATTGATTTATTCGTGAAACTCTTATACCATGGGATAGATTGATTAGAACTCATTCCTTAAACCCATCGATTTGCAGATGTCGACCAAGGTTTTAGTTATTATTTCTGGTGTAGGTATATTGAACAAATAAATCATTATGTTTGAAAGGTTGTTGAATGATTTTGGTGTTAACTTTTAACCCTCAATGGACATCAAGGTGGCGAGCGAGACTTGAAATTAAGATAAATGTTTACAACTATTTTAATTTAGTGTTTTTAATTGGGATATTTAGGTCTGGGTCCTAATAATAGTTGGCTTATTAGGGTTTGGTCCAACAAAGCTTGAATATTAGGGTTTAGTCCTAGTTCTGGTTGTCGACTGTTAGTCAATTGAGTTGATCGTAGTCAATCTGCTTGTATTTTTGAAATGGCAATAATACCCCTCGCGTGCAACATCACATGAATATATAAGTTAGACTTTGATACAAGAAATAAGGTCATCTTCTAGGACTTGGTCCCTACTATTATTTGACAAATTAGAGTTTAGTCCTACATGTGACCTTGCCTCTTTTTGTGTGTAGATGAGATGGTATATGGATGATGTAGATAGATGATAGTCGTTGAACAAAATAGAAGCGTATCAAAACCTAATTATCCCTCAATAAGTAAAGAATGAGTAGGGTATCGTTCCACTTTTAAGTGTATGTTTATATGAAGGACAAGACTGGAAAGGGGGTATGAGGGATTAAAAACTATGATTATAGATATTGTAGATTCTAATACTAAACTAAACTAAACTAAATTATTGGGAATTTATAAGAGAGAGAATTCAAGAGATTAGAATCCACCAATACTTTTGATTCAATGACCTTTTGCTTCATGGTTGTTCTCACAAGTAGACTACAATTAGGCAATTGAGCGAGTGCCGATGCCCTCTTGGACAAAACATCGTTAACAAATAACTCTACTTAAGGTTGTTCCTATATTCATGTTACTAGTATCTTCCTTCCTTTTATGTGAGCTTGGGTAGCTATTCAATGAATCACCATCTAAGGCAAACACAAGAAATACTTCCCTTACTCTAAAACAATACACAACTAGAAGAAAAGTAGAGAATAATAGTATAATATTCAATTACAATAAATAAAACCATATTCTAGCATTGTATTCAATTGCAATAAATAAAAACATGTTACTAACAAATATTCAATTGCAATAAATACAACCCTAAACTAGCATGATATTCGATTGCAATAAATAAAAACCTTAATCTATACTTCCATCCCCTGGTCTGGGCAATGGAACTAATAACTAAAAACATAAAGAACTAACCTGATTGAAGAACACCATGAACCAAAAGAATCATTAAACCTTAAGCACCGGCTTCATCTTCTCCCTTGAAGGAGAAGATTATCCTTCCATAAAGAAGGAAGAAGAAGAGTCGAAGAATATAAGACTAGAAAGACTAATTTATTAAGACTCAGCTAGTTAAAACCGATCTTTAATTATTAATCTCTCTTTGCCTCAAGTTTTGAAGACAAGAGTATAAGTGAATTTGCAAATTACAAGAGGCACTTAGGTGCTCTATTTATAGAGGTTACAATGAGCTCTAGAAGCATTCCAAACCGTCATTAGTTTCCTAATACAAATAGACTTCTTTTAGAGTCCAACTTCGTCTCCAAAACTGAGAAGGAATTGGCTATAGTGTCGATTCATGCGTCTGGACACACTATTCATGCGTCTCAGACGCAATCAATGCGTCTGGACGCTCGATCCATGCGTCTCAGACGCATAAGCCGATTTTGTCTCTTCTGCTCTATCCTTCTATCCTCTTTTGCGGGCTTTGGTCCAAGCAACGAATCCTTTGGCCCTGGGCTTCCAAATAGGCTTTAAAATAGGTCTAAGTCGCATCTTTAATAACTCTAATTCCTTGGCCTTCTCCATGATTGTCCACGGGCTTCCCATGTGATCCTTAATGCTCCGAATTGCTCTATTTTACCCCTTTTTCTCTAATATTCTACAAAACTCATTTTTTCTCCTGTAGAATCATAAAACATAACTTACAAACACTATTAGTTTACTAAGATGGCTAAACAAGAGGCATAATCGAGGGTTAAATAGCACTTTTTGAGCACTTATCACAACTCCCAACTAGCCTTTTGCTAGTCTCTTAGCAAATAAGATAAAAATAAATAAATAAGTGATCAAAATCACATCCTAATAACAAAAATAAAATCTTAACTCATTTTCGCAGGCATCGCGATTGCATTTACCATATGCAACAAGGCTTTAAGCCTTTAAGTTCCCCAAAAAGGACGAGTTATAGTCTCGTGAGGGTTTTCAGGTGATATACCCACAAAATCAATCAATAGCATGTTCAAGAATGATAGTATTTTTCAGAGAGAGAAATTCCTTACCCACTTAGTGCTTACTCCAACAGACGGTCTCCATTGCTAACTACATTGCTACAAAGACTCATAGATTATGATGGGAGATAGTAAAAATTGACAAAATTCTCAATCAAGGCTTATGCGTGTACTCAGTCAATCTCCTATACTCTCCTATCCAAGAAATGGAATCCCTAGTTTACCATAGGTAGATAATCTCGACTTTCAATTATCTTCACCAGTCATACTCTCAGAAAAAAAATCTCTCAGAAGATGGTCTATTATTTTACCTCATGTATGTGGGGAAAAGAATAATACATACGAACATCCCACATACTACCTTGAAAAACAGACTTCTGAATAAAAGTAGTCTCATGGAAAGAATGTTAATCACATATGAAGTGTCGGGTCCTTCACTTTAGCATCCTCTCACCTATTCTAGACTTTGTACCATACTGTAATGATAAGTCATGGGTTGTAACTTGGCTTGGGTATTGGTTTATGAAGGAAAGGTAAAAAGGATTCAAAGGTTGTTTCTGAAAAACACTAAGGGTTTTGCTTCATTATTTGGAAGATTTCTTCAAATTCTGTATTGCAGAGAAAATTATTTCTTTGTCTTAGCTTTTCCATCCATTTTGTTCAACTTTTTTTTTTCTTTAGCTTAGTGGTATATCCTTGATTAGTACTGGATATGCTTGTTTTCCACTAGCTTCTTTCACTTAGAACAGAATGATGGTCTTCATTGTATGTCTCTGGTATTTCCTTGTAATCTTCCTTTTGTGCTATTTCTTCCTCTTTATGCCCCTCGTATTCTCATAAACATATGGGTATGGCTGATAAATATTTTTGCTATACTCCTTGTCTGGAGTTGGGTAAAGGGCAAAGGGTTTTATGAAAGAAAATGGCTTATTGTAAGGCTCAAAAGGGTTTAACATGATGGTCATACTAGGTGGGATAAAGGCTGAATGGGTTCACTACTTGACTTATCAGTATGATACTCTATTTCGAATAGACTATAATACCTAATGGCTATCTCCCCAGTTGATGTCACTTCGTGATTAACCAAATCAACAAATAATGAGACTATATTACAACGACATAAAGAACTGAAAGATGTTGAGTCACTAAGACTCGGATTTTTCGTAAGAACTCTCCAAAGAATGGGTATAAAGCTCAAGTCTCACGGGCAAAGTCTAAAAATTCTACTTCCAGTTTACTAGGGGTTTAAATCTCTCTTCTAGCAAAAGTACACAAAACTGACCAAGTATTATGGTGGTGCCTTGATAAAGAATTCTATCAACAAGAATTATGTCCGAGCATAATAAATAGTCTAAGCGGTAATGAAATCAATAATATCAACTATCTATCAAACTCAACACTAAGCAGTATAGAATCTATATCTCAGACTCATCATTAAAATTCATTTTTCTCATGCTACTGATATAGAAACAAAAATATTTTTGTTTTTAAAAACTAATTTTTCGAAATTCATTTCTCAAGTACACCCTCCCCTAACTTAACATATGCATTGTCCTCAATGTATAGAAATTAAGTAAATGAAATGAATGAGAAAAATGGAAGATGTTACCATTGATGCCGAATATCAAAATTAATCCAAAAAATAAGAACATTTCCTTTTACCAAGATTTTTTTTTTTTTTTTTCTTTTAAGTCAGATCCCTAAGACTATATATCATGTATTATCAATTTGGAGTGAGGAGATCAGATTTTCTTACCCAAATTTGACGAATGTTTGGAGGATGAGGAGGTCTCACCTTGTGGTTTGTCAAAAATACTCCTTGATATGCTGAAAAGATTGCTGGTGAAGTTGCTTTTCTACCTTGAACTATTTCAGGTCTGATGATTGTGTGATAGGCCTTGTGGTTCCTTTGTATAGAAGATTGACGAAAATCTTTCTTTATAACAGGACAATAGTATCTGATGTGCCCTTTACCACCACAATGATGATAATAGATGTCTGGCTGACTGTGCTCAAGGTGGGTGGTAGACTGGTTCACATACTTCTCTTGTTCAGACAATGATGGTGTAGAAGAGGATTCAATAGTGCAATGCTTCTAATCAATATGGTCCACTTTCTGCTTCAGAAGACTCATTTCAGTTTCTAGATTCTGTTGTTTTTCCAAAACTTCTTTAAGCTGATTCTCTAGTAACCCGATTTTTTTTTGAAGGCGTTTGTTGTTGTTCATCCCGAAATGTATAGTTCATCTTCTCAAGATATGATACTCTCTCTGTTAATTTTCCATTCTGCTCACTTAAATCCTGAATTTTCTGCAGAGATTCCAAGAACATGGCTAGCAACGCCTCTGTGGTGGGGTTTTCAGGTTCATCACAGTTTTCTGTAGATTGAGCACTCTCAATTGTATCTTTGAATGGGACGAATTCTTGTATCATGCTATCAAGGAAGTACACCTCTCCACCTTCGGTGTCATCACAATCCTTATGCAACAGGTGAAAGATATTTATGTCCATGGACATCTTACCAAAGTTGATATTTATTTCACCGTTGTGACAATTTATCAAAGCTTTTGCGGTAGCGAGGAAAGGTCGGCCTAGAATAATTGGAATTTTATCAAAGGCCTCTTGGGTGTCTATCACAATGAAATCCACTAGATAGTAGAAATCGACTACTTGAACAAGAACATCCTCAACTATGCCTTTGGGAATCTTGGTAGAGCGGTCAGCTAACTTCAATTTAACTTGTGTAGGCTTTAGGTTCTCCAGGCCCAATGTTTAGTACACATGATATGGCAAGAGATTATCAATAGCACCAAGGTCTAAAAGAGCATTACCCGTGAATTTTTCTCCTATCTTGCATGATATTGTAGGACTTCCTGGATCTTTGAGCTTGACTGGAGTTTGCTGATGGATAATAGATGTTGTTTGTCCAGCTAGAAACACTCACTTTGGAACATGAGTACTTCTCTTTATGTTGCATGCATTCTTCAAGAATTTGGCATATGATGGCAACTGCTTGATCACTTTGAGAAAAGGGATATTGATGTCATCTTTCTCAAACGCCTCCTTCATCTCTAAAAATTGCTTGTCCTTTTTGCTTTGAGCAAAAAACATAGGAAAAGGTGCCTTTGGTACAAACACATCAGCATGTGTTTGCTCTTCTTTCTCTTTGGCATTCTTGCATATCTTGTCTTGGTCATCTTGACAAATTGGAGTGGAAGGGATTTCCCCCACTTCCTTTTGAACTTCATTAGAAATCTTGACCGATTGCTCTGTAGCAATGTCATCGTGAAAGGGTACATCAACCTTGTTATCTATCTTCAATCCTGATCTGAGAGTAGTAACTGAGCTGACCTGATTATGGAGGTGATCAGTACTAGAAGTTGTCCCAATGTGGCATACATCTTCACTCCTTGAAATTGGTTCCAATAAGCTAGGTTGAGCGGCTTGTGTCTTTACAGACAAAACGGTAGTGAGTTGGTCGACCTTAGCCTCTAGAGACTCCATTCTAGAACATTGACTTGCCTGAGATTGCTAGAGATTGAGCTGAGACTGTGCAAGAAGCTCTAGAACACTTTCAAACTTCTGATTTTTCTGTGATAGCAAAGTAATTGTATTCTCCATGTTGGCAGGTGCGGCATAATTTCTCCCAGGATCTGCACTAACTCTTCACTTGTATTGGAATTCTGTTGAGAGTAAAATTGTTGTTGAGGAACAAACTGTGAAGCTTAACTTGTCTGTGGAATATAACTTTGATCTTGAGAACCTGGGGATCTAGCGTTCTGTCTCCAATAATCACCTTGAAAGTTATTACCACCTTGGCTGGGCCTCTGAAATGAGTTCACATTGTACTTTCCAACTAATGCATGTTGACATTAACCAGGACATTCTAGAGTTGCATGGGAAGTGTCCGAATAGACTTCGCAGTATTGGCTAGCTTGCATGATTGGGAGAGATTTAGCTTGAGACTTGTTGATCATGGAGGGATTCATAGAGAACTGGTTAAATTTCTTACTCAGAGTTTCAATGCTGGTGGCCAAGCTGGCCAATGTAGACTTCAGTTCTTGATCTGATTGTTCATGTGCTTGGTAACCAAATTGCTTTGGCTCCCCCTCCATTCTAGCTACATCATCGTTGCTAGTAGTCCATTGTTGTGTTTCTTTAGCTAAATTCTCAAGAAAATTGTAAGCTTCCTCTCCATCCATTGATGTAAACTTGCCTTTATGCATTGACTGTATCATTTGCTTGTTCATCATCGAGAGTCCTCTATAGAAAAAATGAGCCAGTGTGCTCTTGTCATATCCATGATGTGGACATGAGACTAGCAGATTATTGAATTTCTCCCAGCTTTGATGATATTCTTCAGTCACTTTTCCTTTGAAATTGCTGATAGCTTGCTGCATGGCATCTGTCTTCTGGGGTGGGTAGAACTTGTTCATAAACTTTGTTCTCAACTTCTCCCAGTTATCTATTGAATTGATCGGCTATGCAGTTAACCATTCGAAGGCTTTACCTTCTAGTGAGAGCGGAAAAAGAATCAACTTAATACTCTCATCTTTGATATTCTGGTTCTTGAAAGTTCTAAGAACTGATAGAAATCTGTTCATGTGAACATATGGCTGAACATTGTCTGAACCATTGAACTTTGGAAGCATAGAGATTACTGATGCTCTAAGTTCAAACTGGTTAGATTCTGTCTCTGGAAAAACAATACTGCTGGGTGGGTCTCCAATGATTGGCGAATAAAAATCACTCAGCTTCTTCCTATGTTGTGCTTGCATGGGTGGGATAGCTTCAAGATTATTGGTGTCCACAACACCTCCATCATTATGTGCGGCCATTGTATCAATCATGTCTAGTATTCTTGCTATGCGAAGATAATTAAAACTATCCTACTATGCTTGAATGCAATTAAACTAATATGCAACTATTCTAAATTATACTAATATGCAAAACTACTTTCCTTCAACTGGGTTGGGCTTTGCAGCTAATATCTCGCCCGTTGTCTAAAGTTGTCTCTTCTAAGGTTATGGTGAATCATTTGGATTGCTTAAGTACCACAGCCCACAGACGATAGTCCGTTTGTCAATATTCAAACAATAAACACTAGAGTTTGATATTTCGCTGTGTTGGCTTACAACTTCAATTGTTGAAAAGGCCCTAAATGCAATTATACTAAAAAATAATAAAACTAAACTACGATGCAACTATACTAAGAATGAAATAAAAAGAATGAAGATTCGACTAACCTAGATGATAGATCTTGTCTTCGAGATGTCCTTCAAGCCTCTC
Organism: Coptis chinensis; assembly: GCF_015680905.1. Taxonomy (NCBI): domain Eukaryota; kingdom Viridiplantae; phylum Streptophyta; class Magnoliopsida; order Ranunculales; family Ranunculaceae; genus Coptis; species Coptis chinensis. Next base: position 35,076,521 of record NC_141459.1, read on the forward strand.
TCTTTCTTAAAAGAATGGATGATGCGGCTAAAATTACCTCAAGATCCAAACTTCTAATCTTGAAAGAAAACGTTAAACATAAACAACTTACCCCGGCAGCAGCGCCATTTGACCTTGCCTCTTTTTGTGTGTAGATGAGATGGTATATGGATGATGTAGATAGATGATGGTCGTTGAACAAAATAGAAGCGTATTAAAACCTAATTATCCCTCAATAAGTAAAGGATGAGTAGGATATCGTTCCACTTTTAAGTGTATGTTTATATGAAGGATAGGACTTGAAAGGGGGTTTGAGGGATTAAAATCTATGATTATAGATATTGTAGATTCTAATGTTAAACTAAACTAAACTAAACTATTGGGAATTTATAAGAGAAGGAATTCAAGAGATCAGAATCCACCAATACTTTTGATTCAATGACCTTTTGCTTCATGGTTGCTTTCACAATTAGGCAATCGAGCGAGTGCCGATGCCCTCTTGGACAAAACATCGTTAACAAATAACTCTACTTAAGGTTGTTCCTATATTCATGTTACTAGTATCTTCCTTCTTTTTATGTGAGCTTGGGTAGCTATTCAATGAATCACCATCTAAGGCAAACACAATAAATACTTCCCTTACTCTAAAACAATACACAACTAGAAGAAAAGTAGAGAATAATAGTATAATATTCAATTACAATAAATAAAACCCTATTCTAGCATTGTATTCAATTGCAATAAATAAAAACATGTTACTAACAAATATTCAATTGCAATAAATACAACCCTAAATTAGCATGATATTCGATTGCAATAAATAAAAACCTTAATCTATACTTCCATCCCCTGGTCTGGGCAATGGAACTAATAACTAAAAACATAAAGAACTAACCTGATTGAAGAACACCATGAACCAGAAGAATCATTAAACCTTAAGCACCGGCTTTCTCCCTTGAAGGAGAAGATTAGCCTTCTATAAAGAAGGAAGAACACGAAGAACGAGAAGAAGAAGAGTCGAAGAACATAAGACTAGAAAGACTAATTTATTAAGACTCAGCTAGTTAAAACCGATATTTTATTATTAATCTTTCTGCCCTCAAGTTAAGGACAAGAGTATAAGTGAATTGGCAAATTACATGAGGCACTTAGGTCATTTATTTATAGAGGTTACAATGAGCTCTAGAAGCATTCCAAACCGTCATTAGTTTCCTAATACAAATAGACTTCTTTCAGAGTCCAACTTCATCTCCAAAACTGAGAAAGAATTGGCTACAATTAATGCGATTCATGCGTCACGGGCGATTATTTATCGCCTCGGGCCGCTAATCAATCGTCTGGACGCTCGATCCATGCGTCCCAGACGCATAAGCCGATTTTGTCTCTTCTGCTCTATCCTTCTATCCTCTTTTGCGGGCTTTGGTCCAAGCAACGAATCCTTTGGCCTTGGGCTTCCAAATAGGCTTTAAAATAGGTCCAAGTCGCATCTTTAATAACTCTAATTCCTTGACCTTCTCCATCATTGTCCACGGGCTTCCCATGTGATCCTTAATGCTCCGAATTGCTCCGTTTTACCCCTTTTTCTCTAATATTCTACAAAACTCACTTTTTCTCCTGTAGAATCATAAAACATAACTTACAAACGTTATTAGTCCACTAAGATGGCTAAACAAGAGGCATAATCAAGGGTTAAATAGCACTTTTTGAGCACTTATCAACATGCCAGAAAATCACGGAGTTGTATCTAGGATGTAATCAAATATCAAGAGTCATCCCAGAAGGGATTGAGAACCTTGTCAACCTCATTGGATTAGGCGTCGAAGTCAATCACTTTCAAGGAAGTATTCCATCTTCTATCGGAAACATTCAGACATTGCAAAATTTATATCTGGAAAACAACAACTTGACTGGATTTATCTTGATCTAGCAATCATTACTCACTTGTCCCTCTTAACTTTATCAACAAACAGATTGGAAGGAAGCATTCATTCACGCTTTGGTGATTTCAATTTCTGCAATCACTATACCTCCGTGGAAATAACCTAACCAGTACCATACCTCAACAAATCTTCAGTATTTCTTCCCTATCGATTATGCTAGACCTCTCTCAGAATTCTTTCTTAGGACCCCTATCTCTAGAAGTAAGCAACTTACAAAATCTTGGTGCCTTCGACGTCTCTGGAAATAAATTAGCTAGTGAAATACCAAATAATCTTGGTAACTGTTTAATTAAGTTTGGAAGAACTTTACTTGTAGAATAACTTTTTTGAAGGAACAATTCCTCAGTCCTTGAGTTCTCTAAAGAATATCTGATATATTGACGTATCAAGCAACAACTTGTCTGGTCAGATTCCAACATTTTTGGAGAGCTTTCGATATCTCCAAAGATTGAATCTGTCCTTAAACATGTTTGAAGGTGAGGTACCCATAAAAGGTATCTTTAAAAACACAAGTTTGGCTTTAGTTGCTAAAAATTTCAAGCTTTGTGGGGGTGTTCAAGAACTGAAACTTCCAAAAGATCAAAATTTCAAGATTTGAAGGTTTCATATAGAGATCTTTTTCGAGCTATAAGCGGTTTTTCTCCAACTAACATTACTAGCTCAGGTAGTTTTAGGTCCGTCTTTAAAGAAGTCCTCCAGCAAGATGAAATGACTGTTGCAATTAAAGTTTTCGACCTTCACCGCATAGATGCTTCCAAGAGTTTCATGACTGAGTGTGAATCATTACGAAACATCCATCACAGAAATCTTGTTAAGATCCTAAGTTGTTGTTCTGGTACGGATTTCGAAGGTAATGATTTCAAAGCACTAGTTTTTCAGTTCATGCCAAACGGAAGTTGAGACTGTTTTTTTAATGGTTGACAAATATGACTAAACTCTAATTTGTCAAATAACAGTAGGGACCAAGTCCTAGAAGATGATCTTATTTCTTGTATCAAAGTCTAACTTATATATTCACGTGATGTTCCACGTGAGGGGTATTATTGTCATTTCAAAAATACAAACAGATTGACCACAGTCAACAACTAAAACTAGGATTAAATCCTAATATTCAAGCTTTTTTGGACCAAACCCTAATAAACCAACTAATAAGACCTAAAAAACCCTTAAATCAACCTAAAAGATTTCCATTATTGTCATATATCTAGGGGATGAAGTTGCACGGTTGTAAGATGTCAGTTTCTATTCAAGGCGGATATTGCTGTTTTGCTGTCAGTAATGTTTGAAACTTTCTTCTCATAAAAAAGTGCCGAACTCTTAAGTGATACGCGCACTTGTAATCTAAATTCATTAACAAAACCCCAACAAAAGTTTTTAAAAATTAAAAATACCCAAATTTTTCATTAACAAAAGCTCAATTAATTTTTTGTTGAAAAATTGGGGTTTAAAAATAGCATACTGGTCGGACTGCATGGCTAGTTTTTCTATATATTAGAGATATTGTCAGGAAAGCATGTTGGTGATCACTCGCAAACCAACCACCAATCTAGATTCTAGAAGCCCCCAGTTAGAAGGGTTACTCGTGAAATTCTTTCGCGGAAACAATTCTTCTAATTTCTGCTAAGAGTATAAGAATACTGATTTGACTTAAGAATGACTATCTTTACCAAAAAAAAAAACTTAAGAATGGTACATCTCCCTTGACTAGCGAAAATTAAATGGGACAGCTTGAAGAGTGGGCTAAATATTTTAGCCTAGCCCAAGAATCCGAGATATCTATCTGAGGCCGATTATATTTTGACCAATAAAGAGCCCTTGTTAACCTAGGTGCATCGAAAAGGTATCAAAGATCCATCGGCTGATATACTAGAAAAAATGACGTAAGATTATTGACCGAATTTATTCCAAGTCACAACGAACTAAACAGTGGTGTGCCAGAACAGAAGAAGGGTTTTCTTTTCGCCCATCCCGAAGACCCCAAATATATCTATATATATATATATATATATATAATAACATTTCCGTCTCTCTTCATCTTCTTCCACTTATTACTCTACTCAAACCGGGATCTGACTCAAAAAATGGCTTCTCCAACTGGAAATCCAAATCAACCCGGTGGTCAGTTCCTCGACGTACACAAACTGTTCAAACAACAACCCACTCCACCAAATCAAAATCAAATTTCATCACCCACACCCACTGGGCCTTACTCATACCCACCTCAGCCAACTAATACCCAATTCCACCACCACTATCACCCTTACCAACTTAACAATAACCCTCCAACCACAAATCCTATTAACCCGGGTGCCCGTTTAATGGCCCTATTAACAACCGAACCACCAACCCAACTACCCATACCTTTACAACCCACAGTCTCCTCAATACCCGCCACGTCAGAATATTCCATGCCTATAAACCCACGGGTTTTAATACCCAACCACCCAGTTTCTTCTCCTTTACCTACTAGTCAGCCTAGTAAAAAGTTACCAACGGGCCGGGTTTTATCCGGTGATTATGTTGTTTATGATGTGGATAAAAGGTTACAAGGTGAAGTACAACCACAACTTGAAGTGACACCTATTACTAAGTATGGGTCAGACCCTTCACTTGTTGTGGGTCGTCAGATTGCTGTTAATAGGTCTTATATTTGTTATGGTTTGAAACTGGGAAATGTCAGGATTCTTAATATTAATACTGCTTTGAGAGCTTTGCTTCGGGGACATGTTCAGGTTCGCTTTATTTTATGGTATTTAGAGACTTGTATTGCAATGCCAAATTTTAAGCTCTAGTTTACTTACATTAACTCGTGGTTTAGTGTACTTGATTATATATATGATGATGTATTGGTTGTTCAAAGCACGTTTTAGGACATATTTTCTTCCACGCCAATTGGATATATATACCATTTATTTTATATCAATGGTCTTTCATTGTGATAACAAGATTTGGGTGAGAACCTCGCATTGCCACAAACACAAACTCTGGTATCTTTATTTTAACAGTATGCGACATAATAAAGCAGTTTTGTTACCTCAGCCCATTGTTGAGGTTTCTAACAACTAGAAAAACATAGTGCCTCTCCGAGAATTTGTGCAGGGACTTACATCCTGATGACGAAACATCCAATCAAAAGTCCAAGAAATAGCCCAAATAAGTCTAATTTGGATTGGCAGTCCAGTTTGACACCATATGGAATAATGATCATAACTTTCTCTAGAGACCTTCATTTTGCGAACCGTAAATTGGGTTGGAAATTACACTTCTAGAGCTTTCTAGTGGTATATGGTATGCCTTGGGAAACTTCCTGCGCAGATTCAGTTTTGACTGTGAATTTAGGGGAAAATCTGCACAAGTTTTTAATGCTCATCTCTTCGTATTTCCCATAGGCTTTGGGTTTTACATTTTGTATTTAGTTATAAATATATGTAGGACTTGTAATGGGAAAAGGGGAGATGTATTTTGAATGAAGTTATAGTAATTTTATTGAGAAGGAGTTCTTCTTAGTGAGACAACTCTTATCTCTTTGGTAGATTCCATAGAGTGGCGAGTTCTAGTAACACAACTCTTATCCCATTGGTGGATTCCATAGGGTGGTGAGTTCTTTGTTTTCTCTTAAGTTTGTTATTGTGTTTACTCTCTAATACACCATTCTAAACAATGTCACATCCACATCTTGTGCTAGAGATATTACTGTTTATCTTAAATAATGGCACTAGGATCCCAAGGTGTAGGTCTAGGTCCAGATTTGTTTTTAACACCCAAGTATTATTGCATTTTGCTTTTAAAGACAATTTATGTTATAGATGATTTGTTGTATGGTTGATTCTTTTGTTTTGCTATTTCTTCAGAGGGTCACGGACATGGCTTTCTTCAGGGAAGAAGTTCATCTCTTGGCCAGGTATTCACATTGTATTAAGTTGTCTTTATCTGATTGCTGTGGGAAAATGCTTAGTTCGTTCTCTCATTCTGTGCAGTGTGAGCGAAGATGGAAGGCTCTTTGTATGGAAAATTAACGAAGGTCCAGATGCAGAAAAGAAGCAACAAATTACTGGAGAAACTGTTGTCGCCATTCAAATAGTGGTAGAGGGAGCACCGGTACATCCACGAGTTTGTTGGCATTCTCATAAACAGGTAATGTCTAGCTTTCGACTTGTGCTTTTTTTAGTTATAGTAATATTTTGATAGGATACTCTTTGCGTTATCGCAATTGGTGGAAGATATATTTATATAAGTGGTGTTCTTACTCTTAGTGAGTGTGTTAGTACTTAGTAACTTCTAATTGACCATTTACAGGAATATTTGGTAGTTGGGATCGGAAAATATGTGCTGAAAATTGATACAATTCAAGTTGGAAAAAAGGAAGTATTTTCTGCAGAGGAAGCAATAAAGTGTCCTATTAACAAGCTGATTGATGGTGTCCAACTTGTTGGAAAGCACGATGGAGAAGTGACGGACTTATCCATGTGCCAATGGATGACAACTCGTTTAGTTTCTGCGTCGACAGATGGCACGGTTGGTATCTTCACATTTGTTCTGCGCTAGGCACTTTTATTTTGGTTATTCTAAAATGTTCTAGATACTTCTCTAGTTGATTATGAGGCGTGAATTAAATTCTTATTGGTGTGTCTGTTCTGTAGTTGTGCCTGTTTTTCATTTTTGCCGTTTGCTTTGTTTTATTTAGCGTGCTTATCTGCTTTGGGTGTTAATTAGTTGGGTGTATTGTGTGTGTGCATGGTGAGGGAGTTGGGTCTGGAGTTCTGGTCTTAGTATTAACTTTTTGGTTTTGTCTTTTTTTTCCTGATTCTGGGTGTTGATGTAATCTCTGAATTATATCAATATATTTAGATTGATGGATAAAAAATAAAAGTTACATTTGTAGCTTGGAATCATGAAATGATGTGGACAGTGAGAAGGATGATCACGTCTGATTTAGCTGTTTGGAAGAGGATTTTTAGGTCGAGGATGACGTGGAAGGGGCCTGATCAGGGGAGGATGGCAGCTGATGTTAGTTGTATTTTTTTTTGTAAATGGTGGAGTTCTTAGTTGTAGGCTTGGGATTACTCTTTGTAGGGTAGATTTTCCATTTCTTTATCCTTGGTTCCTTGTCTTGGGATTTTTCTTTGTACTTTGGGTCGTTTTTTATTTTCTATTATTGAAGTGTAACAATTTAGTTAGGAGACGGGTAACATTGTCCCGCTCATTTTCTGTATGTACACTGGGGCAGTGTAAGCTAAAATTGGTTCCTAATCTGTCCAGGAGCGATTAGGCCTAGTAACCAGATATAATTGGACATTAATCGGGGGATTGTCCCGAATAAGAATTTTCCCCGCCATATAAAATAATACATGATGAAGTGAAATAAAAGGGACAGTCATAGTCAACAATCACCATTAAACAAAAGAAAGTTACAAAAGTTCTTAAGTTTTACTAAGAAAGTGTCAAAGTGCTAGCATAGTCTCATTGCAACATAGTTGGGAAATATCGCGGTTGAACATTTAAAGTCATGGGATTATTGATTTAAAACCCAAAACTTTTAATTACCGATTTTTCACAACTAATTAATCAGAATAAAAGCGTCGGTTAATGTGCTATTGGGATGGGATAGTGAAATTGGACGAGTAGCTCCCTGCTTCTTGGACCATAAACATTGTAGTCTTTACTATCAGCATTATAAATACAAAGTGAATTTCACCGATCAAAAAAAGGATGCCGATTAATGTATCCTTATTATTCTGGCTCTTTTTTCCTACTTGGATCACTCCACTAGCACATAGCGGTTAATCGGCTATCAATTGCTGCTCAAACTGTTTTTGCACATTGGCTTTATGCGAAATCAATATCCTATTTCAATGGAATTTTGATTGCTCTCTCAATTTTCTAACAAATCCTGCAGAAAAAAAAAAAAAAAAAAAAAACTTCTAATTTTAAATTGTCAATCATCTTCAGTTGATAGTATTTGGATATAACTATGAAATGTGCCATTGAATTATTTTTAATTAGACTGGTTTCGTGTTACCATTGAATTTACGGGTAAATTTTATTTAGTTTTAATGAAATCAATGCGTCATCATGGTTTGGTTAGATTTGCTATTTGAGCAGTTTTCTTATTATTGTGTCAATTTGCCTTGTGTTATAGGTAAAAATCTGGGAAGATCGTAAGGCATTACCCCTGGTGGTACTTAGGCCTCATGATGGTCAACCTGTTTATGCTGCTAACTTCTTGACTGCAACAGATCGTCCCAATCACATTAATCTTGTCACAGCGGTATGTCCTTCAGGTTCTGGTTATTTTTAAAGTAGTTTCTTTTTAGATAGTAAACATGAAATTCGTTTGCTCTTTTTATTATGTATTCTGTGCTTTTTTTTTTACCATTTTGGTAGGTCATTTCACTCGTTTGTTCTAAGTTTCAAAAGCATTAGCCCTTGCATTACTTCTTTTAGGGGCCGCTGAATCGTGAAGTGAAGATATGGACTTCAGCAAGTGAAGAAGGGTGGCTGCTAGCAAGTGACGCTGAATCATGGCGTTGTACTCAGATACTGGACTTGAAGAGTTCCACGGAGCCTCGGGTAGAGGAGGCCTTCTTTAATCAAGTTCTAGCCTTGCCACATGCAGGACTTATTCTACTTGCAAATGCAAAGAAGAATGCCATATATGCTGTGCATATAGAGTATGGTCCAAATCCCGCGGCTACACACATGGATTATATTGCAGAATTTACTGTCGCAATGCCTATTTTGAGTCTTACTGGAACAAGTGACTGTTTACCCGAAGGGGAACATGTGGTTCAGGTTTATTGTGTTCAAACACAAGCTATTCAACAGTATGCGTTGGAGTTGTCTCAGTGCTTGCCTCCAACCCCAGAAAACACCGGCTTAGAGAAAACAGACTCTGGTGTTTATTCAGAACTCAATCCACCTAATTCAGATGGGTTTGGTTCTGCAGATTCAGTTACGGTAAGCGATGCACCCGAGACGCCCACACCAGTAAGCAGGTCTGAGAGCACACCTACACGTAAATACCCGGCAAGTTCGGGAGATTCCGAGGTTCCTTCTAGTCCAAATATATCTGGAAAAGTTTCCGGGTTTACAAACGCATCAGATAACATTGAAGTTGGCCTTTCATCCAGTGCTCATGGTGTTGATAAAACAGCTTTTGATTATTCAGTTGGTCGGAAAGTGGACCCTGTTCCCTCAAGCATTCCCGTCATTCCTTCTTTGGATGAAAGCCTTAGGAGGAATGAACAGGAAGTCATTCAAAATAATGTATCTGTGGTTACGAATCCTCCTATAGTCTTTAAACACCCAACTCACCTGATAACTCCTTCGGAGATATTATCAAGAACTGTTTCATCGTTTGAGAATTGTGAGGTGATTCAGGGCATGAAAGAAGAAGCAAAGGTGGTTGTCAGCAATGACGATGAGGCTGTTGAGGTGGAGGTTAAAGTTGTGGGGGAGACTGGATTTGTTAACAAGGTTGAAATCGACAGTCAGAGAGAACATCAAAAGAAAAAAACGTTTTCTTCTCAGGCTTCAAGTCTTAGTTCTGGGATGGTCGGAGATTGCTGCGCTCTATCTACTGAAAGTCTTACTTTGGTCACTCGGCAAGCAGATAATGGTGGTTTCACTGAAGCATTGAACCGGTCACCAAATGCTGGTGAGGAAGAAATCCTGGATTCAGAAGATGTGCCTGAAAAGGTCTCGGAATTAACTACAACAACAACATCTCTACAGCAGACCATACCATCATTAAAGGGGAAAAAACAGAAGGGAAAAAATGTACAAAAGTCAGGTCCATCGTCTCCTTCTCGAAGCCCTTTCAACTCTATGGATTCTTCAAATGAATCTGGTAGCAATTCCGGTGTTCCTTCTATGGAGGCTGCGTTTTCTCAGGTTCTATTAATGCAGGAAACACTAAATCAGGTGATTCATCATCATCATCATATTGCTTTAAGTAGGAGTTTGTCGAGTAGTAAAGGATACTTGTTTTTTGTATCGGTGTATGTATGTGAAACTTAACTGCTTTGGAAATAAGTGATAACTGATAACATTCCACCAAAATGAGTAGTTTTATTCTACTTACTATCCTAGGGAATTTGGTATAAATTTTGGTTTTAAAACAGCATAATTTCTGAATTTATGGGCTCCACTATTTTTCTGATTTTTTTTATTTTTTATTTTTATTTTTTATTGATGAAGGTAATCTGGTAATGCAAGTTTTTAACCATTGACAAGAGGCTAACTTTTGAGTTCCCATCCCATACTCCCAACTATGAAGCACCGATATGTCCCTAAGGGTGAAGTATCTGTGTCCGATACGTGTCTGACACGGATACGCCCCGATATGCGTCTGATACGCGATTTGGAGTATCTGATTTTATAATTAATTTTATAATTTCCGACATGCGGGGGACAGTAATCTCACACATACAAGAAATTTTTTGGAACTTCAAAAACAAAAAAAAACAAGTGAAATAAAATCCAAGTTAAGAAGAGATGCAAGAGAAGAAAGATGAAGTGAATTCAAGTTATACATGTAAGTTGCTGCTTAATGTGTTTGAATTGGTCATTTTATGAAGTAGAATTGCCATTTTAATTTGAATTTGGTGAAAAATGCTCAATTATATAATATTTATATATATATTATTCAAACGTGCCCATGGCGTATCCGTATCCGTGTCCTATATTTTTGAAAAATGTCGTGTCCGTGTATCCGTGTCGCGTATCGGTATCCGTGCTTCCTAGACTCCCAAAACACCTCCACCTAAGCCTAAACTTACCGAGATAACCAACAAGCAAAGACACCCCTGAAACCCACCTACACTCCCAAAACCAGCCCCATCCCGTTTTTACCACCTTTCCCGTCCCACGTGCTCCTCCCTCTTCCTTCAAATTCTTCTGCCACCTTTGCCATCATTTGCCACCTCAGTGTCTTCCTCCCCCAGCCCATCAACATTCCCAAACTGCAACTTTCACATGCTATGTGTCCACGCACCATACTTATCTTAGCCTAACATCAACCATCAATGCATGGTTCAGGGAATTTCCACCCTTTGATAAAACGTTTCTTTTTATATATCACCTATATGCAGTGATGTTAAAATCGTACGATTTCCGATCCGAATCGTACGACTCAAATCGAGTTAACAAGCTAAAGAGTGAAATCACATGGTCAAATCAGAACGTCACAGAATCGCAATTCAATCGAGATTCGAATCGTACGATATATGCGATTCATGTTCCCAAAAGAGAAAAAATTATGACAACATTTCAAATCCCTCAAACCAGAGGAAAAAAGTGAGAAAAAGAAAGGGAAAGAAGAAAGTTTTAAGAAAGTTGACTGATTTCGCTGCTTCTGCTGAAAAGTTGAATTTCTTCTTCGTGTCTCTGTAGCACCGAGTCACAGTTCTCTTGTTGCGGCGGCAAGAAAGAACGAATAAGATTCTATTAGGGCTTCGTGTTTCTTTTCCCTGTATTAAAGACTCTAAAAGATGTATTTGATTAGATGGTCTTGGACGTAGTTTATGGATTTCTACTCCTTTATTGAGAAGGTGGGCTAAACTATTTGGGCTTTAAGAGAACTATTATAAAGTTGTTTACCCATCCACTATTTAATCTCAGTTTCTGGCCCACTTCATCTAATAAAATTTGCTCAGAATTTATAATAAAACACATTCTGTACTATTACAACATACACATTACTACTAGTTATATTAATTTACCAATATATAAATAAAAGTTGTGAATCTTATGATTTGCAACTCGATACGACTCGTGATTAACTAAAAAAGGAAAATGATTCCCGATACGATTCTAGAGTTAACAACTGTGCCTATATGACTATAAGCTATCCTCTGTTTCCTCCACTTTATTCCTCCCTGCAAAATTCTGGCACACACACATACACACGCTCACATACACATCTATGCACGAATGGGTATGTAAACCTATGTATATATACACATGCCTCACATTGTTTTTCAACGCGATTTATATTCTTGTCATTACTTTGCTTATAATACTGTACTTAAGATCCACGTAAGTTCTGTATAAGCTTGTGTCATGTGTATGCATTAATTTCTTGTTAATGTGCTTAGATGTTTATTTCTTGTTGTTGATTCCACTTCTGCTGCAGCAAACAACCATGCAAAAGGAAATGCCAAAGCAAATGACGACGATTGTGGCTGCCGCAGTTACCAAAGAAGGCAAGAGATTAGAGGCAGCCCTTAGCCGGGGCACAGAAAAAGCTGTTAGGTCCCATTTTGATGCCATGTGGGCTCGTTTACAGGAAGAGAATGCGAAACGCGAGAAATTACAACAAGAATGTACACAGCAGATAATAAGTTTCATATCCAATGTTATGAACAAGGACTTGCCAGCTACGTTTGAGAGAACACTGAAGAAGGAACTAACTTCATTTGCCCAGTCTGTAGCTCGTTTAGTGACGCCGGCTTGTAGAGAAATCAATTTCTACATCTATTGCAGATTCATTTCAGGTGGAGATCTTTTATCTATAAAATTTGACTGTTTCCGTAAGTCATCTTTGGTTTTGGTTGGTTCTCATATGTACTTTTGCAGAGAGGAGTGGGAGAAAAAGCAGTGGCACAACTGGAGAAGTCTGTTAGTTCCAAACTTGATACCACAGTTGCGAGGCAAATCCAAGCACAGTTTCAGACTTCTGGCAAGCAAGCTCTTCAGGTATGTCAAGTTTCTTCGGGACAAAGTATATTGTAGTGGACTATGCATCTAGTAGTTGCTGACTAAAGTTTCCTTTAAATGAATTTATTCAAGGTTTTAAGATGGTTGTTACTCGTTAGTATTGATTAGTGGTCAAGGTTCATTACAATTTGGAGCATTATAGCTTTATAAATGGTGGGGTCCAGTGGGTAAGAAAGAAAAGGGACAGAACAAAAGGAAATTTATAGTTTTATTTAAAAGAATGCTAAATGAAAGTACAAAGAGCTTAATTAGGATTATCTACACAGAAAAAAAACTTGTGGTCAAAGGTGTCTAGGTGGTAGCTGTGATTGTTCTCTGTTCCTGTGGAATGGCAGAATTTTGGGACCCAGTATGGGAGCCTTTTATTCGGGCCATCTGCATTGACACAAATGTACCTTTTCAAGTAGCTAAAACACAATTCACACTTTTTTAATTTAGAAATTGCAGCATTGCAACTCTTTAAGCTCTGTTGCTTGTTATCTTAATAGAACTAGTTGGTGTGCATGTGCATTGCATGAGTTCCTTGTGCTGAAAGATCTTTAAGATTGTTTTATTCTTAGAACTAGATGCTGCACTATCTCACAATATCTACTCAGATTCTAAGTTTCTGAGAACCACATAATATGTTCTAGTCAGTATAGCAATAGTGCTGTTATGCCATTCCAATGTACTGTGATTTCAGCCATTGGAATTTCAATTAAAACAGGATTGTATACCATAGTTGCGGTTAGTTTTAGTGCTTGTAATTCATAGTATTAATTTTTACTTTAAAAGTTCCATTAGCTTTTTTATTAGTCCAAGCAAAGTTAGATTGAGCTAACTAAGCACTAATAAGCTCAAGAAAACTAATGGACAACTAACTCTAGGTTGATTGTGTAGTGCCTTTCCATTTTTACCCATTTATTGGATCTGGAGACTGGAGATCATCATTAATGACTTTAGATCCAAGTTGTAAAAAATGAACCCTATTTTCTCAGAGAATTCTGTGTGTACTCAATTACGACTTGTCATTTGAAGGCAATCCATAATGTCATGAGAGACTTTGTTAGAAGTGTTTGAAAAAGGGAGAGAACTTGAAACTGAGGGATTTGAGATCTACCAAATCCTTTGTAGAACGTTGTAAGAGGCAAACACTAAGACAATCACGGAGAGAGGTGTCTGGTGTCAACTATCTAAATGGAAAGTCTTGTGGTTAAGTAGAATTGGTAATTGAATTTGGACTCCTGTCATAATTACCCTCCACACAGTAACGTAAGGTGTTTTTACTTTTATGTTGACCAATTCGTAGTTGGTCCCATTGCCATTAAAGAAAGTAATCCTTTTAAAAAATTAAAAGAGATTGAAAAGCATTAATTAGGTCATCCAATATAATTGCACTGTAACCAAAGGATGAGAGCTTGAAACTGAGGGATTCGAGAACTACCAAATCCTTTGTAGAACGTTGTAAGAGCCTAAGAGGCGAACACTAAGACAATCACGGAGAGAGGTGTCTGGTGTCAACTATCTAAATGGAAAGTCTTGGGGTTAAGTAGAATAGGTAACTGAATTTGGACTCCTGTCATAATTACGCTCCACACAGTAACGTAAGGTGTTTTTACTTTTATGTTGACCAAAGTCGTAGTTGGTCCCATTGCCATTAAAGAAAGTCATCCTTTTAAAAAGTTAAAAGAAATTGAAAAGCGTTAATTAGGTCGTCCAGTATAATTGCACTGTAACCAAAGGATGAGAACTGAAATAAAAAGGGAAGCTCAATAAAACTTTCGATTTGAATGTGGAGAGGGGACATTGGCTCCACCATTTAACTAAAGGTGCAGCCCACCATTGAGGACAGCCGGTGTTCCTCTCCCAATTGACTTGAGAGTGCTTTTGCGTGTTGTAGAAGTTCTGACTGGGAGTATTTGGGATGCTTTCTCCAATCATGTTCTGTTTTAAAGTATGATAACTCTAGGATGTAACTTCTAATGTTTCTCATTCTAATTTTTAAAAGTCAATTTTTTGGTTCAATTTCGCCCATGTTAGAATCTTTGCTCATGGTTGAGCAATTTTCTGTTTACCGTTTTGTATGCTGATAAATGATAATGAAGTAATTATGTGATGTCTTTTATTGTTTTGATGTGAAACTTGGTAACGAATAACAGAAAGTTATTACAAATGTGAATCTTGTGATTCTGTACAGACGTTACAAATACTGAAGTATCTACATGCAGGATGCATTGAGGTCTACTTTGGAAGCTTCTGTGATTCCTGCATTTGAGATGTCGTGCAAAGCCATGTTTGAACAAGTTGATATGGTGTTCCAGAAAGGGCTAGTTGAACATACAGCTGCAGCTCAACAGAAATTTGACACAGTTCATTCTCCCTTGACACTTGCTTTAAGGGTATTTTATTTTTTCTTAAACTTGATGACGGTGCTAGTATACAGGTCACATCTACTTTGGATTTCCTCAATTCATCTTTATTTTTATGCCTTAAATCTACTGAGAAGATATATATGGTGTGCGGCACTAAAAATAGACCACGTTTTTGTTGTATTTTAAATCAATCACAAAAAAATGTGTCTTTTTCATATTCGATAGTGTCCCGAAGGTCTGTGGATTGCCAGGTTTATAAAAGCAAGACATGTATTTTGGCACCTATAGTACGCGTTTGAGAAGTGTGCGAGTTTTCGACATGTGCCCAACATGGGCACGGAGTTAGATATTAATTATTGTGGTGTCCGTGTTTTTTCGATACAAAGTATAAACTGTGGTTTGGGGTTGGTTGTCTGTTACTGTTAGCAAGTTGCATGGCTATGGTATTTGGAAATGTATTTCGATTGTCAGTGGTTTTCTTTGTGAAATTGTTTCAGTGGGCGATAGGGATGGTATGAGGGTTTGAGGAGTCTCTGTGTGATGGTGGAGCTTTTATTAGGTTAAAAAATCATTTCTCTGAGGGTCTCTAAAGTGCTTACAAAATCATTTCAAAGGTTCTCTCTATTAGGTTAAAAAAAGTGTTATCTAGAGTGATCGCTCAAGAGCAAGGGGTTTCGCTTTTGGACGACAAATTTTGGATGGGGTGTTAATTGCTAACGAGGCCATTGATGATAGGAAGAGGAGCGGTAACCTGGGCATCTTATGAAAAATCGATTTGGCTAAAGCATATGATCATGTGAGCTGGGATTTTCTAGATTACGTTATGATGCGTATGGGTTTTGGAGTTAAGTAGAGGGGTTGGATAAGAAGTTGTGTCTCCGTGGCCTCTTTTTCTATTCTCATAAACGGGTCGCCTGCGGGGTTTTTTAAGAGTTCTCGAGGTATAAGACAGGGGGATCCTTTATCCCCGCTTCTTTTCCACATGGTCGTGGAGGTTTTTGGTAAAATGTTCGAGAGGGCTAATAGGTTAGGGTTTTTAGAGGGTTTTAGAGTTGGTAAGGACCAGGTTTTGATCTCTCATCTTCAGTTCGTGGATGATACAGTGGTTTTTGTTGGGCAGGACTTAGAGCAAGTGAGGTATCTTAGGGGTATCCTATGCTGTTTTGAGGCTGTATTGGGTCTTAAGGTGAATATGGCAAAGAGTACTATTTTTGGGGTGAGCGACGGGGATAATTTGGATGCTTTGGTGTCCTCTATAGGTTGTAACATCAGTACTCTTCCCTCTAGATACTTGGGTCTTCCTTTGGGAGCTAGTTATAGATCGAGTTCTATTTGGGATTCGGTTATTGAGAGATTTAGTCGTAGGCTAGCTAGGTGGAAGGGACGTTTTTTGTCTAAAGGCAATCGAGTGATCTTGATTAAAAGCATTTTTTCCAGTCTTCCTGTATATTATATGTCCCTTTTCCACATACCTAAGAGTGTTGTCGCTAAATTGGAGGCTATTATTAGAAATTTTCTTTGGGATGACAATGAGGAGAGGCATAAGTTTCATTTGGTTAGTTGGGAGAAGGTGTGTCGTTCTAGACAGAAAGGTGGTTTAGGTATTAGAAGCTTGCAAGAGTTTAATCTTGCTCTGCTAAGTAAATGACTTTGGAGGTTCGGGGAGGAAAGGGAGAGCCTTCGGAGGAAGGTAATTGTGTCTAGGTTTGGAGAACATGGTTTGGGGTGGAAGAGTGGTCATGTGGCCATACCTTATGGCCGTGGTATTTGGAAAGGCATTCAGAGAGTGGGAGAGGTGTTCTACAAACATATTAGATTTGCTTAGGCAAAGGTGATAACATCCGTTTTTGGAAGGATATATGGCTAGACAAGAGACCTCTGTCACACGTTTTCCTTAGATTATATACCGTTTCTGCCTTAAGGAACTTGCCAGTTCGATCATTCATGAGGGAACACAATGGTTTTATTGTTTGGGACCTGGGTATTCATATTGCTCTCTTTGACAGGGATATAGTGAGTGTGGCTGCTCTCACGATGATGTTAGACTCTATTCCTGCCGTGAGACCAGACAAAGATAAGAGGCTTTGGTCTATTGACAAGAAAGGGAGATTTTCTTCTAGATCTTTTTACTTTAAGCTTCGTTCACTAATCTCTTGTCATGATCTTAATACCCTTCCTAAATTTCCTAGTCATATTATCTGGGGTTCTAAAGTTCCGTCAAAAGTTGCCTTTTTGTTTGGTGTGCATCTCTTGGTAAAATCTTGACTATTGACAATCTTAGAAAAAGACGTGTCAAAAAAGTTCTTGTCAACTTTTGTCCGTTGTGTTTAAGGGATGGGGAGTCTGTGAATCATATTCTTTTGCTTTGTCTTTTTTCATGACGGGTTTGGTGTCATTTTATTCTAGAGTCGGGGGTTTCTTGGGTTTGTCTGGTTTCGGTGACGATGTTATTAGCCTCATGGGACTTGAGAGTCCACTATAAGAAGGGGAGACGACTTTGGAGCATGTTGCCTTTTGTGATTTTGTGGGGCATTTGGTTGGAGAGGAATCAGAGACACTTTTAGGGAGCAACGCCTATGGAGAAAATTGTGTTGGCAATCAAAGTTCTTTTATGTTTCTGGTCAAAGGTGCATATTGAGACACGAGACATACCTTTTGAGGCGTTTGTGTTTCGATGGGAGTTCATAATGAGATGATTGGGCTAAGAGACTTGTCACTTTATGTTTTTTCATTTCTTTTCTGTTCTATATGTATGTAATGGAGGATATCTCATCCTTATGTATCTATCTTTAATTATATTAATAAAATTATACTTTACCGATCAAAAAAAAAAAAAAAAAAAAAATGGTGGAGCTTTTATGAAAAGTTTTAGAGAAGTCAAGGCTTTATTGCATTAGCAAGGAAAAATCCTTATGTCGGTTAGCTAGTTGTGGTGTTCCATCTTACTTTTGGAACCTCAACTCAAGACTGGGGGTCTAGGATGTTGAAATTGATTATATCTCGAAGCTCGCAGATATTTTGGATAAACTGATCATTGCTGTTAAAGGTAATGAATGGTTTGGCAATGGAATAAGGACCATTTCTCTGTTACTCCTTTCACTTGGTTAGGAATGATCTGGGACATTGTATATTAGTAAGTTGAATCGTCATACATTCGTACTTTTCCTTTTATGAAGTTGATACCTATGGTTTTAAGTTTTTATACCCTCACCATTAAAAAAAAGATCCCTGTGGTTTCTATATACTCAGACGTGTGCCTTTCTGCTAGTGACTGTTTTTTCTTTGGATTCGGCCTCGGTGAATCTGATTGGTCCTGCGAAACAGTTGGATTCAACTTGCTTAATGTGTGATGAAGAGAACTTACTTTGCACGTATTTGCCTGATGTCTTTCATCAGACGTGGGAGAGTGTCATTCCATCTGAGATTTTCTAGTGCTGGAACAGGCTACATTGACGCCAGATTGGTCAAATAGATGATTCTCATTACCTGTTCCAAGCAGATTAGGTGCTATTTCTATGGAGATTGGCTGTACTTTGATAAGGAGACTGGAGACGCAGATGAGGGACATGTTTGTGGATAGCCTTCGGAATCGACAACGTCAACATCTACCACCTATTGGCATGATCTTAGATGTTCATCCACGCCATTTGCTGGAAAATATGATTAGAAAGGAGCCTGAGATTTTCTGAATACAAGTTCCTTGGAGCAATGACTTGTAAAATCATCTCAGTTGGAAGGGGATCAGGAGAAACTAGTAGGATGTTCATCCATGCCATTTGTGGACTGAGGTTATTATATTTGGGCGGGACAATGTAACCCTGGCGTATGATACATCCTTCTTTGTGTCTAAACCTTCTGTAGTGTGAGGAGCTGAGGATGTATTTTGTTGTTCTCGGTCCTAAGGAACTGCACCCATCCAGTGTGCATTTTTTAGTTCGTATATTTTTGCTCCTTATCAATGAAATTCTTGTTTTTACTATAAAAACAAAAGGAAAAAGAGTTGTTATTTTATACTGTGGAGTGTGGACCATATGGAATATGCGGAAACTGGCAACTGGCGATTGCAAACATACGCATGGAAGTGAAATCCTTGTGGTGGTACTGGACAACTCTTAATTAGCTGAGCAGTTCCAATTGTATGTAAGGGTGGGTCTTATTGACCTTTGATTTGTTTGGGGATCTATTTGAGGATCTCTTTCACTTGGGCACCCTTCATCTTGAGCGAACAGAGTCCTAGGGAATTGGGTCCAAGTATGGCCTTTGTCAAAATTTTATCTATATATAGGAAACGACAGATACAAGGGTTGTACACCAGGGTAAATGCAATCCCTGAATGCCCTTGGATCCAGAAACGAAAATTTGAAGGCAAACTAAGCTAATTTTTTTTTTTTTAGTTTGTGCGCACCAAGCAGATATAAGATATATCAGTATGATAGCATGTGATCAAACAATATAGCTAAAATATAGTCTGTACATCCTCGTGTATGATAGCATATTTTAGGGAACATACAAAATGTTTGTATGATAGTCTGTACACGAGGGTAGATTGTTTTTCCCTGTCCATCTGAGCATCACACACGAGGATGTAAATTCTATATTTTAGGAAAACATACTGGAAGACATGGCTAGTATAGCTTCTCTCAGTAGATTTGTCTCCAACTCTATGTTATTTTGTATTTTGACTTTCATTTGTATACTTATCCTTATGTTTATGCAGGAGGCAATTAATTCAGCATCGTTAATCACACAAACCTTAACTGGAGAGTTGGCTGAGGGCCAGCGCAAGCTTTTAGCTCTTTCAGTTGCAGGAGCTAATTCAAACACAGTAAATCCTTTGGTAACCCAGTTAAGCAATGGACCTATGGGTAGAAATCATGACACTGTAAGTCCATGATCCTCATATTTGCTTGTTTTTCTTGTACTGGTACATTCGATAAGTATTGTAATTCTGGTTATGCAGTCACAATTAACTCTTTCATGGGGTATATCATTGGGATTTCTGAATTTGTGCAGGCCATGCCCATTGAAGCACCTCTGGATCCCACCATAGAGTTATCAAGGCTGATATCTGAGCGCAAATTTGGGGAAGCTTTTACTGGAGCTCTACAAAGGAGTGATGTCTCCATTGTGTCGTGGTTGTGTTCTCAGGTGAGCTTTACATTTGCACGAGATATTCATTGTGATAAGCTTCATCATAGAAGTCAGTATCTTGGAAATGTGGTTGGTCCATTCAACCACCTGTAACTCTAAATATTCTTTGCACCGAATGTGTTTCACGGTGCAAATGATATTATCATGATGGAGATTATTCATCAAAAGAGAAATAAAAGTAGGGACTACAAAAGAACGACGCTCAATGAGAAAAAAATTATGCTTGGCGAATGATTTTGGCCAAAACTTAGCACTACATTAGGAGTTTTTATTGCCTTATGTCTCCCGGAAACATTAGTTCATTGAGTAGTTTTGAAACATATAGTGTTCTTTTTATTATTTCCTCCGTAGTTTGGTGTTCAACCATTAGACATTAGTTTCCACTCTTTAGTTTTGAACGTCAAACTCAAAACCAGACGGTGAGTGGAGCTGCTCCAGGATTTTTTTTTTTTTTTTTTTTTTTTTGTAAAATATTTTTTAGACTTCAAATTACCGATGCGGGAGTATTATCTCAATATGCTGCCTTAGGGATGGCATGACTTGAGCCTAAGATTTCTAGTGGGTGATGTGGAGCACACTGGCCCTTTGGGTTACGCATAGTTTGCTCTATACTATATTAAGTCTGGAGCGTCCAACTTGAAGCCAATTTGGCTATGGGTGGAGCGCCCCTTGATTTATAGGACTTAATGCTAGGGCATCGACCCCG
The DNA here is from genome assembly GCF_015680905.1 of Coptis chinensis. Classification (NCBI taxonomy): domain Eukaryota; kingdom Viridiplantae; phylum Streptophyta; class Magnoliopsida; order Ranunculales; family Ranunculaceae; genus Coptis; species Coptis chinensis. Next base: position 35,097,367 of record NC_141459.1, read on the forward strand.
GTATGGGATTATCATCTCAACATCCACATTGTTTTAACTTGGATCTCTCCCCTATTCCTACCAGGTTGATTTACAGGGAATATTGGGCATGGTACCTCTCCCTCTGAGCCAAGGAGTTCTTCTGGCCCTTCTTCAGCAGTTGGCATGTGATATCAGTAATGACACCTCTCAGAAGCTGACATGGATGAGAGAAGCGGTGGTTGCTATAAACCCGGCAGATCCAATGATTGCGGTGCATGTGCGACCTATATTTGAGCAGGTTTATCAGAGATTAGGCCACACTTGCAGCACACCTACCACCACTGCAGCTGAAAAGTCTAGTATTCGGCTTGTCATGCACGTTATCAACTCCATGTTAATGAGTTGTAAATGATTCTCTATATTCGTGTGAAGTTTGTATAGAAAACTAGGAATTCATTACAAGAGAACGCCCAACTGTTTTCTTGTTCGAGTAATGTTTTGATGATGTAAAATAGGCTTGAAATGTGTTTTTATTCTTTCATCTTTTTATTTATTTATTTTGTTCTGTTTTGAGATTTTCTTTTTCATTAGAAGTGGTCTTTTCTTTCAATCGCCTCTTCTTGTGTGTGACTGTGTGTCGTCAATGACAATTGTCTCAGTTAAATTAGAGGTAAGCGATGATCTCATGAGGTGTTCATCATGGTCCATGTTGCCCTTCGGAAAATTTTCTTATATTTTTTGGATGATAATATATTTTTCAAATCCGATCTAATTATTTTTCACGACAGTTTATTTTCCGAATTCAGAAAGTTAGAAAAATCAGAATTTTTTTGGAAATTTTGGAATTGGCAAAATTCTCGTTAGTAAATTGGATTTTTTTTCCTATTATATTAAAGACAAAAGAAAGAATTTACAGATTACAAAAGAAAGAGTACAGATTCAAGATTACATGGTGGGTGACTACTAGGAATTTGCTTTGAAGTCCAATATGCAAGTCTATGAGCTAAACCATTTCCAGCATGAGTAACTAATAAAGAAGCATACTGTAAGACAGAAGAGTTCCATCCTAAGAGAGAACTATTACAAGCTTTAAAAGCAGAAATCAAAGTCTGACAATCTCTTTAAAAAATCACAGAGTTATGCTGAAATTTTAAAGCCAAAAGAACCGCTATCTCAGTTCCGATTGTCTCTGCTTGTTCAGGATCATTTGCAAAAAATCTCTTAAAAGCAGCACCAAGAGTCACCCCTTCTGAATCTCTGGCAATAGCACCTACTGCACTGCTATAATAAGATCTGTCAAAAGCAGCATCAAAGTTAACCTTAACCCATGGAACAGAAGGAGAAGACCAGGTATTAAAGTTAAAACATAAAGGCTGTGATGCAAGGGCTATATTCCCTGAAGGAGAACAAGTTTAAAAAGCAGGGTGATTCCTATCTCTTTTCAACTCAAATAAGTTCATAATAAGTTTGGTGTTAATAGGCTTCTGCTCCATTCTAGCCTTGTTCCTTGTCAACCAAAGTTCATAAAGGAATTGAATGCAGAAATATCCCCTTCTGCTTATGTCTTCATCCTTATCAAAACACCAACTGATAAAAAGATTAAGCCAATCCTTGACTTCCCAATTATCATGAGAGCTAATATCCAACATAGCATTAGAGACAATCCACATTAGCTTCACCCAATAACAGGAAAAGAGAGCATGCAATGCTGTTTCAATACATCTCTGGCGGAAGGAGCAAGTGATATCCCTTTTAAATTTACACTTGTGAAGAACATCACCAGTAGGGAGACCCCCCAGAGTAAAGTTTCCAGATAAACAGCTGTGTAACAATATCTATCCTTAGTTTCCGCAGTTTTTTAACTATAAGGGGATTGAAAGAAGAGGAGAAAGAGAGATTATCTTGCTTTGATAGAAAGACATAAACTAATCTGATATAAATGTTCCCATTCTTTGCATATGGCCAAATAATTTGGTCAGAAAGGTTCGAAGGTCTTATATGAATTATGTTAATGGATTGTATAATCTGAAAGGAAAACAAATCTCCCAATCTATTTTGATTCTAAATAGGAAGAGCAGGGGAAAAAAGGGAGTTGACCTTAAGGTGAAGAAGATCAGGCCTAGGATCTAGAAGGTCCTTTAGGATTAGAGGCTTTCCCATGAAAAGAAGCCAAGGATCATTGAAGATAGAGATGGAAGAGTGAAGATAGAGATGGAAGAGCCGGCTCCAATAATCCATAGAAAGCCTCATTTGATTTCCTTAATTGTTCTGATGATGCCTCTAAAGAAATAAGAAGTATCCCTAGGCAAGATTTCCATCTCAATCATCTTTTGCCAATTTGGATAAGTTTTCTTGAAAAGTAGAACCCATTTAGAAATCTTATCCTTCAGTATTCTCCAGTAGTGTTTACTGATAAGAGCTTGATTCATTTCCCTTGATTTCCTAAAGCCCATACCACCATTTGACTTACTTCTACAAAGAATGTCCCAGCTGATGGTATGATAAGAGTGAGAGGTATCTTAGCCATTCCACCAGAAATTTCTATTCAGTTGATCCAATTTATCAGTAATCTTATATGGGAGAAGATAAGTGCTTATTGCATATATAGGAATAGCTTGGGCTACAAATTTGATGAGAGTAGTTCTACCAGAAAGAGAAGAACTTTAGCTTTCCAACCAGAAATCTTTCTTTGAAACATTTTGTACCAAGTACTCAAAATCTTAACTTTTCTTCATGTTTAAGAGTATTAGAACTCCCAAGTAGATTTCTTTATTATCAAACTTTCTCATCTTCTATTTTTTCATAATGCTCTTTTGAGTACTTATAGACACATTCCCACTGAAATAGGCCCTGGATTTGTCAAAATTTACTGCTTGACCAGAGGCTTTACAGTAAGTGTTAAAGAGATTCATCATATTGTCTGATTGCTGAGATCTGCCTTACAAAAAATAATAGAATCATTTGCATAGAAAAGATGGCTAATACCAGGAGCCTTTGTTCTTATTTTGATCCCATAAATCATATTAGAACCTTCAGCTTTAGCAATGAGTCTTGATAAGTCCTCTGCCACAATGATGAACAAGTAAGAGGACAGAGGGTCCCCTATCTTACTCCTCTCTCTAGGTAAACCTTTTCTAGAGGAGAGCCATTTAGTAGTATACTAGTTTTTATTTCATGCAGAGGTTTATAAGGTGTGCAACACTACGTGCAATTTTACTAGTAAGAGCATTCTCAATGCAAGCCACTCTTATTCACATCCACGTCAGTTCTATTTCCTCTCTTTTCCACCATTTTAGTGAAAAGCAAAGTGAGGTTGCCCAATACAAAGGTGACTATTATTCTCGGACGGGATGTTTGATTCCGTTTGAATGTAAAAATTGAAAAAACGCACCAGACGGAATGAACATCCGTCTGAAATTAAAAAACAAAACCGAAAAAAAGTCGAAAAAATGTTCCATCCCAAAAAAAAAACCAAAAAAATTTAAAAAAACACGCCAGACAGAATAAAACATTCCGTCCCAAAAAAAACCGAAAAAATTTAAAAAAATACATGAGACGGAATAAAACATCTCGTCGTCGAAAAAAAAAAAAAAAAAAACACGCCTAACTCAGCTACTATCTCGGTTGAAGGTTTTACTTTCGTTTTGATTTGGAAAAATAGTCACTTTGATATTCATCTTTGCATTGGGCAAAAGTTTTTGACTATTTAGAGGTGAATATTGTCACATCCCATTGATGTTCAGCAGGAATGCTCGGGAAGACTAATAATAATCGAAACTCAACTGGTGAAGGGCTTCGTGTGTTGACTATTGGGACAGACCCATTAACAGTGGAAAAGACCAAAAGGGAAAAACAAACGAAAAAAAAACAGAGAGGAATTGGGACAGCCGTTAGTGTTGCGAGTCAGGGGCGAAGCAAAGCAAAGGGGCACTGTCACTCTCTCTACTCTCCTGGGAAATTAGATGGTTTTGGTTTTCTAAATTTAATAAATAAAACACACAAGATTATTATGGTTTAAATATCAACCATCGAGATAGTAATAAAGTAAGCCAAAAAATGTCATCGGAAGAAGAGACAAGAAGCGGTGGTCATGCGAGGCGGACTTGAGCCCGGTGGTCAAACAAGCGGAGATGCGTAGACAGGACGGGAACTTTTGTTTCAAGAAGGATTGTTTTGGAGCCGCCATTGATGCCTACTCCGAGGTTGGTTCGCTTCTCGTTTTACTTACTTCATAATAAAAGTATAGTAATAATATTCTAGAAATTGGGCTCTAAGCACTTTTTTTAGTGTGCTTTTTGTCTAGAGAAAGACCAATATTATCTTTTGATTCTACTCCAATTTTAGCAACACTTCACTTTTTGGGTGTATTAACTGTTTTTAAAATTTCTTATTTCTCCTTTTTATCATTTCATTTATAACTGCCAATTTCTTTCACAAATAAATAATACTAAAATTTAATGTGCCCAGGCTGTAGGTGTGTGTGTCAATCGAGGCCACTCATTAGGCAAATCAGGCAAGGGTGCGTGTGTATTGCTCCAAGATGTACTGCAATCAAATAATATAATTGTCTTATAAAAAAAATCATTTGTCCTTTCACAATTTCACAATTTGAATTATATCAAACAAAACTTAAACATGTTATTCAAAATTATCAGAGATGCATTTTAAATTGTTAAAGCTGTATTGAAATTAGTTGTAATCAGCATACATTTTTTCCGTTTTTAAAGTTGATGTTTTCCACATTGTTTTGGTCTCTCCAGAAATTCATCTCACTTTTAATTGGAATTTTGTAGATTTCGAATGAATTTTAGTTATTTTGATTAACCCACTACTCTTTTGGTAACTGATTTAGTTCGTAGTTTTTTTTTTTGTTGGTAGTTGGCTTCTAGGTGACTTCTTTAGTTGGGGACTAATAAAAGAGGTCAAAATTGTAAATTTGAGACAGATGTCAAATTTCAGTTTTTATGGAGGAAAAACAAAAAAAAAGTTTGTTATTTCCTCTAAACTTAAGAAATTTACATATGTGTACCTATACCCAATTTTCTGTAATAATAATATAAATTTCTTCTTCTTCTTCTTCTTCTTCTTCTTTTTCTTTTACGCTTTGCCCCAACGTAAGAAAACGAAATTTCATGTGAAACTCGCACAAAGGATAAACATGCTATTTATTGGGATGTGTGTGTCATAGTATAAAATATCTCGATATATCGCGATATTTTGGGATATCTATCCAGATTTCAGAAAAAGATATATAAAGATCACGATATGTTTAGAGATATATACGACTGCAAATATCGGCAATATTTCGACGATATTTGCGATATTTTACGATATTTTGTGCTATTTGGATATATTTGGTGATATTTTGTGTATATAATAATTTTATTTAATATTTATCATTATATTTCAAATAAATATAAATAATGTATTATGATATATCAAGAAATATCCACAATATCTACGATATTTGTCAATATTTTGGATATATTCACGATATTTGCATGTGAAACAATATCAAATATCCCTAAAGAGGGGGATATATCCACGATACATATCCATAAATTGAATATCGATAAATACCCATATCCTGATATTTTGTACTATGGTGTGTGTTAAACTTGAGTTAGATAATAATGGAAGAAGTTGGGACCGAACGACGGCTGGATACCACTTAGATAGCCAACATCTAAATGACCCGTTATTATCTTTACTACCGAAGAATATGGTTTGGACTTTGGAATTTCGAATAGGTTGAAACTTTGACTCGTGGCAAGGCGCGTGCCTGTCCTTCGACTTATAAGTTGTAAGTTTGAGAGAGAGAGCGAAAATCAAAGAGTGAGGCCTGACACTCTTCCGGCCAGCATGGTGGGGTTTTTGTTATCCCTTCATATAATTCGCATGAATCAAATTGACTTGACAAGTTTGTTTGATTGATTGATTGGATGGCAGGATGCAAGTGCCGTAATTCAGGACCATCCCAAACAACTGAAGCTGTATTCCTACTGGCGGAGCTCCTGCTCCTGGCGCGTTTGTATTGCCCTCAACTTGAAAGGTCCCATTCATTTCATAGGTTATATTAGTTTCCACACGGTATTAGTATTTTTATTTTGTCGTCCATCAGTGGTCCATGATCTGATACTATGCATCTCATGTATGTGTGTGACAAGGGTTGGAGCACGAGTACAAGGCCGTCAATTTGTTAAAAGGAGAGCAATTTAGTGAAGGTTGTGTTCAACTCCATATATCTCTTATTTCTTTCTTTTTTCCACCAAAGTCTTGTAAGATCAATAATTATTATTGGGCTCCTACTGAGCGTAAAACCTTGTTGGTGATGGAATCATAGAGTTTATTAAGCTGAATCCAATGGGTTATGTGCCGGCTCTGGTTGATGGCGACATAGTTATTGCCGACTCTTTCCCCATCATACTTGTCAGTCCATACTCTCTCTCTCTCTCTCTCTCTTCTCTTATTTCAGTTTTATCTCATTACTTTACTTAATATTGCTCCTCTCTTTCTATTGTAATACTTAAAATGCCATGCACCCTCGTGGTTTATGTATCGTTTACGCTCTACAGTACTTGGAAGACAAGTATCCTCAGCATCCACTACTGCCTCAGGATCTTCAGAAAAAAGCCGTAAATCTCCAGGTCAAACTCACTCCAATTATGCTTTTTGTTTCTACCCTACCCCTTGACATCAATGATTTATTGTTAGTGTTTGTCAGTCATGTTGTTATAATGGCATTATTCAGCACACAAGCTATATGATCACTCCCAAGTTCAAGACCAAACCTTGCATCAAATGGACAGGGACCAAGCATTCTTCTTACGTCTGGATGCAATCGCCTGGTCCCTGCAGAAAGGAAAAAGAGTTTCATGTACTTCCTTTCAGGTAGGGAGGATTAGGGAAACCCTATTGATTGCAGCTTTCTCCAGACCTCCGGGAAAAGCATATACTTTGAGAACGGTGAACCTCAAATAATTCGTTCTGGTGTATGAAGAACATATTGATTGATGGAAATCCTTGAAATGCTATCGCTGATGGCTATATATATGCGGCTGTTACTTTCTTATACTGTTTTTTAATTTTTCAGTATATTGACTTGGAAGACATCCTATACCCTTTTTCATTTGAAATACTAATAAAGTTTATGGTCGTATCTAATTTTAGGCTGCAAACATTGTTTCCTCTAGCATGCAACCACTTCGGAATCTTGCTGTTCTTGTAAGTACTCAATTTCGATTGGGATTAGTCCTTAAAATTTCTTTTATCGGCCTGATGTTCACCCTTTGCTGCATCTCTTCTTTCAGAAATACATTGAGGAAAAAGTGAGCTTTGATGAGAAACTTGTTTGGGTTCAGTATCATATTGGGAAAGGCTTCACAGGTATGCCTCTACAACCCTTAATCAACTACTTTTATGATGGATCAATCATATTTGGTGGTTGAAGACATTGGCTAAGAGTATAACATAGTTGCATGCATCAAAATAATATTAGAGCAAAAACCACTTCGACCTAGTTATGAGTCCAATGGCTCCCAATTCCGTTTACAGTGGAGACAAACCAGGCGGTTTCTACTTTCTATCCTTATTTTCCTCTCAATATATACCAAGTAATATTGAGGAATAGAGAGTACATTGTACGCCAGATGAAGTGGGTCAGAATGGAGGATAAGAGATTATGTGGGGCGGTTTTGCCTTTTTGAACATTACTTTTTCATTGTATATTGTATGCCCGACTAAGTGGTGTAGTATGTTTTGTTTGTTTTTTTTCATTATCCGCAAGATGAAGTGGCGTAGGATGTTTGTGGATTTCATAGTGCACCAAACGAACTGGCATAGCATGTGTGCAAAATAAGTCCGAACATCACTCCAAGTGACCCCCCTCCTCCTCTAAAGAGGGATGTAAGTCCAAGTGACACCCAAGTTTTAAAAATCCAGATTTGTAAATCCTCATTGGAAGTGTCAAATTTGTAGACATTAGTCATTAGTGTGTAGTGAGAGTTGTTAAATCCTAATGGCACCTATGTGGTGTGGGAGATGAAATCCTCCTCCTCCCCCCACAAAAAAAAAATAAATAAAAAAAAAAATTGGAGATGCTCTTATACTAAATTTCTGTAATTATTTTTATGAACATTTTTCGTATTTGGTCATGTTTCAGCAATTGAGAAGCTATTAGAAGGCTATTCTGGAAAATACGCTACTGGAAATGAAGTATATCTGGTTTGTCCCCCCCCCCCCGTCTCCCTCTCTTTTATGTTTTTGTTTTATTATGTAGATGAAAGTATGAAACACATAATACTATACGAATGGTTAAATGTGAGGAAGAGAAAGGGGAAAATGGAATAGTATGTTAAGGACTCCTTTTACAGCATGGTTTTTTGTCCTCTTTACCTTTAGAATACTTGTTTCTAAAATTGGACTGCAAAGCTATGATTAATTCTGATAAGTTTGCAAAGTCTATTGCTTATTCTGATAATAGAAATTTGGTAATTGCAGGCAGATTTGTTTCTTACCCCTCAAATTCATGCTGCCGTAACACGCTTTGGACTTGATATGGTCATTATCCTTAAATTTGCTTCATTTCAAAATTATGTGATTTGGTTTATGATTTATTTTTGTATGTGCTTATGGCTTCAGTGTTTAGTATTAACTATTTAATAGGGGCGTTTGTGACTTGCATCAATTTTACCCCGAAATTTGTGTTTTATTTTGTAAAACTGGAGTTTATCACCATTTATTAATTGTTATTGCTGTTTTATCGTGGACATTATTCGGCCAATCAAATCAATCACTTTGTGTGTTTAAGTACATATCACGTGTTTTGCTATTTTGTGTAAATGTTCTCTTCGGTCCTCTTACTTCAATCCGGAGCCTCTTCTTCCAAAGGATATGGATTTTATCAGCCCCTTTGTTTCACCCAGACAAGTGACTCTTATGCATTCTCTAAATATCAAACCTATGCATTATGCCTTGTCAACTTGATTATTCTAATTGTAATATACGGATATGCATTTCGGGTGAGTCCAAGGTCTCACAAGTCTTTCTTCTTTCCTGTGCAGTCTCAGCTGCTGTGCCTGAAAGACAGCCAGATTACGTGAAAACCTAAGTTTCGTTTTATTACAAATGGTGGTTTGATGTTGCTGGAGAACTTTCACGAACTGTTCACTTTCGTAATCTAGCCCCCATGAAAATTCTTCACTACCAAATGAGAATGTAAGAAAAGTTTCAATGTGATATCAAACACACGCTTTATATATAGGGGATGGTTATATGAACTCCACTAAAACGAACTCCAAATGAACTCCACCACTTAACTCAATGAACTAGAAGCTGATTTTTGGTGGAGATGTTTTCCACACAATAGAGATCATCCTCACAAAAAATCAGCTCATTTGAAGATGTACAACCTCATCAAAAATCATTTAGAAAGTTATGAAATTATCCAACGGTCCAGATTTTTTTAATTTCGATACAATTTTTGACAAGGTTAGACATATTCAATTGAGCTGATTTTTTGTGGGGGTGTTCTCCATCATGAGATGTACACATCCACAAAAAATTAGTCCTCAGTTCATTTTGTAAGTTCATTTTTATGAGTGGAGTAACTTTGGAGTCGCTATAAGGTGGAGTTCATATAACTATCTCCTTATATATATATATATATATATATATATATATATATATATAACGTCTTTAAAGAAAACGAGGGTTTCAACAGTGAATTCATCACGCTATTAATTTTTTTTCCAATTTTGCCTCTTTCCAAATACGAATATTACAGTTCATGCTATTTGTTTGTTTTATTTTTTTATTTTGTCTTTTATAAGGGTAAAATAGTAGTTTCACGTCCAGAAATTAATGAAAAATAAAACAAAATCAGAGATTGTTAACGTGTCCGCCACGCACAAAGAGACTAGTATATATAATATAAGATGGATGTGTTTGTTTGTTTGTTTATTTTATTTTACTTTTTTTTAGTGTTGATTAGATATTTGGAAATTTTAGATAGGCTGTGCATGTCATCTTGATGACATCATCCATGGAGATGAGCAGCTTCTAGCTTGTTAGGGTTATATGATATATATTTCCAAAAACAGGTTGATTGATCAGTTGATCAATTCTTGAATATCATAAAATGGTGAATATCTTTCACTCCGTCTTTTGGACATACTTGATACGTGTAAAACGGATTAACATCGTATGTGATACGTGCTTGTTTGTTACCAGGTATTTATGGCGGTAATAGTACCCCTATTTACGGGATTCATTTTTGATAAATTTCTTGGTTAAGGCTGCGTTTTATTAAGGCAATATTACCAGTTAAGCCATGAACTTGTTAAAATATTTCACTTTACTTCATATATTTTTTTTTAGAGTACAAATCATCTTAAACTTGTAATAAAATTCCATTTTACCTATCCGGTCCATTTCAGGCACCGGATTGCTGATGTGTCTTATTTTACGTCTACGTGTTTTTTGTTTTCATCCAACACAATGATGTAGCAGATGATACATGTTATGTATCATCATGATATATGACATGTATCACCCTTTTACACAATGATACATGACGTGTAGCACGATGATACAAGACATGTATCATCTGCCACATCACTGTGTTGAATAAATGGAATGGGCCGGATAGATAAAATTGAATTTCATTACAAGTTTAAGGTGGTTTGCGCTCTAATAAAAGTATATGGGATAAAGTGAAATATTTTAGCAAGTTCATAGGCTTAAGTGGTAGTATTACCTACATTATAAGATACTGTACTAAGGCATTGTTGAATCATTTTCCTCCATTTGGCAGAGAAGCCAAGTTTTCCCAGAATCTGATCAATAAAGCTCCATTCTACTCTATCAAATGCTTTGGGCATATCTAACTCGATAGCAATCCATCATTGTTTATGTTTTTTCATCTTTATCATATTAAATAAAATCTCACTTGCCAAACCAATATTATCCCCAATAGATTTTCTTTTGACAAAAACACTTTGAAGATGAAAGATGAATTTATGAAGGAGGGGTTTGAGTTTGGTGGACATGATCTTAGAAATGATTTTATAAGAGAAGTTACAAAGACTGATAGGCCTGAATTTAGTGATGTGTTCAGGATTAGGTACTTTAGGAATGAGAGTGATAAATGTTTCATTTAGGCAAGGGGCAAGCCTGGGGAAGGTGAAGAAGGCTTTGACAGCTTTAGAGATTTCAGAGTGAACTATATCCCAGTATTTCTGATAAAAGATACCTTGAAACCCATCAGGATCAAGGGCTTTAAGGGCCCCCATACTTTTAATGGTGACCCAAATCTCATCATCAGTGGAGGTTCTTGTAAGAAGAATATTCTCATTGGGTGTGATGCATGGTTCAAAGAGATTTAGGATATCATGATTGATAGATGGCTCATCAGAAGAGAAAATATTCTTGAACTAGGAGTTTATGTTGAGACCTACATTCTTAACCTTTGAGTCCCAACCCCCATCATCATTCCTGAGTTTTTCAATGTTATTCTTTCTTCTTCTGTAAATGGTGGATAGATGAAAGTATCTAGTATTCTTTCCAGCATCCTTCACCCAATTTGAAGTGGCTTTTTATTTCCAAAAACTAGCTTCCTTATCCAGAAGATCCTCCAAATTATTTTGAAGGGAAAGAAACTTGTTGTAATTCTCCTCAATCTCCAGATCACCAGACAAGATTTTATCCAAATCTCTTCTAACATTCTTGATCTTTAGAGCTACATCCCCAAAAACCTCCACATTCCATTTATGAAGCTATTTACTGGTATTTTTCAGTCTATTAAAGACAGACAAGGCAAGAGAACTAGAACAATCTCCTCCAGAGGTATTATTCCAAGCCAAATCAATAGTATTCTTGCATAAAAGCTCCTTAGTCCACATCTCAAAAAATCTAAAGGTTTTTTTTTTTTTTTTTTAAGAAATGATTAAGATTAATAGAAAGAGAAAGATAATCAGAAAAAAGAATAGTAATATTTTGAATGAGGGAAAGAGGAAACAGCTTGAGCTAATCTGGGGTGGCAAGAGTTCTATTCAACCTCTCTAAAATATGATCACCAAAGAATCTTTTATTTGACCAAGTGAACTTGGAACCTTTAAAACCTAAGTCAATGAGAGCTAGATCATTAATAAAACCATTAAAAGAATTTATACTTCTATATTGATTACCATTACCTCCTACTTTTTCTAGGGGTGATGAAATGGAATTGAAATCACCAAAGAGAATCTAATGCCCAAGGATAAGCAGAGAGATGTCACGCAATTCATCCCAGACCCTTTTTCCACTTATAAGAAAGAGGTTCACCATATATAAAAGAAAATAACCAATCAGAAGAAGCATGGTAATTGGAGAGTTTACCTGTAATACGGTTAGGTGTAGCTCCCAAAATTTCCAAATGAATATTATCTTTCTAGAAAACAGCCAGACCACCACTAATGCCAGCTGTAGGTACTATACATTTGTCAGTGTACTTGATTTGCTTACTAACTAGCTACATTTTCTTTACTGTTGCTTTGGTTTCAGATAAACATATTATATCAGGGTCTGAAACCAAAATGAGGTTCTTAAGAGCTACCATTGTCGAGGTTGAACCAATTCCCTGACAATTTCATGCAGTTGTCGTCATGGCTCTAGAGGTGACTGAAATGAGCCAGTCACCGTGAACCCTTCTGAATTGTTAGAAGCAGCCATATTGAGCCCCTCAGAGCTAGAAGTGCCAGAACCAAAATACCCAGATGAATTATTAAAACCATCAGACTCAGCATCAGATAGAGAGAGACCATTTGAACCAGAAGAACCCCCAGAACTAGAAGTATCGGCATACATATCTAAACTATTGAAGCCAGAGTCATTAGAACCAGAACCTTGTGAACCATTAGCCCCATAATCATTACCACTAGAACCCCGAGAACCAGAACCCTTTGAGGGTAGAATCATGAGACTCAGAGCTTTCAAAATCTTTTGAACCAGAATCTTTTGAATCCAAACTTTTTGAACTCCTAGAAGGAGAGTCTCCTGGACCATAAGAAAAGACACTTGGGTTACTTGAATCCTTGCTAACATAATCACTCTTGTTTGACTCTGAAAGAGAAGGAGAAGGAGAGACTCCCTTTGAACCATCACTATCAAAACTTGATATGAGTTCTTTTCCTCCTATATCCCAATCTATAAGATATTAGGTTCTCAACCTCTTGCCTTTTACTATATCCTCTTCCTCAACAAAACCATCAGATTTCCTCTTGTTTCTAATATCTGCATCTCCTTTTTTAGATAAATCATTCATTTCCTCAATTCCACATACATCTTTCTTATCATTACCTTTCTCCCCTTTTGAGAGGACAGATGAGATAGGAACGTACTTGATCCGTAGCAAAGACAATCTTTAAAGGACATTTCCCCTGAGAGGATCCTGAACTATCACCCATTTTTTATTTCTTAGAATTTCTAAAATCAGAGGAGAAAATTTCTATAGAGACCACAATTCTTTTACGAGAATAATGCTGGACTTCTTCAAAGTTGTCAGAGCATGCTTGTGAAGCCTCCAAGATGCAACTTTTCATTTCATATTCTTGAGATAAGATAAAGCTATCAGCTCCCAAAATTTCCTTGGAAACCACATGCTTCCTAGAGCTGCCAAAACTTTTTAGAATATCAACTAGATTTTCTGACAGCTTTCCTTTTGAGAGGGGCCGAAGTATGGAATCAAAAACCAAGGGAGCAAAATTATGGAGTTTTGCATGCTTGCTGATACTAGGCTTGGCCAGAGAAACCGGGATTTTTTTGGGTTTTAGGCTTAGATTGGACCAAAGAGAAGAAAGAAGCTTCGGGCTTTTTGAGAGAGTTAATTGGCCTAGCCAAACTAGAAAACACAAAGTCCATAGAAACACGTAAAGAGTCCAACAAAAGGTGAACCAAACTTAACTTCCATGCTGGACGTTAATGGGCCCGGAGCAAACTCTTGGGGGGAGGGCTAACATCCATACTAGACAAAACAAGAAAACTTGAGCCTTCAGAAAGCCCAATAATAAAGGGATATGGGTGGGGCCCAATGTCCATATTAACCAAATCTGGATCTGCAACCCAGGAGAAGGATCCGAACAGACTCTTTCCAGGCTTGGTCCAAAAACAAAAGGGCAGCCACTTGTCAACAGCTCATCTTAAACGCATTCCCATTGAGGATCTCTCACAGGACTATCACTTGTCAGATCAGGAATAACCGAATTGCCAGATGGCAAGCTATTATTGGTAGATGCCTCAGAAAAGGTGACATCCATATTGAGAACATGCTCGTTAACCAAAGATGGCAAATATCCTTCATCCGTTACCATCATCTTCTCCACCAGAACCTCGTCAGAATAACCAGAACCAGTTTCAGAGGAAAGTTCAGCATAAGAGATCTTCTTACCTTTCCTATTGTATGTTTGCATCTTGAGATCCATAGAAACACTTTTTTTCAACTTTTCAACCTTAGGATTGATTGGGTTATATACTAAAAACATTACTTTTGTATTAACTCTAATTCTTCATATTTTGAATGAGAATCATATGGGAAAATGTTATGCATATTATATATGTTATTAGTTATATGCATGCGTCTAATACTTTATGTTGTAGATGATATGGTGTGTGGTGACACACAGAAGATCATATCATCAATACCTTATAAAGTATAAGTAAACGTTCACAACCTAGATGAATTTGGACAAACCATTGGTACGGTTGTAGTATAATATGGTATTAGTCTATCTTGACTATAGGATTATACTAGTATACTTTGTGTGTATTGAACAGGACCAAGTGAGGTTGTTTCTCTTTATACTGACTATATAAGAGAACAAACACCTCTGTTATTATGGATACTTGTCCTCTTAATTTGGATATAATAACGGGCACTTATGTTTAAATCATCAATGAGTGAGATTCATTTGTGAATCAACAAACTCGATGGATTGGGTAATGACATTGTATGTAAGGTATGATGTTGATTATAGAAGGAATTCGTGACCCGCAGGAAGTCGGGTTGATGATGTCCCATTGAGGAGCTCATAAGGATTGTCATGTAAACCCTGCATGTGGATTTAATCCGACATGGCAATGAGGTTGAGTGGTACTACTCAAGGACATAAAAAGTTGATTAATGTAGTTGTCAGTAACTTGACTTAATCAACGGGCATTCGATATCTTAACACGGGGAGATCAACGAACATATAATATGGAGCCTATAAATGCTATTTGGGATTAGGGCGGTAGTGCAACAATGGACTTTAGTGGAATAAGTCATTTGTTGACGGACTTGAGCCGTGTGTTCTGGGCGAACATGGAAAACCCAAGCTCGTCAGGAGACCTAACCCTAATTTCTCCTCATGGTCCCTGTTGTAGCCTATATAAAGAAACCCTTTCTTCTTGGCCAATATAATCAGTTTTGGTGATTGCAAAAGAAAGGCAAAGAGAGAGAAAGGGTTGAAAGATCGTTGCCTGCACAACGTCCATTATAAGGATAGGAATACAATAGAAGATCAAGAGGTTGCTGATTCGTAGAGCTTGGATTCTCAGAGTTATCACAGCTGATCAAAGGTATGATTCCTAAACAAAATCGTGAACACCCTTTATTCCGCTGCGTATGGGTTCTCACGGTTTGTAAATCATTTGATGCAACCATAACGGTTCCTACAAGGATCCCATTCTATAACTTTTCTAGACTGAACACCAATACCAAATTTAAAAGACACAGCTTTAATCATATTTGAAAATGGAAGAACAGAAGCAGTAAGGGGTTTTTTGATACCCTCTTTAAAAAACAACGGATGATTAATAAAATCCTTGCATTTCTTATAATCATGCCCAATTAACCCACAACAATAACAAAACACAAGAAGCTAGCTTCTCATATTTGAAAAAGATCTTAATAGACTTATTTTCATGAAGATTAACCACAACATTACTAACCATTCTCCTCCTAATAGGATACATAATTTGGACTCGAGAAAAGGAATTACCAGCATCATAACCTCATACTGAATCAATAGCCACAACTAACCCAAATGCAGAACCAATTTTATGAATATTTTCCCAAGTAGACCTTTCGAGAGGGAGACCAAACACCTTAATCCACAATCTAAACTCTTAAAATCTATAATTATTAGTAGGATTATCAGGTATCCATTGCTGAAGAGACATAATACCCCCATGAACTGACCATGAACCATTTTCAAGAACAAATCTCAGTTCTTGTTCATCTTCGAAACAGAATTTGAATAAACCCTTATATAAGAAAGTAATAGTAATCTTTGAATTAGTATTCCAGGATTTCACTAATTCATTTTGGATATCAACTTCATCAAATTTCCTTGAAGTAAATAGTTTACCAATCAGAGATTTCTCCCAAAGTTTTCTCTCTTTATCATTAATGGAGTCTAGACTAGCTAATTTCATCTGGAAACCTATTGATTTTCCACATAGACTCCATCTGGAGATGGAGAGGGTGAAGCTCATCCTCTTCACTCTTATCAGGAATAAATTCAAGATCAGGAATACTCATATTTGAAAAAACATGGATGAAAAAAGAAGATTTGGAAAAGAGAGATATAAGAAACTAGAGTGGAGATAAAAGGAGAGAGATATAAGAGACTAGAATGGAGATTAAAGGAGATTGATGGAGGAAAAATGAGAAACAATGGTGAGATCTGAACTCAGGAAGAGAGAGGAGAAGGGGGAAAAGAAGTTGCTACGCTCATTTTTTCTCTCTCAGCATAAAAAGTTCGAGCGATTGTCAATTTACATCAGCAGTAAATCGGAAATTTGAATTACATAATTTGATTATCTTTTAGGATAACCATTTTTTATCCAGTTAATACATTCATTTTGAAATGTATTAATTCAGTAGACAACTTAAACCTTTTAACACGTTCATTCAGCAAAAAAAAAAAATTCATGTTAATGCATTAATTCAGTGAATAGGAAGATGGGAGAAAGAAAGACATGTACTAGAATGACAATATTGATTTCTTGAAGTTGTGAGAGAGACAATATTCTACTTAATTCTCTAGAGACAATATATGAAATAGACGGCTATATGTTAAAAATTCATAAATTAATCAGAAATCAAATCAAATTGGATTTTGAAAACACATCCAATTCCGATCCAATTATTTTTTGAAAAAATTGGATATCGAAACACAAAATTCAGAAAAATTAGGTTTTTGGAAAAAAGTGACAACCCTACTATGAATGTTCCCATGCTTTTTAAGTTTTGGTAGTTTCACTAGTGTTACAATTACGGTAGTTCCATTTCAGTTGGTTACCAAAAAATAGAACATAATACTTTGATCTGGAATGATAGCGATTTCAAAACTAGAGTATCATTTAAAAGCGGAATGTTGACCTAAGTAGTTGAAAGGGGGGGGGGGGGGGGGTCTGTCTGTATCTCCCTGGGGAGACTGGATCTATCACGGTGAAGCATTTTTTTCTGTGATTTTTCGGTTTTGGTTTCTAACTAATGATGATTCCCAATGCAGTTTTGCCTAGTCTATTGACGTGTCGTGGATTATGAGTTTAGGATTATAAATTTACGATGAGCAGAACTGCCGAGTTTAGGATCATTTAACTGGCTGTTGCATACTTGCATGCATGATCATCATGGGAAGAAAATGGGTGTATGTCTTGTCTCTAGTCATCATGCTTCCTTGTTCCAGCACTGAGGAATCAGGATTTTGTATGTGGTCTAGTAATAGTTAAGTTCAAAATTTTATCGAAGAAATAGAAAAGGCCATGCACAAATCCATAAAGTTTCTGTATCTGTCCAAAATATTGTCCAAAATATTTGCGTATATCCAATATCTTTGTTCTCTGGTTACAACTTACAGTTTCAAAAGAGCGTACATAACTTACTCCTATGAGTCCTAAGTGCATTCTTTTGCAGAAGGGGGTTAATATTTTGGAAAATGCTTTTGTTCTCCTTCAGGTTTGGAAAATGATTGGGACTGGTGATTTGGAGTTTAAAAACTTGATTAAGACGGGTTCTCTTAACATATTCGGCAATTACAAACAAAAAAATTGCATTGGAACAACATCGTATCAATTTAGCCGGAAGTAGGTGATTTTTTTTCATTCAAAAGGTAAGCTGGGGTGAGGCTGAACCCCACCTGTTTTATTGAGAATCAACCTATTACATATAGCCCCATATTGGGTACCTAATGCATCATCCTCTACAATATCATATCATAGCTGAGATTTGCTTCACATGATGAAAGTAACCGAACAAAGTCACTTTGTATTGGGAACCCATTTTCTTTTGAGTGCTCTATGAATAAGAAAATATAATAATCACAAGTCTACTGATCTAATCTACAATCTACATATATAATCTCGAAGGTTTACGGTAGGCATGCATATTAATCAAACGCAAAACATTAAAACTCAATCCGAATACTACGTGTACAAGTCTGACTTGACTAACTTACCTTTTTTAAAGTTTATAAATCTCTTCTCTCACAAATATTTATTAGTCCAAAAAGGTAGTGGGTACTGTCCATAAATAAAAAAACAAAAAAAAAAGTGCCTAAACTCTGCCTAATAATCTTTTTCAGTAGCAAACACTGTGGGTCCCCCCTCTCCTCATTTCTCTCTTTTTTGCACTTTTATCTTCAAAAAAATATATTTCCACTTCCACTTCCACCACCACACCATCTTCATCCCAACTCCCATCATTTCATTTTTCGCTTTTACCCCCTCTCCCAAAATATATAAATCCTTTACCTCTCTCTAGCTCCATCCCCTATCAAGATTAATTGGTAATTCTTGTTGTTTGAATCTGTGATTTTAATGATAACTTATTCTTTTTTTTGTTGTGTAGTTAACTTCTTGGGTGGATCTTTGCTTGTTTAAATATTTATAGGAAGGTTTAGTTGAGAATGGGTCAATTATGTGATTACTGTGGGGAGCAAAGAGCTATGGTTTACTGTCGATCTGATGCAGCGAGTTTATGTTTGTCGTGTGATCGGAATGTTCATTCGGCGAATGCCCTTTCTAGGAGGCACTCAAGGACACTATTATGTGAAAGATGTAATACTCAGCCTGCATCAGTTAGGTGTGTTAGTGATAAGATGTCACTTTGTCAGAATTGTGACTGGAATGAGCATTGTAATTCTGCGTCCTCCTCGACTTCGCATGAGAGGCAGACTATTAATTGTTATTCAGGGTGTCCTTCAGCTGAGGAGCTTTCCAGAATTTGGTCATTTGTTTTAGATACTCCTTCTTCCGATGAATATGCTTGCGAAAAGAGAATGGGATTAATGAGTATAGATGAGAATTGTGTTAGTAATTATTCGGGGTGTTCGGATAGTAATGGTAATAGTACAGTAGACCCCTCTTTTCAAGGGAAGAGTAAAATGGAAAATGAAGACCAGTTTAGCATTTGGGCTGGATCTTCTTCAGTGGCTGCAGGAAACTCTATGCACTGCAGTGTCAATCAGTTAGCTGGATCTGGAGACCCAACTAGAAAGGTAATCCATCAATGGAGCATATGAATCTGATATTGCTTGCTTAATGAACTAGTAGGCAGTGGTGTTAATATTTCACATGAAAAACTTTAGAAAAGTATGTAGTTTTAGCGAGGTAGAATTCAATGAGTTTCGCACTGGAGCTCTAACTTGGGCAATGACTGAACCATACATCTAGTTGGTATTTTTATAAATGTTTCCAACTTTCTCCTAGACTGTCTAAAAGATGTACTCTTTTTCCAGTCTGCATGTTGTCAAAGTTCAACATATAGTGCACCCTCTTTGGTAAGTCGGATATCATTTTTCATATAAGTTGGCTATAATGACTTGTTGCTTTTTTTTTAATCAAACTCTTCACTTTACATGTAAACCTTTGTGTTTGTATGTGTTGCTTATAACATATTTTCCATTTGTTTTAAATGTGTGCCCTATGCCATTGACCCATTGTGAAACTTGTCCACACAAATGTGTGTTTATTTACATTGTGGACTAAAGTGCCTCCTCGAAGGACACACAACAAGTTTTTTTGTACGATGGTAAACCCCCATGGCTGCACAAATGGGAGGTTGCAGACCAAACATACTTTCATTTTGTGAACTAGAGGGTTGTGCATATGATTGGTGGCATACGAGGTGCCTACTTAGTAGGGATGTCATATGTTTCACAATGATGCAACCCACCCCCTATATATACTTCCCTGTAATCTCTTTTTTTATTTTTTCTTTTTATCCCCTCGTATAACCCATTTATTTTTCTTATATTATATATATGCTCAATTAGACCGAAAAAAAGAAAAAAAAACTCTGTCCTTGGACAGTTACCAGTCCTATTGGATTTCCTTATAAATAACTGGAAAAGGAATCCAATAGTATGCCAGTCCCTCTGTTCTGGTGTTAGGGAAATGGCCCTGAGGTCTAGGGATCAATTCTCACCGTCATTCAGGGGTTTTATTAGTATAACTGTATATGCTGTATGAATCAATCAGATAGAAAAAGCTGTAGAACAAAAAGCTGCAGAGTTAGTTATATTTGAGATGTAAACTTTATTGTTGGACTCATGAAATTCCATGTCTTAATTATGCAGCCATCCTGCCTTGGGCCAAAAGGCTTTGAGTTTGGTGAAGAAGATTTCTCTAATGACTTCAATCTGGCAGATGTTGACATAAATTTTGAGAACTATGAAGAACTGTTTGGCATGAGTCAGAACCATCTGGAACAGGATTTTGAGCATAATGGGATTGATAACATGTTTGGTCTGAGGCACATGTCTGCTCTTGATTCTGGTTGTGAGGGTGGACCTTATGTGGAGGTTAGATCCGTACCCATTCTTGCTTCTGCTGGCCAACCTTTGTCAGCAATAATCTTTGCTCTAATCTTCGCACTGTATAATTTTCTTTCTGCCAGATCACTGTCAACATCAGGTTCTCATCATATTCTGTGATAAGTAAAAAAGTATAAGTGGCAATAACGATAAAATCATACAGTTAGACATACTAGTTCTTGTTAGTATATCTTGTAGGTCCCGTACATGCTCCTGACTCAAAAAGTTTGCACCAAAACATACACCATCCACATCACTATCATATTCTTCTTATCCCTGTTATTTGGATTAGAGACACGATTCCTACTTAGCCATCTTACTGTTCACTCTCAAATTAGTGAGAATTTTTCCAGTTGGTTTCATGTATGATTTATTATTCTTATTATTTATAACGAGAAAGGCCATCAGGGAATACTGCAGCAAAATGATGAGCCAATAACTTTTTCTTCACATCTACGGAAAAATATTATGCACATTATCTTCTTGTTCCGAACTGTATTATATATATAGATGAATATGTGTTTGCGGGTTTACATATTTCACTTATACATAGTAGCAGTTATGCATAGCAGTTACTGGAATAGATCTCTATGGTTTTTGTTACAGTTCATAGTTCAACTCACGCAACAATATTGAGATTGGAAGTACCAGACATCTCCCTGCTTTCTTTCGTACCAAACGGAATTTTTTTAAATTTTGTGTTCTCTCGGTTTTGCTTTACATACTGTTTCATCCATGACTTGATGGTTTTGGAACCTGGCCGCATTTTAGCTAAAATGAGGAATGTGAATACAGAGGACGTACCTACGAATTTGTATGGACTGTACTGTTCTAAATTCCCAAAATTTATCTTCATCAATTTGGACTCATATTTACAATGTGTAGTATGGGATGTCCGTTTCTTTCCCCGTAGGATTTGTTGCACTTGTTCTGGTATTTGGTTTAGTTAACTTGGAGAACAGATTGACTCTCATAACAAAATTATGATGTTCCTCCTCTGTGCCTGACACTCTCACTAATAAGCTATGAAGCATGGACACTGACACTTGATACGGATACGACCCGACAGAGGCATGCTCGGAAAAAAAAATTAGGAAACAGATACGTGAATTCTAGAAGGTCTTTCAAAAAAAAATTGTAAATATAGTTTCTATAATTGAAAGTTAACTTTCTCTACCGAATTCAATCAAATTACCAACATTTTAATCACCTAATGCAAAGCATGTCTAATTCTAAAAGATCGAACAAACAACAAATTACATGCTTTGTTTTAAACAAAACAAAACACTTATATCTGGGCTTCTATTGTTTTAATTTTTTTATCACTTAAAAAAACTAAAAACACAGGTAGTGCCCTGAGCATCTCAAGGGTGCGTCCCTAGTGTGTCCCAAGACTGTCTGAAATTGTAAAATATTTTAAATAAATTGGATACTCCAAATGGAGCATTGGACACTCCAAATGGAGCATTGGACACGTCTTAGAACCAAATACTTTACCTCTGGAGAAGTATCCATGCTTACAGCTAATAAGAAAGTGGAACAAAAATCAACTGCCAGAAAACACAGGAATCAGAATCACATTTTTATCATCCTCTTCATTTCTTCTTATGAAGTTTTCAGCCTTGGCTGCAGTTTCAACCGTGGTGGTCATCTACTGCTCTGTAGTCTGTACTCCATGGAGCTTTTTAACTCTGTTCTTTCTCATCATCATGAACCTTTTTTCTGTTGTCCACCTTGTTATTTAAACCATCTGATGAACCTAGGCTCATATTTCTTGGCTTTCTTGATCTCAAACTTTAGCATGAAGACTGTGTCAGATCTATCATTTTGTATAACTTTGCCAGTTTCTTCTACAACTTTATGAACATCAACGACAAGCTCCTTCTGGATAAAAGCTTGTTGGTACACATGACATCCCAGTTAGGAGGCCTTTACTTTTTTCCATGACTACTTCTAAAACCCAAGTAATTGCTGCTACTGAGAAGTGAGTCAAGCTTGTAGTGAGAGAATTTCCTTCTTCCTTTGGATGAAATTTCTACTTGATAAGCACGTAATATGAATAAATTGTGCATTTTACTTTTCTTTATGTAGAATGTGACGAGTTCAAAATGATTTGAGTATATAAACAATATGACGTTAATGTTAAGCTGCCATTGCCTATGAAGTCCTATTGAGTTCCATATGGTTATAGAAGGATTTGTTTTTCAGGGTTCTTCTGCTGGAAAGGTTAAATTGATGCAGGCAGCATGCAGCGATGCGTCTGCTGAATCTGCAATGAGTGCTAAAACTGAACCCAACTTTGGTTACTCAACAAGGCAAGCTCATTCCAGCCTCTCAATTTCGTTTTCTGGCTTGACTGGAGACAGTAACGCTGGAGATTACCAAGACTCTGGTGTATCTTCAATGCTCCTCATGGATGAGCCACCATGGTTGCCGCCAGGACCTGAAAGCTCATATCCCTCTGCTAGCAGGGATAGTGCTGTCATGCGTTACAAGGAAAAGAAGAAGGCTCGCAAGTAAGTAAACTTGTTGAAAGTTTATCCGCAACATACTAGGATCACATGTATTTGGATATGAATGCACACTTAAAGTTAATGTATCCTACATACATTTTGCGGTATACTCTAGAATTATATATTAAGGGAAGGGATTTAAAGATTGTTAGTTTGGTTGTCCCAGTTCAGAATTCCCTTAAAATATATTGTTTAATTTATGCAACATACACTGCCTTGCCATTTAAATGTCATCTATGAAGGAGAAAAGTAGGCTTGGACTTTGTTGACTAGGAAAAGTGGAAAAGTATGTTGGATTTTCTTCTCTGATTCTGTTTTGAAATGGTATTAAATTGAGGTAAGGGTGAGGAATAGGGAAGTTGAAGTGTAGATTCTTGTTGTGCTTCCTAGTTCTCGCTCACCTTTCTTTTGATCAACAACATGTTTTCAGAGTAAAAGTTCCACATAATGATTAAAACCTGACAACATGGTGTTGTGGATGAAAATATCTGCTCACCATTTGAACATCAAAGTATCAGACTTTCTGCTCACCATTTGAACATCAAACTATCATTTTTTAAAATCTTAAAAGATCTCATTACTGTGGAGCGTAGATATTTTTTTGCTGTTCGGAAGAGAGAATGTTTATTTGTTGGAAGTCCAATTTTATCACAGATATTTTGAATAATTTTAAAATAGCACTTCTATCAGTTGCTATGACAATAAGCTTTGATGAGAAAACCAACACATTTTTGGAATCTGTTCTTCTCGTTTGATTTTCTTCATCACTTTCAATATATTTTGTAGATTACTTGTGTACTTATTTGGAACTTTAAAGTTGCTTTAACATATCGTACCTGAGTACTTAAGCACAGATATTTTGAATAATTTTAAAATAGCACTTCTATCAGTTGCTATGACAATAAGCTTTGATGAGAAAAACAACACATATTCGGAATCTGTTCTTCTCGTTTGATTTTCTTCATATATTCTGTAGATTACTTGTGTACTTATTTGGAACTTTAAAGTCACTTTAACATATTGTACTTAAGCACTTCCATAACCCCATATTTTACCCTGTGTGTGTGTATAACTCATACGTATTATTTTCTATATCATGAAGAACCAGACTGTATTTGAGTTCTTTTCTTTGAAGATTTGCCCAAAATTTGATGGTTGCTTTTCATGTATTCTATCTTATCTAATTTTTCTCTTTACACTGCCAAATAGATTTGACAAGAAAATAAGGTATGAATCTCGCAAGGCAAGGGCTGATGTTAGAAAGCGTGTGAAGGGAAGGTTTGTCAAGGCTGGGGAGGCTTATGATTATGATCCAATGTGCCAAACCAGAAGCTGCTAAGAGTACATTGATTGCCTGCAAGGAGAGGGCTAATGATTAATATTTGAAGACGTTGTTAAGGCCCTCTTCCTTTATGCAATGGCAAGAATGCCGTTGTTAGCACTAAGCACAGTAGTGATCTTTCTCCGGAGAAAGTGACGTATGTGCAAATGCTGGGTTGGAAGTTTGACCCACTAAAGTTGAGGCTGAGAAGTTTATTTTTCAATCATCATTATCAACTGCAGTATTCACGCCGAGGGTGAATATGTGATCTGGCGCCCGCGCCCCCAAGAGGAAAGATATGGTTCAAATGTCTTTTTGTACATTTCTTTTCTAGGTTCATTGTTATACTCTTTCCCCGTCCAGATCGGTCAGAAATTCGTGCCATTTCGCCTGGTCAGACAACAGAAGCTTTTTCAGTTTTCCTTTAAGAAGATTATAGTTATTTTTTTTATTCATATGTACTTCCCAAATCACCAATGTATGTGATTGAGAGAGACAAGTCTGTAGGCTGTCGCTAAGCCAGTAGAAGATTGATATTATGTATGTAAAATGAGCTAGAAAAAAGATGTAAAAACAGTGTTCTATTTGTTTTTTGTATGGCCTGTTCTGTGTGTGATTGGATTATAACAATGGAGATTTATCATGTGTTCTATCTAGGGGTGTAATACGAGGCGGGCCGAGTCAACCGCGGGTCAACTAGTGATGGGGCGGGTCGGGGCGGGTCTAGGGGATACAAATCCAGTGGTCTCCGACGGGGCGGGGCGGGTTGAAGTGTCATGTCTTGTCCATCAATCACCCCGTTGGGTCGAAACTTTTACGGGGTGGGTTTTGGGCGGTCATTCGGGTCGGGTGGAAATTATCATTTTAATCCAATTTCACCCAAAAAAAACTTTCGAATTCTGTAAGTAATATATTTCCAATTCACAACATAGAAAAAAATGGAATCAATTAATAAAAAATAAACAAAAATAAAAAAAAACTTGAATTTGAACCCAAAACCATATCTGTAAATTTGAAATTTTTTTCTCGTGATTTACTATTTGTAAATTGATTATTTTTCATAGCATGATAAAATGAAGATGGGAGCGAGGATCTATGGTACAAAACAATAAAATATAAACTAAAAGAATTCGAAATTAATATAAGAATGAATGATTCATTTTTACCAAAATTCGAAAGGTGAATTTGAACTTTTGATATTTGCCCAATGTTCAAATTTGAATAGTGAAATTGATGTTGAAATCATAAGTTTGTATTCATATCTCTCAAATTCCTATAAAAGTTAAAATAAAATATAAACAAAATACAAAAACATTAGAGTTAGAGTTTTGAAATTGTGCGGGTCAATGAGGTTGGGTCAACAGCTTTTGACACGGTACGGGTCGGGCGGTTTGACAGGTCGGGTTTGAGCATAGAACCTACACCCATAGCCCGACCACATAAAAATGGTGGCGGGGAGGGGCGGGTCTATTTTCGGGTCGGTGTGGGTTTGGATGGCGGGTGAAAATCGGGTACCCTATCGGATGATGGGTCAACGGGTTTTTTTTTACACTCCTAGTTCTATCCAATTGTGTTGCAATATTTGATCCTAACGATTTGTGACTATCTTTTTCTTACTATTTCAGTAGTCTGTTGACCCCCATCAATAGGGTAGGGATCGGGTCGGATATAGCTATATCCGAATCCGAATCCGAATATTTTTATAATATCCGAACCCGAACCCGAACTCGATTATATCCGAAATTTAATATCCGAACCCGACCCGAACCCAATTATATCCGAATAACCCGATCGGATAACACTAAAAATTAAAAAAAAGCCCAAAAAATATATCCGAACTCGAATCCGAATCCGACATACCCGAACCCAAATCCGATTCAAATAAGTAAACGGATATAAAAATCGACCCGAACCCGAACTATTCAGATTCAGGTCGGGTCAGATTCGGGTCAAACCAGACCCGATTCCCTAACCTACCCATCAACCTCCCAAATTTGCAAATCCATGTTAAGAATAACATATGTAAATCCACCTGCATCTTACCCACATTGTCTTGAACTCATGGCTCACCCTCTCTCTCTAAACGAACTACCCATCTCGTTGTCACTCTCTTCTCTTATCTTTTGGGTGCACTAATTCATTGCCATAAGAGTTTTTAACTATTTAGTACCACCAACTTTTATTTTTTTTTATTCTAAATGGTACCTCGAATTTTTTTTTCTTGCTATTAGTACCGTGAATTTCTAATTTTTATGATTTGATGCATTTAGACATTTATTTATCTGACCCAAAATGTCCGTACCTATTATTTTTTTATAACTTGTAACTACGTGTATCTTTTTCATCCACCCCTACCCTTGCCACCACCAACCATTTTTATTTTTATTTTATTTTTTATTTTATTTTATTTTATCTAAAAAGTGTGGTGGTGGATGAAGAAGATATATAATCGCCACCGGATTCACTATATTGAGACGGGTTAGAAGACCATAGTAACTTAAGTGATGGAATGACAATTTGGAAATTAAAGATATAAATACATTTTGATCATCAGAAAATAGAAATTGGACATTTAGTACCAATTTGTAAGAAATTAGAAGTTCGTGGTACTGATAGATGAGAAAAAAAATTCGAGTACCATTTAGGAAAAAAAATAAAAATTCGTGTACTAAATAGTTAAATTTTTTTGTCATAATGAGTTCGTCACCTCGGTATGCTCTAGTAAGTGACATCTACCTAGCAGTTTATTAGGAGTTATATCCGCCCAGGCTTTCTTTTAAACGGATATGTTCATGGGGTAGCTTATATAGTGTTTTGAACAAACTTTTTAATTTACGCTTATTAACTTATTTATGGGCGGCTTATATACGACACTATATAAGTTGTGCAGGACACTATATAATATGTCCGTTAACGGACAATCCGTTTAAAAGAAAGCCTGATTATAATCCTCTCTCTTGTTGGATCCTAGTAGTTAATTGGGATCATCTCCTTTAAAGAGAGAACAAATTTGATTACTGAAGATGAAATTTTTAGGGCCCTGTTTCCTACACACCCCAAATTGTGTTGGGCAGACCCCCAAAAATAACTCGAAATTACAAATTTGTCGTACCACCAAACAACACGTTTTGCGTTGCACACCCTCCTTACCCGACTCAAAAACCAAAAAAGAAACTGCTTAGAACCAGTTTCTATCGTCTCTTGATTTGTGATTTGTCCAACTAAAAGATGAGCTTACTTAGGTTTTAGTTCAAGTTCAGCACCAGCATAACTCAAGCTTTGCTTCAAAATATTAGTAGTGTGAGGGAGTGATATTATCATTCAGGAATATCAGTCACGTGTACAACATAACAGAAATAACACACCGACCTCCAGACCTCGTCCTCCGAGTTTGTAGCAGAGCGACTCACATCATCAGCTCGCATACCCAATCTATGAGATCACTCCAGAGTAACTCAGCTCGCATACCCTCATATGGAAGGTTCCATCTAGTGACATCACCCATTATCTATATGCAATCATTACCATAGCCATACTTGTACAAACCCTCACCGTATTATCCGAACTACTGCAACCACTCTCCATCATTGCAAGACTTCTACCAACACCAACCCTACACGCATTCCAGATCTCAACCACACATCTGTATTGGCCAGTACACGTGTTGCGCAGATCTTCTTACTCCATAACTATAAATACCCCATGCTTGCACTACGTCAGACCTGATTCAACTCTCTCCCCATAAGTGAGAGCTTGATACATATGCAGTTCGCTCAGAACGAACTCGGTATTTCCAATCTGCTAACCCCTTCTCCTCAAACTTAATCACATTTGTCAAGTCCAAACTAATTCACACCTTTACAAGTAGCATCTTCCGCCACTGAGAACTCAATCAGAGCAGTACCACAGAAAAATCTTTTGTCAGCAACATGACGAGGTAGATAGACATCATTTACCTGAAAGAAGCATGTAATGCATCAATTATCAATGTACTGTAAATAGCAATACCCAATTGTACAACCAAAAAGAATGTTGTAGTAAACAAATATGACGCGATCCATAGCTAGTAATTTGTCGTTTAATTCGTGAATTATTCACGTATTACAAGGATTCCCATATAAAACGAACAAGACGGCGAATATTTGAAAGATGTTGTTTAATACGCAAATTTTTTGGGCTTATTATTGCCAAATTATAATGTTCGAACTATTGAAATTAAAAAAAATGTGGTTTTTATTGTAAAAGTTGGAAACTGAAAATGGAAACTCTCGGACCTCAACCGACTTAAAAAATAAATATTACAGAACCCATAAATGCTTATTATTGGTACCGTTTTTTTTAGTAAAAGTTTATTTCGCATTATTCTTCGTAACTCTCGCTGTATCTTCTACACAAAAAAAAAGAGAAAAACATCCAGTTTAGGAGATTGGTTGCGTTGTTGTCTTGTTTTTTGACTGTTTTGAAAGTTACGGCTACGGAGATGTTGGAGATGAGAATGCTTGATCAGATTAGGGAGCCGGTTATTAGGATGGTTCCACAGTTGTTGAATTGTTTGTCTATGATTGGGAATAAGTTTGGGTGGGGGAAACAGATTGGTGAGTTGTGGAGATGTTTGACACTTTTGGCTGAGATTTTGTGTGAAAAGTTTTCGAGTTTTTATCCGATTGCGTTTGATGTCTTGTTCCAGAGTTTGAGTAAGGGTAGTAATGGGAATGGGAATGCTTCTGTTATTTTGAAGATGAATCTGCAGTTACTTGCTTTACAAAAGCTTGGTGTTCTTCCGTCGGCTGTGGAGAAAACACTGCAGTTTGATTCGTCTGTTAGTCAGCTGCGTTTGCATCCGAATAACCTTGTTGTGCAGCTTCGTATCTGTTCTTGCTCCAGCATTGGAGTAATGAAGTTGTTGAACAGTTGATTTCATCGTTGATTGAGGAGCCAGAGTTATTAAAGTCGCTGCTTCAAAAAAGTTTGGGTTCTGAAAAAGAGATCAATCGTGTAGCAGTGCGATACAGTGTCACTGTCCGCCTACGAACAAACCTCGACGGACCTTCACAAACGTTTGCAGCCTTGGAACGCATGCTTCTTGATATATCACATATTTTACAATTGGAATCTGAACAAAATGATGTTAGCTCAAGTACAAGTCTATCTGGAGCTCACTTATTACCTATGCGGTCATTTTTTGATTTTGTAGAAGCCCTCAAGAAAAATGTATATAATGCTTATGACGGGTCTTTAGTGCTACCATGTGCTACAAGCTACAAAGCAGAGTTCTATATTTTTTCGTGCAAACAAGAAGGTCTGCGAGGAGTGGTTTTCTCGCATATCTGAGCCAATGCTAAATGCTGGATTGGCACTGGATAGTCAAGATGCGATATTTCATTATTGTGCAGCACGCTTGCAAGAACTCCGAAATCTAGTGGCAGCAACTTTAAAGGACAAACCGAGGGCACAGAGAGTTGAGAATCTCAAAAACAGATTTGCTGGTGATATCTTGAGAATTCTTCGGCATGCAGCGCTGGCTTTGTGCAGAAGTCGGCAACCAGAGGCTTCAATTGGCCTTCAAAGATGGACTGAAGTGACGTTCTCTTCCTTGTGTATGGAAGCAAATCAGGTTAGAGGTCAGACTTGGATCTTAGGATCTTTTACGTGGATCACAGCACTTGTATATCAGGCTCAGGGGCAGTATGAAAGGGCAGCTTCTCAGTTCTCACACCTGCTTCAGACTGAGGAGGAACTCAGTTTAATGGGTTCTGACGGAGTACAGTTTGTCATTGAAGTGTAATCGAGAGTTATACCGCTCTTTCTGATTGGAAGTCTCTAGAATCCTGGCTATTGGAGTTGCAGGCACTTCGCGCGAAGCATGTTGGGAAGGATTATTCTGATGCTTTAACTGCTGCTGGAAACGAAACAAATGCTGTTCATGCTTTGGCACGCTTTGATGAGGGAGATTATCAGGCAGCATGGTCTTACTTGGATTTGACGCCAAAAACCAGTAATATGCTCACACTTGATAAAAAACTAGCACTGCAGCGGAGTGAGCAGATGCTCTTGCAGGCAATGCTTCTTCAAAGTGATGGGAAGGTAGATAAGGTACCACGGGAAATAGAGAAGGCCAAGCTGATCCTGGACGAAGTGTTGTCTGTTTTTCCCTTCGATGGATTAACTGAGGCAGCGGCATATGCCACCCAATTGCATTGCATTTCTGTTTTTGAAGAAGGCTACAAACCTAGGGGTGGGCAAGAACAATCTGAAGAACTTCAGACAATTACGAACTCTTATAATCAAGTTATGGCTTCTCCAATTAGTACAGTTCATCAAGATTGTAATCTATGGCTAAAGGTTTTCCGTGTTTATCGTACTGTGCTCCCGAATTTCCCCATGACCGTACAACTTTGTCAGAAATTGATGAATCTATCCCGTAAGCAGAGCAATTTTGCTATGGCACATCGTTTGAGCCATTATCTTAAAGATAATATCGCAAGTTGCTCCGACGAGGTATATTGCAAGTTTCTTTCATTAGATTTGCAGTATGAGGAGATCCTGCTGATGCATGCTGTAGGGGTCAAATTCGTGACATGTAACATCGATGGTGGCGAAGGGTCCGTATACAGAATAGTGAAGAGAAGACCGTGCAGCGGATCTGAGCCGCGGCACTATATCCGCCGAGAACTGCGGGGAATTGCAGGGGTGGTGAGTGGGCAGTAGTCAGAGTAATGAAGATACTACATGGTGCATCAGATAGGAGCCGCGGAACCCTAACTGCCGAGAACTGCGGTGTATGTTGTGGGACAGGTGGCAAGCTGATGCACGTAGGATCAGGGTGGATGGACGAACGAGAGAGAGCGGTTAGAAAGAAGAAAAGTATAAGGACAACGAGAGAGAGAGAAAGGAAGGAAAAAAAAAGAAAACGAGAGAAGAGAAGAGAAAAGAGACTAGTAATTCATAGGGTGTAATTCTTGTAGTTACATTTGGCGCCGTCTGTGGGGACCGAAAGAAAAATGGCTACTGTAGTGAAAAGAGTAGGGAGACCTAAGAAAGGAACGGTTAGAGAAGTGGTGGAGGAAACAGAGAGCACCGAGGTGGAAAGGGTAGGAGAGGAAGAAAGAGTAGGAGAGGAAGAAGTATCTGACGTGGCGGCGGACGCTACCAGACTTCTCCAAGAGGAGATAGTCAGGCTACGAAATGAGAATGACGAGTTGAGAAAGGAGAGAGAGATTACACATGGTGAGACGGGGCGGAATGATCATCGGAGTAGCGAAGTGGAGGGGGAAAATGAGGAGTACCCACCACCGGACGCAGAACAAACGGTGGGTATCACATTGGAGGTAGTACAGGCTATGATTGAGAAGGATATGGAGATAACCCGCGCAGCAGAAAAAGCAAACCAGAGTGCTACGCAGAAAGAGGTTGCAAGCCTCAACAAAAATCCACTGGCAGATTCGATATGGAATTCGGAAGTGCCCAAGAGGTTCTCCCAACCCAGGTTTGAGAGGTATGATGGGAAGGGAGACCCGACGGATCATTTGCACCATTTTCGGCAGCAGAGTAAGTATGATGGGCTTCGCTGCATGATATTCCCCGCAAGTTTAAAGGGGGGAGCCTCGGATTGGTATTATCGGTTGGCTTCGCGGAGCATCAAAAGGTTCGAAGAACTGGAGTGCGCATTTGTTGACCACTTCATACACCAGAAAAGAAGGGTGGTTGATATCGCGGCTCTATTCAACATAAAACAAAGGTTCGCTGAATCATTGAGAGAGTTTCTATGCAGGTTCAAGGAGGAGATATTGAGAGTGGAAAATTTGGATGAGCATACCGCGGTAATAGCCTTCCAGCACGGCTTGAGGGCGGGAACCAGGGTTCATGAGTCGGTTTCCAAAATTGAAATCACTTCGCTGCATGCTTTGTATCCCAAGGTAGAAAAATACATACGCTACGAGGATATAATGCAGAGGAACGCGAAGGAACAAAAGAGAGCGGAAAAGGCAGTGCAGGCTGTCGACCGAGATGATCAGAAGGGAAAAAGCAGAATGGAAGAAAGAGAGAAAGGAGCGTACAGAGGAGAGAGCCGAGGTCCGGATAGGACGGGAGACCGCGGCAAAAGGGATATCCGAGAGAGGAAGCCATACCGAGAAATCGAACAGACACCTCTTAACAGACCCTTAGAGGAAATCTTGCCTC
Organism: Coptis chinensis; assembly: GCF_015680905.1. NCBI lineage: Eukaryota > Viridiplantae > Streptophyta > Magnoliopsida > Ranunculales > Ranunculaceae > Coptis > Coptis chinensis. Next base: position 35,130,177 of record NC_141459.1, read on the forward strand.
TAATTAAGGGGCAACAATACTTTGAGGGTCCGCGGAGCACACCGGTGGCATCATCAAATCAGGAATCATGCCACGAATGAATGTTATGCTTTGAAGTGGTTAGTGGAGAGAATGATTGAAAAGAGGATGCTCAGGGAGTTTGTCGGAGAGGTTCGCCAAGCCGAGAGAGTGCCTGCTCCAGCTAGAATTCTAGGTACCATCAATGTCATCTTTAGTGGAGAAACCCTGGGAAGAAATGCACACAGAGAAAAGGTGAGAAAGACAGCGAGTTTACAACAGGTGAATGAGGTCGTCAGCATACTACGGTTAGTTAAGGGAACTGTGAAGGGTGAGGAAGGCATAATGTTCACCCTAAAAGGCTAAGAGTTAGTAATTTCCCCGCATGAGGATGCATTGGTGATTACTATAGCGATGGGTAATTATCTGGTAAAGAGAGTGTTGATAGACTACGGAAGTTCTGTTGTTTAAGGGGGCCATGGAGGAGATGAATATAGGTAGAAATCAGTTGAAAGCTCCTCAAACCAATCTGTATGGGTTCAATGGCAGCATGACAGAGCCAATGGGGGAATTGATGTTACCGATTCTGACCGCCGGATTAATGATATTCACCAGATTTATGGTGGTGGATTCTAGCTCCCAGTATAATGCTATCTCAGGGAGAAAATGGATCCACGAAATGAAGGCCATCCCATCGATATTTTACCAGGTGGTCCGCTTCCTAGCTAATGGGGGAACGTACGAAATAAGGGGGGATCAAGTGGCAGCACAGAACATCCATCAAATTACAGTAAAAAATATGATCCGCGGTACCAAATGGGAGGGGTCGTCACACGAATCAGGATCAACATAGCAATTACGAGGCGTGGAAACGAAGTGTCACGAGCCTCATTGACCGAAAAACTTTGGATAAGTTGGAAGTGGTGAACCTTAGGGTGGGAGATGAAGACAAGTTTACATCGGTTGGAGCTGACTTGCCGGAAGAATGGAAATGCAAGCTGGTGCAGTTTTTGATGGACAATACTGATGTATTTGCATGGGTTATTGAGGATATCATTGGTTTAGACCCAGAATACGCCTGTCATCATTTGCATATGAATGAAGGTGCTAAGCCAATAAGACAAAGGATGAGGAGTATAAGAGCCAAATACGCAGAAGGTATTCGCGAAGAGGTGGTACGGCTGAAGGGGGCGGGGATAATAAGGGAGGTAGAGTTTACAGAGTGGTTGTCGAATGTGGTCACGGTACGAAAAAAGAACGGCAAGGTTAGAATGTGTGTGGACTTCACAGATGTAAATAAGGAATGCCCAAAAGATTGTTATCCTATTCCCCGGGTGGATGAGTTAGTGGATAGAACGGCAGGATATAAGGTGTTTTTCTTTATGGATGCATCAATGGGGTACAATCAGGTCGCGATGTATGGGCCAGACCAAGAAAAAATCACCTTCGTGGTAGAAGGTGGTACCTATTGTTACACCAGGATGCCCTTCGGCCTGAAAAATGCGGGTGCTACCTTTCAGCGGTTGAGAGAAAAGATGTTTGAAGGCAAGATTCGAAGGGGGATCGAAATAAACATTGACGTCATGGTGAAAAAAAGTATGTCTGAAAAGGAACACTTAGAAGGTCTCCATGAGACTTTTGGCATACTGCGCAAGCATAAGTTGAAACTCAATCTCGAGAAATGCACATTTGGGGTAACGTCAGGAAAGTTTCTGGGCTACATAGTCACCCACCGCGGAGTAGAGGCGAATCCAGAGCAGATTCAGTCATTGATTGAGATGCCATCTCCGCAGAATGTGAAGGAAGTACAAAGATTGGCTGGTAGGGTCGCGGCACTTAACAGATTCATTTCCAAGTCTTAGGGAAGGCGCCATTGTTATCACGACCGGAATAAGTTGCATTTATATTTGGGAGTTAGCGAGTACGCAATAAGTTCAGTTCTGGTGAGAGTGATCGACAAGATAGAAAAGCCAGTTTACTTTCAAAGTAAAACCCTATTGGATCTGAGACCGATCTGATGGGATTGAGAAGTATGCTTTGGCTTTGATATTTTCAACCCTTAAGCGAAAGCCATGCCGAAGCTTATTACGTGGTGGTAGTGGCGAATTTGCCTCTCAAACAAAGCGCCGAGGGCGAAAGTCGGTAGAGTCTTTGAAGTGGGCGATTACTAAGTTCTTATGAGATTACATACCGGATCGGGACATCTAAAAGGCGTAAGCCATGGCGGAGTTTCGGCGAATTCAATGAGGGATCCCACTTGGGGAGAGGAAATGGTAATGGAATCTGAGGTGGGGGGGGGGGGGTCAGTCGCAATCCTTTGGATCCTTGGGATATGCGCAATGGGTGGAGAGTTTTCACGGATGGTTCTGCTACGGATACCAGGAATGGAATTGGGGTCGTGTTAGTAACTCCTGAGAACAATCGCCTTGAGCTATCAATGAAACTGGGGTTTGCGGCTTCAAATAACGAATATGAATATGAAGCTGTGATAGCTGGATTAGACTTGGCCAAAGATCTGGGGGTGAGTGAGTTATCTGTGTTCTCAGATTCCAATTTGGTAGTTTGTCAGGTGAATGGAGGGTTTGCAGCTTGCTGCCCCTGGATGGCGAGATACCTGGAAGTCTTACAGCGAAGGGCAAGCAAGTTCGACAAAATAAAGTTTACCCACCTAGGCCGCGGAGAGAATAGACATGCCGATGCTTTGGCTTATGTAGCTGCGGTTCTTCCTTGATCAAAGGGTCGGTTTATTGTAGTTAGAGTGTTGAGCAAACCAAGTACATCAGATGAGGCTGGAGTTTGGCTCACCACCGAGTGGAATCAGGGTTGGATGGAACCGATAAAGGCTTTCTTGAGGGGAGTAGAGATAGAGAATAAACAGGAGAGGCAAAGAATGGAACAGCGGAGTCAAAGGTACAAATTGCTGGAGGGTGACCTATATAGGAGAAATTTCACGGCCCATTACTAAGATGTATAGGGCCGCGGCAGGCGCATGAGTTTTTGGTAGAGGTTCATGAAGGTGATTGCGGGAGTCATTCCGCGAGGCTTAACAACTACCCACGAGGTTGATATCCGCAGGGTGTTTTGGCCTCATATGAAGAGAGAGCCCACAGTCGCCAAGAAATGTGAGAAATGCCAAAGGTTTGCACCGTTCATACATTCTCGGTGAGCCCTTGCCTGATGTGTTCAAACCGCAGCCATTCTCCATGTGGGGCCGGATATTGTTGGGCCTCCAACAATGGCAAGCGCAAAAGGAGGTTTATGTTGGCTGCTACAGATTATTTTACCAAATGGGTAGAGGGTGTGGCTCTGCAATAGGTTAAGGAAGAGAATGTGAAGAAATTCTTATGGGAGAATATCATTTGCAGGTTTGGGCTGCCCCATACAGTTATCGCGGATAATGGAACTCAGTTTACTGGAGGAAAAGTGTGAGAGTTTCTTCAGGCATTTAGGGTGAAGCAGGGGTTCTCAGCCCCCTATAATCCTGAGGGAAATGGTCAAGCCGAGGCGTCGAACAAAATCATAATGGATAACTTACAGAGAAAATTGGAGGATCATAAAGGTGCGTGGGCGGACGAGTTGAATCACGTGTTATGGGCTTATCGCACCACACCGCGGACGTCTACTAAGGAATCACCATTCGCCATGGCATATGGAGTGGAAGCAGTCATCCCGGTGGAGATGATAGAGAAAATGACAAGAACCTAAGCCGTGGAATTGGGAATAAATAAGAGGATCTTGGCCACCGTATTGAATCTCATAGAGGAAAAAAGAGAAATAGCGTGCATATGACTGGAGGAATATCACCGAAAGTTGCAGAGACAGTATGATAAGTGAGTGAAGCCGCAGACTTTCCGGGTGGGGGATTTGGTACTGTGGCGTGTTACACTGGCCACTAAGAAAGAGAATGATGGTAAATTGGGTCCCAACTGGGAGGGACCCTATGTAAATGACGAGAATGGTACCGAACTTACAGGTTAAAGACTTTGGCAGGAGAAATGATTGAGAAACCATGGAATATCAGAATGTTGAAAAAATTCCATAGCGGAGGCAGTCGCTAGTTAGTTTTATTTCTATTTGTAGCGGAGTAAAAATAGAAATGCTAATGAATAAAGTTATGTGAGAGAACCTGAAATATTGTCTTTTGGTTATTTTAGTTCCTTGAATAAAAGGAGTGTGTTGATTCCTTAAACAAATAAGATATTGCATGAAGAACAACAACCTTGGGGCAAATTGAGCTGCCCTAACAGGCTTCACAGCCGATCAAAGACAAAAGAGCCCCCATGGGACTATAACTCCAAATCAAACTGGGGGCAAATTGAGTTGCCCCAACAGAGCTTCACAAATAGATCAAAAGACAACGGGGTGAAGAGCCGCCCGCGGACTTTAAGTCCAAATCAACTTGGGGCAAATTGAGTCAGCACAACAACGGGCTTCACAGCCGATCAAAGACAGCGCCGGGGGAAGAGCCGCCCAGGGACTACAAGTCCAAATCAACACAGGGGGCAAAGTTAGTTGTCCCAACCGGGCTTCACAAACCGACCAAAGGCAGTAGGGGGAAGAGCCCTTTGCGGACTTTTAGTCCAAATCAACTTGGGGGCAAATTGAGCTGCTCCAACAGGCTTCACAGGCAATCAAAGACAGGGGGGAAGAGCCTTCAAGGACTATAAGTCCAAATCACCCTGGGGGCAAAGTTAGTTGCCCCAACAGGCTTCACAGCCGACCAAAGACAGCGGGGTGGGGAGAGCCCCTCGCGGACTTTAAGTCCAAATCAACATGGGGGCAAGTTGAGCTGCTCCAAATGGCTTCATAGCCGCTCAAAGACAGCGGGAGAGAAGAGCCCTTCGCGGACTATATGTCTGAATCAACATAGGGTCAAATTGAGCTGGCTCCATAGGCTTCACAGCCAACTAAAAATTATTTGCAAAGAGATAATATAAGCACCAATGAAGAGATCTGATAACCGAAAAAATAGTAGAATCCTAAATATTAATGTTAACAACACTAATACGTAATCCTACCGTTCTTATGTTTAAATCAATTCTTCTTACTCTCAAAACATAATCATGCAATATAATGAGTAAGGATTCGTCCACTCTTAACTCTCTAGACTTAAATCGAATTCAACTAATCAAACCCAAAAGGAACAATGGTGAGAGTAATGATTTGATGTGAAATTTCTATACTACCATTCCCAACACAAGAACAATAATAACAATAAGACATAATTAAATTAAACTGAAATTAAAACTAATTTAGAACTAAGATTGTGAATAACTAATTATGAATTTAAGACAACTAAATCTAAATAAGAATTTAAGCAATAATCTAAATTGAAATGAAGAACTAATACTTTATTCTAAAACTAAAAAATATGATTATAAACTAACTAATTGAATGAATGTAAAAAACTAGATCTAGATCTAAAACTAATCTAGATCTATCTTTTTCTAACCCTAAACTCCATTAACATTAGCTTCCTAACCTAACTGCCATTAACAAAGAGTCAAGCTTTTGTTTTATACTTTCAGATCCAAAAATCATGCATGGGCTTGGAGCCATGTTTTGGGCGGGAAAATCGGGACCCAAAACCCAATTTCTTTAGTCCAAAATGGGCTCTTCAAATTGTAGTTTGGCTTCGACAGATGTTTCGTCCAGTTCTGCTCCTCTGATTGGGCCAAGGCTTGGACCATTGGAAAGCTCTTTTCGAGCAGGTTGTTTTGACATAAGGTAGGCCCAATTCCGAGGTCTGAGTCCAAAGATATGGTCTTCGGAAGTTCTGCTGACTTTGTGCACTGTTTCTGCCCGCGTGGACTTTGACTTTTCAGGATTTGACCGGGCTTTACAAAGGCTTTGTCTTCTTGAAAATTGGCCTTTAATCACAGAACTCCTTAGCAATCGACCTTTGCTCCTTTATCTCACTAAAGTGGCACATTTCTGCACATAATGGACTTTGAAGCCTGAAATGCATAAAAACACGTAATCAATATTAACTCTTACTTATTATTCACATAATTGGTCTAAAAAATACGATTGTTAAGGGGTTAAAACTACAGTTTTGGGCTCTTATCAAACCACCCCAAACAGCATTTTGCTTGTCCTCAAGCAAAGATGAGAAATTAGAATAAGTGACCAAAATGGAGTTCTATCTACTCCGTTTATTTGAGTCGCGATTGCATTGACCATATGCAACAAGGCCTTAAACCACTAGGAATTCCCTAGTGGACGAGTTATAGCCTCGTGAGAGTTTTCCAGTGAAGGTACTCACAAACTTCATCTATACTACAACGACTAAGAAATAAAACTATTGTTTTCTTATTTATGTCTCAATTATCTATACATCTCACTAGCAATGAATACAGAATAATCATGTCGAAACCTAAGCTAATATATTCATAATAATCAATCATCTACGAATAAACATATATACAATGAGTAATGCTATGGAATGCAGTAACAGGTCCATTTCTGAAACCTTGGAATAGCGTCCTTAAGTAGGTTCTCACATAAAAGTCAAAACAAAAATCACTCTGATTTTTCCACTCAAGTTTTGCTACTCCAGTGTGCAGTGGGTATACTTTACCTTACAATCTCAATGACACACAAGGAAGCCGAAGTTGATCAAACACATCTGCCACTTACTATCACACTAACTTATTCCTAATTGAGCTAGAGGTCTTTATTAGGTGTTGCGGGGATTAGGAGATGGTTTAAGAATGAAGGAAACGGATATTCAAAAAGACAAGTCTGAGATAATAGGGTCTTCATATTACGTAACTAGAGAAAACCTTGTTCTTTTGCTTCTACACTTTGTTTCCATCCTTAGCCTTTTTCTTTTGGCTTTTCGACTCCTTTTATTCTATTTTTGGAGTTTTTATTTTATTTCTATTTTTCTTTTTCTTTTCTTTGGATGGAAACTTATTTTTTTTTTCTGAAGCAATTAACTAACTTTTGTTTACACAGGTTTTTCTCTTATTCTTTCTTCCTTATTCTATTCTCAGACTTATCTAAATTGGGTAGGTTGAATTTTTTTTATTTTGTTTTGTTTTGTAACAGGGTAAAGGATTTGTGGTTTATGAAAGGGCTAATGAAAGGCTCGATTAGGGCTTAACTAGCGGAAAATATACCTAGGTCGAATTTCTAGCTATATCGATCCAAAAAGGGCCTAAATTCTCTCTTAGGACATGGTATAGTGGTCAAGCAAGTGGGCGTGTGATTTCTCTATTCGAATATACTTCTCCCTTGTATCATTTCTCAAATGTTTCACTCATATAAGGCTTTAGGCTATATTCTCACGAGGATTTGTAGAATAAGTACTCTAGCCTAGATTTGAAAACTTATGCCAAACAATCATAAATACTCATGTAATATATTTATAGATAGATGCAAAGATTATTACCTACATATTAATCTAAGTTTCTAAAAACTATTCTAATGCAAAAGCTACGTGAGACTTCTAGATTATTAAGAGCATAGAGAAAGAAACAATACCAATATTCCTAAGTGTATAGCATAAACTTTTTATTTTTATTTTTATTATTTTTTAGACAAATAATACATAATATACAACCTAATATGTGCTTAACATTTACATCGTGTTTCTATACCACCCCAAAACAATTTGGGAGAAGGGGGTTCATGAAACAATTCAATAGCACAATTAAATTATGTAACTAACTAATTTTTATAATTTTTAACATTTTATAAATAAAAGTACGTAATTTACATCCTAAAAGTGTCTAATTTTTGCAAATGTTTCTATCCCACCCCCGAACAATCGAACGCTTTGTTCTCAAAGTGTAAAGAGATAAGGAAAGAATTTACCATAGAAACGTGGCAAAAATTGGCGATTACATGTAATGTAAATATTGTAAAGATGATATGATAATATGAAGCACAATTAAACTGGGTATGCGTGCTTAACTAACACAAACTCTCTTTGAAGTAAACATGACAAAGCTTAGGGTGGCAACACGATTTAAAATGAATACCAAAATCATACCCCAAACAAAATTGGAAAACTCTTTTTAAGTTTGAAAATTTTGTTTGGCCTATACTCGAGAAAGTTGGTATTGTACTGAAAAACTTGGGTCTTTTAAAGTCGATTCCCTAGACTTACTAATATATATATATTAAAATGCAGTTTACCATATATCAACAATCGAAAAAGTTGTGGGTCTTTCCATAAATAATTAACATGGAATGCACCATCAAACAGAATTAAACACCAAGATTTCCTATGACGTAGCTTAGTCGAATGATAGCAAAGCCTTATAGATCTAAAACCTAATTGAGCATCTGAGTTTCTTTCTTCTTTGTCATCTTACGAAGGGGATGCCAAGTAAATGAACGTGAGAAAATTGATGGTTGTGGAAGATACGTAGGATGTGGATAATTTTGAGAAGGAAAAAAATGGAAAAAATGAAAATGTGTCCGGTGGCTTGTCCTTGGGTGTTACTTCTTCACCAGTTGGTTTTAGATAGTTATGAAGCATAGGAGAAACGCCAAGGTCAAGTACAAACTCAATGGTTCTTTGAAAAGGTAGAGGGCGAGGAACATTCGTGATGGAAGGTGAATGAGTTACATGAGGATGTGAGGTGGGTGAATGGTGTTCAACTAGTGTTCTTAGGTTTATATCATCAGAGGCCTTGAGATATGCAAGATATTCCTCAATAGGTGGGTAAGAAGAATCAACTGGGATAGAGGGCTTAAAAATTCTTCTTCCGTCATGGCGTCAAGAGATGAATGGATGTCAATAGGAGAGAACTTCATGCGAGGCGGCAAAAAGGATTACAAAAGAGTCGAAGGAAATCCTCCTTGATGTTATCTACGTCTAGGGGAGTAGAAATTGTGATCCTTGTCTTCTTCCATAAGAGGGGTATCTACTAGTGTGGGGACTAAAGTGTCAGCCGCACTAATGTGAGGTACAAAACTCACAATGGACTTCACTTCCCCTTCTACAGGCAAACCTAGTTGTCCCTGTTTTTGTCTAAACATGTTAACTTCTACGAAAGATTTCCAAAAGAAAGAGTCATTGAGCCATCCCGACAATTGATTTGGGCATTGGCGGTTGCCAAGAAAGGACGCCCTAAGATGATGGGAATGGAATCATGAGCAACTTCTGTGTCAAGAATAACAAAGTCGGCCGGATAGTAAAAATCCTGAACTTTAACGAGAATATTTTCAACTATACCCTTGGGATACTTAATAGAACGATCGGGCTAACTGCAAAGTCATTTTGGTTGGTTGAAGTTTTGTTAGACCTAGTTGTTTATATAAATAAAAAGGGAGTAAGTTAACACTTTCCCCGTGTCTAATAAAGCGGTTGTTATGAAGGTATCACCTAAGGTGCATTATCTGATGGGGCGACCCGGAGTCCTTGTACTTAACAATTCCGTTATGTTAGGATAAAGAGGGATATTGTTCGATTAAGAATGCTTAGGTGGGGTATGTTGGTTTTCCTCTTCTTGGTGCACAACTCTTTTAGAAACTTAAGCGTGTCCAGTAGACTTTTATAGCTTCTAGAAAAGGTAGGTTTATAGTCAAATTTTCAAACACTTCCCTAATCTCATCAAAATTCTCGTCCTTTTAAACCTGACTAGTCTTTGGGGATTTTGTGCTTTATCGCTATTTTTAGCGAAGGGATAAAAGTATTATTAGTCTTTGCTTTATCTCTAGCCGTTTTCCATCTAGGTGTCCATATTGGAACCTCTATAGGTGTAGGGTCTTCACTTTCTATTATTGGGTCTTGTAATGTTTTTTCCTTTTGGTTGTGGTTTAACCGGTACTTCTACGGTTGTAGGGTCTTCAGTTTCTATTATAGTATTTGGTATGGTATCATTTTTATTTTTCTTGGGTAATCTTTAGACATAGTCACTTGGTTATCAACTACTGCATACGAGCGAAGGGTAGTAGTACTTTTATAGAGTCCCCTTTGGTTTATATTACCATTCTGATAAATCTTTTTATTTCAAAGGCGGTGTTTGTTGACTTAGGATTAAACACTTTGCTTGACTTGGAAACACGCCGGTTTGGTTATTATTTTGGTTAGAAGACATGTCAATAACCTTTTGGCACAAAAGACTGCATCATTTGCATCGTTTGTTTCATCATATTAGAGTTTGATCATCTTTGATCTTTCATCAAGTTGGAGTTTTGTTGCATAATTTGATTTTGTTTCTCCAACAAGGTCACTACTACTTTGTCTGTAGATGGTTGTATTGGAATTAAAAGCTTGTTGGCGTTCATGTCTTGATGTTGATAGTTAAGGTTATGGGTACTAAACCTCTATTCTGGTCACCTAAGTTCCCTTATCCTTGATGTTGAGTTAACTGGTTGAAGTGTGATGGTTGTGGTGGTGTTTGTGCATAGACAAGAGGACAATAGAAGTCGGAATGCTTAAGACTACAACAGACATTACAACGAGTAGAGTTAATGTTCATGACTGGAGTGGGTTGTTGTTGAACAGAGATGGCATCTACCTTTTTAGTAAGGGCATCGATAAGAGTTTTAAGCTCGGGATCATGTTTAACCTTAAGAGAAGAAGGAGAGGAGCGGGAGGAATCGTTACCTCCCCAATTGTTGTTCTTCTTAGATTGATCTTCTAAGAATTTATAAGCCTCCAAGGCTCCTTTACTAAGAAAACTACCCCCAGTCATGATATCTAGAACCTCCTTATGACGATGTAAAAGCCCCTTGAAGAAGGCACGAACAAGCGTGTCTTTCGCAAGCTTATGATGCGGGCATTCAATGAGAAGATCAGTGAAATGATTCTAGGCCTCTAAAAAGGATTCATGAGGATTACGGAAGAAAAATGAATCTTTTGAAGCATTTCATCTGTCTTTAGTGGTGGGTAAAATTGTTCCATGAACAATTGAAGAAGTTGAGCCCATGAGTCCACGAGTTTGGCGTTTGGGCGATTAACCAAGACAGCCTTATCGGCTAAGGTGAAAGGGAATACCCTCGGTTTAATTTGTTACGCACCAACCGTAGGATGGTGGAATGTTATTAGGGCTTGTTCAATCCTACGCGTAATGCCGATAAGGTTTTCATGGTCTAAACCATGAAAAACGGGTAACAAATTAAAATATTTGGGGGATTCGAAATCCCCAATTGGTCTGCTAGAATGATGCAAGATTTGGAGCTATCGCTCAAGGCTTTGTAGAAGTCAGAGAGAGGAGTCTCTCTTTCTTCAGCCATTATATCAGGTGGTGTGTGTGGAATAGTAGCTAGAGGTGTAATGGGTGGTATACTAGATAGACATGTTTGTTGACGTTGCCATGTAATTACGTTAGTTGTTTTTCTTTGACCAGACCTTAATCTCATGCAAGACTAAGTCGAACTTAACTAAACATGCAACACTCCAAACAATTCTGATATACTAGTAGAAACCTCTAACTGGAGATGCGAGGTGTGGAAGAAAGGAATACCTGATTGTGTCCTTGCTTCGCTTATAAATAGCGTCTTGTTCACGCGTGTTCAGTGTATATAACAAGTTAGAACACTGAAAAACTTGAAAATTCGAAGTTTGAAACAAAAATGTGGAAATCCGACAAAAATCAGCTCGAGTGGGTCGCTCTCTCTTGAAGCGCAGTGCGCCTCGGGGTTTTAATGAATGTCCAGTGTTTGGCGGGTTGGGCGGTTTGGTTTTCGGGTCGCAGCTTCCGGTGTTTTGAGCGCTTGAGTGCGCTTGCTTAGAAGCGGGTCGCTTCGAGAATTCGGATGTCCGGTGTTTTAGCGCGGGTCGCGCGCTCGGTTTGAAGCGGGTCGCGCGCGCCTCAGGGTTTTCAAGTTTTAGGCCTTTTATCTTACTTCAAAAAATTTGAAATTTTTACAGTAGTTTTCTAAGACGTCTATCAAGTAGCCTGTAAAATTTCAGATTAATCGGAGCTACGAAATTCCATCTACTGCCCTGAAAAGTTTGTGAAATAGTTTTCGGACACAATACAAACAACCGATTGGTTAACCCATCAAAACAAAGCCAAAAATTGCCAAATTTTTACTGGAGACTTCTAACAGATCCTACTTGTTCCTGTAAAATGTTTAGAGAAATTGGAGTTCTACAACCTCTCCTTATTGGCTGGTGTTCCAGATATTAAGTGTTTGCAACACTTCAGAAACACACTGGAAACACTCTACTATTTAGGAGATCAAAACAAATAAAAAACTCGTCCAATTTTTACTACAAACTCCTGACTTAGGATAGATACTCCTGTAAAAATTATAGAATTTTTAGAACTACCTAAGTAACCTTACTCGTCTGTTTTTCAAGAACATACTGTGTGAAAACTGAAATGCAGCACTGTAAAGATCGTATTTTTTTCATAAGGTAAAACAACTTTGAAAAATCTGAAAATATTCCAGTAAATCAAAACAACACATTAGATATTATGTATGAAAATTTACAGAATTTTCGAAAGTTTAGAAATACCTTCACCGCAGTGTTTTTCTCTGTGAATCCGCAGCCCCTATGCCTGAAACAATGAACAGTTCCGAAAATTCAAGAAATAAGAATAAAAAATTAAAAGGGTGGGTGGGTAGAGAATGGGGGGTTGCCCTTTGGATTCAAGCAATTGAATTCTTGTCTAGAATGAGATTAAAATGGCAGCGGCGCCATTTGATAACCGAAAAAATAGTAGAATCCTAAATATTAATGTTAACAACACTAATACGTAATCCTACCGTTCTTACGTTTAAATCAATTCTTCTTACTCTCAAAACATAATCATGCAATATAATGAGTAAGGATTCGTCCACTCTTAACTCTCTAGACTTAAATCGAATTCAACTAATCAAACCCAAAAGGAACAATGGTGAGAGTAATGATTTGATGTGAAATTTCTATACTACCATTCCCAACACAAGAACAATAATAACAATAAGACATAATTAAATTAAACTGAAATTAAAACTAATTTAGAACTAAGATTGTGAATAACTAATTATGAATTTAAGACAACTAAATCTAAATAAGAATTTAAGCAATAATCTAAATTGAAATGAAGAACTAATACTTTATTCTAAAAACTAAAATATGATTATAAACTAACTAATTGAATGAATGTAAAAAAACTAGATCTAGATCTAAAAACTAATCTAGATCTATCTTTTTCTAACCCTAAACTCCATTAACATTAGCTTCCTAACCTAACTGCCATTAACAAAGAGTCAAGCTTTTGTTTTTATACTTTCAGATCCAAAAATCGTGCATGGGCTTGGAGCCATGTTTTGGGCCGGAAAATTGGGCCCAAAACCCAATTTCTTTAGTCCAAAATGGGCTATTCAGCTGTAGTTGGCTTCAACAGATGTTTCGTCCAGTTCTGCTCCTCTGATTGGGCTAAGGCTTGGACCATTGGAAAGCTCTTTTCGAGCCGGTTGTTTTGACATAAGGTAGGCCCAATTCCGAGGTCTGAGTCCAAAGATATGGTCTTCGGAAGTTCACGACTTTGTGCCTTTTTTTACGCCCGCGTGGACTTTGACTTTTCAGGATTTGACCAAGGGCTTTACAAAGGCTTTGTCTTCTTGAAAATTGGCCTTTAATCACGAACTCCTTAGCAACCGACCTTTGCTCCTTTATCTCGCTAAAAGTGGCACATTTCTCAATGCACATAATGGACTTTGAAGCACGAAATGCATAAAAACACGTAATCAATATTAACTCTTACTTATTATTCACATAATTGGTCTAAAAGTACGATTGTTAAGGGGTTAAAACTACAGTTTTGGGCTCTTATCAAGATCCTACTTTTGTAAAGAGAGTAAAATAAAGTTAGATGGGTGCATATGAATCAAGGAAAATGATTTCACAAAATGAGTGGAGGTGATAACAAAAGACACACTACATTTGATTGAATACTTGCTGGGCATACCCAGAAAAATAGGCAAGTTACATATTGCAAAATATACTGTTAGAGAGTGAACATCAGAATCACAAAGGTACAAAAATATATTTCAAACAAGCTATTGCAGCCCTTCAACTAGGGGTGGAATTTGGCCCTAACGACCCTAACCCGGCCCTGACCGACCCGACCCTAAGCCTTATAAAGCCCTCACAGAGTTTAGGGCAGGGCCGACCCGGCCCTAATGCCTTCTAAGGCAGGGTCAGGGCTAAAGTTCTGAAATATAGGCCCGACCTTAACTAAGCCCTAGTTATAATTTCACTATAAAATACACAACTAAAACTATCCAACTCCTTGTTACATATTTTCAATTAAAATAACACTGTCCTTTGTAATTTATCACTTATCATATGGGTACTTCTAATAACTTGTCTTATATCATAAAAAATTGTAAACCTAATTGTTTCTATCTCACAACTCATGTACACCTCACAACTCCCCATCTAACCTAGTCGCCAAGAACAATAATGAGCACTGGGCACTAGCCTAATGAAAAATAGGTTAACGTTAGTAAAAACTCATTCCATACTCTTATTTGTCTTTGTGTTCTTCAATGTTAAATGTAATTTTGGTGAGATTTGAGTACAAGAAATAACGGATTTATGTCAGTGAAAGCTCATTCCAAAATGTGTCTTGTGCATTTTAACTGTAATTTTGAAATATAAATATGAGTCTCTATGTACTTCAGTTTATTAGATTGTGGATATGTATTTTAAATTGTTGGACTTATCAAAATTATTACTAGATTGGTTGTTATTCAAATTTCAAAGTGGTGGGACTTTGAGTTTGCAAATCTTTGAATTTTTTGTAATATAAATGAGTTTTAAAACTGATGCGGTAAAAAGAAGAAAATATATAGGCCCGGCCCTACCCGGCCCTAAACTGTTAAAGAAGGCTTAGGGTAGGGTCAGGGCTTGAAATTTAGACTTATGATCCGGCCCGACCCGGCCCTATGGGGACTTTAAGGCCGGGCTGATCTGGCCCTAATAACTGAAAGGCTTTAAATGTTTAGGGCCGGGCTAGCCCAACCCGGCCCATTGCCCACCCCTACCTTCAACCCCTCCCTGCGGGGAAGAAACCTTGGCCCCTTCCACCGCGGTGTTTGAGTCAACATCCACATCAATGGGGGAGGTGACCACGCTGGAAGTACCGGCCGGGAAGCCGCATAGATAAAAGATCGAGTCGTGAATAGAAGGTGAGGCATTTTGAGCATCGGCCGGAGGCGGAGGCGAATCGAGGCAGGCGACGAGCGACCGGTGCGGCAAGCTCTTCGAGTTGGCTCTTTAATTCACGAGCAATTTTCTTCTCAGCTAGGACTCAGAATCGATCAGCCGCATCCTTCACAGCTTTGTCCACCGCGGCCTGAGTAGCAAGCTTCTCTATCTCCCTTTGGCTCTCCATTTTGGAGGTGACCCTAGCGCGTAGTTGCGGTGCTTGTCCTCTACTTGTTAGAGAGCTCTTTGGGCCTTCACGGCAACGATCCGAAGATCATCGCGGTCCTTCTCCAACTGGGCATGCTTGGCTTTCCACCCGTTGGGGCCATTGATCTCTTGTTTTGCGACTTCCAGAGAGTCCAAAGTGTTGGTCAGCCTGCGCACCGCATAGCCAATGTCTAGACTTAGCTGTGGAGGTATTTGTTAGAAAAAAAAAAAAAATTGTGAATACCTTTTCCCAGCCAGTATAAATGGATGTTCGGTGAGAGGAGAAGGAGCCTGAGTCGCCGTATACTTGGTCTCGGGGGAGATGAGAGCTGAAAAACAAAGAAGCAACGACCGCAAGATTGTCAAGGGCGGAGTCGCGTATATTTACATCGCGGTCTCGAGCCTTAAATCGCGGGTGCCATATCTCCACAGTGCCGGATGAGGGAGGGACTGTCGAAGACTGTTCTTTTCCAGGGCGGCGGGATGTAACTGTGGGTCGCGGTATTTGGGTTGGTGGCTCTGATGGAGGCAGAGGAGCAGTCCGGGCTTTTCTGGTTGGGGGCTCTTGGCAGCGGCCGATGGGCTCATCACGTTCGAGTCCCATTTGTCCCGAGTTTGAGTTTGCTAGAGGCCATGTCCGCGGCGGAGTAGATGAAGAGGGATGGGTAAAATCGTCTTCCCAATCCGCTAACGCAGAGAGGGGAAGAGGGGCGTATCCGTAGGGGGGGGGGATTGAGCGGCTGTTTGTTTGGCAGCCTTGGAGTTGGAGATCTTGGTTGTATAGCCGAAGGATCGGTGAGTTGGGCGTCTTCTTTTGGTAGAAGGAGAGGATTTGGGTTTGTGCTCTTTGGGTGGCGGCAAGCGATAGAGGGGACCTTGGTATTTCCCTATATCTTTAAGAGAGGGGTCAAGCAAAAGAGGGTTGCCTTTGTCGGGGTCTATGCCGAGAACCTCGCACTGGTTACTCCCTATATTCTGGAGTTCTTGAAAAATTGCAGAGGAGATGCCGGTGTAGAATTGAGAATGAGAATCTGGTTTCCAACTTGGGCCACAGAAAGAAGACACATTAGAAAGAAGGATATGCAAGAGATCAGGGG
This sequence comes from Coptis chinensis, assembly GCF_015680905.1. Lineage (NCBI taxonomy): Eukaryota > Viridiplantae > Streptophyta > Magnoliopsida > Ranunculales > Ranunculaceae > Coptis > Coptis chinensis. The sequence continues at coordinate 35,146,587 of NC_141459.1, forward strand.
ACCAAAGTGTTTTACTTACCACTTGTAAGGAAATTGAGATGCCTTAGAGAAACTTCTGAAGGGAGGTCCGCGGAAATAAAACTTCCAGACACATACAAGGGATAATGGTGCCACACCTTGTCTGAAGTTGTAAGGCGGAGAACAAAAGACTTCTTCCGCGGACGTGTACAATAGGAGTGGTACCTTACGCTTCCGAATTTAGTGCTCTTTTTCAAATAAAAATAAGCGATTATATCGCAGAGTTGGACTTTAGGGGTGTGGGTTTCGTTGTTATGGTTAGCGGCGTACATCACTCGCCAAAAGTTGCCTATGCCTTGACAAGGCGGAATATTAAAATGGTAAGAGTTAAGGGGAAGCGCAAGCCGGCCACTATCTGGCCAACAGTCGCGACAAGACATCCTAGCCGCGGTTCTACCAAGTGGGGAAAATGGGTAATGCCAGTCACGTGCTCTAGTAACACATCATCTGGGATGCCATAGGCAGTTTTAACTGCTTCTAAATTAGGGCGGCGGTAGTATGATAGAGGGGGAGGAAGAGAAGCCTTCCTCCCAGAGGTAGATGGTATAGCGGCTGGGCTTGAAGAGCGAGATGTCGGAAAGTCCGACTTGTCCGCGGTAGAGTGGCTAGATCTGGATGGAGAAGCATCGAATCCATTGGATCTGGTGGTAGGGGAATCCACCAAATCAGATCCCGACATGTCGTAATGGGCACTAAGAGGGGACAGGTGAAGAATGGGGGAAGAACACAAGTTATGAGAGAGAAAAGAATGCAGAAACAGTATTGAAATTGGAGTATAGCAATAAACGAAGGGGAGTGAGAAGGTGGAAGACAAACCTGAGATGCAACAACAACTAAGGTGGTGGAAGGACCAAAACTGACGCAAACGGAGTAGGAGGGAGCCTTGAGAAAGAGGAACAGCGGGTAGAAGTTGAAGAGGTGGGGAAGAGGAAGAATAAAAAAATGAAAAGGGGAATTGGGGGTTTATGGGTGTTGAGGAAAATGAAGGGTTTGGGCGGGATTTGAAAAGACAGGGGGCAAAAGCGTAATTGCAAAGAGAAGGACCAGGGGAAATGGGACACATGGGCCTCGAGAATCGAGAGGTCAGATTTTGTACGGCGCATGCGCCGTTCTCACGCGACAGTAATGATGGAACACGTGTCATTTAACAGATGGAACATCTTAAAATAATGGAGATAAACCAGGCTGTGAGATCGTTAGGTCTCGGCCCCATTGGTTGTCCGCGGACTACCAATAGGACCGAGAGAGGGCATCTGTAGGGGTCAAATTCGTGACATGTAACATCGATGGTGGCGAAGGGTCCGTATACAGAATAGTGAAGAGAAGACGGGGTGCAGTGGATCTGAGCCGCGGCACCATATCTGCTGAGAACTACGGGGAATGTCAGGGGTGGTGAGTGGGCAGTAGTCAGAGTAATGAAGATACTACAGGGTGCATCGGATAGGAGCCGCGGAACCCTAACTGCAGAGAACTACGGCGTATGTTGTGGGACAGGTGGCAAGCTGATGCATGTAGGATCAGGGTGGATGGACGAACGAGAGAGAGCGGTTAGAAAGAAGAAAAGTATAAGGACAACGAGAGAGAGAGAAAGGAAGGAAAAAAAAAGAAAACGAGAGAAGAGAAGAGAAAAGAGACTAGTAATTTCATAGGGTGTAATTCTTGTAGTTACACATGATGAAAACCATACTAAAGACGCCTTCAGTAGTCTATGGTCATTTGTAAGCCCTGATTTGATATCTCCAACAACAATCATCCCTAATACTACTGAGAACATTCTGAAGGCAAAGGCTTTCTTGAAACTCTCAATTTGGTTTAGGTTTCTTATACTCAATATGTATCAAAAAAAAAAAATAGCACTTTGTTTAATATTGCAAACAAACTCACATTTTTGTTTGGTGTTTGTATCTGTTCATTGTAGTAATCCAAAATATAATAGTATTCTGCGTTCTCCCATTCGTCAAAATTTGAGTTTGAATTTTTTTTCTTCATCCTCATTCGGTTGGTATTCATCCTCATTACTTTGGTATGATTGATTCAAATCAAAAGTGGTTGTTTGCATGTTTATTGATGAGATAAAAGAATAAGAGATTATTGGAGAAGAACAAAAAAAATAACGCGGTCTTTTTCTTCTACAATTGAATCACGTAGAATAAATGACTTGTTTTAGTCAATAAATATCTTCAGTACGCCTAATAAAAAAGAAGAGTAATATAGGAAGCTAAATGTATCTAAAATCATTTTATTTATTTATTTTAAAAATGGGCACGGCCACACGGGAGTGTTTTGTTGGGTATGTCCAAGATCACCCATAAGAAAAGCATGTGTTTAGTTCTTGAGGGCTTTAAGCCATAGCTACAAAATAGATTTCACCATTGTTTAGTTCTTGAAGCCATATCCTTATAGCAAGGAATGGATGTGTTGGTTGTACGTTTTTAATTTTGTTTGTGTTAGTAATAGTAAGTAGAACCAAAAATTTGACAGTTGTATTATTTTTTCATGAATAAAATTGTAAAAATAAAAATAAAAAACGTTATATAGTTATATATCAAAGTTTTAAATGTAAAATATATAGCCGAATTTTAAAGGAATGCATTCATATTATACCCGTTTAAAACACGTATATCGTATTTTTGCTGTTAGCGTTTTATTAGACCGAATATTTAAAAGTATTATTGTTAAACATTTTGAATCTTAGGCGAATAATTTCCGTATCGAACTTTTGCCGTCCACGAATTTACTAGCTATGACGCGATCTCTATAATATTGGATACTAAAGTGTTAAAAAAAATACATTGAAGTGCATGCCTTGAGCCGCGCCTTGAGGCTCGAATATGTAATTGTGTTTTTTTAAAGGTTTTTTAAATTGAAATCAACTTTTTAATTGTGTTTGTTTGTGTTTTGTGTTTGTGTTTGTTGTTAAGGACTTGTCAATTTTGAAATTGATGGGTGTTTGAGAATACAAAAGGCGATTTAATTGCGCACTCATCAAATTGCATTGGGCAACCCCAACCCCCCCCAAAAAAGAAATATTACAAGTTTGCCATCAAAGCCCAAGCCCAACAACCAATTCAGCCGGTCTTGCCATAGCAAAACTCTCGGGTCGTTTGAGTATAAACTCAAACGGTTTTGCCATATCGTTTGAGTGTACATTGAAACGGTCTCACCATGTCGTTTGAGTATACACTGAAACGGTCTTGCCATGTCGTTTCAGTGTATACTTAAGCGGTCTTCGTGTGTCGTTTGAGACAAAACTCTTGGGTTTTTAACTAGACGTTATGGCGGGGTCGTTTGGGGACTCTCTTGGGCGACATAGCTTGGCCGTTTGGACTAAAAAAATTCAACTTGTTTGTCATGAGGTTCATTTTAGTGAAGTTGGGTGCAAACTGAGAAGTGGACTTGAACCATGAAAGAAAGAAACTGGACTTTGATTCAGCTCCAGCTAATGTATGTACTTAAAATCTGAGTCGAATTCGGTGGTTGCCCAATACAGGACCTTTGATTCAGCTTCAGTATAGCTCAAAATCTTATATTAACTCATACAACTAATGTACAAAAATATTAAAAAAAAAAAAAAAACGAAGACATTCAAACGACCTCATTAGGTCGTTTGGCCCATATACAAAACGATCTCAATGAGTCGTTTGGGGCACCTTGAAAACGACCTCACTGGGTCGTTTGGGGCTTTTTCAAACAATAATTTGATTTGGTACTTGTATATCTTGACTATTTCTTTCTTCACTAGCACAAATGCATATCTTGATCAACTCAACATTGGAGGAGTGCTTAATACAAGAAATGGCTATTAATACAAGAAATTCGAATGATTGGTTTAAATAATTTCTATCGAATTCCATGTCGGTGTTGTAGCAATCTCAGCCCATTATGGAACTCATAATATAAAACCAAAGACTCGCGAGAGAGATGACCGGTTCGAGAGATTTTTTTATTTTTTATTTTATTTTATTTATTTTTTTGGTTCAGAACTCGCGAGAGAGATGACCAGTTAGAACGGTTGAAAAAAAAAAGAAGTAACCGGTAACCGTGATGCTGAGGTGTGTGTGTGTGTGTGTGGGGGGGGGGGGGGGTATTGGGCTTGGGTTGGAGGTTGCCCAATCGAATTTGGTGAGTGCCCGATACATGACCCATGCAAAAAAGTTGGGTCTTTGAGGGTAAGGGCAATAGGAGGTTGCAATAGGTTACCACTAATGTAGTTAGGGGGGTGCCCAACACAAAACAATGTATTTTAAGACAATGACAAACTTATAATAATTTTTTTTTGGGTCTGCCCAACACAAAATGGAAGGTGCTTGTAGCGGATACCAATTTTTAACTAGTGATGTACTGGTTGGTTTAATTTTTCTAAGCAATGTTCTAATTCATTAACGTGGTATCCCGTATACTATCTTTGATCGTAAGATTTCACCTAGTTTTTGCTCCCACTTCTTATGATCGAAGCCCAAGGCTCAGCCCAAACCTTATACCTGATTTGGCCAACGGTTTGAATCAGGCTTAAAGGCACATCTGGCTGGGCTGGGCTGTCTTGTAATTATATCTTTTTCTTTTTTAAGTATTAGAATAAATTTGTGGACAGACAACTGTTTGCTGTCCACAAGACATCAACTGCTGATTGGTGGAGTAGCTGCCCGAAAAAAGTATTTAACTGCCCCTAAAAACTATTTAGCTGCCCAAAAGTTAAACTGACCAATAAAATGGAGGTATTCTTCCATGCGCATAACCTCCAGTGCATTCCAATGTGCATTAATCTCAGCCACACATCTTGATTTTGTTAGAAAAACTAAATTTTAAAGCAAACTTGTTAACGGGAGAAACTGGTTTGGATAATTAATAAGTATATGAAATACCGAATTTACCCATGTATACCAATCCAACAGAAAATGAAAAATAACCATCGGAAAGAGAAGCAAAAATTGAATTGAAAAAAATGGAAACACTTACGCTCCAATCTCTCACACTCTTTTTGGCTAGTTATGATTTCTCCATTGAACTCTCTCTTCTCTAATGTTTCCCTCTCTCACTCTCAATTACAAAAATTTAAAATCAGTTTCTATCCTCCAAGAGAAAAATCTCTTGCATTTCAAACTCTGAACTAACTTGTATGGATTCAATGGAAGTATGACTGAGCCCGTGGGAGAACTCTTGCTACCTGTGACAATGGGTCCTGTGACTGTATTCACCCGGTTCATGGTGGTGGATTCAAACTCACAGTACAATGCAATTCTGGGGAGGCATTGGATACATGAGATGAAAGCAGTACCGTCGACGTATTATCAAGTGATTCGATTCCCCACAACGACGGGCATGTACGAAGTCTGCGACGACCAAGTGGTGACTAAGAATAGCTATCAGGGGAAGGTGAAAGGTATGGTCCGCAGAACACAAGGAGAGGCTTCAGATGCCGGGAAAATGTCCACATAGCAATTACGGAGTGCCGCCATGAGGAGGAGGCGGAGCCTTCGATGGGGCTGAAGACCCTCGATGAGATCGAAATAGTGAACTTGGGAATGGGGGATAAAGAGAAATTTACATCAGTAGGGTCCAACTTATTGGATGAATGGAAGAGCAAGCGGGTACAATTTTTGTCAGAGAATAAAGATGTTTTTTCATGGATAATTGAGGATATCAGAGGGTTAGATCAAGATTTTTCATGTCACCACTTACACATGAATGTAGATGTAAAGTCGGTGAGGCAAAAGATGAGAAACATTAGGCCAAAGTATGTGAAGGGGATTTGTGAAGAGGTTGCAAGACTAAAAGGGGCGGGAATAATAAGGGAGGTGGAATTCACAGATTAGCTGTCCAATGTCGTCGCGGTGCCAAAGAAAAATGGCAAGGTTTGTATGTGAGTAGATTTCACAGATGTCAACCTAGAGTGTCCTAAAGATAGTTATCCCATTCCGCGAGTAGATGAGTTAGTGGATAGAATGATAGGATTCAAAATATTTTCTTTCATGGACGCATCTATGGGATATAACCAGGTTGCGATGTACGGACTGGATCAGGAGAAGATAACCGTTGTGGTGGAAGGCGGTACATATTGTTACACGAGGATGCCTTTTGGCTTAAAGAACACCGGGGCCTCCTTCCAGCGATTGGGAGAAAAGATGTTTGAGGGCAAAATTCGAAAAGGAATCGAAATCTACATTGACGACATGGTAGAAAAGAGCATGTCTGAGGAAGAACACCTAGAAGGTCTGAGGGAGACATTTAGCACACTGCGGACGCATAATTTGAAGCTCAATCCGAAGAAGTGCACGTTTGAGGTGACCACAGAGAAGTTTCTGGGTTACATTGTTACTCACCGCGAAATAGAAGCAAATCCTGAACAAATAAGATCCTTGGTAGAAATGCCATCCCCTTAAAACGTCAAAGAGGTACAACAACTAGCGGGAAGGGTCGCAGCATTAAACAAATTCATTTCAAAGTCTTCAGATAAGTGTAGACCATTGTATTGATTGCTGAGCAGTACACCAGATTTCTTATGGACTGCGGAATGTGAGAATGCATTTTAGGAACTGAAGAGTTACTTGGGAAAGGCTCCTTTGTTGTCACGACCAGAGCAGGGGGAGACATTGTATCTGTATCAGGGGGTCACAGAGTATGTGGTTAGCTCAGTTGTTGGCAAAATAGAAAAGCCCATGTATTTTCAGAGAAAAACCTTACTGGATGCAGAGACCCGATACAGTTAAATTGAGAAGTACGCTTTGGCGTTGATATTCACGGCACTAAAGTTGAAACCATACTTCGAATCACATTCGGTAGTGGTGGTAATGAATCTGCCCCTCAAACAAACACTGAAGGCAGAGAAGTCTGGGAGAATGCTAGAATGGGCCGTGCTGCTCAGCTCTTATGAAATCCAATATCAGGCCAGGACAATAGAAAAGGCCCAAGCTATGGCAGAGTAGTTTTTGGCGGAATTCCCGACAAAGGATCTTACGTGGGGAGGAAGAGATGGTTATGGAGCTCGAACATGATACAAATCATGATCTTCTAGACCCATGGGATAAGAGGAATGGATGGAGAGTGTTCGTGGATGGATCTGCAACAGATGCATGCAACGAAATAGGTGTCGTGTTGGTCATCCCTGATAATACAAGAATGGAACAAACGATGAAGCTGGGGTTAAGTTCACGACATCGAATAATGAATAAGAATATGAGGTTGTGATATCACGATTGAGAATGGTGGAGGTTTTGGGAATAGATGAGTTGACGATATACTAGGACTTAAACTTAGTCGTGTGCCAAGCAAACGGAGGATTCGCGGCTCGATGCCCACGAATGGCAAAATATTTGGAGGTTTTATGCAAAAAGGCCGTGAAGTTTGTAAAGATCAAGTTCATACATTTGGGTCACGGCGAAAACCAACACGCAGACGCCTTGGCTTACGTAGCGGCGGCGATCCCAGGATCCGAGAAAAGAATAATAAAAGTAGGGAGGTTGGAGAAACCAAACACTGAGGAGTCGGAAGGGGTATTCCTACCGCAGAGATGGAAGGGGGATGGATAGACCCTATCAAACACTTTTTATCCGGGGGAGTGGTGGCTGATAAAAAAAGAGAAGCGAAGGTTAGAATAAACTTCCCAGAGGTACACCTTACTAGGCGGAAAGTTATACCAAAAGAATTTCAATGGGCCCTTACTGAAATGCCTCGGGCCGAGGTTGGCACAGGAGGTATTGGCAGAACTACATAAGGGAGACTGTGGGAGCCATTCAACAAGAAGAACCACACACACCGGCTTTTGACTCAGGGGTACTTTTGGCCTCATATGAAAGGGACATGGTGGAGTTTGCTAAGAAATGCGAAAAATGTCAGAGGTTTTCCCAGTTGATATTCGCACCTGCCAAACCATTAAATAACTTGTCAAGTCTGTGGCCTTTTTCCATGTGAAGCATGGATATAGTAGGGCCGCTGCCCATGGAAAGTGGTAAGAGGAGATTCATGTTAGCGGCCACCGATTATTTCACCAGGTGGATAAAAGTCGTGCCATTACAGTAGGTGAAGGAAGAGCAGGTGATTAAATTCTTGTGGGAAAATATCATATGCAGATTTGGACTGCCTCATTCTATCATAGCGGACAATGGAACGCAGTTCACGGGATCAAAAGTGAAAGCTTTCTTGCAAGCATACAAGGTGAAGCAAGGATTCTCCACCCCCTACAATCCAGAGGGCAACGGACAGGCTAAGTCATCTAACAAGACCATAATGAACAATTTCAAGAGAAAGCTGGAGGACAGGAAAGGGGCGTGGGCCGATGAGCTGAATCATGTCCTTTGGACATACCGTACTACACCGCGAATATCCACCAGAGAAACCCCTTTCTCACTAGCTTACGACATAGAGGCAGTGATTCCGTTGGAGATGGTGGCATCCATAACCCGAACTAAGGCCATGGAGGAGGGTTTGAACTGGGGCACACTGTCAAGGGATTTGAATTTAGCAGAAGAGAGAAGAGACACCATGCGCATCAGATTGGAGGAGTACCACAGGCGTTTGCAAAGACAGTATAACAAGAGAGTGAAGCCACGACAATTCTAAGTTGGAGATTCCATGATCTGTAGAGTAACTCCTAGCACCAGGAGAGAGAATGACGGAAAGTTGGGTCCAAATTGAGAAGGGCCATATACGGTGGTGGATAAAGGAAGGGTCGACACCTATAAGCTACAAATGGTTGGAGGAAAAATGATAGAGAGGTCATGGAATGTGAGATTGTTAAGAAAGTTGTACACTTAAATGTAATGCAACTCTAATATGAGAGACTGGAGCTGTTTGCAAAATAAATAATACAATGACACTTTTGAGAAGGTAGTGTCGCGAGAAATGAAAGGCTTCACGGCCGACTAAAGATAATAGGGGGGACGAGCCCTTCATGGACATGAGGTTCAAATTAAACTTGGGGGAAAATTGAGCTACCCTAACAGGCTTCGCGGTCAATCAAAGAGAGCGAGGACATAGAGAGAGGTCCTCGGAGCTTAGAGACAAGGGGGACGCCATACAAGGAGAAAAGTAAAGAGATAAGGAAATACATTAAAATACAGAGAAAGATCACACAAATACTATGGCAAAGGGCCTCATAGGCGAAGCGGTTCAGAGAAGTATCTATGTTACAAGGGCAAATAGCATGTATTAAGTACCAATGTGAGTGATTGTAGAGCAACAACCTATGTTAAAAAGTAAACAACACATATTAAAGGTGTATAGGGTAGATACTACCACTCATCATAGAGGCAATTTTGAGGCAAATATGAATGAATTAAAAAAGCAAATAACATATCTCAAATACATAGTATCGGGAAACAGAGTGCAAACAAGATTACATAGAGCTAAATAAAGAAACAAAAGATCTGGGTTCTTCCACACTCAAACATTTTCATTAATTACTTTGTCCGCAACCTCTTCAATAGCGGCGTCACCATGACAACCCATTCAACAGCGGCCTCAGAGACCGTGGCATCACTGGCTGATACGGGAGCTGCGGGAATGGGGATAAGAGAGACCGCAACCTCGTTGACAAGGGCAGGCTTCTCCAGAAGTAGGCGTCCCTCTTGGGTAAGGCGGATGTGTTCTTCCTTGATCTTCTTGGCCACCCGTTTGTCCGCCAGGATCTTGAAGCGCTCCTGAAGTTTATCCATATTAGCTTGGTGCTGCTGGATGAGTGCCGCGGTGCTATCCCAATGTTGCTGAGAGAGGGCTTCTGCAGTCTTGTTGTGTTGCTGAAGAAGTACTTTGCGCTGATTGCTTAAGCGGTCGTTAACTCCGTCCATATACTGCTGGTGGGCAGCCTCAGTAGTCTTGAGCTCGTCCTACGCCTTGAGCTTAGCCAGTTCCGCAGCTTCCAACTCTTGTTGGTGATGAGTGAAAGTTTCCCGTAGCCCTTCAAGTCTGGCGATCTCCTTCTCTAGCGCCTCCACTTTGGACCTAGCTCCAAATAGGTCGCGGATCATATAAGAGATGTCCATGCTTACTTGAAAATAAGAAGAGGGTTAAGGCAACAGGGATTAGAAGAAAGTAAATATAAAATAAAGAATGGTGATTACCTTCTCCCAGTTGGTATAGAAGGAAGTCATATGTTGTTCAAACGATCCCCCTTCCGTATAAGCGATATCTTTGGGAAGGTGCGAGCCGTAGAACAAAGCAGAGGCCACAATAGGGTTATCCAGAGCCGAGTCACCAATGTTGACAGTGCGGCTACGAACTTTGAAGGTGGGACAGAAGGCTTCGGGAGTGTCTGCCCAGATGTAGTCACCAGCTCTTTGCCAGGGCAACGGGATTAGCGGGGATTAGGTGCAAGGGCGGTAGTGTCAGGAGCGACGGAATTTGAAGTCAGCTCCTCAGACACAGAAGTCTGCGGTTGCTTGTAGGGCGACTCAAGCGGAGGAGCAATTGTGGTGGTAGGGGGACCTCCATCACTTCATCATTATCGGAGTCATTGTCAAACAACTTCCTCTTGAAAATGTCCATATCAGAGTGTGGAGATTCCATAGGGGTAGAGTGAGGGGATAGATATTGATCCTCCCAAGGGACGATAGATTTGTAAGAAGGGAGGGCAGCTGGAGAAGATGGGGAGATGGGAGATGGTTGGGTAGATCTACGACCAACATGATTTTTAGGGTAGCCTTTCTTGGGCTGAGTTCTTTTCTCGGGCGGGGGAGAGGCCTGAGGTTTTCTCTCCTTAGGGGCAGAGGTCGGTAATATGGAGCGCTACATCCGCCGATAGTTTGGAGTTGTGGGTTAGTAGCAGTGGAGTGCCGGTGGAGGGGTCTATGCCTAGGACCGCAGGTTGAGAAGGTCCTAGTTCGCGGACTCTTTGGAAAATGATAAAAGAGCCACTTACACGTGGGGAAAGGGGACCGAGAGATGAGAGAAGAGAGAAATTCATTAGGGAAAAGAGAAAAAAAACATAGATAGTAAAGAGAGTGAAAAGTAATAAAAGTGTGGTATAACAGTTCTCAATAGGTAACACAGCTCTATCAGTGATACAATGTTCAACCACTTGAAAAGCAGCTTCAAATCCTTGGCAGGGAACTGCCAAGTAGCCTGGGTAAGCTTTGACAACAGCTGCTTCTCTATAAGCTCAAGGTTCTCCAAAATGTGCTACTCAAAGCTGGGAATCTAGAACTAAATCGGGTGAGAAAGCAGTCATTGCTAATGGTTTGGGTTTAGGGAGTTTGATTTAGTTTTCTTGACCACTAATGACTGTTGTGTCTCTTTTATCATTGTTCTTCTTGGTGTTGCTTGCGCTGATAGCACATGCATTTTGAAAGTCGGTTCGGTCATAGCTAACTATGCCTGATGAGTTGGAATCGTCTAGGCAACGGATGAGCCGAATTGCACGCATCGCTTTTTTCCAAAGATAGAGAAATGTGTTGGAAGATGCAGCATTGTTACAAAAAGAAATAGATAGCTTAGAGAAGGAAGAGAAGGGAAATTTTTTTGTGCTTTCCTTTGGGAAATCAGTTTTTCTTAAAAAGTATTTTTCTGAAAAAAATATTTATTCTAAAAACAATTTTTAAATAAACATATTTGGTTGAGATTTTTTCTTAACAATTATTTGATCAAACTAATAAATTTCATGATATTTCTCGAAATATCTTAGCATATCTCGACATTTTTCACTAATGGGCAATCCATATGCCTTTGGAGTTGAGAAAGTGAGAAGAAAAAACTGTTTTTTAATTTGAAAAACAATTTTTTGCTATTTATCATAAAACATGTTTTTTGAACCAACAAATATATTTTGGGTGAAAAACTACTTTCTACAAAAATAGAGACCAAACATGTTTATTTTTCAAAAAAATGTTTTTTCATTAATAAATGTTTATTGACAATAAATAAATAGGATCCAAACACCCCCTAAGGTTTCCTTCTATACTGTAGTTGAGATTTTAGTTTGTAGTTTGTACTTTTGTAGTATGTCATAGCATCTTCTGTATCTCCACCTATTACAACCTATAAAATTACTTGTATCAATACCTTACTCTTCACTCGGACTTTTTCTATTTTCTTTTTCCTTCTTTCTCCCTCTCTCTTTGTCCTTATAACTTTCTTCTTTTCTAACCGCTCTCTCTTGTTCGTCCATCCACCCTGATCCTACGTGCCTCATCTTGCCACCTATCCCTCAACATACACTGCAGTTCTGGGCAGTTAGGGTTCCACGACTCCTATCCGATGCACCCTGTAGTACCCTCCCTACTCTGATTACTGCCCACTCGCCACCCCTGTCATTCACCGCAGTTCTCGGCAGTTATGGTTCCGCGGCTCAGATCCGTTGCACCCGGTCTTCTCTTCACTATTCTATATACAGGCCATTCGCCACTAATGATATCCCATGTCACGAATATGACTCCTACAGATGCCCTCTCTCGGTCCTATTGGTAGTCCGCGAACAATCGATGGGGCCGAGACCTAACAATCTCAAAACATGGTTTATCTCTACTATTTTAAGTTGTTCCATCTATTGGATGACACGTGTTCCATCATTACTGTCATGTGGGAATGGTGCATGCCCCGTACAGAACCTGACCTTTCGATTCTCGAGGCCCACGCGTTCCATTTCCCCTGGTCCCTCTCTTTGCAATTACCCTTTTACCCTTTGTCTCTTCAAATCCCGCCCAAACCTTTCACTTTCCTTAACACCCATAAACCCCTCGTTCCTTTTCATTTTCCTTCCTCCATTTTTCATCTTCTCCGACCTCTTCAACTTCTTCCTGCTGTTCCTTTATCTCAAGGTTCCTTCTTGCACCGCTTGCGTTTGTTTTTGGTCCATCCACCGCCTTGGCTGCTGTTGCATCTCAGGTTTGTCCTTCACCTTCTCTCTCCCCCTCGTTTATTTGCTATACTCCAATTTGCATATTATTTCCGCATTCTTTCCTTCTCTCATAACTTGTATTCTTCCCCAATTCTTCACTTGACCCATCTTAGTGTCCATTGCGATATGTCAGGATCTGATTCGGCGGATACCTCCGCCACCAGATCCAATGAATCTGGTGCCTCTCCATCCAGATCTAGCCCTTCTACTATGAACAGGTCGGACTCTCCGGCCTCTAGATCTGCTAGCCCAGCCGCTATACCATCTACCTCGGGGAGGAAGGCTTCTCTTCCTCCCCCTCCATCATATTACCGCCGCCCTAATTTAGAAGCAGTTAAAACTACCTATGGCATCCCAGATGATGTGTTATTAGAGCACGTGACTGGCATCACCCATTTTCCCCACTTGGTAGCACCGCGGCCAAAATGTCTTGTTGCGACTGTTGGCCAGATAGCGGCCGGCTTGCGTTTCCCCTTAACTTTTCTCGATATCGAGGTATGTAACCATTTCAATATTCTGCCTTGTCAAGGCATAGGTAACTTCTGGCGAGTTATGTACGCTAACCATTACAACGAAACCCACACTCCTAAAATCCAACTCCGTGACATAATCTCTCATTTTTATTTGAAAAAGAGCACCAAATTCGGAAGCGTAGGGTACCACTCCTTTTGCACACGTCTGCGAAAGAAGTCTTTTGTTCTCTGCCTTACAACTTCAAACAAGGTGTGACACCATTATCCATTGTATGTGTCTTGAAGTTTTATTTCTGCGGACCTCCCTTCAAAAGTTTCTCTAAGGCATCTCAATTTCCTTACAAGTGGTAAGTAAACCCCTTTGATCCCCTAATCTCTTACATAACCTTATTTCTAATGTGTCTTCTTTCTGTGGCCCAGGTTGGAAACCAGATTCTCGTTCTCAATTCTATGCCAGCATCTCCTCTGAAATTTTTCAAGAACTCCGGGATCTAGGGAGTAATCAGTGTGAGGTTCTCGGCATAGACCCCGACAAAGGCAACCCTCTTTTGCTTGACCCCTCTCTTAAAGACATAGGGAAGTACCAAGGTCCCCTCTACCATTTGCCGCCACCCAAAGAGCGCAAACCCAAATCCTCTTCCTCTCCCAAAAGAAGACGCATCGCTCATCGGTCATTCGGCTATACCACAAAGATCTCCCACTCGAAAGCCACCGCTCAATCCCGCCCTCCCCCTACAGATACCGCCCCCTCTTCCTACTCTGCGTTAGTGGATTGGGAAGATGATTTTGCCCATCCCTCTTCTTCTATTCTTGCCGCAGACATGGCTTCTAGCCAACTCAAACTTTGGGACAGTGACTCAGAAGGTGACGAGCCCACTGAAGCTGCGGCCAAGAGCCCTCCAGCCAAAAAAGCCCGGACTGCGCCTCCGCTTCCATTAGAGCCACCCACTCAAATACCGTGGCCCACAGTTCCCTCTCGCCGCCCTGGAAAGAAACACCCTCCGACAGTCCCTCCTTTTTCTGGTGCCGTGGAGATATGGCACCCGCGATTTAAGGCTCGAGACCGCAATGTAAATATACGCGATTCAGCCCTTGACAACCCCACAGTCGCTGCGTCTTTGTTTATCAGCTCTCATCTTCCCAGAGACCAAGCATACGACGACTCAGGCTCATTCTCCTCTCACCGAACATCCATTTATATTGGCTGGGAAAAGGTATTTTCAATTTCCTCTTTCTGTTCTTTACTTTATAATTCTTTCTAATGTGTATCTCCTTAGCTGAGTCTGGACATCGGCTATGTGGTGCGCGGCCTGACTAACACCTTGGATTCTCTAGAAGTCGCAAAATAGGAGATTAATGGCCCCAACGGGTGGAAAACCAAGCATGCCCAGTTGGAGAAGGACCGTGATGATCTTCGGATCGTTGCCCTGAAGGCCCAAAAAGCTCTCCAACAAGCAGAGGACAAACACCGTGACTACGTAGCTGGGGTCACCTCCAAAATGGAGAGCCAAAGGGAGGTGGATAAACTCGCTACTCAGGCCGCGGTGGACAAAGCTATGAAGGACGCGGCTGATCGATTCAGAGTCCTAGCTGAGAAGAAAATTGCTCGCAAATTGAAGAACCAACTTGAAGAGCTTGCTGCGGCTGGTCGTCTTCTCCCCATTCCGCCTCTAGTCCCAGTCCCTGATGCTCAAATTGCCTCACCATCTCTCGCTGTACCTGAGGCAGCTACCCCAGTGCTTCCCGCCCGTACTTCCAGTGTTGTCACCTCTCCCATCGATGTGGATGTTGATTCTAACACTGCGGTGGAAGGGGCTGAGGTTTCTTCCCAGCAGGAGGGGGTTGAAGGGCAGCAGTAAATTGTTTGAAATACACTTTTGTACTTTTGTGATTTTGATGTTCACTTTATGACAGTATACTTTGCAATATGTAAATTTGCCTGTTATGCTTGTTTTTCTGGGTATGCCCAGCAGGTACCCAATCAAAAGTAGTATGTCTTTTATTTTCACCTTCACTCATAGTATGAAATCACTTTCCTTTATTCATGTGCACCATCATGACGCTCTTTTACTCCCATTACAAAAGTTGGACTTCGTTTTTGCTTATATTCTCTCTTTGCAATTAATTTTTAGTAGGCTGTGAAGCCTGGTGGGGCAGCTCAATTTGCCCACAAGTTGATTTGTACCTATATTCCGCAAGGTTATCATCCCACCCGCTGTCTCTGGTCGGCTGTGAAGCATGTTGGGGCAGCTCAATTTGCCCCCATGTTGATTTGGACATATAGTACGCGAAGGGCTCTTCCCCCCCGCTGTCTTTGGTCGGCTATGAAGCCTGTTGGGGCAGCTCAATTTGCCCCCATGTTGATTTGGACATATAGTCCGCAAAGGGTTCTTCCCCCCCGCTGTCTTTGATCGGCTGTGAAGCCTGTTGGGGCAGCTCAACTTGCCCCCATGTTGATTTGGACATATAGTCCGCGAAGGGCTCTTTCCCCCCGCTGTCTTTGATCGGCTGTGAAGCCTGTTGGGGTAGCTCAATCTGCCCCCATGATGATTTGGACTTATAGTCCGCGAAGGGCTCTCTCCCCCCCCGCTGTCTTTGATCGGCTGTGAAGCCTGTAGGGGCAGCTCAATTTGCCCCCATATTGATTTGGACATATAGTCTGCGAAGGGCTTTTCCCCCCCGCTGTCTTTGATTGGCTGTGAAGCCTCTAGGGGCCAGGTCAATTTGCCCCCATGTTGATTTGGATAAATAGTTCGCGAAGGGCTTTTCCCCTCCGCTGTTTTGGTCGGCTGTGAAGCCTGTTAGGGCAGCTCAATCTGCCCCAATGTTGATATTCTTCATTCAATACCTTATTTTCATTGGAATAAACACACTCTTTCTATTCAAGGATATAATATAACCGAAAGACAAGATCTCATGCCTCTCTCCCATAACTTTATTCAATAGCATTTCTATTCTTACTAAACTACAATAGAAAGAAAACTAACTAAAGACTGCCTTCGCTATGGATTTTTTTCAACATTCTGATATTCCATGGTTTCTCTATCTTTTCTCCTGCCGAAGTCTTTAACCTGTAAGTTCCCGAAGTACCCTTCTCCGTCACGACATATGGTCCCTCCTAGTTGGGACCCAGTTTACCATCATTCTCTTTCTTAGTGGCCGGTGTAACACACCGCAGCACCAAATCCCCACCTTGAAAGTTCGCGGCTTCACTCGCTTATCATACTGTCTCTGCAACTTTCGGTGATATTCCTCCAGTCGTATGCGCCCTATTTCTCTTTTTTTCTCTATGAGATTCAACTCCATGGCTAAGATCCTCTCATTTATTCTCAATTCCACAACTTTGGTTCTTATCGTTTTCTCTATTATCTCCACCGGTATGACTGCTTGTACTCCATATGCCATTGCGAATGGTGATTCCTTAGTATATGTCCGCGGTGTGGTACGATAAGCCCATAACACGTGATTCAACTCGTCCGCCCACGCACCTTTACGATCCTCTAATTTTATCTTTAAGTTATCCATTATAATTTTGTTCGACACCTCAGCTTGTCCATTTCCTTCAGGATTGTAGGGGGTTGAGAACCCCTACTTCACCCTAAATGCCTGAAGAAACTCTCGCACTTTTCCTCCAGTAAACTGAATTCCATTATCCGCGATGATCGTATGGGGCAGCCCGAACCTACAGATGATATTCTCCCATAAGAATTTCTTCACATTCTCTTCCTTAACCTGTTGTAAAGCCACACCCTCCACCCATTTGGTAAAATAATTAGTAGAGGCCAACATAAATCTCCTTTTTCCGCTTGCCATTGGTAGAGGCCCTACAATATCTAGCCCCCACATGGAGAATGACCAAGGGCTGAACACATTGTGCAAGGGCTCAACTGGTGAATGTATGAATGGTGCAAACCTTTGGCATTTCTCACATTTCTTGGCATACTCTGTGGCATCTCTTTTCATATGGGGCCAAAAATACCCCTGTGATATCAACCTGTGGGTAGTAGTTCGCCCTGCGGAATGACTCTCGCAATCGCCTTCGTGAACCTCTGCCAAAAATTCTTGCGCCTGCCGCAGACCTATACATCTTAGCAATGGTCCGCTGAAATTTCTGCTGTATAGGTCACCCTCTAGCAATGTGTACCTTTGACTCAGCTGTTCCATTCTTCGCCTCTCCTGTTTATTCTCTATCTCTACTCCCCTCAAGAAAGCCTTTATCGGTTCTATCCAACCGTGATTCCTCTCGGTGGTGAGCCAAACCCCATCCTTATCTGATGTACTTGGCTTGCTCAACACTCTAACTTCAATAGACCGACCCTCTGATCCAGGAAGAACTGCTGCTACATAAGCCAAAGCATCGGCATGTCTATTATCTCTGCGACCTAGGTGGGCAAACTTTATTTTGTCGAACTTGCTTGCCCTTCGCTGTAGGACCTCCAGGTATCTCGCTATCCGGGGGTAGTGAGCCGCAAACCCTCCATTCACCTGACAAACTACCAAATTGGAATATGAGAAAAAAGACAACTCACTCACCCCCAGATCTTTGGTCAAGTCTAATCCATCTATCAAAGCTTCATATTCAGATTCGTTATTTGAAGCTGTGAACCCAAGTTTCATAGATAACTTAAGGTGATTGTTTTAAGGAGTCACTAACATGACCCCAATTCCATTTCCTGTATCAGTAGCAGAACCATCCGCGAAAACTCTCCACCCATTGCACATGTCCCAAGGATCTAACGGATCGCGACTGACCTCCCCTTCAGATTCCATTACCATTTCCTCTCCCCAAGTGGGATCCTCTGCTGGAAATTTGGCCAGAAACTCCGCCATGGCTTGCGCCTTTTCTGCCGTCCTGATTTGGTATGTAATCTCATAAGAACTTAGTAATACCGCCCATTTCAGCATCCTACCTGACTTCTCGGCCGTCAACGCCTGTTTGAGAGGCTAATTTACTTCCACCACCACAGAATGAGCTTCGAAGTAAGGCTTCAACTTAAGAGTTGAAAATATCAAAGCCAAAACATACTTCTCAATCCTACTGTACTGGGTCTCTGCATCCAGCAGGGTTTTGCTTTGAAAGTAAACTAGCTTTTCTATCTTGTCGATCACCCTCACCAGAACTAAACTTATCACGTACTTGCTAACACCCAGATATAAATGCAACTTCTCGCCCTGTTCCGGCCGTGATAGTAAGGGTGCTTTCCCTAAGTAATCTTTCAACTTTTGAAAGGCTCCTTCACACTCCGCGGACCAATGGAAATCAGGATTTTTCCTCAGCAAGCGGTATAGAGGCCGACATTTGTCCGACGACTTAGAAATGAATCTATTAAGTGCCGCGACCCGCCCAGCTAGTCTTTGTACTTCCTTCATATTCTGCGGATATGGCATTTCAATCAACGATCGAATCTGCTCTGGATTTGCCTCTATTCCGCGGTGGGTGACTATGTAGCCCAGAAACTTTCCTAAAGTTACCCCAAATGTGCATTTCTCGAGATTGAGTTTCAGCTTATGCTTGCGCAGTATGCCAAAAGTCTCATGGAGACCTTCTAAGTGTTCCTTTTCTGACATGGTTTTTTCCACCATGTCATCAATGTATATTTCGATCCCCCTTCGAATCTTGCCTTCGAACATCTTTTCTCCCAACCCCTGAAAGGTAGCACCCGCATTTTTTAGGCCGAAGGGCATCCTGGTGTAACAATAGGTACCACCCTCCACCACGAAGGTAGTTTTCTCTTGATTTGGCCCAAACATCGTGACCTGATTGTACCCCATCGATGCATCCATGAAGGAGAACACCTTGTATCCTATCGTTAACGTTCTATCAACTAACTCATCCACCCGGGGTATAAGGTAACAATATTTTGGGCATTCCTTGTTTACGTCTGTGAAGTCAGCACACATTCTAACCTTGCCGTTCTTTTTTAGTACCGCGACCACATTCGACAACCACTCTGTAAACTCTACCTCCCTTATTATCCCCGCCCCCTTCAGCTGTATAACCTCTTTGCGAATCCCTTCAGCGTATTTGGGTCTTATGCTCCTCATCTTTTGTCTTACTGGCTTAGCATCTTCATTCATATGCAAATGATGACAGGCATATTCCGGGTCTAAACCCGTGATATCCTCGATTATCCATGCAAATATATTAGTATTGTCTGTCAAAAACTGCACCAGCTTACACTTCCACTCTTCCGGCAAGTCAGCTCTAACCGATGTAAACTTTTCTTCATCTCCCACCCCAAGGTTCACTACTTCCAACTCATCCAAAGTTTTTGGTCCCTGCGGAGGCTCGTACATTTCTGTTTCCGCTGCCTGCTGTAATTGCTATGCTGATCCTAGTTCGTGTGACGACCCCTCCCCTTTTGTTCCGCGGACCATTCTTTTTACAGTAACTTGATGGATGTTCTGTGCTACCACTTGATCCCCCTTATTTCGTACGTTCCCCCATTAGTAGGGAAGCAGACAACTTGGTAAAATGTTGACGGGATGGCCTTCATTTCGTGGATCCACTTTCTCCCTAGGATGGCATTATACTGGGAGCTTGAATCTACCACCATAAATCTAGTGAATACCATTGTCGGACCGGCTGTAACTGGTAACATCAATTCCCCCATGGGCTTTGTCATGCTGCCGTTGAACCTATACAGATTGGTTTGAGGCGCTTTCAACTGATCTCTACCGATATTCATCTCCTCCATGGCACCCTTAAATAACAAGTCTACTGAACTTCCGCAGTCTATCAACACTCTCTTCACCAGATAATTGCCCATCACTATAGTAATCACCAATGCATCCTCATGCGGGGAAATTACTGACTCTAAGTCTTTTAGGGTGAACATTATGCCTTTCTCACCCTTCGCGGTTCCGCTAACTAACCGCGGTATGCTGACCATGTCGTTCACCTATTGTAAACTCGTTTTCTTTCTTACCTTTTCTCTGTGTGCATTTCTTCCCAGGGTTTCTCCACTAAAGATGACATTGATGGTACCTAAAATTCTAGCCGGAGTTGGTACTCTCTCGGCTTGGCGAACCTCTGCGACAAACTCCCTGAGCATCCCCTTTTCAATCATTCTCTCCACTAACCACTTCAAGGCATAACATTCATTGGTGGCGTGATTCTTAATTTGATGATATGCTCAGAATGGCTTCCCTTCTATTTCCACAGGTGTACTCCGCGAACCCTCAAAGTATTGTTACCCCTTAATTAGAGGCAAGATTTCCTCTAAGGGTCTGTTAAGCGGGGTCTGTTCGATTTCCCGGTATGGCTTCCTCTCTCGGATATCCCTTTTGCTGCGGTCTCCTGTCCTATCCGGACCTCGGCTCTCCCCTCTGTACGTTCCTTTCTCTCTTTCTTCTATTATGCTTTTTCCCTTCTGGTCATCTCGGTCGACAGCCTACACTGCCTTTCCTGATCTCTTTTGTTCCTTTGCGTTCCTCTGCATTATATCCTCGTAGCGTATGTATTTTTCTACCTTTGGATACAAAGCATGCAAAGAAGTGATTTTGATTTTGGAAATTGACTCATGAACTCTGGTTCCCGCCCTCAAGCCGTGCTGGAAGGCTATGACCGCTGTATGTTCATCCAAATTTTCCACTCTCAATGTCTCCTCTTTGAACCTACACAAAAACTCTCTCAATGATTCGGCGGACCTTTGTTTTATGTTGAACAGAGCCGTGATATCAACCACCCTTCTTTTCTGGTGTATGAAGTGGTCAACAAATGCGTGCTCCAGTTCTTCAAACCTTTTGATGCTCCGCGAAGCCAACCTGTAATACCAATCTGAGGCTCCCCGCTTTAAACTGGCGGGAACATTATGTAGCGAAGCCCATCATATTTACTCTCTTGCCATAACGACATCTGTTGCCGGAAATGGTGCAAATGATCCGTCGGGTCTCCCTTTCCATCATACCTCTCAAATCTGGGTTGGGAGAACCTCTTAGGCACTTTCGAATTCCATATCGAATCTGCCAATGGATTTTTGTTGAGGCTTGTAACCTCCTTCTGCGTAGCGCTCTGGTTTGCTTTTTTTATTGTGCGGTTTATCTCCCTATCTTTCTCAATCATAGCCTGTACTACCTCCAATGTGATACCCACCGTTTGTTCTGCGTCCGGTGGTGGGTACTCCTCATTCTCCCCCTCCACTTCACTCCTCCGATAATCATCCCGCTCAGTTTCACCATGTGTAATCTCTCTCTCCTTTCTCAACTCGTCATTCTCATTCTGTAGCCTAACTATCTCCTCTTGGAGAAGTCTGGTAGCATCCGCCGCCACGTCTGATATTTCTTCCTCTCCTACTCTTTCTTCCTCTCCTACCCTTTCCACCTCGGTGCTCTCTGTTTCCTCAACCACTTCTCTAACCGTTGCTTTCTTAGGTCTCCCTACTCCTCTTTTCACTACAGTAGCCATTTTCTTTCTAGTCCTCACAGACGGTGCCAAATGTATCTCCACCTATTACAACCTATAAAATTACTTGTATCAATACCTTACTCTTCACTCGGACTTTTTCTTTTTTCTTTTTCCTTCTTCTCCCTCTCTATTTGTCTTTATAGCTTTCTTATTTTCTAACCGCTCTCTCTCGTTCGTCCATCCACCCTGATCCTACGTGCCTCATCTTGCCACTTGTCCCTCAACATACCCTGCAGTTCTCGGTAGTTAGGGTTCCGCAGCTCCTATCCGATGCACCCTGTAGTATCCTCCCTACTCTGACTACTGCCCACTCGCCACCCCTGTCATTCACCATAGTTCTCGGCAATTATGGTTCCGCGGCTCATATCAGCTGCACCCGATCTTCTCTTCACTATTCTGTATACGGGCCATTAGCCACCAATGATATCCCATGTCACAAATATGACCCCTACATCTTCAATGGTGCTTTATAATCCTAGGTACGTGTTAAGTGGACAACTCAAATGTTCCACACCTACCCATACTTTATATCAAGTGAACAACTCACCACACTCTATTTTAGGGGTCAAATATAGAGTTTGATTTGCCTTATGAAGTTCCACTCTATATTAGCTGCCCATGTTGCCCATACTGCCCATCTAACCTATGTCTGCCACATGTGCAAATAACAAATTTAATTACTTTTTTGAATAATTTCTAAAATTCAATGATGGTGTTTATTAATAAGTTTTAATATTAAACAATATTATAGAGTGTGATGCATTGGTGTAGATACTTTTTCATACTTCAAATAACATCATCTTTTAAGTGGATGATGCCATTTTGTACTATAAATCAAGTTATTGCATTGAAGACGCTCTTATATTATTTTTTATTGACATTTTTCTGAAGAAAAAGTTATGGTAACCAAAACGAGTAGCAATGAAGATATAGAAGTGTGTGAACCATGCCATGGCAATCTTGTTAGTCAAACGATAAGGAGAGAAGGATCTCTCCTCTAATTAGAGCGTACTTGTCAAGAGCCGTAAGATAGAGTGCATGAATCTCGATGTGGATAAGTCAACATAAAAACAAAAGTAAATTCTAATCATCTTCTTCCCTATATTCACATTGTTTTTCCCTCAATGTATCAAACACAGATTACCAATCAATATGAAATCACGACGACATTGTTTCGTTAATTTACTTGATCAAACTAATAGCTTAATAATCTTCAAATTTTGTTGATGTAATGAAAGCTTTAAGAAGTGCATGCAAGATATAATTCATGTGTGGTGTTTACTGTTCAACATTAAAAGCAGTGATTTTGCTGCTTATCCAGCCATTACAAATTTAATGTTTGATTTATGGGTCTTAATAAACCCGATCTTAATAACAAGAACAAAAGTTGAGAACTTGAGAAGAGATGAGCGAGGAAGACGAAGGCTAAAGTGTCATTTTGGTTGTATTTTTTTTCCTTCTTCAATTGTTTTCATTCCTAGTCACATCACATACAAACAAAATGGTTTTATTTTCTTTTTGGGATATGAGATTTGCTTTTAATCTAACGGATGACAATCTTGGTTGACAATCTTGAGTGCTCTTTCGAGTAGAGATCTCCTCATCAGGACTCATCTTTTTAAGTCTCCTAATATGAGCCCATTTTTGTTACAATTTCCCAATGTTTAGTTTGCTTATGGCCAAATAAAAAACTACCATGTGGTCATTGATAATGGAACCAAGAATTTTACTCCGTTACTCATGATAGTGACTGAAAGACAAATTAAACTTTGTTGGTCCAAACACAGTTCTCAAGCCCACCATAAAGCAATTGTTTTGATATAAAAATTATTATTTATGGAAGGAAACAAAATGGTGTGCAATGGTGCAACCTCTCAAGCCCCAAATTAATCATTTTGCGAATTGCCCCAAATTATGACTAAACATTTTTTTTTCAATAATTTTTTTAATAAAAACACAAAGTGTAATAATAATAATAATAATAATAATAATAATAATAATATCAATAATAATAAACAAGTTTAAAATATAAATAACTTACTCCTAATAGTTGACCACTTTTAATATAATTTTAAAAGTACCATAAATATGTAATAATAAGTAAGAGAGATGGAGAATAGAAACTTCCAAAACCAAAATGTAAAACGTTTAGTAATACATTTTTTGTAAGACTATTGAATTTGGATTTGTATCCTCCACATAAGTTCACTAATTAAAATTTAAATATACGGTTAAGGTGTGTGTGATTGGTATAGTAACAATGTTTTGCCACGAAGAGTTGTCATTTAAAAAAAAACAATAAAAATCCACACACTATACTCAATTTCCACCATTTGTTTCATTTTATCTCTCCCGACAGTATTACCAAAATTCATCCATTATAAGTATTATAGTGATACTACAGTAATAATAATTTATAATACTACAATATCATGGGATCAAGTCGTGGTGCATTAAAAAAAACCAACAAAAAAAGAAAAAAAAAAGTGATACTACAATAAAAATAATAAAGTATTGGAAGTTGAAAATGGAGGCATGTGACTAGTCTCAAACTTTGATTCTCAACTAGGGTTGGTCAATTGGACTAGGACCAATGTAACAAAAGTTGAACATGGTTGACCGAGGAACCTTTGGTCTTGGTTTGACCTTTCATTGACTTGGTTTGACCAATTTAATATTTTTTTGTTTGAATTAATATTTTATTAATATACAATCAAATTACAATGAGAGAAGTGGCAAGAGCACTATAAAGTGCACCGTGAGTCCCTTTTCAATAAGAAATCCCACTCTCCTAAAAACAAACTCGTTTATGAGAGTCTCTTTATTTAATATTTTTAAAAAAAAAATAATATCCGACGAGTATTAGTGTTACTCCGTGTCAAAAAAATAATTCCGATGAGTACCAATATTATATCGTGTCCGACACAAGTATGGTAGCCAATGAGGGGTGGGTGGGTGGTTTTTTTTTTAAGTTACCAAATATTCTCGAAATATTAACCAAAAAAAAGACAGAGTTTCACTTTTATTTTCGGCATTTTGTACATTATTTTGAGCCTGGACGAGCTTAGCACTTCCATAATTCTTAGCAATTCTTAATTTGTCTAGTACATTTGATGAGATTACAAGTTTCGGATTTGAATAATTTTTTGTGACAATGCTTAAAATAGTTAGGAATCATATCTACAAAAAATTAAACTAATCTAAAATATATAAATGCCCTAAAGATTTTGAGTTTGTTGTGTGTTTTTTTAACATATGTCCTTAGAACCCCTCCTAAAAAAAAACTGCCTAGCCTGTTTTGGGGCTGCCTAGTGTAATGAATGTACTAGTTACTAGTCTAATAGTGTGTAATAGTGAGTAATGTTGTAATAATGGGTCAAAGTCAACAAAATTTAATTAGAGTCAATGCAAAATATGGTCAAGGTGCTTTGAACTTCGTGCTCATCTTGTAGTATGTTAAAGACACCCTAATAGAATTGAAGAACACCTCAATCAGAGCACCGAGCTAGAAGCTACGTGTGACACAATTTCACACCTGGGTTTATGTTCCCTTATGATTCTATTGGAAAAATAGTTTTGACATTTATGTAGGGAAATAGCAAGCATCCTCTACAACCAATATTATTGCCTTCGCTTGCCCCACAATTGTGCTAGTGATTACTCAAATGAAAGTTATTTTTGTTGCCTTCTTATGACTTGTTGTCTTCTTACTTACTGCTTCCACTCTCTTCGTACAATTGTGATTCAATTATTGCTTATGTGTACGACTTCTAGTTAACACTACTTGCCCGAATAATAGGCTTGCTTGGGGATAAATACGCTCAAGTGCCTCAAGACACACATTGGGCCCAAGTGTGTCCGCGACACCTAGGTTAGACGCTGTCCCACCGCCCGAGAATCACCTAGTGTTTTTTAGAACATTCTCTGCAAGCCAATCACTCCCTAGAAGTGGGGATGAAGAAATGGGCCAGTAAAAAGGATATGCCAGGACATTCGAATTGGGATAAACACCGTACACATGTAAAACTTATTATTACTTATTATTATATATTTACGTGACGATAAAAAATGTATTAAAAGTAGTCAACAATTAGAAGTAAGTTAGTTACATTTTAGACTAGTTTATTATTATTATTATTACTATTTTGGTTATACCTATCTTTTAATTAGTTTTATGGTTTTATTTGGAAAAATGTTATTATCATAATTTGGGGTAATATAATTTGCAAATGCCGTGAGGAATGAAGCTCCTTTGGGCGAGAAAAAAAAAACTCCTTTGGGCTAAATTTGGGGTGTGAGAGGTGCACAAATGCATACCATTTTCTTTCCTTCAAGAATTGCTTTATGGTGGGCTTTGTGTTTATATAGAAAAGCTAACTGACAACTGAGTGATGCTGACAAAGTTAAATTTGTCTTTTGCTCACTGTCATTAAAAACGTATTTACAACTCTTGGTTCTATTATCAATGACCATGTGGCAGTCTTTTATTTGGCCAGAAGCAAACTAAGCACTGAAAAAATTGCAGAAAAAATGGATCCCTCCTAACATCTATAATGTCTCCACATGCAGTAATAATCGGGGCGGCTCACCGGGCCCAATTTTATTTTGGGCGTATTATTTTGTGTTTTTTCTCCTCCTCTTAAGCCCAGATAGACATTGTTTCCTACATGCCTTAATAACGCTAATTTGTTCATTAGTTAGTATTAATTAGCGACTTAAAT
The DNA here is from genome assembly GCF_015680905.1 of Coptis chinensis. NCBI lineage: Eukaryota > Viridiplantae > Streptophyta > Magnoliopsida > Ranunculales > Ranunculaceae > Coptis > Coptis chinensis. The sequence goes on from NC_141459.1 coordinate 35,173,032, forward strand.
AAACTATTGACATTCCTTAACTAAATTTTCTATCTTATCTACCACTAACCCTTCCTCATCTGCACACTCCTCTCTGTTATTCACTTATTCTCCACTAATAAACTGTCCAGGCTATAACTTATTATATGATTTCACTCCTTTTGTTTCTTTGTCACAATAAAAGAAAAAAAAAGATTCATTATATTTATCTATTTTCTTCACAACAACAAATTCAAATATTAAAATCTACATGTTTTGATGTTTTGTACATCTTCTTTATTTCTTCCTAATGAAATTGGAGGCATTTCTTTTTTGTTCGCTCATTACCGTTGTGGTTTTAAGTTTAACAGGCAATCATACATCGATCCATACTAGAAGGAGCCTCTTTTAGGCTTTTGCCTAGGCCCCAAATTGTCTTGAGCCGGTCCTGGTAATAATTACTAATTAAGGAGAAGGGTTCTAGGGGCATATATTACAAAAACACATGAACAAACTCATGATTGTTAGGATATTTCTAAGTTTTAGATTAGGTTAATTTGTATTCATACGATCTTCCAACCATTCTAAACATTGTCACATTCAAATAAAAAACTTCTACCCCAGTAAATGTAGTCAACAAATTATAAATTATGGACCATTCATTTTCACGATAATTGATGTTATATTTAGCCAGCGATTACTCTGATTTTTTTGTGTGACTATGTTTAAAATAGTTAAGAGATCATATATATATATACTAGAATTTAACCCGTTGCTATTTCACTTGAGTCATTATAGGTGAATTTAGCAAAATAAAATCGTGTCAATTTATTGTTTTAACCCCAATTTTATTGGGAAAAAATCAAGAGTGTTTCCACTATTTTTTTACATTTAAATTGAACTTTTGTGCATCATACATACTCAATTTCACACGGCAATATGCCCATAAAAGTGATGCACCCACAAGTACTTCAAATCCCATGAGTAAATATGTCTTACACCAACAAAACCTGAATAGTTGTTAAGTCCCTTTATAAGAATTAGAAAAAGAAATAAAAAGTCAATAGCAAACTCCTATAATCCAAGGTATATATTGCTATCAATAAGAAGCTAAAGCTCAAGGGTTATACAAACACTGTTGGAGCACTATTAGGCTTTTAGCGAGAACTTGTCGCTCATGTGTATACTTAGAGTGAATATTGAAGCACACCCCATCTGCGTCGTTAAGAAAGCAAATGCAATTTTCGCCAATGACAATCTTCTTGAGAGAAATTTTGTGGGTCTTTTGGCTTACTTGTTTTTAATCTTGCTAAATACATAGCGAGATTAGCTTATTCATGAGCACATAATTATTATCATCAATAGTTAGGCAGATAGTCCTATGGTAGAACATGTTTGGATCAAACACAATTAAGATCCCAAATTGATATCAAATGTTTCCTGCTAAAGGACATGTCTGCAAGTCTACAATCTAATGGACAGCCAAATGAAGTGTCAATAGCCAACAACAAAAGTAGTAACTAATATGAACTGCTAAAGTAACAAAAAGTTCTCAAGTTTTCTTGATTTTGTCAACATCAAAAGTTCGAAGACAGTAGCTAAATGAATTCAATGCATCTAATTAATCACGCCCATTACACAATTACTACAAAAATGTATAAGAGATCATATGTAAGATGCACTACAAATTATGCAATTACATTGAACAAACAAAGATATTTCAAATGACTAATATAGAGCCCATGGAGCTTCAAATAGGCCCAATTAAAACATGGCTATTGTAAACAAATTTATAAGTCTACTACTCAATGATACTAAATTTACTGAGAATAGTTCGATCTGCCACTCAAAGATACCATTGGGAATAGGTTTGCTACTCAAATGAACTTCCAAAATTTGCTCTTAATGCCTCTAATACCCAATTTGCAAACTTCAATGGGTGGGGAATCTGTTAGTTGCCAAAATATTGTCGTCTTTATTTCCTTCGTTGGATAGTTCTTGCATAAATATAATAATAGTGAAAGTCATAGATCCATTAATAAGTAAAAACAAAATGGATCCTTGCTAAATCCAGCATATATGCAACCAACACTACTGCGTAAGAAGCTAAAGACAACCCACAACCAATGCTCAAGACAACATGGGGCAGTTTAGTAGCTAGCTATTAAAAAGTGAGCCCAATTGACAATGAAATCTGAACTTCTGTAGCCACTTCTTGCAACTAAATCTTAATCACAAAGCCATAGCCAACCTTTCACAATGCAATGATGAAAATATAATGTTTTGTCAATTCGGCTACGTTCGTTAGACAATCCAAGGATATAAACCATTAACTTCCAAAATTCTGACCCAAATATGCAACTCAATTGTATCTGATGAAGATGGTGCTTTCTTGCCTACCTTTATCTACTTGTTCCGATCTTAGTGTGAGGTAGTCTTCATGTGTCACATTCTCAAAATGTTGGTTTCAATTCAATCGACAATCCTTTGTACCTAGATTTAACATAATTAATAATTGTCAAATGATAACTAAATTCATATACTGTAAGGTACGGTTATGAAGTCCTAATAAGTGCACACAGAGTCATAATACAAAGAGGCCGAAAACATCCAAGAAACTACAACCTTAATATAAAAATTTATCGAAACTAAAATATCATATTAGAAATGATGAGGATTCAAAAATCTGATAACAAGAGAGGATATTGATCCTCGATACTCGAGTGATGATATCATAAGAAGTAGAAGTTCTACTTGTGCCTTGACTTATACTCTTCTGGTTGTTGTTGCATCCTTGACCATGCACTTATGCAACACAATAAACATGAGAAATGAGTCCAGCACAAACATTTGGGATTGGGAAACGATACATTCTTCTGCATTTAGTCTCCCACTCAACACGTCTTTACAACTACAAAATGCACAAAATGAAACATACATCTACAGACAAATAAGACAGCTTTTCAAATGTAAATAGTGAAAAATAACTTTTCAACTAACTTACTTGCTTCCATTATAGCTAATTTTTCACTCTTACATTTTCTTGTAACTCAGACACATTCTCAGTCATGTTGACTGAAAAAGTTCCAATTCAACAATACGTAAACCTTCCGTTGATTAGTTCAATCTTGCAAAAGAAGCGTTGAAGTCTCTGCACTCTGTACATACCGAAATGAATGTAGATTCTTTGTTGTTCTGTGCATAGAAACAAACTTGAATAATTAGAAGGAAATGACATTAAAATGTACTTGCCTTTACAACTGTCGTTTAATCTTGAGGAATCTTATTCAATAGAAAAGATTTATTCACGTATCAATGAATTTTGCCAAAATCCCATCCCGCTGAAATCCAAATTGAGTGTTAAAGACATAGTTTTCATTACGCCCATAAAACTATGCACTGAACCTGTCACACCCCAAATTATGACAAAATCAGAAAAACAATATTTGTTCCTGACTCTTTGATTTTCGAGGTGTGATGCATTCTCAACTTCTAAAAACCCATTATCCGTTTAGCTATTCCAATAATTGGAAACCAAAAAAAAATTTAAATAACCAAAAGTTCTCTTCATTACAAAAATTCACAAATATGATTAAGTTACAAATTTCTTTTCAATAACTCTTTAATTATAATTACAGCTGAAAATACAAAAACATTGTCTCAATTAAAAATCTATTGCACGTCAAGGGAAAACAAAATATATCCAATAATGAGACGCTAACGTGAACTACAAGAATCAATCAACCTTCTTCAACACTAATCCTGTCAAGACTTATCAATTGGGTTCATTTTATGAACACACCCGATAAGCAAACATGCAAATCAGGTCAACATAATTAACAATGCTGGTATGAGTAGCCCTAAAATACAAAATATACTTATACATATATATACACAATAAATAAGGCAGTTAGTTCCTCCACCGAGGTGCCTTAACTTCTAACGAATAATACCAAATTTTTAAATACAATAATTAAGGCAGGTAGTTCCTCCACTGAGGTGCCTTAGGTTCAAACCGTACTAGATCAACTGTATTTAATAATAAAATAACAAAACTAAAACTTACTCTATACTTACACTGGTGTAAGCCTAATCACAGAGTGGGTCACACCTGCATAAATAATCAATTCAACCCACCCTTCTGCAAAACCATTGTGAGTGCAACCTAAATTACCATAAATCATTTATTAGAGATTTAACGTACACTTTGATATATCATCACAATCATTGTTTAGAGTTTCTTCAAGTGTCTCTAGAATCACGTTGTCTCTATGCTTTACCTAGTTTCCTTGGCTACCACAATCGCTTCCCAACGCCGAACATGTACATCCACATGCCTCCCCTCACATAATGAACCACTCTGTGCGTAGTTACCCTAAGCGGGAAATCGCATACCAGGTAACCCTCACACGAACACCATTATGTGGGTACTGCCACTATTCGGCACATAATATCGCGCGTCTTGTTCTAATTTTGCGAACGAGATAATCAAGCCACTATTCGGCTATGATTGCCCAACAAATGAGTCAATCAACATCTTATATATACACCCTATACAAGGGCCAATCATATCACATACGCCCATCACAAGGGCCAAATCACATGAGTTGTGGTAGCTAGGTTCTAGGATTTTCGTTACGTAAGTTATTCAGGTGTCATACATTAGTATCTCATAACCATTTCACTTTATCACGTGCATGTCAAATAAATTATTGCACTAAGCCACAATATTTAGAAATATCTCAATACATCTCATAACAACTTTCATTCTTTCACGTGCCAAATAAATTATTGCACTAAGCCATAATTCCGTGGGAAATATCCACAAATATTATACCATCTCATAGTAGCATCTCACAGATTTAAGAATGGAGCATTTATATTTATTTTTCAAAAATATCACATTTAATATACATCCTAACATGTTATATCAGTTAACAGAACAACAATTTCAACATACCACATAATGTCACCATTACTCCAAACATATCACAAAACACTTTTATAACATTTTAGAAATATCAGGTCTCCTGAACTTTAATCTCGTCACGTGTCAAAAATAGCACAATATCAACGTCAAATCTTTCTTAGATAATGACAAACAGTTTATATAGGCCTCCACAGCATGCTACCATTGGATTAGTCCATAAAATTTACAACATAAAAAGTAACGTAAATAAACAGTCAATAGTCCACAATCAAGGCCCAAAACCAAAATCCAAGAGTGTAAACATTTAAAGACCCAATTGGATCTATTTTAAGTTATATGGACCGGCCCAAAACAAAATTTGAAACTGTCCCAAAGAAACCAACTAATTTGGTTTCGGCCCAAAGAAACAAACAAACTCTAACCAAAGCCATGATAGGGTTATATACTAAAAACATTACTTTTGTATTAACTCCAATTCTTGATTTTTTGAATGAAAATCATATGGGAAAATGTTATGCATATTATATATGTTATTAGTTATATGCATGCATCTAATACTTTATGTTATAGATGATATGGTGTGTGGTGACACACATAAGATCAAATCATCAGTACCTTATAAAGTATAAGTAAACGTTTATAACCTAGATAGATTTGGACAAACCATTAGTACGGTTGTAGTATAATTTGGTATTAGTCTATCTTGATTACAAGATTACACTAGTACACTTTGTGTGTATTGAACATGACCAAGTGAGGTTGTTTCTCTTTATCCTGACTATATAAGAGAACAAACACCTCTGTTATTATGGAAGCTTGTCCTCTTAATCCGAATATAATAATGGGCACTTACGTGCATTGTACATAGCTTTAAATCATCAATGAGTGAGATTTATTTATGAATCAACAAACTCGATGGATTGGGTAATGACATTGTATGTAAGGTGTGCTGTTGATTATAGAAGGAATCCGTGACCAGCAGGAAGTCGGGTTGATGATGTCCCCTTGAGGAGCTCATAAGGATTGTCATGTAAACACTGCAGGTGGATTTAATCCGACATGACAATGAGGTTGAGTGGTACTACTCAAGGACATAAGAAGTTGATTAATGTAGTTGTCAGTAACTTGACTTAATCAACGGGCATTCGATATCTTAACACGGGGAGATCAACAAGCATATAATATGGAGCCCATAAACGTTATACACATAATTTGGGATTAGGGCGGTAGTGCAATGATAAGAGCCCAAAACTGTAGTTTTAACCCCTTAACCATCATACTTTTAGACCAATTATGTGAGTAATAATTAAGAGTTAACACTGATTACGTGTTTTTATGCATTTCAGGCTTCAAAGTCCATTATGTACAGAAATGTGCCACTTTAGTGAGATAAAGGAGCAAAGGTCGGTTACTAAGGAGTTCCGTGATTAAAGGCCAAGATTCAAGAAGATAAAGCCTTTCTAAAGCCCAGTCAAAAGCTGAAAAGTCGACGCGGGCGTAAAATGAAGACACAAGTCGATTAGAACTTCCGAAGGCCGTATCTTTGGACTCAGACCTCGGAATGGGGCCTACCTTATGTCAAAACGACCGGCTCGGAAAGAGCTTTCCAATGGTCTAAGCCTTGACCCAATAAAAGGAGCAGAAGTGGACGAAACGTCTGTTGAAGCCAACTATAGCTGAAGAGGCCTTTTTGGACTGAAAGAATTGGGTTTTTGGCCTGATTCTCTGGCCCAAAACATGGCTCCAAGTCCATGCACAATTTTTGGATCTGAATGTATAAAAACCAAAGCTTCACTCTTTGTTAATGGTAGATAGTTAGACCTAGATTAGAATTAGATTAGTTAGCCTCCATTAATGAGTTTTAGAACTTAGTTTTAGAATTTCATTTCTTGTTTTAGATTAATTTCTTGAATCATTGAATATCATTCATTAGATAAATAAAATAGTTATTATTCTTGTCATTTTGATTTTTTGTTATTTCAATCTATTAGATATAGTTTTAATTATTGTTGGTTACCATTTCTTAGTTGTTAATTAGAATCTAATTATTGTTTAATTTAGATTAGTAAATTTCGAATCTTGATATTATGTTTAGTTTAGATTCATATGGAAATGATTGCGGAATGATTCTCGGCTAAACCTCCATTAGAGGGGGTTGAGAAGCCTTGATGAAAGCTTGATTTCGATTATTGTAGAGTCGTCGTAATTTCTATTCCACTCTAGAAACGATTAATTCGCCATGAGAATGGGTTTAATCGTTCACATGCTAGTTATGAATTGGTAGAAATGTCATGTGTAATTAGGGATTAGGAAGAACCAATTGTTCTCACAAGTAGCATTTCAATTCGGATTCTGACGATTAAATGGATTAGTGAGTTAAGTTGAGTTAAGGTGGAATCAATCCCCCCTAATTCCTTATTATAGAATCAACATAGTATTTCCATCGTTGAATCAATTATAGTTTGTATCTTGTGGGTAGTTGCATCGTAGTATAATTCCCCCTCGTAAAACTCTCATTAGACTTAAGACCGACAAATTAGACTATAAAACATTCCATGCTAGAGCACTAGGAGTGGAACGAATTTGTTACTCCACTCTATTTCGATAGAATTGAGAGTAGAAACTTTGATAAATATAGACACAAAATTTAGTTTTAGTTTACTTACGTTTTGAGTTTATCGTTCATTTCGTAGGTAGACTATTCATTTGATAAACGATAAAATTGATTAGTCTACCTACGAAATGAACGATGAACTCAAAACGTAAGTAAACTAAAACTAATTTACGTGTCTATATTTATCAAAGATATTTGTTTTCTACTCTCGAATCTATTGAAATAGAGTGGAGTCACAAATTCGTTCCACTCCTAGTGCTCTAGCATGGAATGTTTTCTAATCTAATTAGTCGGTCTTAAGTCTAATGAGAGCTTTACGAAGGGGAATTATACTACGTTGCAATATGAAAAACAATATGTTGAATGTCACTACGAAATATATGGAAATAGTAATGTTCTTGAATCTAGATAAAGAATTAGAGGGGTATTAAATCCACCTCGAATCCAACTTAATCACCTAGAAGAGACTGTTGTAATCCAATTCTTACGTTCTTACGGTAAGAATTGCTCGTTCTAATCTCTAATTAACATGGTATTTCTACCAATTATAACTAGCATGTGAGGTCGTCCACCCATTCTCACGGTGAAACACGACCTTCTAGAATGGAATAGACTCTACAACGCTTCTACACTATACAACTAAGTTTTCATCAAGGCTTCATCAACCACTCTAATGGAGGTTTTAGCCTTGATTCATCAAACCATCATTTCCCATTGAAATTGAATACAACATATTACAAAGATTCTAACTTTATGAAATTTAACTAAACAATAATCGAAATCTAATTAATAACTAAGAATTGAATGATAACAAGAATTGAAATTAGATCTAATAAATTGTAAATGACAAAAATCGAAATTGAATAATAATAACTATTTTATTTATCTAATTAAATGATGAACAATCATTCAAGGAATTAAATAAAAACAAGATATGAAACTAATTAAATTAAACTAATTAAATCTAAGGAAAACTAGATCTAGAATTAATTAATGGAGGCTACTAATCTAATCTTTAATCTAGGTCTAACTATCTACCATTAACAAAGAGTGAAGCTTTGGTTTTTATACATTCAGATCCAAACATCGTGCATGGGCTTGGAGCCAGGTTTTGGGCCAGAGAATCAGGCCCAAAACCCAATTCTTTCAGTCCAAAAAGGCCTCTTCAACTGCAGTTGGCTTCAACAGAATTTTCATCATATTCTGCTAGTCTGATTGGGTCAAGGCTTAGACCATTGGAAAGTTCTTTCCGAGCCGGTCGTTTTGACATAAGGTAGGCCCCATTCTGAGGTCTGAGTCCAAAGATACGGCCTTCGAAGTTCTGCTGACTTGTGTGTTGTTTCTGCCCGCGTCGACTTTTCAGCTTTTGACCGGGCTTTAGAAAGGCTTTATCTTCTTGAATCTTTGCCTTTAATCACAGAACTCCTTAGTAACCAACCTTTGCTCCTTTATCTCGCTAAAGTGGCACATTTTTGCACATAATGGACTTTGAAGCCTGAAATGCATAAAAACACGTAATCAGTGTTAACTCTTAATTATTACTCACATAATTGGTCTAAAAATATGATTATTAAGGGGTTAAAACTACAGTTTTGGGCTCTTATCAAACCACCCCCAAACAGCATTTTGCTTGTCCTCAAGCAAAGATGAGAAATTAGAATATGTGACCAAAAATGGAGTTCTATCTACTCGTTTATTTGAGTGAATTGCATTGCATTGACCATATGCAACAAGGCCTTAAACCACTAGGAATTCTCTAGTGGACGAGTTATAGTCTCGTGAGAGTGTTCCAGTGAAGGTACTCACAAACTTCATCTATACTACAACGACTAAGAAATAAAACTATTGTTTCCTTATTCATGCTCTAAATTAACTATACCTCTCACTAGCAATGCATATAGAGTAATCAAGTCGAAACCCTAAGCTAATATATGCATAATAATCAATCATCTACTTAATAATAAACATATATACAATGAGTAATGCTATGAAATGTAGTAACAGTCCGTTTAAAAACTTTGGAATAAGCGTCCTTAAGTAGGTTCTCACATAAAAGTCAAGACAAAACAACTCGATTTTTCTACTCAAGTTTTGCTACTCCAATTAATGCAGTGGGCATACTTTACCTTACAATCTCAATGACACACAAGGAAGCCGAAGTTGATCAAACACATCTCCACTTACTATCCCACTAACCTATTCCTAATTGAGCTAGAGGTCTTTATTAGGTGTTGGGGATTAGGAGATGGTTTAAGAAGGAAGGAAATGGATATTCAAAAGGGACAAGTCTGAGATAATAGAGTCTTCATATTATGTAACTAGAAAAACCTTGTTATTTACTTTTGCTTCTACACTTTGTTTCCATCCTTAGCCATATTTTTTTTTTTTTTTTCTTTGGCTTTTTGACTCCTTTTATTCTATTTTTTTTGAGTTTTTATTTTATTTATATTTATATTTTTCTTTTCTTTGGATGGAAACTTCTTTTCTTTATTTTCCTCAAGCAATTAACTAACTTTTGTTTACACGGGTTTTTCTTCTTCTTTCTTCCTTATTCTATTCTCAAAGCTTATCTAAATTGGGTAGGTTGAATTTTTTATTTTATTTTATTTTGTTTTGTTTTGTAACAGGGGTAAAAGGATTTGTGGTTTATGAAAGGGCTAATAAAAGGCTCGATTAGGGCCAAGCGGAAAATATACTTAGGTCGAATTTCTAGCTATATCGATCCAAAAGGGCCTAAATTCTCTCTTAGGACATGGTATAGTGGTCAAGCAAGTGGGCGTGTGATTTCTCTATTCGAATATACTTCTCCCTTCTCATTTCTCAAATGTTTCACTCATATAAAGGCTTTAGGGCTATATTCTCACAGATTTGTAGAATCTCTAGCCTAGATTTCAGAAACTTAATCGCCAAATAATCATAGATACTTATGTAATATATTTATAGATAGATGCAAAGATTATTACCTACATATTAACCTAAGTTTCTAAAACTATTCTAATGCAAAAGCTACGTGAGACTTCTAGATTATTAAGAGCATAGAGAAAGAAACAATACCAATATTCCTAAGTGTATAGCATAAACTTTTTATTTTATTTTTATTTTTTATTTTTATTTTTTTAAGACAAATAATACGTAATATACAACCTAATATGTGCTTAACATTTACATCGTGTTTATACCACCCCCCAAACAATTTGGGAGAAGGGGGTTCATGAAACATTTCAATAGCACAATTAAATTATGTAACTAACTAATTTTTATAATTTTTAACATTTTATAAACAAAAGTGCATAATTTACATCTTAAAAGTGTCTAATTTTTGCAAATATTTCTATCCCACCCCAAACAATCGAGCGCTTTGTCCTCAAAGTGTAAAGAGATAAGGAAAGAATTTACCATAGAAACGTGGCAAAAATTGGCGATTACCTCTAAAAATATTGTAAAGATGATATGATAATATGAAGCACAATTAAATCGTGCGTACTAACTAACACAAACTCTCTTTGGAGTAAACATGACAGGGCTTAGGGTGGCAACAAGATTTGAAATGAATACCAAAATACGCCACCCCAAACAAAATTGGAAAACTCTTTTAAGTTTGAAATTTTTGTTTGGCCTATACTCTAGAAAGTTGGTATTGTCACGAAAACTTGGGTCTTTTAAAGTCGATTCTCTAGACTTATCTAAACATATGTATGAATATGCAGGTTTATCATATATCAACAACCTAAAATAGTTGTGGATCGCTCCATAAATAAATATCATGAAAAACATATCCAAACACAATCAAGCACCAAGATTTCCTACTACGACGCCTTCCTAGTGGAATGAAAAGTCGGATAGACCTATAACATAACCGAGCATGCACCTTATGTTTCATCTTTGAACGAGAGGGTGTCCTAGTGAATAAGTGTGGAAAAGTGAATGGTTGTGGAAAATATGGTGGATTGGGATAAGTTTTAGAGGAAAGCATGAAAAAATGAGGATGTGGGTTTAGCACAAAACTCATTCATGGTGTAGTTAGGGGACCTGCCTCAAGTCTGAAAATGAAGGTGTCAAGTGGTTTATCCTTGGGAAGTATTTGTTTATTAGGTGGATTTAAAAATCATGAAGCACGGAGAAAACTAAAGGATCGAGTGCAAACTTCGAGGTTCCTTTGAAAAGGTGGAGGCGGGGAATATTGGTGATGGAAGGTGAATGATTCTCACCTAGAGCTCTCAAGTCCATATCATCGAAATCTTGATATATGCAATACATTCCTCAATAGGTGGGTCAAAAGGATCAACTGGGATAGAGATTGAAAAATTCATCTTCCGTCATAGCATCAAGGGATGAATGGTTGTTGGCAAGGGGACTCGCGAAGTGGTAAAGAAGCGGTGCAAAAGAGTTCGCGAGAATTCTTCTTCGATTTAGCCTACTACCGAGGAGTCATTGTTAAAAGTCGGAATTTCGAAGGAAAGGAATTTGTTAATCTATTTCTCTGAAACATGTTTTTGAAGTAATCTTGAGCTAAGCTCTCGATCATGCTAACCTCGCCATTTGCGAGGAGGAATCGGATATCTTGTGTCCTCGTTTTGAAAACATTTACCTCAACGGAAAGATGGCCAAAAGACAAGGACATCGAACCATTCTGGCGGTTTATGAGCCGCCGCGTTGGCGCCAAGAAGGACGCCAAAATGATAGGTACGAAGTCGTTAGTGACTTACGTTAATGTCGAGGATAACGAAGTCGGTTTGGGTAGTAAAATTTTGGACTTTAACCAAAGACGTTTTCAACCACACCCTTAGGATACTTAATAGACCGATCGACTAATTGCCATGTCATTTTAGTAGGTTGCATCTCCTCTAGACCTATTTGTTTATACAAATAAAACTTGAGTAAGTTAACACTAGCCCCCAGTGTCTAGTAAGCGGTCGTCGTGTGAGAATCTCCTAAGGTGCATTGTCTGATGGGGCGACCGGTCCTTGTACTTAACAATTCCATTATCTTCGGATAAAGTTGGGAACTGCTCAGCCAGAAAGGCGTCTTTAGGTATGTTGGTCTTACGCCTAGTAGTGCACAACCCTTAAGAAACTTAAGCGTGGTTAGGTAGCTTTTTATAGCTTCGAGAAAAGGAAGGTTTATCGTTAGATTTTTGAAAACGTTCTAATCTCCTCAAAGTTAGTATCCCCGGTTAGCATGGCTAATTTTCGAGGGAACGGTGGTTTCACTCTATATTTAGCGATGGCTCGACTTGATGTGTAACCTTGGCTTTACGTTTCTTAGGTTGTGGTTTAACCGGGTACCTCTACGGTGGTAGGTTCTTCGGTTTCTATTTCGGTATCTAGTTCGATATCCGTGTAGGAGTAATCTTGATGGGGTAACTATAGGCATAGTTACTTTGTTATCAACCACTCTTCCGAACGAAGAGTGGTGATGGCATTTAGTCGACCTCACGGATGTAGTTTCCGTACTAGTATTACCGCTACACCTCAAAAAGTCGCGGTTTGTTTGTTCTAGGTTGGGTATCGCCAACGAAACACGCCTTTGGTTGGGCTTTCTCTTGGGCTACTGTTGGTTTAAATTATTTCGGTTTGTAGAATGTGTTGGTTAGATTGAGCCATGGTTTGGAAAAGTTGTTGGCTCACTTGTATGAAGGTGTCAAGACGATCCGGTTGTGTGGGTGTAGTAGTCACGGGTGGTGTATTTGAATGAACTATCTCGCTTGATTATTTATGGGCGGATTGTGATAGTTATTATTTACCGAACGATACCTCTATTAGCATTATAATTATTATAACTACATTGACCTTGTGTTTGACTTTGTCGAGGTTGCACTTGGTTGTTATAATTATTATAATTACCGATCCGTCCTTGTTGTGGTGGAGCTTTGTTATAACTGTGCGTTGGCCTAACATATTGATTATTATACTCTGTAGGTGTGAATTGTTGGTTAATTTTCCAAACGAAGTTGGGATTTTGTTTCCAAAGGGGCGTTAGGTTCACTATTAATGGAACAAGAATGTTCATAGGCTATAGGACGATTAAAGTCGGGATGCTCGGGACTTCAACAAAACTACATGGATTTGAATTTACATTCATTACGGGGATAGGCTTTTGTTGTGTAAATGGCCTCTTCCTTTTTTGTGAGGGATTCAATTAGAGTTTTAAGCTCAGGATCTGATTTAACCTCAAACATCTTTGGTAGCCTTAACTGTTGAAGAAGAACTAGCGGAGCGGAGTAATCGTCACTACCCCCCATTATTATTAAGCTTTAGTCCGATCTTCCAAAAATTTATATGCCTCGAGGATCCTTTACTTAGGAAACTACCCCATTCATTATGTCTAGGACTTCTTTATGGTGGTGTAGAAGTCCTTTGAAAAGGCGAACTAACGTGTCTTTTGCTAGGTGATGGTGTGGACACTCTATAAGGAGCTCGATTGAAATGATTCCAAGCCTCACGAAAATGATTCATGAGGATTACGTGAAAAGAAGTGAATCTTGGAAAGCATTTCATCCGTCTTAAGGGTGGGTAAAATGTTCCATAAACAAATGAACAAGTTTGGCCCACGAGTCCATAGAATTAAAGCGCCAGCAGCCAACCAAGAGGCCTTATCGCCTAAGGTGAAAGGGAATACCCTCAATTTAATTTGTTTCGCACCAACCGTAGGATGGTGGAATGTTATAAGGACTTGTTCAATCCTACGATGTAATGCGATAAGGTTTTCATGGTCTAAACCATGAAAAGCGGGTAACAAATTAAATATACTTGGGGGATGCGGAAATCCCCATCGGGTTTGCTAAAACGATGCAAGATTTAGGGCTATCGCCAAGGCTTTATAAAAGTCGAGAGAGAGTCTCTCTTTCTTCATCCATAATATCGGTGGTGTGTGTGAAATAGTAGCTAGAGGTGTAGTGGGTGGGAAACTAGATAGACTTGTTTGTTGACGTTGCCGTAATTACGTTAGTTGTTTTCTTCGACTAGACCTTAATCTCATGCAAGACTAAGTCGAACTTAACTAAACATGCAACACTCCAAACAATTCTGATATACTAGTAGAAACCTCTAACTGGAGATGCGAGGTGTGGAAGAAAGGAATACCTGATTGCGTCCTTGCTTCGCTTATGAATAATGTCTTGTTTACGCGTGTTCAATGTAAATAACAAGTTAGAACACTGAAAAATTTAAAAATCGAAGTTTGAAACAAACCTGTTGAAATCCGGGATATTTGGCTTAGGGCACAAAATTCGCGCGAGAGGCTTTGTCGCTCCTTTGTTCTCAGAATTTAGCGGTCGCTTCGTGGGTCCAAAGAAGTTAGGGCGGTCGCGCTTCGGTGTGGGCGGTCGCTCCGCGTTCCAAGAATCGAGCGGCTGGTCGCTTCGGTATGGGCGCCGAGTCACGCCCGTTTCCAAGAACTTAGCGGTCGTCGCTCTTTTTATGCTGCGTGATGCGTAATTTCTCGAACTTTTCAATGTTCAATGAAATAGATAACCACAGTATGAATCAAACAAGGGTGGGTGGGTTTAATGGGACTTAAAAATGACTAATTCTACTATGAAAACAATGCTAAGGTGAACTAAGATGGCAGCGGCGCCATTTGATAAACAAAAAAAATGATAGAGTTTACCTACGAAATGAACGATGAAACTCAAAACGTAAGTAAACTAAACTAATTTTATGGGAAGCAATCAAATTTTACGTAAGAAAACAAATATCTTTGATAAATATAGACACGTAAATTAGTTTTAGTTTACTTACGTTTTTAGTTCATCGTTCATTTCGTAGGTAAACTCTATCAGTTTTTTTGTTTATCAAATGGCCGCCGCCATCTTAGTTGCACTTTAGCATTGTTTTCATAGTAGAATTAGTCATTTTAAGTCCCATTAAACCCACCCACCCTTTGTTTGATTCATACCGCGGGTTATTCATTTCAGCGCTGAAAAATTCCGCTAAAAATTACATCGAGCGCATCACGCTTATAAGGAGCACCTACTCTGCTTCTCTACAACAACACAAGCGCCACCCATCATACCGAAGCCACCCGCTTAACTTATCGAACACGGAGCGGACCGCCAAGGCTTCTATGCGCGAAATTTTTTGCACTGCTCTAAGCAAAATTTTTCGGATTTCTACAGTTTGTTTCAACTTTGATTTTTAAGTTTTTCAGTGTTCTAACTTGTTAATTACAATCAACACGCCAGAAACAAGACGCTATTCATAAGCTTAAGCAAGGACGCCATCGTATTCCTTTCTTCCATACCTCGTGATCTCCGCTAGAGGTTCATACTAATATATCAAGATTGTTTGGATTGTTGTCGTGTTTAGACTTAGACTTGCATGAGATTAAGGTCCGGTCGAGAAAACACCGAACGTAATTAACCGCCAACGCCAACAAACAAATCTATCGAAAGTATACCAATCACTACACCTCTAACTACTATCCCACCAACCACACCGACACAATGGCTGAAGAAAGAGAGACTCCTCTCTCTCCGACTTTTACAAAGCCTTGAGCGATAGCCCTAAATCTTGCATCGCTCTAGCGTAATCTGGGGGGATTTTCGAATTCCCCAAATATATTTAATTTGTTACCCGCTTTTCATGGTTTAGACCATGAAAACCTTATCACACATTAGCGAGGGATTGAACAAGTCCTTATAACATTCCACCATCCTACGGTTGGTGCGAACAAATTAAATTGAGGGTATTCCCTTTCACCTTAGCCGATAAGGCGTGTCTTGGTTAACTCCGCCCAAGCCTTAATTCTCGTGGACTTATGGGCCAAACTTGTTCAAATTTGTTTATGGAACATTTTTACCCACCCCTTAAGACGGATGAAATGCTTTCCAAGATTCACTTCTTCGGCTTAATCCTCATGAATCATTTTCGAGGCTTGGAATCGCTTCACCGATCTCCTTATAGAGTGTCCACACTATCACCTAGCAAAAGACACGCTAGTTCGTGTTTTTTCAAAGGACTTCTACACCACCATAAAGAAGTCCTAGACATAATGAATGGGGTAGTTTCCTAATAAAGGAGCCTCGTGAGGCATATAAATTTTTGGAAGATCGACTTAGCGTAATAATAATTGGGGGTAGTGACGATTACTCCCCGCCCGCTAGTTCTTCTTCAACGCTTAAGGCTACCAAGATGTTTGAGGTTAAATCAGATCCCGAGCTAAAACTCTAATTGAATCCCTCACAAAAAGGTAGAGGCCATTTCTGTACAACAAAAGCCTATCCCCGAATGAATGTAAATTCAAATCCATGTAGTTTCTGGTTGAGTCCCGAAAGCATCCCGACTCCCATCGTCCCTATAGCCTATGAACATTCTTGTTCCATTAATAGTGAACCTAACGCCCCTTGGAGACAAAATCCCAACTACAGTTGGAGAAATAACCAACAAGTCACACCTATAGGGTACAATAATCAATATGTTAGGCCAACACACAATTATAACCTAGCTCCACCACAACAAGGACAGGATCAGGGTAATTATAATAATTATAACAACCAAGTGCAACCTCGACAAAGTCAAGCACAAGGTCAATGTAGTTATAATAATTATAATGCTAATAGAGGTATCGTTCCGGTAAATAATAACTATCACAATCCGCCCATAAATAATCAACGCGAGATAGTTCCAAATACACACCACCCGCGACTACTACACCCACACAACCGATCGCCTTGACACCTTCATACAAGTGAGCCAACAACTTTTCCAAACCATGGCTCAATCTAACCAACACATTCTACAATCTGCTAATAATTTAAACCAACAGTTAGCCCAAGAGAAAGCCCAACCAAAAGGCGTGTTTCCGGGCCAAGCGATACCCAACCCTAGAATAGCAAACACAGCCTTTGAGGTAGACGGTAATACTAGTACTGAAAACTACATCCGTAGGTCAGCTAAATGCCATCACCACTCTCTCGTTCTGGAAGAGTGGTTGATAACAAAGTAACTATGCCTATAGTTACCCCATCAAGATTCCTACACCGGATATCGAACTAGATACCGAAATAGAAATCAAGAACCTACCACCGTAGAGGTACCAGCTTAAATCACAACCTAAGAAACAGAAAGCCAAGGTTACACATCAAGTCGAGCCATACGCTAAATATAGAGCAAAACCACCGTTCCCTCAGAAATTAGCCATGCTAACCAGGGATACTAACTTTGAGGAGATTAGGAACGTTTTCAAAAATCTAACGATAAACCTTCCTTTTCTCGGCTATAAAAAGCTACCTAACCACGCTTAAGTTTCTTAAGGAGTTGTGCACTACTAGGCGTAAGACCAACATACCTAAAGATGCCTTTCTAACCCAACAGCTCCCAACTTTATCCTAAAATAATGGAATTGTTAAGTACAAGGACCCCGGTCGCCCTATCAGATAATGCACCTTTTAGAGATTCTCACATGACGACCGCGCTACTAGACTTGGGGGCTAGTGTTAACTTACTCCCGTTTTATTTGTATAAACAAATAGGTCTAGAGGAGATGCAACCTACTAAAATGACATTGCAATTAGCTGATTGGTCTATTAAATATCCTAAGGGTGTGGTTGAAAACGTGCTGGTTAAAGTCCAAAATTTTTACTACCCAGAAGTCACTAACGACTCTGTACCTATCATTTTAGGGCGTCCCTTCTTGGCTACTGCCAACGCTCTTATAAACTGCTGCGATGGTTCGATGTCCTTGTCCTTTGGCCATCTTTCATTGAGGTAAATGTTTTTAAAAACGAGGACACAAGATCCCGATTCCTCTACAAATGGCGAGGTTAGCATGATCGAGAGCTTAGCTCAAGATTACTTCAAAACATGTTTTCGAGAAACAGATTAACAAATTCCTTTCCTTCGAAATTCGACTTTAACAATAACTCCCCGGTAGTAGACGAAATCGAGAAGAATTCTCTGCACTCTTTTGCACCGCTTCTTTACCACTTTCGAGTCCCCCTTGCCAACAACCATTCATCCCTTGATGCTATGACGGAAGATGAATTTTTCAATCTCTATCCCAGTGATCCTTTTGACCCACCTATTAAGGAATGTCTTGCATATATCAAGATTTTTGATGATATGGACTTGAGAGCTCTAGCTGAGAATCATTCACCTTCCATCACCAATATTCCCCACCCTCCACCTTTTCAAAGGAACCTCGAGTTTGCACTCGATCCTTTAGTTTCTCCTATGCTTCATGATTTTTTAAATCCACCTAGTAAACAAATACTTACCAAGGATAAACCACTTGACACCTTCATTTTCAGACTTGAGACAGTCCCTAACTACACCATGAATGAGTTTTGTGCTAAACCCACACCCTCATTTTTTCCATGCTTTCCCTCTAAAACTTATCCCAATCCACCATATTTTCCACAACCATTCACTTTTCCACACTTGTTCACTAGGACACCCTCTCGTTCAAAGATGAAACATAAGGTGCATGCTCTCGGTTTATGTTATAGGTCTATCCGACTTCGCTTTCATTCCACTAGGCTGCGTCGTAGGAAATCTTGGTGCTTGATTGTGTTTGGATATGTTTTCTGTGATATTTATTTATGGAACGATCCACAACTATTTCAGTTGTTGATATATGATAAACTGCATATTCATACATATGTTTAGATAAGTCTAGGGAATCTGACTTTAAAAGACCCAAGTTTTCGTACAATGCCAACTTTCTGGAGTATAGGCCAAACAAAATTTTCAAACTTAAAAAGAGTTTTCCAATTTTGTTTGGGGGTGGCGTATTTTGGTATTCGTTTCAAATCTTGTTGCCACCCTAAGCCTGTCATGTTTACTCCAGTAGAGTTTGTGTTAGTTAGTACGTAGCAGTTTAATTGTGCTTCATATTATCATATTATCTTTACAATATTTCTCATTATGTGCATCGCCAATTTTTGCCACATTTCTATGGTAAATTCTTTCCTTATCTCTTTACACTTTGAGGACAAAGCGTTCGATTGTTTGGGGGTGGGATAGAAATATTACAAAAATTAGACACTTTTAGGATGTAAATTACGCACTTTTATTTTTAAAAGGTTAAAAATTATAAAAATTAGTTAGTTACATAATTTAATTGTGCTATTGAATTGTTTCTTGAACCCCCTTCTCCCAAATTGTTTGGGGGTGGTATAGAAACACTATGTAAATGTTAAGCATATATTAGGTTGTATATTACGTATTATTTGTCTTAAAAATAATAAAAATAAAAATTAAAAGTTTAGGCTATACACTTAGGAATATTGGTATTGTTTCTTTCTCTATGCTCTTAACAATCTAGAAGTCTCACGTAGCTTTTGCATTAGAATAATTTTTAGAAACTTAGGTTAATATGTAGGTAATAATCTTTGTATCTATCTATAAATATATTACATGAGTATCTATGATTGTTAGCAGTAAGTTTCTGAAATCTAGGCTAGAGTACTTATTCTACAAATCCCGTGAGAATATAGCCTAAAGCCTTATAAGAGTGAACCATTTGAGGAATGACACAAGGGAGAAGTAAAATCCGGATAGAGAAATCACACGTCCACTTGCTTGATCACTAAACCATATCCCAAGCGAGAATTTAGGCCCTCTTTGGATCGATATAGCCAGAAATTCAAACCTATGAATTATTTTCCGCTAGTCGCCCCTCTGAGCCTTTCTTTAGCCTTTCATAAACCACAAATCCTTTACCCCTGTTACAAAACAAAACAAAATAAAAAAAAAATCAACCTACCCAATTTAGAATAAGTCTGAGAATAAAATGAGGAAGAAAGAAGAAGAGAAAAACCTGTGTAAACAAAAATTAGTTAGTTGCTTCAGAAAATAAAGAAAAGAAGTTTTCATTCAAATAAAAGAAAAATAAAAATAGAAATAAAATAAAAACTCCAAAAAATAGAATAAAAGGAGTCAAAAGCCAAAGAAAAAGAGAAAAAATATGGCTAAGGATGGAAACAAAGTGTAGAAGCAAAAGTAAATAACAAGGTTTTCTCTAGTTACATAATATGAAGACTCTATTATCTCAGATTTGTCCTTTTTGAATATCTATTTCCTTCCTTCTTAAACCATCTCCTAATCCCCGAAACACCTAATAAAGACCTCTAGCTCAATTAGGAATAGGTTAGTGTGATAGTAAGTGGCAGATGTGTTTGATCGACTCGCTTCCTTGTGTGTCATTGAGATTGTAAGGTAAAGTGTGCCCACTGCACTAGAGTAAATGAAACTTGAGTGGAAAAATCAGAGTGTTGATCTTGACTATTATTGTGAGAACCTACTTAAGGACGCTATTCCGAGTTTCAGAAATGGACCTGCTATTGCATTTCATAGTATTACTCATTGTATATATGTTTATTGTAGATGATTGATTATTATGCATATATTAGCTTAGGTTTTGACTTGGTTATTCTTGGTCATAGCTAGTGAGATGTATAGATAATTTGGAGCATGAATAAGGAAACAATAGTTTTCTTTCTTAGTCGTTGTAGTATAGATGAAGTTTGTGAGTACCTTCACACGGAAAACTCTCACGAGGTTATAACTCGTCCACTAGGAATTCCTAGTGGTTTAAGCGCCTTGTTGCATATGGTCAATGCAATCGCACTCAAATAAACGAGTAGATAGAACTCCATTTTTGGTCACTTATTCTAATTTCTCATCTTTGCTTGAGGACAAGCAAAATGCTGTTTGGGGG
Organism: Coptis chinensis; assembly: GCF_015680905.1. Taxonomy (NCBI): domain Eukaryota; kingdom Viridiplantae; phylum Streptophyta; class Magnoliopsida; order Ranunculales; family Ranunculaceae; genus Coptis; species Coptis chinensis. The sequence continues at coordinate 35,194,193 of NC_141459.1, forward strand.
TGGTTTGATAAGAGCCCAAAACTGTAGTTTTAACCCCTTAACCATCATACTTTTAGACCAATTATGTGAGTAATAATTAAAAGTTAACACCGATTACGTGTTTTTATGCATTTCAGGCTTCAAAGTCCATTATGTGCAGAAATGTGCCACTTTAGCGAGATAAAGGAGTAAAGATCGGTTACTAAGGAGTTCCGTGATTAAAGGCCAAGATTCAAGAAGATAAAGCCTTTCTAAAGCCCGGTGAAAAGCTGAAAAGTCGACGCGGACAGAAATATCACACAAATCAGTAGAACTTCCGAAGGCCGTATCTTTGGACTCAGACATCGGAATGGGGCCTACCTTATGTTAAAACGACCGGCTCGGAAAGAGCTTTCCAATGGTCCAAGCCTTGACCCAATCAGAGGAGAAAAAGTGGACGAAAAGTCTGTTGAAGCCAACTGCAGCTGAAGAGGCCTTTTTGGACTGAAAGAATTGGGTTTTGGGCCTGATTCTCTGGCCCAAAACATGGCTCCAAGCCCATGCACGATTTTTGGATCTGAATGTATAAAAACCAAAGCTTCACTCTTTTTTAATGCTAGATAGTTAGACCTAGATTAGAATTAGATTAGTTAGCCTCCATTAAAGAGTTTTAGAACTTAGTTTTAGAATTTCATTTCTTGTTTTAGATTAATTTCTTGAATCATTGAATATCATTCATTAGATAAATAAAATAGTTATTATTCTTGTCATTTCAATTTTTTGTTATTTCAATCTATTAGATCTAGTTTTAATTATTGTTGGTTACCATTTCTTAGTTGTTAATTAGAATCTAATTATTGTTTAATTTAGATTAGTAAATTTCGAATCTTGATATTATGTTTAGTTTAGATTCATATGGAAATGATTGCGGAATGATTCTCGGCTAAACCTCCATTAGAGGGGGTTGAGAAGCCTTGATGAAAGCATGATTCGATTATCGTAGAGTCGCCGTAATTTCTATTCCACTCTAGAAACGATTAATTAAGCCATGAGAATGGGTTTAATCGCTCATATGCTAGTTATGAATTGGTAGAAATGTCATGTGTAATTATGGATTAGGAAGAACCAATTGTTCTCGTAGTAGTTCAATTCGATTACTTAACGATTAAATCGTTAGTGAGTTAAGTTGAGTTAAGGTGGAATCAATCCCCCCTAATTCCTTATTATAGAATCAACATAGTATTTCCATCATTGAATCAATTATAGTTTGTATCTTGTGGGTAGTTGCATCGTAGTATAATTCCCCCTCGTAAAACTCTCATTAGACTTAAGACCGACAAATTAGACTATAAAACATTCCATGCTAGAGCACTAAGAGTGGAACGAATTTGTTACTCCACTCTATTTCGATAGAATTGAGAGTAGAAACTTTGATAAATATAGACACATAATTTAGTTTTAGTTTACTTACGTTTTGAGTTCATCGTTTATTTCGTAGGTAGACTATTCATTTTATCATTTATCATGCAACAATGGCCTTTAGTGGAATAAGCCATTTGTTGACGGATGTAGGCCGTGTGTTCTGGGCGAACATGGGAAGCCCAAGCCCATCAGAAGACCTAACCTTAATTTCTCCTAATGGTCCCTGTTGTAGCATATATAAAGAAACCCTTCTTTCCTGGCCAAGATACTGAGTGATTGCTCAAGCACAATTAGTCCCAAAATTAGGCCAAGAGAGAAAGAAGGGGCTGGTAGATCATTGCCCACACAACGTCCATTCCAAGATAGGAATACAACAGAAGATCAAGAGGTTGCTGATTCTTTGAGATATCACAGCTGATCAAAGGTATGATTTCTAAACAAAATAGTGAACACCTTTATTCCGCTGCGCATGGGTTTTCACGGTTTGTAGTCGATGACATGCAACCATAACGGATCCCATCTAACTTAATAGATTCCAATCCACTCAAACTTAATAGATTTAGTCCACTCAAACTAAACAGATCTGGTCCACTCAAACTCAATAGACCCAACTGAAGGCTAACCCAACATATCCAAACCAACTAAACAAACCTTAAGCCCAAAAGATCATAACCTGGCCCAAAGAAAACAAACCCATTGGCTTAGGCCGAAGCCCTAGCCCAACCAAACTAACAGGTCGTCTTCCTCCCTCACCAGCAGTTCTCCTCCACCACGTTCCAGCCACCACCACCTCTCCTCTTCCTCCCCTTTCAATCCAGCGGTTTTGGTCTTGGTGCAAAATCCTATAACTTTAATTAACGAAAAAACTCAAATTCATAACTTTCGAAATCACTCCCCCAAGCATAGATGTCGATCGACCGCCATTAACAAAATTTTCGGAACTTCACAGCACCCCTGCCAACCACCAAACACCCCTAACGGGTTAGGTTTTGATCCCCATCAAAACCAAACCTTTGGGTATACTCACACCACAATCCTCACTCCTCACAATCACGTCCGACGCCATTATTGCATTTTCAAAGCTTCAACACTATCCACCTAAATCAACCAACAACCCAAACAACAACATTATACACATTACACAAGTTCAAATCATATAGAGGACGATTCATTCTTTTGGGCTTGCGCCACCATTAACGGCTCATAAAGCTTCGACAGTTCAATTTCAATTTCAGAGTTTCAACAGAGTTTAACAATACAACAGGACGCAAAATAATAACAGGAGAATGAGCAGTAAAAATGGATGGAAACCTTGGACAGATATTAAAATTGTATGTATACACAAAATTGTAAAACTATAGATTCGATGAAATAGCAACATAACTACTCACCTCGTATTCTGCAGAAAACATATATATAATAGAACGCCAAAAATCTGATCCACAGCTAGATAAGAGGTGCACAAATCCGCCATGTCTCTGTTCTTTCTTTTAGTTAACTTGTCTAGTTCTAAGCAAAAACTTAGTTTTCTTAAAAATCCTCCATTTTTGATAAACCATCCCATTCTAAAGAATTCTCTGCCATATTTTACTTTAAGAAACTTTCCATATTTTCTCCCATAATTACGAAATTATTCTCTCCATGTTCCCTTATTAATAAAACCTCTACACCTTATTTTAAAACTTAAAAACTTTCCTATTAAATCATTTTCAAACCAAACAAACTATTTTCCCTCTTTTATCTTTCTATCAAAAAGTCAAGCCCACATTTACTAGCCCGTTAACCAAGAAATAAATATCAAATTCCGAAATGCTAAATGTTGTTATGAAATAATGTAAAAATAATGTGGGGTCTTATATTTATACACATCTCAAAAGAATCTCGTCCCGAGATTCGGAAATAAGGTAAACTATACGAACAAATAACGTTAGTTATTAAATTAGAACGTACTCAAGAATGTTCTGAGATTAAACTTAGGCAAGATAACATTGATATTAATTATTTTTAAATAATTCCAGAATATATGTCCTCATGCCATTACAAAATCTATTACAGTTTAACTGTCTATATTAAAACAAATTATTATTACTTAAACACAAGATAAATATATCATTTCTCATTAGTATGCAGTTTCTTGACACGTAGCAACCTCTACGAAAAATAATAATATTATACTTAAACAAATCAATAATGTGAGGTAAGTTCATCCCTGCATAAAACATTAGGGAGGTTTTTTTTTTTTCCATTATCATGCACAAAGAAAATTAGTGTCCTAATACACTTAAAACAAAAATCTTTTTTTTTTTTGTAAGTGGGTTGGAATTGTATTAATGACGAAAAGAAAAAGAAAAAAATGTACAGGTATAGAGTAGTAGAGAGTCCTCCCTAACTACTTCAATTCAAGCTCTATCAAACCTATAGTAGGCTAGATCCGGAACCTCCCATTTATATAGCCATGGGGGTTTTCCTTCACACAAAAAGCTGGTGTTGTTAACTAAGTTAATCCCATAATTTGCAGCCATATTAGTTGCCAAGTTAACCTCACGCCACGTGCTGGTAAAGGAGATCAAATTTAATTTGGTCTCGAGTATCCGCCATGTCGCTTTTAGTTACCAGGGTATGTTCTTGGTGTTGTAGGCAACAACAACAACTTTAGAATCAGACTCAACCCAGATAGCTGTATGTCCTTTGCTCACTGCTATTTCAATGCCTTCCAGTATCGCGATATATTCTGAAACATAGCTAGTTATCACACCAATGTTTCTGCAGTACACGAATTCAAAACTTCCACCTGAATTCCTTGCAGAGACACCCACAACAGTAGGTCCATGATTTCCTTTAGAAGCTCCATCAGTGTTGAGTTTAAGCACTCCATTATCAGGTAGAGTCCACCAGCACGGTTGGATTCTAGGTGCCCGTCTTCATTTCCTTTCAATGCCACAGTTGTTTAATACATCCTTGTCTTGCAAGTTGTTGAAGCTCTTTGAAAGTGAGGCAGTGGTTAACACCTGTGAGGTGACGAAAGACTTGCAGAACCTGAGGTTGCTCCGAAAATCTTCATGAAACACTTTGTTTCTATGTTTCCATAGACTGACAGCACCACCAAGGACAACAGATAGCCATAAATCTCGCAATCTAGGGCTTAGGCATGTTCCCATATTGATGGCCTCTGTGAAAGATGCAAAGGTTGCTTCAACCTGGAATTTATCTGCTATCCATTTCCAAAGGTCATGTGCAAAGGCACAATTCCATAACAAGTGATCCAAATCTTCACTATTACATTTGCACACACAACATCTAGATGCTATTCTTCACCGATTCTTGAGTGGCAGCACACTTTAAAACAAACATCACCCATGTCGTTGAAACTACAATAAAAATCTCAAACATTTTAATTAAGTGTACTCCCGTATCATATGAGTCAATCGAAAGGGAAACATCTAATTAAAATACAAACAATAATATGAACCAAGAATGTTCACTACCCTAAACACCAAATGTATCATCATCACCAACGCATAAATATTCTGCAACATGGTATCCCCATTTTTTTTCCTTTGTGTTCATATTATCAACAAAACGCATTAAAACACTCTTATCCAAAAAAAAAATTCATCAATTTCTTTTCTTCTCATGAATATATCAAAATTTATTTTCTTTTACTAGTAAACTATTTTTTTTTTTTACTAAACAAACAAATCAAGTTTCTCTTATTATCATGGATGACCATCTAAGCAATGGACATACTACATATTTCATAAGAAAATTTAAACAACACAACACATATAATTTATAATTTCATCAATGACAACTAATTATGATAAACCATGAGACTAAATGTGGTGAAAGAAAATATCGGCACACCAACGCACTTTAAGTAAACAATAATAAAATTAATTAGTTGGCAAAAGTTATAGAGAACGGATGAATTACACTAATTATTATGCATTTGAAATCTATTGAAATGTCACAGGATAGTTACAACCTCAAACAATAAAACTTTATATTTACTTTAGTCATGCTCTTATAAACCCTTTTATTCTATTATTTTATTATATCTATAAATGTTATTTTTTTGCATTATCAAATAAAATATTAAGGAACTCTAACTCAACTTTATGCAACTATAACTCATCAACATAAGAGGAAGATAAACAATCAAACATATAATACTCTCATTTAAGCAAGCAAAAATGAATCATTTAAAACTATATAAATCATAAACATTAAAACAACCATCGAATCCTAATTCATGCATGCAACTAGATCAAATATAACACGTATTCTAAAAATAATTTTTCATGTCCATCTATCAAAATTACATAGACTGAAACAAAACAATTAAGAAGAGATACTCGACGTTCATTGTTATTGTTACTATTACTAATTATTTTAAACAGTGAAAAGGTTCAAAAATTAATCTCCATATACAATGACAATTAAAATAAGATTTGCTACCGTATAACACGAATTTTTAAAATTTTAGGATAATATAAAACCACTTCTAGTATATCAACCACAACAAGTTACATTGGCATGAACAAAGTTCAATATATTAATTAAGAACAATAAATCCAAGACATATGTTTTAAAATACTTGAAGATGCAAAAATTAATGTGAAACTAATGTAACAATATTAATAAATCATGTCATAATTTATAACCACGAAACACACTTATAACACAAAATAAAAAAATCTGTTTGCTGTTGAAGTAAGATCATCATTATATTAAGACATCATCTACATAAATTCCAATATGGTTTATGACTACCAATTATCACAACTATTTTAATTAATCATTAATAACGCGGCATTAAGAAAACAACCTACATATGCATGTCTTATTGGTGAAACAATATTAATACATCATATACACACGGTAATAGTTCATCTATATACAATAATATAAGAAAGTGTATATACGCAAGTATACACATCTCAAAAGGAATACACATATTTTATTTTATTTTTTTTCCTATTTCTAACTAATCACATCTAACAAATTAATCTCTTATACTTTAAGACATTATTCATCTATTAAAATGTACGAGTGAGGTGAGATAGTTTCTCCAACACAGAGGCAATTAGTTCCTTACTTAGTACGTCACAAAGTCATCAGTTAATGCAGCCCATTCAATATAGATTAAAATATCACATTGTTTATTGAATAATAATATAACACTCAAATAAAAAGTTCACAAACATGTTGTCGTACTTAATCCATACTCCATGTGAAAAGGAACACCAACAATAAAACAACATTATAACAACACACATTGCTTTGGTAAAAACCGCTAATAATTAACATATAACAAATATAACTACTCCTCATATGATAAGGAAAATAAAAATTATTTCATATGCACTCCGCAAAAGTAACTAATATAAATATACACATTACACATACAAACAAATCAAGAAAAATATTGACTCGCTTTATTTATTTATTTTCTTTGTAAAATAAAATGACTAGCGCAAATAGTTTTGAAGATAAAATTTCCTAAACACTACCCATAAAGCACGATCCGAGGATCACTTAGACTCACCTAAGTCTAAGCTAACCAAATGCTCTGATACCAAACTGTCACACCCCAAATTTCGACAAAATCGGAAAAACAATATTTGTTCCCGAGTCTTCGATTTTCGAGGTGTGATGCACTCTCAACTTCCAAAAACTCATTATCCGTTTAACTATTCCAATAATTAGAAACCAATAAAAATTTTAAACAAACAAAAGTTCTCTTCATTACAAAAATTCACAAATATGATTAAGTTACAAATTTCCTTTCAACAACTCTTTAATTATAATTACAACTGAAAATACAAAAATATTGTCTTAATTAAAAATCTATTGCACCTCAAGAGAAAACAAAACACATCCTGTAATGAGACGCTAACGCGAACCACAAGCAGCAATCAACCTTCTTCAATACTAATCCTGTCAAGACTTATCAACTGGGTTCATTTTATGAACACACCCGATAAGCAAACATGCAAATCGGGTCAGCATTATTAAACAATGCTGGTATGAGTAGTCCTAAAATACAAAATATACTTATACATATATATACACAATAAATAAGGCAGTTAGTTCTTCCACCAAAGAGCCTTAACTTCCAACAAATAATACCACATTTTTAAATACAATAATTAAGGCAGGTAGTTCCTCCACTGAGGCGCCTTAGCTTCAAACCATACTAGATCAACTGCATCTAATAATAAAATATCAAAACTGAAACTTATTATATGCTTACACTGGTATAGGCCTAATAACAGAGTGGGTCATACCTGCATAAATAATCAATTCAACCCACCCTTCTGTAGAACCATTGTGAATGCAACATAAATTACAATAAATCATTTATTAGAGATTTACCATACACTTTGTTATATCATCACAATTATTGTTTAGAGTTTCTTCAAGTGTCTCTAGAATCACGTCGTCTCTATGTTTTACCTAGTTCCCTGGCTACCACAATCACTTCCCAACGCCGAACATGTACATCCACATGCCTCCCCTCACATAATGAACCACTCCGTGCGTAGTTACCCTAAGCTGGATATCGCATACCAGGTAACCTTCATATGAACGCCATTATGTGGGTACTGCCACTATTCAGCATAAAATATCGCGCGTCTAGTTCTAATTTTGCGAACGAGATAATCAAGCCACTATTCGGCTACGATTGCCCAACACATGGGTCAATCAACATCTTATATATACACCATATACAAGGGCCAAATCACATGAGTTGTTGTCACACCCCAAATTTCGACAGAATTCGGAAAAAACATTATTTGTTCCCGACTCTTCGATTTCCGAGGTGTGACGCACTCTCCACTCCCAAAAACCCATAAACAGTTTAATATATGCGGATAATTAAAACCAATAAAAATTTTAACTTAAACAAAGTCCTCTTCATTATAAAACAATTTACAAATGAAAATGCAAATAATATTATCTCAACTGAAAATCTATATCACCTCAAGGGAAAACAAAACACAACCTGAGATGCAATGCTAACGCAAACCACAAGCAGCAACCACTCTTCTTCAACATTAAACCTGTCAAAACTTATCAACTATGTTCATTGAATGAACACACCCGATAAGCAAACATGCAAATCGGGTCAGCATTATAAAAATGCTGGTGTGAGTAGTCCTAAAATACAACATATAATATACATATATATACACAATCCATACGGCAGTTAGTTCCTCCACCGAGGCGCCTTAACTTTCAACGACTAATACAACATTCTTAAGTACAATAATCTAGGCAGGTAGTTCCTCCACTGAGGCGCCTTAACATTCTTAAGTACACTAATCTAGGCAGGTAGTTCCTCCACTGAGGCGCCTTAACTTCCCACTAACCACACAACAACTATACTCATAATAAATAAGGCATGTAGTTCCTCCATCGAGGCGCCTTAGGTTCTAACTAAACTATAACCAGCCAACCATATACAAATCATCTATCTAGAGATATATCATTTACCAACATATTACCATAATTATATTAGTTTAGGCTTTCTTTGTGTGTCCCTAAAATCACGTCGTATCTATGTCTTACCTAGTTTCCCTGGCTACCACAATCGCTACCCAACGCCGAACATGTACATCCACATGCCTCCCCTTACATAATGAGCCACTCCGTGCGTAACCACCACCTCGGCGGGATGCCGCGACACCGTAAATCCTCACACGGAAGCCAAATCTATGTAAGCACCGCCACTATTCGGCATAAAATATTATGCATCATCGTTCTATTTTGCGAACGGAATAATCAAAAGCCACTATTCGGGCTATCGCGCCGGGGAGAGGGCCGCCGAAGGCCATTCAAATTTTAATCGAACGCCGGAAGGGGTCGCCGAAGGCCATTCAGATTAACTGAAACGCCAGAAGGGCCAATCACATGAGTTGTGGTAGTCAGGTTCTAGGATTTTCGTTACGTAATTTATTCAGGTGTCATACATTAATGACTCATAATAATATTCAACTATATCACGTGCAGGTCAATTGCCTTATCGCACTAAGCCACAATATATAGAAACATCTCAATTATATCTCATAACCAAATTTCATTCTTTCACGTGCCAATATATTATTGCACTACACCACACTCCCGTGGGCAAATATTCACCAATACTATGCTACCTCATAGTAGCATCTCACATATATAATAATGAAGCGTTTATATAAATTCCTCCAAAAATATTGCATTAATATATATATCCCAACATATGATATCATGTCATAATGCTTCAACGTATCGCATACATTTTTATTATAACGTATTAGGAATATAATGTCTCATAACATCTCAATATCGTCACGTGTCAAAATACACAACATCAATGTCAAATCTTTCTTAGATAATGATAACCAAATAGATATACTAGCTTCCACAGCATTTTATTACTATATGTGTCCATATAATATACACATAAAACGTAGCACAATTAGACAGTCAAAAGTCCACAATCAAAGTCCAATATATATATACTTTACACACTACTCACGTCAAATCTAAATTAGATAATGACTAACCAAGTTATACCATATCGACAATATTTTATTACTATATTTGTCCATATAAACAAACATGTGAAAAACTGGAAAAAGTCAACATTCACAGTCAACGGTCAACAGTCAAAGTTAACGGTCAAAGGTCAATACATCATGGTCAAGGTCAAACTCAACATGTCATAGTCAAAGTTAAACTGTCTTGGTCAAAGTCAAACTGTCCTGGTCAAAGTCAACAGGTCCTGGTCAAAGTCAATTCATCATTGTCAAAGTCAAACTGTCGTTTCCGTGTTCGACAGGTCCAGGGTCATAGCCATGGTTCATGGCTAAGGTCAAAGGTGCATGGCTCATGGGCTCATGACCACGGTCCTGGTTCGGACCCAACTGGCCAAGCCCAAACCTTAGAACCCGAAAGTCTAAAAGTCCACTTATTTATTCTACCTGACCCAATTGGATCTATTTTAAGTCTTATGGACTGGCTTCAGACAATATTAGAAACGGGCCCAAAAACTTATACTGAACTGGCCCAAACAGTTAAGTGGTTCGGTCCAAAAATAATTGGATTTGGCCCAAAAATAAAACAAAGAGAACTGGCCCAACATAACTAATGTGGTCCGAAAATTAAACTGAAATTTCGGCCCAACTACCACTGAAATTTCGGCCACATAAAATTAGAGCTTTTGGCCCAACATACAAAACAAGGTAAGGCCCAAACCGAAACCAACCAAGGTTTAGGCCCAAGTAGCAAGTGGATTCGGCCCAAGGCCCAACCACAGCTACAGTTCTTCTTCTCCAACATTTCTCTCCTCCACCACCACCAAAATCGACCGGCCACAATCGGCCACCATCCCTCACTTCATCAAATCGGTTTTGACACAAATAAAAAACCAACAAACTTTAATAAACACCAAATCCTCAAATCATTAAATCAAACAATCACCAAAACTAGATCTACAAAAATGTCGACCTCCATTAAAGCTTGTTACAAGCTTCCAACCGCCACCATGGGCAACCCTCACACTACCATTCATCAAACCCATTATCCATTAACCAATCAACCAAAAACAGTTAAGAGTCAATTTACTGGAGGACGTCTGGGCCGCCATTGATGCTCCTCTCCGAGCTTCCAACAGCCCCTATTCAACCCAACATCAACCCAACTACCACCATTCATCAACCCCAAACAACAATAACCAAAATCGTTCAAGGCAAAGAAAAAGAAAGACAAAAAACGCATTTTTCTCAGAACCGAAGATAAAGCGTTCGCCCATTGACGCCTCTTCCCCGAAGCTTTGGCGGTATACCCGGCTAACACCCAAAACAGTTCATAACAACAACTACACTAGTATTTACGCTTCAAAGCCCACGCCGCCATTAACGCCGGGTCGAGCTTTTTCGACGGTTTTGAGTTCATAGTATCCGCGGTTTAACGGTTTTAACAGTTTAACTAGAGTTTTAACAACTTCGGCCGAAACACGGCGTCGAATAAAAACAATATAATGAACGATTACAAAAACAAACCTTAGACAAGATAATCGATAATCGAAAACGATAAATCCGGTGATATAGCAAAATAGCTACTCACTTGTAATGAGCGGCTCGGCCAATCCTCCTAGCCCGATTAAATCACATCCTCCAACGCCCACAAAACCGACTTCTCTCTTCCTCCATTTTTAATTATTCTATTCTCCAGGAACCCTATTTTCTAGAAAAAAGTGTTTATATACTTGGGTCCGAAACCCAAGCCCAACACAGACTCGGGCCCAGAAAATCAGGCCCACGTATCCCGAGTCCGGTCCGACGAATTTTGAAAATAAATAATTTAATTAATTAATAAATATAAAAAAATACGTATTTAAAAATACGGGCGTTACAGTTGTGGTAGCTAGGTTCTAGGATTTTCATTACGTAAGTTATTCTGGTGTCAAACATTAGTATCTCATAACCATTTCACTTTATCACGTGCATATTAAATAAATTATTGCACTAAGCCACAATATTTAGAAATATCTCAATACATCTCATAACAACTTTCATTCTTTCACGTGCCAAATAAATTATTACACTAAGCCACAATCCCGTGGAAAATATCCACAAATATTATACCACCTCATAGAAGCATCTCACAGATTTAACGATGGAGCGTTTACATTTATTTCTCAAAAATATTGCATTTAATATACATCGTAACATATTATATTAGTTAACAGAACAATAATTTCAACATACCACATAATGTCACCATTACTCCAAACGTATTGCGTAACATTTTTATAACGTTTTAGGAATATCATGTCTCCTGAATTTTAATCTCGTCACGTGTCAAAAATAGCACAATATCAACGTCAAATCTTTCTTAGATAATGACAAACAGTTTATACAGGCCTCCACAACATGCTACCATTGGATTAGTCCATAAAATTTACAACATAAAAAGTAACGTAAATAAACAGTCAATAGTCCACAGTCAAAACATTTAAAGACCCAAAACCAAAATCCAAGAGTCTAAACATTTAAAGACCCAATTGGATCTATTTTAAGTTATATGGACTGGCCCAAAACAAAATTTGAAACTGTCCCAAAGAAACCAACTAATTTGGTTTCGGCCCAAAGAAACAAACAAACTCTAATCAAAGCCCATCTAACTTAATAGATTCCGGTTCACCCAAACTCAACAGATCTGGTTCACTCAAACTAAACAGATCTGGTCTACTCAAACTCAACATGCCCAACTTAAGGCTAACCCAACAGATCCAAACAAACTAAACAAACCTTAAGCCCAAAAGATCATAACCCAACCCAAAGAAAACAAACCCATTGGCTTTGGCCCAAGCCCAAGCCCAACCAAACTAATAGGTCATCTTCCTCCCTCACCAGCATCTCTCCTCCATCACGTTCCAGCCATCACCACCTCTCCTCTTCCTCCCCTTTCAACCCAGCGGTTTTGGTCTTGGTGTAAAACCCTATAACTTTAATTAACAAAAAAACTCAAATTCATAACTTCCGAAATCACTCCCCCAACCATAGATCTCGATCGATCGCCATTAACAAAATTTTTGGAGCTTCACAGCACCCCTGCCAACCACCAAACACCCCTAACCAGTTAGGTTTTGATCCATATCAAAACTAAACCTTTGGGTATACTCACAAACGTCACAATCCTCACTCCTAACAATCACGTCCGATGCCATTATTGCATTTTGAAAGCTTCAACAGTATCCACCCAAATCAACCAATAACCCAAACAACAACATGATACACATTACACAAGTTCAAATCATATAGAGGACGATTCATTCTTTTGGGCTTGTGCCGCCATTAACTGCTCATAAAGCTTCGACAGTTCAATTTCAATTTCAGTGTTTCAGCAGAGTTTAACAATACAACAGGACGCAGAATAATAACAGGAGAATGAGCAGTAAAAATGGACGAAAACCTTGGACAGATATTAAAATTGTCTGTATACACAAAATTGTAAAACTATAGATTCGATGAAATAGCAGCATAACTACTCACCTCATATTCTGTAGAAAACATATATATAATAGAACACCAAAAATCGGATCCACAGCTAGATAAGAGGTGCACAAACCCACCATGTCTCCATTATTTCTTTTAGTTAACTTGTCTAGTTCTAAGCAAAAACTTAGTTTTCTTAAAAATCTTCCATTTTTGATAAACCATCCCATTCTAAAGAATTCTCTGCCATATTTTACTTTAAGAAACTTTCCATATTTTCTCCCATAAATTACGAAATTATTCTCTCCGTGTTTCCTTATTAATAAAATCTCTACACCTTATTTTAAAACTTAAAAACTTTCCTATTAAATTATTTTCAAACCAAACTAACTATTTTCCCTCTTTTCTCTTTCTATCAAAAAGTCATACCAACATTTACTAGCCCGTTGACCAAGAAATAAATATCAAATTTCAAAATGCTAAATATTGTTATGAAATATTGTAAAAACAGAACCACTATGTAAACTAAATACAAATTAATATTACCTGTTGAAGAAGAGACTTAGAGTGGTGGAGAAAGCATGACGCAGTGGAGAGAACCGAGATAGATAAATCATGTTAAGAATTCTTACTGAAGAGAAGAAGATAGTATTAAATAAGGTTACTGAAAAAATAGTGTGGAAAAAGCAACAAAACTCACTGACAACAAAATAATGAGATTTTTTTATCTTAAACTAAGGATTGCGTCGGGAGATCCTTGCACTCAAACGTGACAGGGTGAGAAGAAGGGTGTATGGTATCTTCATGAGGAAGAGGAAAGAGTGAAAGACGTAGGGTTTTTTTTTTTTTTTTTTTTTTTTTTTTTTTTTTTTTTTGTATCTAACTTGGGTCTTTTAAAGTATCTAACTTTAAAAGACCCAAGTTTTTGTATAATACCACCTTTCTGGAGTATAGGCCACAAAATTTTTCAAACTTAAAAAGAGTTTTCAAATTTTGTTTAGGGGTGGCGTAGTTTGGTAATTCATTTCAAATCTTTTTGTTACCCTTTGCTTGTCATGTTTACTCCAGTAGAGTCCATATTAGTTAGTTACATAATTTAATTGTGCTATTAAATTATTTCATGAACCCCCTTCTCCCAAATTGTTTGGGAGTGGTATATTTAATTTTAGTACATTGTACGTTCACGTATTAAAATTGCATGTATAAATATCGAAATATAGAATCCATAGGCCTTGTTGATTTTATTGGGATGTATAATGTAATTAGGTACCTTAATTTCATGAAATTCACTATTTCATGGAATTTAGGAAGCTAATTCGATAGGAGCCACGATAGGTGCATGCTTGATTTGTGAACGTATGGTATTATTTTATTTTTGTTAGAGTCCGCTTATGTCCCAAGCATTATTCATTATTTCATGTTATCCCCATAACTGGTGAAACTCATATAGGAGTTGCGTATGTTTTTATTTCTTTATATTAGTATATATTAACTTTTTTTTTTCAGGTGCTCCCTTTTACAAGCACGATTCTATGGTACTTTCTATCTTTTATTTTAATTCCATACTTTAGGGACAAAGCATGATTCTGTTTGAGGGTAGTATAAAATAAAAACATGTTTATAAATGTTTAAGCACATATTAGATTGTATATTACGTATTATTTGTCTTATAAAAATTAGAAAAAAATATATATCAAAAATATAGTTTATGTTATGCAATTAGTGATAATGGTATTGTTCCCTTCTCCATGATAATATTAGTGTAGAAATCTCATGTAGTACTTGAATTAGGATTTAATTTTTGAAACTTAGATTAATATATAGGTAATAGTCATTGCATCTTTTCATGAACATCTTACATGAGAATCTATGATTGTACTTGGCAATATTTTTCTGAGACTTTTTTTTTTTTTTTTTTTAGCTAGGGGTTAAGGATACCCCAGCCTTTCATTAAGCCAAAATATGCAAGTATAATTTTCCATCCTTATACGCTTTGATCAACTCACAGAGTTTTTGATCCATGGGGGGTATAAAGAACATAAAATCATTACATAAAGATCTTGTAGCTTTCGCTAGGTAATCTACCACTTGATTACCCTCCCAAAACACATGCTTAAACTCAATAACTTCATACTGCATAGCCAATCTTTTGATATGGGAGACTAGATTCCTGCAGTACCACAGCGGTTGCTCTTTATTGCTCATGATCTAGACCACTCTTAGCGAGTCTGACTAAACTTGTAGCTTCCTTATCCTCATAGCGATCCCACCTTCCAGCCCTTTCGCTACTCCTAGCAACTCCTGTTGCAGCACTGATCTTCTTGTGGAAGCTCCACTAAACGCTAACAGTACCTCTCTCTGCTTTCCCTTAGTACTCCTCCAAACCCAGCACTATCAGCTTGCATCGACCCATCAGTATTAAGTGTTACAGTGTCAGAAGGTGATGCTTGCCACCTAACCCATTGTTCCACCTTCTGCTTATACCTTACTCCTATACCCAACTTCGACAGGAGAAAATGCAGCACCGCATCTTCCTTACTGATTCCAACATTTTCCCCAAATAGAGTTTCATTTTATTGAGAGCTCATTGGCTTACCACTTTAGCAGCTGTATATATTTTCTTCTTTATCCTCCAGTTTTGTTCATTCCAGATGGCTTGAACTGCCGCACTGATGAGAGCCCTCATTACTTCAGACGCCATGGTGTTTGCTCTACACATGCGCATGAGTCAATACCACTCCACATGAGATTCATGAATCAGTTCGGATAAGCCCATTGCCTTTTTTACTCCTTTCCACACAATTTTTGAATAAGAACAATTAAAAAATAAATGGGCCGAACTTTCCTCAGAGGAATCACATAGACAACATCGAGATTGACCAATCGCCTTTTTTTCCATTAATTGATTTTGCGTAGGCAAAGCTCCAGAGAATAACTGCCACATAGTGAAGGAGTGCTTTGGGACCGATAGCTTACCCCAAACAAGTTTGAACCACTTTACCTTACTTCACACATTCTTTATTGTAGCATAGGCAGATGAAATAGAGAACTCCCCTGTGCTCGTCAGGTGACTCTATCTTCATCCAGATATGATTTTATTTCAGTACCCATAATCCACTTCTTAACATCAGACTCAGGTAACTCAGAGATGG
Organism: Coptis chinensis; assembly: GCF_015680905.1. Classification (NCBI taxonomy): domain Eukaryota; kingdom Viridiplantae; phylum Streptophyta; class Magnoliopsida; order Ranunculales; family Ranunculaceae; genus Coptis; species Coptis chinensis. The sequence continues at coordinate 35,210,712 of NC_141459.1, forward strand.
TTTTCGACCAATAACCATTTGTTATCACTTCGGCCACTTTTGCTTCCTGAGGTACAAGATGGGCTAGCAGACTTTTGGCTTGATTATCTAAGGGGAGAGGTCCTGAGCACCAGGGATCATGCCAAAAGCTTGTTCCATTACCAGTGGCTATACTATGTCTCACAGACTTCCAAGCAAGTTCCCGATGTTTCAAAATCCCTTGCCAAACCCAGGAGCAGTCCTGTGGAATCTTCATCGTCCAGAACTTGTTCTGCTTTATATTATGTTCCCATGATCACTTTGCCCACAAGCTGTCCGACCTTTGTGCCAATTTGAACACTAATTCGCAGTACGCTGCTTGATTCCAACACTTTGGATCGATCAGACCAAGCCCACCTTGTTCTTTCTCCATTCTGAGGGTTGCATGACTCGAGTGGTGCAACTTCCTTTCCATCTTTGGTCCTGACCAGATAAATCTATTCCAAATCTTCCCCACCTTTTCCAAAAATGCTTTTGGCAACACAAAAGTCTTTGCCCAATAAGTTTAAAAAGATGACAAGATTGATTGGACTAATTGTACTCTTCCCGCTCTATTCAAATCTTTGTTCTTCCAGTTGGAGATCTGACTAGTCATCTTCTCTATAAGAGGCAGACAGTCTCTTATACCCAATCTTGAAGCTTTCAGAGGAAGCCCAAGGTAGGATACTGGTGGTGACACTATCAAGATGTTCATGGCTTCTGCTAGCTCACGACCTTCCTCTTCAGACATACTTCCAGTTAGGAGAGTATTCTTGTCATTGCTCAGACACAGCCCCGTAGCTTGAGAGAAATCTGCTAAGACATTCTTGATGACCAGGATTGAGTTCATGTTTCCTTTACAAAACAGCAGGACATCATCAGCAAAACAGAGGTGGGATATCTCCAGCTTTTTACACTTTGAGTGGGCCTAGATCGTGTTTCTCTAAAGCCCTTGTTGAAGAAGGGCACTCAACACTTCCATGACAAGAACAAATAGATACGGGGATACTGGGTCACCTTGTCGCAGCCCTCGTTTGCCTCTGAAAAACCCCTCCGATGTGCCATTAACCATAACAGAATATGAAGGAGAAACATAACACATATAGAGCCAATCAATGAAAAACGGCGAGAACTTAAACTTTTGCAGAATTGTTGTTAGAGCTTGCCAAGATACTGAGTCATATGCCTTCTTTATGGCCAACTTTATTGCACATCTTTTCTGCCCTTTCTTCCTTGAATACCCTCGGAGCAATTCATGGGCAAGGAGAAGGTTATCCTGAATAGACCTCCCGGGAACAAAAGCAGATTGGGATGCAGAAATCAACGACGCTATACAAACCTTCATCCTATTTGTTAGCACTTTAGAAACACATTTATATATGATATTACAACAGGCAATAGGTCTAAAGGCACTAACATTTGAAGCATTCTTCATTTTCGGAATAAGACATAACATCGTAGCATTTATCCCTCCAGGCAATTACTTATGAGTAAAAATATACTTGATAGCTCGAATGAAATCCTTTCCAATAATTGACCAGCACTTTTTGAAAAAGCAAGCATTAAACCCATCAGGACCTGGTGGCTTATTATCCTCCATGCCAAACAGCGCCTCTTTTATTTCTAAATCAGATATATGGGCTTCTAACAACTGACTAGTAGCATTTCTTATCTCCGCCACCCTGATGTTATTAAGGAACTCAGTACCACATGATGCACTAGACGACTTCCCAAGTAACTCTGTATAGTAATTCACGAATGCTTCCAATACTCGTTCTCTTCCTTCTATGCCGATTCCTCGCTCATCTATAACACTCCATACATAATTTCTCCTCTTTTTATCCTTTAAAGAATTAAAAAAGAACTTTCTATATTTATCCCCAAAATCCATCCAATCTATATCTGTTTTTTCATAGATATCTGCTTCCTCAAGTTTGATCAAATCACACAATTTCCCTCGAACGAGGAACTCTTGTGCACTAAGATAAGGATCTGATGGGTTCTACTGGAGTCTAACTTGAATAACATCCAACTCCTCTCTTGTATCCTTGACAAGCCTCTGATTATTACTGCAGATTGACAGTGCCCACCCTTTCAAAATAGTTTTCAAGCTCTTCAATTTCTTAGTTAACATAAACGTAGGGCAACCATGATCTGTTACTGTCTAGCAATCTTTTACCATCTCAACAAAGTCCGGATGAAGCATCCAGAAATTACAGAACCTAAACGGGGGATAACTTTGGAAGGTAGAGAGAAAAGATAACACCAACGGGCTATGATTAGAGCAGCCTTGATTGAGGAATTCCACCTTTGTAGCCATCTGTATAGAGAACCAAGCAGATTTGACTAGGCATCTGTCTATTTTTGACCACTTTCTAACACTATCCCCTCCACTATTCCAGGTAAAGAAGCAACCTAATGCCAAGTGATCAACTAACCCGGCTACATTCAAACTATTGGCAAAAGGGAGGGTTTCCCTCGGGTGCACAACTCTATCACTTATACGTTCATGAGAGAATAACACATTATTAAAATCCCCCATAACACACCAAGGTCCCTGCATACTAGCACTGATAGTCTTCAGCTCCTCCCACAAAATCAATCTTTATGAGACTTAGGTTAAAGTACTTAATACATATCCTGTAAGCATTTAGCCAAAAAGCCCATATGAATTAATATATGAGTGATGACACAAGGGAGAAGTCAATTCCGAGTAGAGAAATCACACATCCGCTTGCTTGATCACCATATCATATCCTAAGCGAAAATTAGGCCCTCTTTGGATCGATATAGCCAGAAATTCACACCTATATGAAATTTATTATCCGCTAGTCACCCCCACCGAGCCTTTCATTAGCCTTCTCACAAACCCCAAATAATTTACCCAATAAAACAAAATAAAAAATAAAATTAGCCTACCTATCTGGATAAGTTTGAGAAATAGGATGAGTGAAGAAAATAGAAGATAAAAACCTGTGTAAACAAAAATTAGTTAGTTGCTTTGAAAGAAAAAAAAAATAGAAAAAGAAAAGAAATGAAAAGAAAGTTTCCGAAAGGAAAGAAAAATAAAATTTAGAACTCCAAAAATAGAATCAAAAGGAGTCAAAAGCCAAAACAAAATGGCTAAGGATAGAAACAAAGTGTAGAAGCAAAATAAGAACAAGGTTTTCTCTAGTTACATAATATAAAAACCCTATTTTCTCAGATTTGTCTTCTTGAATATCAATTTCTTTCCTTCTTTAACCAACACTTATGCCCCATATCACCTGATAAAGACCTCCAACTCAATTAGGAATATGTTGGTGTGATAGTAAGTGGTAAATATGTTTGATTAACCTCGGCTTCCTTGGATTGTCATTGAGATTGTGAGAAAAAGTGTGCCCACTGCACACTGGAGTTAGCAAACTTGAGTGGAAAAATCAGAGTGTTATGTGTCTTGACACATTCCTTGTGAGAACCTACTTAGGCACGCTACCTAAAAGTTTCAGAAAAAGACCTATCATTGCATTCCATAGCATAGTTCATTGTATAGTTGTTTATCTTAAGATGATTTTATTATTATGCATGCATTAATTTAAGAGTTAGATTGATGATCCTTGTTTAAATAATAGTTAGATGTATAAATATCTGAGTTAAATTATGGGACAATTACTTTTATTTCTTAGTTGTTGTAGTATAAATGAAGTTTGTGAGTACCTTCTCTAGAAAACTTTCATGAGGCTATAACTCGTCCACTAGGGAATTCTTAGTGGTTTAAGGCCTTATTGCATATTGTCAATGCAGTCGTACTCAGCGAAATGACAGTAGTTAGGAATACATTTTTGGCTACTTATTTTAATTTCACATATTTGCTTGATGACAAGCAAAATGCTGTTTGGGGGTGGTTTGATAAGAGCCCAAAACTGTAGTTTCAACCCCTTAATAGTATTATATTTAGGCCAATTATGTTTCTAATAAATAAGAGTTAGTAATATTTACGTGTTTTTGTGTATTCCATGTAATGAAATAAATTATGTGAAGAAATACGTCACTTTTTCAAGAGAAAGGAGTCAAATTGATTGCTAGAGAAATTATATGATTAAAGCCCAAGTTTCAAGGAAAAAAACCTTTTTAAAGCCTAGTCAAAGCTGACAAGTCAAAGTCAACGTGAGTAGAAAAAAAATAAAAAAAGTCAACAAAACTTCCGCTGGCTTTATCTTTGGACTCAGACCTCAGAATTGTACCTATTATATGTCAAAACGACCGGATCAGAAAGAGATTTCTAGTGGTCTAAGCCATGACCCAATCAGAATAGTAAAAGTGGATGAAAAATATAGTTATAGTAAATTCCTATAGAGAAACCCTTTTTGGACTTAAGTAATTAGGTTTTGGGCTTGATTTAGTGGCCCAAAACATAGCTCTAAAGCCCATGCATGAAATTATCAACCTAACCCTCTCCTATATAAAGATTATTAAGGCATAACTCTATTATCTCTCCCTCCCATTAGTTAGAATAATTTAACTCTCTCTTTCTCTTTTCTTTAGTTTAGTATAGTTTAAGTAATTATGGTTTATAATTATAGCCTCCATAAAACCTCCATTAAAATACCTTCAAGTTATTATTATTATTTAATTCAATTACTTCTCTTCTTTTCATTCTTTTGTTCATGATAGTCCCATGAATCAAAGCAAAACTCACATTAGAGGGAGTTTGAATGAAGCTTTGAGAGGACTTGATTTGTTAGTATAGATTTGTTGTTTAGGATTTCAAGTTTAGGTTTTTCTTGACTTAGAGATAATAAGAGTTTAGTCTAAACAAGAGAATAGTGAGTTTTTCCATGAGAATGGAAAACAAGCTTTCTCTCATGCTAATTAGTTTATGACTAGAGATAGTATAAAGTAATTAAGGATCATTAAAGGTCTAGTCTTTATATTTTAACCTTGTGTGAGAATATCTAGACTAGGGTTTCTATACAAATCTATGCCAGCATGTTAAGAAATTAAAAAGTGGATTTCAATCTCTCTCTATTCTTTTTCATATTTTATTCAAGTCATATTCAATTGTTTTAATTAAATTAGTATAAGTTAAATTAATATATTTAGTTTCATAGTATAAATTAACATCTATAAATATTGCTCTCACCATTGTTTTCTTGTGTTTGATTAGTTGAATTCGTTTAAGTCTAGAGAGTTAAGAGTGGAACGATTCCATACTCTATATATTGTATGAATATATATGTGAGAGTAGGAAATAAATAATTGATAATGTAAGAATAAGTTAGAGAGATCTAGTTGTGATTTTATGGTTTATCAATGGTACAACAAAATTTCAATGCGGGAACGTATCAGCTTATAATTCAAGGTCACACACAAGTTAAAAATTCGACATAAAAAAATCGTTAAATTCGATGCGGGCAGTATTCGCATAGTATTCATGTATAATTCAAGATCATTTATACACACTAAAACTTGTATTCCACCTCTAATAAAACATGTTATGTTGCTTTAATAATTTGGGCATGCTTAGTATTGGTTCATTAGACGTTATCTATGTTTCTGTTGTTTGATCTTTACAAAATGGGACCTTGTTATTTGTTTGGTGTTTAAAACAGTTGGCAACACACAAATGAACTTCAAATTATTTTGAGTATTACTAACTATGGTTAGTATCCTATTTATCACCCATTGAGGTGTTCCTACCTCCTGCATGGTAATGTGCAGCTAAGACAGGAATGGACTTTTCCTTTTTACTATGTAGGTATCCTTATTAGATTCTCTCGTTTTTACTTTCTCCGCACCTTGGTATCTGTTGTATCTCTAATCTCACACTCACTATCTCTTTTCTCTTTCCTAGGTCTAGCCTATCAAGTTTGCCTAAAAATCCCCTTCTTCTCTCTTTCACTGTTCTTTTTATACACCCTTGTCTCCCATCGCAGTTGTCCACCTATCCTCTCATCCCTCGCTCCCCTTTCTTCCACATGTAGGGTTCCGGCCGTGCACCTGCGTGACCACGGACTGATATTGTACTCACGATTTCTCTGCATATATTGCCTCGGGCCCATCCATGTCGATCCCCTACTCCTCGGTTCCACTACCATAGCTCGCATCAGGTCGCATTACCCCTCATCCTTTATATAGGCTCAGGGTCGAGAATACTAGTTCCTTCCTTGCCGCAGCACTCAACCGCCCCTTTTCTGACTGCTCATCGATATGAGTATGCTGCAGTGAGTACTCATCACGCATGTCTTTTCACTACCTCTTCATATTCTGAGCCTCCACATGCCACTCATCTGCTGGACCACCTGCCGACTCTTCGGTTTCTTCACCCTAAGGATATTACCTTTTTACCCTTCCACAATTTAAAGTCCCGCTCATTCCTTCCTCTTCCCTCACTTCACTTTGTTTTTCTTCAGTTACACTCCTCTCTCTCTCTAGCAGCTCCTCCCATTCCTACTCACTTCGATCCACTTGACCCTTCGGCGTTCGCTCTGGTCCGGCTCTTATACACTAGAATTCCGATTCAGGTGTGTTTTTCTTTGTCTTTCTCCCCTTTGTCCTATTGATTTTCTTTGCCTCTTTCTTTCCCTTTGCATAGTAACTGTTAGAGTCATCTTTTTTCTTCAAATTTGTTCATCTTCCATTTTCGATGTCGACAACGGCTTCCGAGAACTCCTCTTCTTCCCGATCTACCGAGGTGGCCTCTCCACCTCCTGTGGTTGCTGCTGCGGCCCCGTCCACATCTGGACGATTCATCCCTCCATTGCTGCCCCCGTCCCGATATCGTAGAACTAATTTGGGTGAGATTAGGGCGTCCTATGGAATCCCTGCTGACATCATTATAGAGCACGTGCCATCTGTCACCCACTACCCGCATCTAGTCCCCCTGCAGCCGGGGTATCTTTTAGTCTCTGTAAGCTAGATTGTCGTCGGACTGCGGCTTCCACTCACCTTATTAGACGTCAAAGTGTGTAATCAGTTCAACATCCCTCCCTGCCAAGACATTGGAAACTTCTGGAGGCTGATGTATGCTGCGAACTACTACAACAGATCCGATGATCCCAAACTGACATACCGGAATATTGTCTCCCACTACTTCATAAAGACAAGCACCAAGGACGTTAGTGTAGGGTATCAATCCTTTTGTGTCCGCCCTAAAAAGAAATCTTTTGTACTCTGCTTCACGACCACTGATAAACAATGTTATCACTATCCGCTGTATGTATCTGGGAATTTCTTGCCCGCGGACTGATAATACGTAAAATTGATAGTTTTACGTACGAATAAACGATGAAACTTACGCGCAAGTAAAACTAAAGCTGAACCTTGTGCTAGACTAATTTATCAAAGATTCCTACTCTCGATGCTATTGAAATAGAGTTGGAATAGAAGATTCGTTCCACTACTAGTTCTTTAGCATTCGTGTTTTCTAGCTTATCAATCCTACTAAAGTCAATGAGAGTTTTACGAATTTATACTATGATGGCAATTCAAATACTAAAATACTAACTATGATAATTCAACTACGGCAAGACTAAATTTATACTATGATAAGGAATTAGGGGGGATTGATTCCACCTTAACTCGTCTTAATTTACTAATGAAGAATCGTCGTAATCCGAATTGAACTGCTTTCGCATAACAATTGGTTCTTCCTAATCCCTAGTTGTTCATGGTAATCTCTACGAACTAACATCTAGCATGTGAAACAATCAAACCCATTCTCATAGTGAACTAATCTTTTTCTAGAATGGAATGGAAATTACGACTACTCTACGCTAACACAAATCAAGCTTCATCAAGGCTTCTTCAACCACCTCTAATGGAGGTTTAGCCTAGAATTATTATGCTATCATTTATCAATGAAATTAAACAAGACATGGCATAAAGATTCCAACTTTACTTATTTTAATTTAAATGGAAACTACTCATGCAAGATTTAATTGAAACTAATAATGATAAATAACTAAATTTATGAATTGAAACTAAATGATTTAATGAAAATGAAACTAGATTATCAAAAACAACTAACTTTATTGATCTAATAAATAAATAACAATTGATTCCAATCCTAAATTAAAACAAGATAATAAAAAGCTAATTAATTTAGTTGAGTCTAAAAATCTAGATCTAAAACTATGCTCTAATGGCTACTTGCTACCTAAACTAATTATTTCTTAAGAGTTAAGTCTTCTCCTTTGTAAAGGAGGAGACCAGATCCACATTTTCATGCATGGACTGAGGAGCCATGTTCTGGGCCGGAAAATCGAGCCCAAAGCCCAATTTCTTCAGTCCACAGAGCCTATTTCAGTTGGCTTTGACTTCAATAGACTTTTTGTCCACTTTTGCTCCTTTGATTGGGTCAAAGCTTAGACCATTGGAAAACTCTTTCTGAGCCAGTCGTTTTGACATAAGGTAGGCCTAATTATGAGGCCTAAGTCTAAAGATATAGTCTTCGGAAGTTCTGCTGACTTTTGTACGTTGTTTCTACCCGCGTTAACTTTGACTTTTCAGCTTTGACTGGGCTTTAAAAAAGTTTTTTTCTCCTTGAATCTTTGCCTTCAATCACAGAACTTCTTAGCAACCAACCCTTGCTCCTTTATCTCGCCAAAGTGGCACATTTCTGCACATAATTGGCTTCAATGCCTGAAATACATAAAACACGTGATCAGCATAACTCTTATTTATTACTCGCATAATTGGTCTAAAAGTATGATTGTTAAGGGGTTAAAACTACAGTTTTGGGCTCTTATCACGGACCTCCCATCTGGGTTGGCAGTTAACCATCTTGCCTTCCAATCCAGTGGTGAGTCTCACTATAGCCTCTGTCTCTTCTTGCATTTAATCCGCACTACTAACATTTTCCTAGTTGTCTTTCCTTGTAGGTTGGTGGCCTGATTCCAAATCTCGCATATACTCAGGAACCATCTGTCCCATTTTTGAAAGACTCCGCGGTCTCAGTCCAGCTCAAGCTAACCTTTTAAACCTCCATCCAACCATAGGCACACCACTTTTAGAGACCCCATCACTTCACAACTTTGCAGGCTTTTCTGTTCCCTTTTACCGTTATCCTCCCCCCAAAGAAAGAAAACCACGAGCCTCGCCTCCTTCCAGAAAGCGTTCCAGACACCATACTTCCTGCCGCCGCCCACTTCACAACTCCTCTCATTCTCACACTACCTTTGCATCCAGTGAGGCCCTTTCCCCCTTCGCTCCCGAAAACCCTCCCTCCCACAAGTCCATTTCCACCTAGGAAGATCAATATACTCCTCCACTCTCTCCCTCCGCTGAGATGGATATCCCCAAAATGAAACTCTTTGACAATGATGTTGCTGATGATGATGATGAAGTGACGAAAGTCACACCAACGGAGGTGGCGGCTTCTGCGGAGGGGCCTACCACCAAGAGACCGAGAACCTCCGAATCTAACGAACCTGCTGCTGCCACTTTGGCCCTTGACTCCGCAGTCCGTGCTGTGCCCACCCGTCGGCCTGGTAATGAATCTACCCTTGATAAGTTCACTCCTACTTTCAAAGTTCGCAACCGCAAGGTCATTGTCGCGGATTCAGCCCTTGAAAACCCTACTGTGGCATCTTATCTCTTCTATGGTTCCCATCTCCCCAAAGATATGCCCTACGCAGAAGGAGGAACCTTTGAGCTGCATCGGACCTCCCTCTACACTAACTGGGAGAGGGTATTTGATCCTTATCTCTGTTATCTTCCATTGCTCTTCGGACTTACTGTCTTTCTTGCTCTTAGGTGAGCCTTGATATTTCCTACATGATTCGTGGTCTCTTTAGTGCTCGGACCAAGGTGGATTCACTGGAGAAGGAATACAACGGTCCTAATGGCTTAAAATCCACTTGTGCCCCCCCATCAACTGGAGCTAGAAGTCGCGGACCTAGCCAAAACCAAGGCTCAAGATGAATTAAAAGACCGCGGAAGCCAACCACCAGCTGTACATGGACACAATCAATGAACGTTTGAGCCATTAGCGTACGACCCTCCTCCAGCAGCACCAGGAGAATACGACGGACCTTTTAGAGCATCACAAGGCGGACATGGTCACTCTCCAAAGCCGTTTCAAGGTCCTGGCGGACAAGAGGGTGGCCCGAAAAATACAAGAATAACACGACCGGTTTTCCAAGGAGGGACGCCTTCTTCCCAAAAATCCGTCCACCCTCGCTGAGGAGACCACTGCCGTGAACCCTGAAGCTGTAGTGGGAGCCGAGGTGTCGATCTCCACTGCTGAAGACATCATCCCAGAGGCAATCACTACTACTTAGGAGTGCTCTACTGCGGACACCACCTCTTTGGAGCCACCTTCCGAAACCCTTTGAGATTCTTATTGATGATTTCTTGTATTAGCTTGTCATTTTCTACCCTTGTTTATGGTATTTTTGTGTGCTCTTTTGTGCAAACTCGGTATTCCCCATGCTGGGACTTTGACATTTTGGATGTTTTCTTTAATGCACCAATGCTACATTGTTACTGCTTTTGTTTTTCGTAACTCAAGTATTAATGCTATCTGGACCCTATTTGCTCTTATATCCATACTTAGTTTTCCACTTGTTTCTTCTACCATTCTTTTGCTCAACTATATGCTCTGAGGCCTCTCCCCAGCAAACTCACTGGGGCAGCTCTCTCGGTCTTACCGATTGACTGGGACATCATGTTCGCGAGGAAATATGCCCTCTAACTGTCTCTCATAGGCTGATGAGCCACCTAGGGGCAACTCACTCTGCCTCTAAGTTTGATTAGGACATGTTGTTCGCGAAGAGCTCCTTTCCCCCCCCCACTGTCTCTATGAGGCGGATGAGCCTATTGGGGGCAACACCTTACCCCTAGGTTGATTCGGATGTGATGTCTGCAAAAAGCTCCTCCCCCCCCCCCCCCTCGTTGTCTCTCTAAGGCTGCTGAGCCTGCTGGGGTCAACACCTTGCCCCTAAGTTTGATTCGAACGTGCTATCCGCGAAGGGCTCCTTTCCCCCTGCTATCTCTCTGAGGCTGATAAGCCTGCTGGGGGAAACACCTTACCCTTCAGTTTGATTCGGACCTTCCGTCCACGAAGGGCTCGTCCTCCCCGCTATCTCTCTGAGGCTGATGAGCCTGCTGGGGGCACCACCTTGCCCCTAAGTTTGATTTGGACTATCTGTCCGTGAAGGGCTCGTTCCCCCCGCTATCTTACTGAGACTGATGAGCCTGCTGGGGCAACACCTTGCCCCTACGTTTGATTCGCCCTTGTTGATTTGCCATGTCAAGTTCTCAAAAGTGCCCTTGGATATATGTGCAAACAGCCCAAGTCCCTTGCCCCAGACTGGTGTTACATTTAAACATAAAACTTTTTTAGAATTCATACATTCCAAGGTCTCTCTATCAGATACCCTTCGATGGTTTGCAATTTGTAGGTGCCTGCCCCTCCGACATCCACCACTATGAAGGGTCCCTCCCAATTTGGCCCCATCTTTCCGTCATTTACTTTCTTAGTGCTTGGAGTCACTCTGCGGAGCACAAAGTCTCCCAATTGAAATTGTTGCGGCTTCAACCTCTTGTTATACTGCCTTTGCAGGCGCCTGTGATATTCTTCTAACCTGACATGCGCAGTGTCCCTCCTCTCTTCAGCCAAGTTCAAGTCTCTAGACAGTATGCCCCAATTCAAACCCCCCCTCGACAACCTTAGTGCATGTCGTGGATGCCACCATCTCTGATGGGATCACTGCCTCTATGCCATATGCTAGCGAGAAAGGAGTTTCTCTAGTGGAAATCTGCGGTGTAGTACGATATGCCCAGAGCACGTGACTCAATTCATCAGCCCACGCCCCTTTTCTATCTTCTAACTTTCTCTTGAGGTTGTTCATTATGTTCTTGTTAGATGATTCGGCCTATCCATTACCCTCAGGATTGTAGGGAGCTGAGAACCCCTATTTCATATTATAAGCCTGCAAGAACTTTTTCACTTTTGACCCGGTGAACTGTGTTCCATTATCCGCTATGATGGAATGCGGTAATCCAAACCTGCATATGATGTTTTCCCATAAAATTTTAATCACTTGCTCCTCCTTCACCTACTGCAAGGCCATGGCCTCTATTTATTTGGTAAAATAATCTATAGCGGCAAGCATGAATCTCCTATTACCCCTAGCCATTGGCACTGGACCCACAATATCTATGGCCCACATGGTGAACGGCCACGGACTTGATATATTGTGCAGCGGCTCTGCTGGTGCAAATATTAACTGAGAAAACCTATGGCATTTTCCACATCTTTTAGCAAACTCTACTGTGTCCCTTTTCATATGAGGCCAAAAGTAACCCTGAGTCAGCAACCAGTGTACTGTGGTTCTTCCCGCCGAATGGCTCCCAAAGTCCCCTGCATGCAATTCTGGTAGTACTTCTTGAGCCAGGCTCGGCCCTAGGTACCTCAACAGCGGTCCATTGAAATTCTTTAGGTACACCTCCCCCTCTACCAGAGTGTATCTTCGCGAAGTCTATTCCAAGCTTCTCCTCTCTTTCTTATCAATCACCTCTCCTCCAGATAGAAACTGCCTAATAGAGTTCATCCATCCTCCTATCCTTTCTGCGGTCTGGTATATTTTGTCCACCCTCTCAATACTCGATTTCTCCAACCTCCTTATTTTTATGGTTCTCTATACTCAGATGTCTATTCTCAACATGACCCAAATGTATGAACCTGATCTTTTTGAACTTCGCCGCTCTGTTGTGCACAATTTCCAAATACCTCGACATTCGCTCACATCTAGCAACAAATCCTCCATTTGCCTGACACACCACCAAGTTTGAGTCTGAGTACACCGTCAACTCATCCACCCCCAAATCCTCTGCCATTCCTAATCCCACTATCACTGCCTTATATTCTGACTCATTATTGGTTGCCGCGACCCCAACTTCATTGACAACTCAATCTTGTCGTTATCTGGAGTAACCACTACTACACCTATTCCGCTGCATGTGTCTGTGGCTGAACCTTCCGCGAACATTCTCCATCTATTCCTCTTATCCCATGGATCTAGCAAGTCTGGTTCCCCTTCATATTTAGGCTCCATGACCATCTCCTCCCCCCACGTAGGATCCTCTGCTGGGAACTCTACCAAAAACTCAGCCACTACATGTGCTTTTTTCGCAGTCCTTATTTGATATTGAACTTCATAAGAACTCAGCATCACCGCCCATTTTAGCATTCTTTCGAACTTCTCTGTTTTCAGTGCTTGCTTGAGGGGATTCAAAGTAAGGTTTCAATTTCAATGCTGAGAATATTAATGCCAAAGCGTACTTCTCCACTCTACTGTATCGGGTCTCCGCATCTATCAAGGTTTTACTCTGGAAGTATACCGGTTTTTCAACCTTGTCAACAAATCAGATGAGGACCGAACTTACTGCGTACTCTGTAACCCCCAGGTATAGGTACAACCTCTCTCCCTATTTTGGCCGCGACAACAAAGGCGCCTTGCAAAAATAACCCTTCAGTTCTTGAAACGCTTCCTCGAACTCTGCAGTCCAAATGAAGTCCGGCGTACTCTTTAATAGTCGATAAAGCGGCCTACACTTGTCTGACAATTTAGAAATGAACCAGTTCAATACCGCGACTCGTCCCTCTAGCCGCTGTACTTCTTTTATATTATGAGGCGAAGGTGTCTCTATCAACGCTCGTATTTGTTCGAGATTAGCTTCTATTCTTCGATGAGTCACAATGTATCCCAGAAACTTCCCTGTGGTCACCCCAAATGTGCACTTCTCTAGATTGAGCTTTAAATTATGTGGCCGCAGTATGCTAAATGTCTCCCTCAGGCTCTCTAGGTGCTCTTCCCCCGACATACTCTTCTCCACCATGTCATCTATATATATTTCGATTCCCTTCCGGATCTTGCTCTAGAACATTTTCTCTCCTAGCCGCTGGAAAGTGGCCCGACATTCTTTAAACCGAATGGCATCCTCGTATAACAATATGCACCTCCTTCCACTATAATTGTTTGTTGGACTAACATTTTGATTATTAAACCCTGGAGGTGTTACTTGTTGATTATTTCTCTAACTGAAGTTGGGATGTTGTCTCCAAGGGGCATTAGGAATAGGATAACTATTAATTGAGCAAACATTACCTTGTTGTGATATTTGTTGTTCATAAGCTAGAGGACAATAGGAGTCGGGATGCTCAGGACTCAAACAGAAATTACATGGATTGGAGTTGACATTCATGACGGGGATAGACTTTTGCTGAACAACAATAACCTCTACCTTTTTAGTGAGACATTCGATTAAAGTTTTTAGCTTAGGACCAGGTTTCATCTCAAACATACTGGCGGCCTTAACTGTTGTAGAAGAACAAGCGGAACGGGAGATATCGTCACTACCCCCCCAGTTATTATTACGCTTTATTTGATCTTCTAAACATTTATAAGCCTCTAAGGCTCCTTTACTTAGGAAACTACCCCCATTCATTATGTCAAGGACTTTTTTATGGTGATGTAAAAGTCTTTTGAAAAAGGCACGAACTAACGTGTCTTTCGCGAGGTTATGGAGTGGACATTCTATAAGAAGATTGGTGAAACGATTCCAAGTCTCTGAAAATGATTCATGAGGATTCTGTTGAAAGAAATGAATCTTGGAAAGCATTTCATCTGTCTTCAATGGTGGGTAAATGATAAGAGTCCAAAACTGTAGTTTTAACCCCTTAACAATAGTACTTTTAGACCAATTATGCGAGTAATAAATAAGAGTTAATACTAATTACGTGTTTTTATGAATTCCAGGCATTGAAGCCGATTATGTGCAGAGATCAGCCACTTTGGCGAGATAAAGGAGCAAGGGTTGGTTGCTAAGAAGTTCTGTGATTGAAGGCCAAGATTCAAGGAGAAAAAGCCTTTTTAAAGCCTGGTCAAAGCTGAAAAGTCAAAGTCAACGCGGGCAGAAACAACACACAAAAGTCAGCAGAACTTTTGAAGACCGTATCTTTGGACTCCGACCTCAGAATTGGGTCTACCTTATGTCAAAACGACCAGATCTGAAAGAGCTTTCCAATGGTCTAAACCTTGACTCAATCAGAGGAGCAGAAGTGGATGAAAAGTCTATTTAAGTCAAATCCAGCTAAAAAGGACTCTGTGGACTGAAGAAATTGGGGTTTGGGCTCGATTTTTCAGCCCAAAACATGGCTCCTCAGCTCATGCACGAAAATGTGGTTCTGGTCTCCTGCTTTACAAAGGAGAAGACTTAACTCTTAAGAATTAGTTAGTTTTTTTTAGGTAGAAAGTAGCCATTAGAGATAGTTTTAGATTTAGATTTTTAGACTCAATTAAATTAATTAGCTTTTTATTATCTTGTTTTAATTTAAGATTTGAATCAATTGTTATTTATTTTTTAGATCAGTAAAGTTAGCTGTTTTTAATAATCTAGTTTCATTTTCATTAAATCATTTAGTTTCAATTCATAGATTTAGTTATTTATCATTATTAGTTTCAATTAAATCTTGCATGAGTAGTTTCCATTTAAATTAAAATAAGTAAAGTTAGAATCTTTTTATCATGTCTTGCTTAATTTCATTGAGAAATGATAGCATAATGATTCTAGGCTAAACCTTCATTAGAGGGGGTGGGTTGAAGAAGCCTTGATGAAGCTTGATTTGCGTTAGCGTAGAGTAGTTGTAATTTCCATTCCATTCTAGAAAATGATTAGTTCACCATGAGAATGGGTTTGATTGTTTCATATGCTAGATGTTAGTTGGTAGAGATTACCATGAACAACTAGGGATTAGGAAGAACCAATTGTATTGCGAAAGCAGTTCAATTCCGATTACGACGATTCTTCATTAGTAAATTAAGGTGGAATCAATCCCCCCTAATTCTTTATCTAGATTCAAACCTTAGTATTCTCGTAGTTGCATTATCTTGTTAGTATAATTTACATCGTAGTATAAATTCATAAAACTCTCATTGACCTTAGATAGATTGATTAGCTTAGGAAACGCGAATTCTAAAGAACTAGGAGTGGAACGAATCTTCTATTCCAACTCTATTTCAATAGTATTGAGAGTAGAAATCTTTGATAACCTAGCACACAAAATAGTTTTAGTTTTACTTGCGTTTATGCGTAGGCAAAACTAATCATTTTACATATATCAAATGGCGCCGCTGCCGTCTTAGTACCTTTAGAATCATTTTGATAGTACAATTAGTCTTTCTAAAGTCCCATTAAACCCACCCATCCTTGTTTGATTCTAACTGTGGTTGTCTGTTTCAGTACTGAAAATTTTCCTCGCGGAATTACACGGAGCTTGACCCGCACCCTAGGCAGGCTAAATTGGAGCGTGACCCGCGCCTAAATCACTGGAGCAGAGTGCACCCCGCGCCCTCCCAAGGCATAAACTGAGCGGGACCCACGCCCAAACGCCTCTGAAATTCCAATTTCTCTTGAGCGCACCCCACGCCCACTCAAGGAGGAATACGAGCGCGCCACACACTGAAGCGCCTGGACCTCGGATTGACCTGAGCGCGTCACACGCCCTCCCTAGGCCTATCCAGAGAGCGACTCGCGCCCTAAGCTAAAACTGCCCGATTTCCACAGGTTTGTTTCAAACTTCCATTTCTTCAAGTTTTTCAGTGTTCTAACTTGTTATACACACTGAGCACGCGTAAACAAGACACTATTTATAAGCGAAGCAAGGATGCATTCAGGTACTTCTTCCTTCCACACCTCGCAACTCTTGTTAGAGGTTTATACTAGCATATCAGGATTATTTGGAGTGTTGTCATTTTTAGTTAAGATTGGTCTTAGCCTTGTATGAGATTAAGGTCAGGCAGAAGAAAAACGAATAACGTAATCAACCGGCAACATCAACACAAACGCCTTTCTAGTATACTACCCACTATACCTCTACCTAATATACCACACACACCACCTGAGATAATGGCTGAAGAAAGAGAGTCTCCTCTCTCTGACTTTTACAAAGCCTTGAACGATAGTCCAAAATCTTGCATCGTTCTAGCAGACCCAGTGGGGGATTTCGGAATCCCCCCAAATATATTTAATTTGTTACCTGTTTTTCATGGTTTAGACTATGAAAAACCTTATCAACACATGCGTAGGATTGAACAAGTCCTTACAATATTCCACCATCCTACGGTTGGTGTTGAACAAATTAAACTGAAGGTACTTCCCTTCACTTTAGCCGATAAGGTGGCGTCTTGGTTAACTACCCAAGCGCCTAATTCTGTGGAGTCGTGGGCCAAACTAGTTCAACTATTTATGGAACATTTTTACCCACCCCTGAAGACAGATGAAATGCTTTCCAAGATTCATTTATTTCGACAGAATCCTCATGAATCATTTTTAGAGGCTTGGAATCGTTTCACCGATCTTCTTATAGAGTGTCCACACCATAACCTCGCGAAAGACACATTAGTTCGTGCCTTTTTCAAAGAACTTCTACACCACCATAAAGAAGTCCTTGACATAATGAATGGGGGTAGTTTTCTAAGTAAAGGAGCCTCAGAGGCTTATAAATTTTCAGAAGATCAAACTAAGCGTAATAATAACTGAGGGGGGGGGGGGTAGTGACGATATCTCCCGTTCCGCTAGTTCTTCTACAACAGTTAATGCCGCCGGTATGTTCGAGATGAAACCTGATCCTGAACTAAAAAATTTAATCGAATCTCTCACTAAAAAGGTAGAGGCTATTTCTGTTCAACAAAAGCCAATCCCCGTCATGAATGTCAACTCCAATCCATGTAATTTATGTTTGAGTCCTGAACATCCTGACTCCTATTGTCCTCTAGCTTATGAACAACAAATATCATAACAAGATAACGTTTGCTCAATTAATAGTTATCCTATTCCTAACGCCCCTTGGAGACAACACCCCAACTTCAGTTGGAGAAATAATCAACAAGTAACACCTCTAGGGCTTAATAATCAAAATGTTAGGCAAGCAAACAATTATAACCAAGCTCCATCACGACAAGGACAAGGTCAAGGAGAAGGTCAGGGAAATTATAATAATTATAACAATAATAATTATAATTCTAATAGAGGTATCGTTCCGGTTAATAATAATAACTATCACAACCCACCCATTAATAATCAACGTGACATAGTTCCTGTCACACAACCTGTAATAAATACCACTCCACAACCGGATCATTTTGATACCTTTATGCAGTCCCAACAATAGATTTTACAAGCCATCCAACTCTCTTTACAATAGTTAGCACAAGAGAAAGTACAACCCAAAGGTGTGTTTCTAGGTCAAGCAATAACTAATCCTAAAACAACAAACATCGCCTGTGAGGTGAACGGTAATACTAGTACGGAAAATGTAAATATAGGTGAGCTAAATGCCATCACCACTCTCCGTTCTAGTAGAGTGGTTGATAACAATGTAACTATGCCTATAGTTACCCCACAAGTAGTCCATACACCGGATATTGAACTAGATACCGAAATAGAAACTGAAGAGCCTACCATTATAGAGGTCCCAGTTATACCACAACCTAAGAAACAGAAAGCAAAGGTTAGGCATCCAGTTGATCCATACGCTAAATATAGAGAGAAACCACCGTTTCCCCAGAAATTAACTATGTTAAATAGAGATACAAACTTTGACGAGATTAGGGAAGTTTTGAAAAATCTAACCATAAACCTACCCTTTCTCGAAGCAATTAAAAAATTACCTCACCATGCTAAGTTTCTCAAAGATTTGTGCACTACTAGGCGTAAGACAAATATTCCTAAAGACGCATTTTTAACTGAACAGTTTCCAACTTTAACCGAAAATAATGGAATCATTAAGTACAAGGACCCTGGTCGTCCTACTGTACAATGCACCTTAGGAGATTCCCACATGACAACCGCGCTATTAAACCTGGGGGTGAGTGTCAACTTACTCCCTTATTATTTATATAAACAAATAGGTCTACAAGAGATGCAACTAACAAAAATGACGTTGCAATTAGCGGATCGTTCTATTAATTATCCTAAGGGTGTGGTTGAAAATGTGCTGGTTAAAGTTCAAAATTTTTACTACCCAGCCGACTTCGTTATCCTAGACACTGAAAACGCTAACGACTCTGTTCCTATCATTTTAAGACGTCCTTTCTTGGCTACTGCCAATGCGCTCATAAGCTACCGCGATGGTTCTATGTCCTTATCCTTTAGCCATCTTTCTGTTGAGGTAAATGTTTTTAAATCGATTCAACAGTACCCAGATTCGACTATAGATGGGAAGTTAGCATGATCAAGAGCTTAGCTCAAGATTATTTCAAAACCGCGTTTCCTGATAATCAGATGCACAAATTCCTATCCTTTGGAAGTTCCAACTTCGACGAGAACTCCCTGGAAGTCGAGGAAGATTTCCTTGGACTCTTTTGCAACTCTTCCTTGCCACCTCACGAGTCCCCCCCTGTCAACACCCATTCATCCCTTCACGCTATGACAGAAGATGAATTTTTCACCCTCTATCCCAGTGATTCTTTTGACCCACCTATTAAGGAATGTCTTGCATATCTCAAGGCTTCTGATGATCTAGACCTGAGAGCTCTAGCTGAGCCCCTTGCACCCACCTCACATCATTCACCTTCCATCAATGTTCCCCGCCCTCCACCTTTTCAAAGGAACCTGGAGTTTACACTTGACCCTCTTGCTTCTTCTGTGCTTAATGATTTTCTAAATTCTCCCAATACAGAAATAATTCCAAAGGGAAAGGCACTTGACACCTACATTTTCAGAATTGAGACAGTTCTTACCTATAACATGAATGAGTTTTGTGCTAAACCCACATTCTCATTTTTTCCATTCTTTCCTTCTAAAACTTATCCATATCCACCATATCTTCCATAACTATCTATTTTTTCACACTCATTCACTTGGACACCCTCTCGTTCAAAGATGAAGAAGAAGGTGCATGCTCGGTTACATTCTAAGTCTACCAGACTTCGCTTTCATATCACTAAGTTGCATCGTAGAAAATCTTGGTGCTTGATTCTGTTTGGGGGTGCATTCCATATTATTTATTTATGGAAAGACCCACAGCTCTTTAGGTTATTGATATATGGTAAATTGCATGTTCATTATTTATACATATAATTTAGATAAAGTCTCGAGTATCTGACTATAAAAGACACATTTTATTCTTCGGTGTACTCTATTCTAATCTTATATTTTGGTAAGTGCACCATTAAGGTAACCGGACCCTCCCTATAGAGTGTGTGGCTGTAAGTACCGAATCCTAAGTCCACAGTTAACGTAATTCACGCTTTCCACTCTTGCATGTTTTCTCGAGTTTTGAGTCATGTTTCTCTATGGAGTGATTTACGTTTTTATTGCTTTATTATTTTCTTTTATATTAAACCTAATTCATAAAAAGTAAAAAACTAAAAAGCTATAAAAATAGTAATCTAGAAAGTCTCGGGAATCTGACTTTAAAAGCCCCACGTTTTAAAACAAATTTTTAAAAACCTATTTTCAAAAATTTGTTTGGGGGTAGGGCGTTTGGTTTTTCCATTCTTGATTACTCAACTTCCTATTCTTATTCCTTCCTCATCTTGTAGCTAGATTTCTTGTTGTTTGTTGTGTTGATGTCGTTTTTATTGTTTTTAGTAGTTTGGATGTTAAGTTGTTAAATTTGAATTCGGTAGTTAATTGTTATTTGAATTTCTATTTTAATTTAATGTGGTTCTTTTCATAGCATGCGATGATTTTTGTGTTAATCCCACCTTCCCGAATTGTTTGGGGGTGGTATTATTTCTTTTAACATGGTTTTTATATGATCCACAATTTTAGAAGTAGTTTTGCGGTGATTATTGGGGATATTGCCGATATTGGCATGCCTATGATTAGATGTGATGGTAGGATGAAATTTATAAGAGTTTAGAAGTTACTATTCTAAATTCAGTCTAAGAGATATTAGGTTTGTATTAGAATCAAGAATATGGGTTGTTTCCGTTTCCGGTTTTGGAAATTTTTCTTTCCGGCAATTGCCTTAAAACATTTTGGAAACTTCCCGATTCGTTTGGAAACTCAAACCTATATTAAATTCATTCATTCTCCACACAACACTCACATCTCTCACATTCATGTCTCACCTTTTCCACCCAAGTTTCCCTTCTTTTTTCTTCCTCCGTGTTTCAGCACCTCGGAGCGCACCTGTACCCCAGTGGAGCACCACTTGCATCCTAGACACTGTCAGTTAAGTTTTACCCTGAGTGCGACCCGCGCCCTACCAAGCCCAAACCTGAGCACGACCCACGCCTAAAACACTATAACTCCAAAAACATCAGAGCGCGACCCACGCCCTCCACAGGCTAAGCTTGAGCGCACCTCGCACCCTGACCCTCGTGGGAATGAAAAATTCCAATTTTTTATGGTTTGTTCCAGGATCGTTGCAACTGTTCCAGAGAGTAATTTTGCGATGACATCTCCTACAGTTATACTTGAGCAGTCTTTCGAAGACTTGTTCCAAAGCACCACCTATGGTGCTTGGTTTCGTGAGGTGATCATACCACGTAGGCTGGGAATCGTTAATGGTAAGACTTGATGAACATTATTCTCCCACACTTACATCTTATTTTTATGATAATTACGTGTTCTTTGATAGACCGGAGTGTTCTCCATCACCATTGATGATGAACCAATGGAAATTACCAGGTTCTTGCTAGCATTTGTTCTTGGACTTGCTATGGCCGCTGAAATACAAGACCCATGGGGCTACATAGTTGATAACTTCTCTGCCTACAACTACGAGCTTTTGCATGAGACTTATAGAGCCAGAATTTTCCGTATAGAGGACCAAGGGAAATATAACGTAGCCCTTGGTAGCTTGTCCCTTAACGTGGGCACGGTGATGTTTTTATAATGCTAAACATATTAGGGGAGTGGCATTTTTCTTTTTCGAATGAAGCCACTTGTGACGTTTTCCTTGCTCTAGCTGAGGGACATCTGCTATATGACCTTCCCAAGACATTAATGTCTAGTTTAGCATGAGCCCATAATATGAGGCATAAGTATCTTCTTATGCCTGTTTTAGTTTGCCGTATTATGCTATGTTTCTCCCTATTTTTTGTGCCCGTTTCACGGATTGGGTTGGGGTCGACACTGTGAGACCCACCAATTCTATTATTCAATCTTTCTGTTCAATGACTTGGCCGGGATGGCAGGTGCAACCTCATTTAGCTGCCCCCTACACCCCATCCGACCAAGTGGGGCTAAACAGGTTAGCGATTGTAGATGATAAATGGTGTGAAGCCTGGCAAATCATCATAGTGTGGCAGAACGCAAAGGAACCTCACTTCTTTATAGAAAATGAGGATGACAATTAAGCGGGAGATAAGGTAAGTTTTAAGTTTCAGTTAGTGTCTGCTTATGTCCCAAGCAATTTAATTCTTGTTAACCCCATAACGGGTGGAAATCCTATAGAGTTGCGTCAGTTTTTGTTTCCTATATTAGTATGTTTTAACCTTGTTTTGCAGATGTTTCAAAATTTCACGCATTTCCATTGTATTTTCCTACCATTTTTATTTAAATACTTTGAGGACAAAGTATGCTTATTGTTTGGGGGTGGCATAGAAACACGTGTAATTAAGGCATCTGTTAGGATATAGATATGTATAATATGCACTTGTTTTCTAGTAAAATTTCAAAATAAATAAAAATAAAAAGTTTATGCTATACACTTAGGAATATTGGTATTGTTTTCTTTCTCTATGCTCTTAATAATCTAGAAGTCTCACGTAGCTTTTGCATTAGATTAGTATTTTCAAACTTAGGTTAATATGTAGGTAATAATCTTTGCATCTATCTATAAATATATTACATGAGTATCTATGATTGTTGGCAGAAAGTTTCTGAAATCTTGGTTAGAATACTTATTCTACAAATCCTATGAGAATATAACCTAAAGCCTTATATGAGTGAAACATTTGAGAAATAACATAAGGGAGAAGTAAAATCCGGATAGAGAAATCACACGTCCACTTGCTTGATCACTATACCATATCCTAAGCGAGAATTTAGGCCTTTTTGGATCGATTTAGCCAGAAATTCAACCCTTATGAAATTATTTTCCGCTAGTCCCCCCTTTGAGCCTTCCTTTAGCCTTTCATAACCACAATTCCTTTAACCTATTACAAAACAAATAGAAATAAAAAATCAGCCTACCCATTCTTTGAATAAGTCTGAGAATAGAGATGAAGAATAGAAAAGAGAAAGACCTTTGAAATCAAGAATTTGTTAGTCGCTTCAAATAAGAAAAGAAAGTTTCCATCCAAATAAAAAAAAAAGACAAATAAAAGAAAATAAATAGTTAGAACTCCAAAAATAGAATCAAAGGAGTCAAAAGCCAAAGAAAAAGAAAAATATGGCTAAGGATGGAAACAAAGTGTAGAAGCAAAAGTAAAGAACAAGGTTTTCTCTAGTTACATAATACGAAAACTCTATTATCTCAGACTTGTCCTTTTTGAATATCCATATTTCCTTCCTTCTTAAACCATCTCCTAATCCCCGCAACACCTAATAAAAACCTCTAGCTCAATTAGGAATAGGGTAGTGTAATAGTAAGTGGCTGATGTGTTTGATTGACTCTGGCTTCCTTGTGTGTCATTGAGATTGTAAGGTAAAGTGTGCCCACTGCACACTAGAGTAGCGAAACTTGAGCGGAAAAATTAGAGTGGTTTTCGTCTTGACATTCATGTGAGGACCTACTTAAGGATGCTATTCCGAGTTTTCAGAAATGGACCTGCTAGTGCATTTCATAGTATTACTCATTACATATATGTGTATTGTAGATGATTGATTATTATGCATATATTAGCTTAGGTTTCGACTTGATTATTCTGTATTCATTGCTAGTGAGATATATAGATAATTGGGAGCATAAATAAGGAAACAATAGTTTTATTTCTTAGTCGTTGTAGTATAGATGAAGTTTGTGAGTACCTTCACTGGAAAACTCTCACGAGGCTATAACTCGTCCACTAGGGAATTCCTAGTGGTTTAAGGCCTTGTTGCATATGGTCAATGCAATCGCACTCGGCGAAATGAGAGTAGTTAGAACTCTATTTTTGGTCACTTATGATAATTTTTCATATTTGCTTGAGGACAAGCAAAATGCAGTTTGGGGGTGGTTTGATAAAAGCCCAAAACTGTAGTTTTAACCCCTTAACAATAATACTTTTAGACCAATTATGCTAGTAATAAATAAGAGTTAATGCTGATTACGTGCCTTTAAGTATTCCAGGCATTGAAGCTGATTATGTGCAGAAATGTGCCACTTTGGTGAGATAAAGGAGCAAGGGTTGGTTGCTAAGAAGTTCTGTGATTGAAGGCCAAGATTCAAGGAGAAAAAGTCTTTTTAAAGCCCGATCAAAGCTGAAAAGTCAAAGTCAACGTGGGCAGAAATAGCGCACAAAAGTTAGCAAAACTTCCGAAGATCATATCTTTGGACTCAGACCTCAGAATTGGATCTACCTTATGTCAAAACGACCGGTTCGGAAAGAGCTTTCCAATGGTTCAAGCCTTGAACAAATCAAAGGAGCAAAAGTGGACGAAAATTTTGTTGACGTCAAATCCAGCTGAAAAGGGCTCTGTGGACTGAAGAAATTGGGTTTGGTTTTCCGACTCAAAACATAGCTCCTCAGCCCATGTACGGAAATGTGGATCTGGTCTCCTCCTTTACAAAGGAGAAGACTTAACTCTTAAGAATTAGTTAGTTTTTTTAGGTAGAAAGTAGCCATTAGAGATAGTTTTAGATCTAGATTTTTAGACTCAATTAAATTAATTAGCTTTTTATTATCTTGTTTTAATTTAGGATTTGAATCAATTGTTATTTATTTTTTAAATCAATAAAGTTAGTGGTTTTTTATAATCTAGTTTCATTTTCATTAAATCATTTAGTTTCAATTCATAGATTTAGTTATTTATCATATTTTTTTTTCAAATAAACTAGGGCTAGGCCGACCCCCACCTGTATTAATCTAACTTTTCCTTACATATATAGTTCCACTCGCATCCTCGTTTACAATGTTCTGTACAACAAAATCCAGAGGATAAGTCGAGTTAAGGTGGAATCAATCCCTCCTAATTCTTTATCTAGATTCAAACCTTAGTATTCTCGTAGTTGCATTATCTTGTTAGTATAATTTGCATCGTAGTATAAAGTCGTAAAACTCTCATTGACCTTAGATAGATTGATTAGCTTAGGAAACACAAATTCTAAAGAACTAGGAGTTGAACGAATCTTCTATTCTAACTCTATTTCAATAGTATCGAGAGTAGAAATCTTTGATAACCTAGCACACAAAATAGTTTTAGTTTTACTTGCATTTAAGTTTCATCGTTTATGCGTAGGTAAAACTAATTATTTTATATTTATCAGTAAAAATGTTCCATAAATAGTTGAACAAGTTTAGCCCATGAGTCCACAGAATTAGGCACTTGAGCAGTTAACCAAGACGCCGCCTTATCGGATAAAGTGAAAGGAAACACCCTTAGTTTAATTTGTTCAGCACCAACCGTACGATGGTGTAATGTGGTAAGGACTTGTTCAATCCTACGCATGTGCTGATAAGGTTTTTCATGGTCTAACCCATGAAAAACGGGTAACTAATTAAATATACTTGGGGGGATTTGGAAATCCCCAACTGGGTCTGCAATAACGATGTAAGATTTTGGGCTATCGTTCAAGGCTTTGTAAAAGTTAGAGAGAGGAAACCCTCTTTCTTCAACCGTTATTTCAGGTGTAGTGTGTGGTATATTAGCTAGAGGTGTAGTAATTGGTATACTAGAAAGGCGTGTTTGTTGACGTTGCCGGTTGATTACGTTAGGTGTTTTTCTTCTACCTGACCTTAATCTCATGCAAGGCTAAAACCAATCTTAACTAAACACGACAACACTCAAAACAATCCTGATATGCTAGTCTAAACCTCTAACAGGAGATGCGAGGTGTGGAAGAAAGAAGTACATGAATGGCTCCTTGCTTCGCTTATAAATAACATCTTGTTTACGCAAGCTCAATGTATTTAAAAAATTAGAACACTGAATAACTTGAAGAAATGGAAATTTGAACTAACCTGTGGAAATCGGGCATTTTAGAAGAGAGCGTGGGGCGCGCTCTAGTTAAGCCTTCAGAGGGCGTGGGTCGCGTTCAGATCAAATTCGAGTTCCAGGCGCTTGAGCGCGGGGGACGCTCGAACTTTGTCTTGGTAGGGCGTGGGGCACGCTTAGTCCAATTCGAGTTCCAAGCGCTTCAGGGTGAGGGGCACTCGAAGTTTGCTTACTGAGGGCGCGGGTCGCGCTCTGTGTATTCCTGCGAGGACAAATTCAGTTCTGAAACCATCAACCACAGTTAGAATCAAACAAGGGTGGGTGGGTTTAATGGGACTTTGAAAAAAATAACAATACTAATGAAAACAATTCTAAAGGGAACTAAGATGGCAGCGGTGCTATTTGATAAGAGTAAAATGATAATTTTACCTACGAATACAATTACGCATTGGTAAGTAAAACTAAAGCTATTTTGTGTGCTCTGGTTATCAAAGTTTTTATTATCTCGATCCTATTGCAATAGAGTTGGAATAAAAGATTCGTTCAACTCTTAGTTCTTTAGAATTAGTGTTTCCTAAGATTATCAATCTATCCAAAGTTAATGAGAGTAACAATGCGGGAATTATACTACGATGCAAATTATACTAACAAGATACTATAATTCAACTACGGAATGCTACGGGTTGAATCTATGAGGAGGAATTAGGGGGGATTGATTCCGCCTTAACTCGACTTAATTTACTAACGAAGAATCGTCGTAATCCAATTGAGCTGCTTTCGCATAACAATTTGTTCTTCCTAATCCCTAGTTGTTCATGGTAATCTCTACCAACTAACATCTAGCATGTGAAACAATCAAACCCATTCTCATGGTGAACTAATCGTTTTCTAGAATGGAATGGAAAATCACAACTATTCTACGCTAACACAAATCAAGCTTCATCAAGGCTTCTTCAGCCCCCTCTAATGGAGGTTTAGCCTAGAATCATTATGCTATCATTTCTATATGAATTTAAGCAAGACATGATATCAAGATTATAAATTTACTTATTTGAATTCAAATGGAAATCTAATCATGCAAGAATTAATTGGAACTAGTAATGACAAATAATTAAATCTATGAATTGAAAGTAAATAATTAATGGAAAATGAAACTATATTATGAAGAACTAACTAACTTTATTGATCTAATGAAGAAATAACAATTGATTCAAATACTAAATTAAAACAAGGTAAAATAAAAACTAATTAATTAATGGAGTCTAAATCTAGATCTAAAACTATCCTATAATGGCTACTTAAAAATAATGATTCTTAAGAGTTAAGTCTTGTCACTTCAAAAGGAGGAGACAAGATCCACTTATTCGTGCATGGGCTGAGGAGCCATGTTTTGGGCCAGAAAATCGAGCCCAAAGCCCAATTTTTTCAGTCCATAGAGCCCTCTTCAGCTGAATTTGACTTCAATGGACTTTTTGTCCACTTGTGCTCCTCTAATTGGGTCAACGCTTAGACCATTGGAAGGCTCTTTCCGAACCGGTCGTTTTGACCTAAGGTAGACCCAATTCCGAGGTTTGAGTTAAAAGATATGGTCTATAGAAGTTCTGCTGACTTTTGTGCGTTGTTTCTGCTCGTGTTGACTTTGACTTTTCAGCTTTGACCGGGCATTAAAAAGGCCTTTTCTCCTTGAATCTTGGCCTTTAATAATATAACTTCTTAGCAACCAACCCTTGCTCCTTTACCTCGCCAAAGTGACACATTTCTGCACAAAATTGACTCAAATGCTTGAAATACATAAAAGCACGTAATCAGCATTAACTCTTATTTATTACTCGCATAATTGGTCTAAAAGTATTATTGTTAAGGGGTTAAAACTACAGTTTTGGGCTCTTATCAAACCACCCCCAAACTGCATTTTGCTTGTCCTCAAACAAATATGAGAAATTAGAATAAGTGACCAAAAATGGAGTTCTAACTACTCTCGTTTTGCCGAGTGCGATTGCATTGACCATATATAACAAGGCCATAAACCACTAGGAATTCTCTAGTGGACGAGTTATAGCCTCGTGAGAGTTTTCCAGTGAAGGTACTCACAAACTTCATCTATACTACAACGACTAAGAAATAAAACTATTATTTCCTTATTTATGCCTCAATTATCTATACATCTCACTAGTAATGAATGCAGAATAATCAAGTCGAAACCTAAACTAATATATGCATAATAATAAATCATCTACGAATGAACATATATACAATGAGTAATAATATGAAATGCACTAGCAGGTCCATTTTTGAAAACTCAGAATACATCCTTAAGTAGGTCCTCACATAAATGTCAAGACAAAAACCACTCTAATTTTTCCGCTCATGTTTTGTTACTCCAGTGCGCAGTGGGCACACTTTACCTTATAATCTCAATGACTCACAAGGAAGCCGGAGTCGATCAAACACATCTGCCACTTACTATCACATTAACCTATTCCTAATTGAGCTAGAAGTCTCTATTAGGTGTTGTGGGGATTAGGAGATCGTTTAAGATGGAAGGAAATGGATATTCAAAAAGGACAAGTCTGAGATAATAGAGTCTTCATATTATGTAACTAGAGAAAACCTTGTTCTTTACTTTTGCTTCTACACTTTGTTTTCATCCTTAGCCATATTTTTCTTTGGCTTTTGACTCATTTGATTCTATTTTTGGAGTTCTAATTCTTTATTTTATTTTATTTATTTATTACTATTTTTTTTTTATTTGGATGGAAACTTTCTTTTCTTATTTGAAGCGACTAACAAATTTTTGATTTCAAAGGTCTTTCTCTTTTCTATTCTCAGACTCATTCAAAGAAAATGGGTAGATTGATTTTTATTTTTATTTTGTTTTGTAAAAGGGTAAAGGAATTGTGGTTTATGAAAGGTTAGAGAAAGGCTCAGAGGGGCGACAAGCGGAAAATAATTTCATAAGGTTTGAATTTCTGGCTATATCGATCCAAAGAGGGCCTAAATTCTCGCTTAGGATATGGTATAGTGATCAAGGAAGTGGATGTGTGATTTCTCTATCCGGATTTTACTTCTCCCTTGTGTCATTTCTCAAATGTTTCACTCATTTAAGGCTTTAGGCTATATTCTCACAAGATTTGTAGAATAAGTACTCTAGCCTAGATTTCAGAAACTTACTGCCAAACAATCATAGATAGTCATGTAATATATTTATATAGAGATGCAAAGATTATTACCTACATATTAACCTAAGTTTCTAAAAATTATTCTAATGCAAAAGCTACGTGAGACTTCTAGATTATTAAGAGCATAGAGAAAGAAAACAATACCAATATTCATAAGTGTATAGCATAAACTTTTTATTTTTATTTATTTTGAAATTTTACTAGAAAACAAGTGCATATTATACATATCTATATCCTAACAGATGCCTTAATTACACGTGTTTCTATGCCACCCCTAAACAAGAAGCATGCTTTGTCCTCAAAGTATTTAAATAAAAAGAGTAGAAAAACACCATGGAAACGCGTGAAATTCTGGAACATCTGTAAAACAAGGTTAAAACATACTAATATAGGAAATAAAAACTGACGCAACTCTATAGGAGTTCCACCCGTTATGGGGTTAACAAGAATTAAATTGCTTGGGACATAAGCAGACACTAACTGAAACTAAAAACTTACCTCCTCTCTCGCGTTTAAGCATTATCCTCCTCTTCTATAAAGAAGTGAGGTTCCTTCGCATCATGCCACACCATGATGATTTGCCAGGCTTCACGCCACTTATCCTTTACAATCGCTAACCTGTTTAGTGCCATTTCGTTGGATGGGGTGTAGGGCGCTACCAAATGAGGTTGTAGGTTCCACCCCGGCCAAGTTATTGCACAGAAAGATCGAATAATACAATTTGTGGGTCTCACAATGTCGACCAACCCAGTCCGTGAAACGGGCACAAAAAACAAGGAAGAAACATAGCATAATACGACAAACTAAAACAGGCATAAGAAGGTACTTGTGCCTCATGCTATGGGCTCGTGCTAAACTAGACATTAAGGTCTGTGGAATATCATAGAGAATACGTCCCCCAGCTAAAGCAAGGAAAATATCACAAGTTTCGTCATTCCTCACGGGAAGAATAACGCATTTTCCCTCTAATGTTTAGCATGATCCAAAACATAACAGTGCCCACGTTCATGGACAGGCTTCCAAGGGAGACGTTATAGTCCCCTTGGTCTTCTATCTTAAAGATTCCTACCCCATAATGCTCATTGAAATCCTCATAGTTATAGAGGTACATATTATCTAACAAATAGGCCCATGAGTCTTGTATTTCAACGGGCATAGCAAGTCCAAGAACAAAGGCTAGCAAGAACCTGGTAATTTCCATTGGTTCATTCTCAATGGTGATGGAGAACACTTGTTATCCATCCGGTCTATCAAAGAACTTACAATTATCATAAAAATAAGATGTAAGTGCAGGATAATAAAGTTCATCAGGTCTTACCATTAACGGTTCCCAACCCACTGATAAACAATAAAAAGGGAATAGTCTACCTACGAAATGAACGATAAACTGAAAACGTAAGTAAACTAAAACTATCTTATGTGCTTATGATTTATCAAAGATTCTACTCTCAATCCTATGAGATATAGTGGAGTAGGAAGGATTCGTTCCACTCCTAGTCCTTCCGCATGTTGTGTTTTCTAGTCTAATTACTCTACTCTAAGTCTAATGAGAGATTTACAAAGTGGCAACTAGACTACGATCCAACTACCCACAAGATGCACCTAGTCGGTTATCAAAATAACTATGGGAATGCTACGTTGATTCGATGATAAGGAGTTAGAGGGGGATTGATTCCACCATAACTCGACTTAATCCTATTAACGACGAATCATCGTAATCCGACTTGAACTGCTTCGCAGAACAATTGGTTCTTCCTAATCCCTAATTACACATGACATTTCTACC
The DNA here is from genome assembly GCF_015680905.1 of Coptis chinensis. Classification (NCBI taxonomy): domain Eukaryota; kingdom Viridiplantae; phylum Streptophyta; class Magnoliopsida; order Ranunculales; family Ranunculaceae; genus Coptis; species Coptis chinensis. The sequence continues at coordinate 35,241,693 of NC_141459.1, forward strand.
AATTCATAATTAGCATGTGAACGATTAAATCCATTCTCATGGTGAACTAATCGTTTCTAGAGTGGAAAGGAAATTACGATGACTCTACGATAATCGGAATCAAGCTTTCATCAAGGCTTCTCAACCCCCTCTAATGGAGGTTTAGCCGAGAATCATTACGCAATCATTTCCGATTAAAATAAAACTAAACATGATATAAAGAATTGAAATTTACTAATCTAAATTAAACAATAATTAATATCGAATTAATAACTAAGAATTGAATACCAAGTAATAAATGAAATCAAATCTAACACAATGTAAATGACAAGAATCGAAATTGACAAATAGCTATTTTATTTATCAAACTAATTAAGAACAATGATTCTAAGAGTTTAATCTAAAACAAGAATTGAATATAAACTAAACTTAATTTAATTAAATAAAAACTAGATCTATAATTATCTATTGTTTTAGGTCTAACTAGCTACCATTAACAAAGAGCTAAGCTTTGGTTTTTATACTTTCAGATCAAAAAATCGTGCATGGGCTTGGAGCCATGTTTTGGGCCAGAGAATCAGGTCCAAAACCTAATTCTTTCAGTCCAAAAAGGCCTCTTCAGCTGCAGTTGGCTTCAATAGACTTTTCGTCCACTTCTGCTCCTCTGATTGGGTCAAGTCTTGCACCATTGGAAAGGTCTTTCCAAGCCGGTCGTTTTGACATAAGGTAGGCCCCATTCGAAGGTCTGAGTCCAAAGATATGGCCTTCGGAAGTTCTGCTGACTTGTGTGCTGTTTCTGCCCGTGTCGACTTTTCAGCTTTTGACCGGGCTTTAGGAAGGCTTTGTCTTCTTGAATCTTGGCCTTTAATCACGGAACTACTTAGTAACCGACCCTTGCTCCTTTATCTCGCTAAAGTGGCACATTTCTGCACATAATGGACTTTGAAACCTGAAATGCATAAAAACACGTAATCAGTGTTAACTCTTAATTATTACTCACATAATTGGTCTAAAAGTATGATCATTCATAGGTTAAAACTACAGTTTTGGGCTCTTATCAAACCACCCCAAACAGCATTTTGCTTGTCCTCAAGCAAAGATGAGAAATTAGAATAAGTGACCAAAATGGAGTTCTATCTACTTCGTTTACTGAAAGTGCGATTGCATTGACCATATGCAACATGGCCTTAAACCACTAGGAATTCCCTAGTGGATGAGTTATAACCTCGTGAGAGTTTTCCAATGAAGGTACTCACAAACTTTATCTATACTACAACGACTAAGAAATAAAACTATTGTCTCCAGATTCATGCTCTAAATTAACTATACCTCTCACTAGCAATGCATATAGAGTAATCAAGTCGAAACCTAAGCTAATATATGCATAATAATCAATCATCTACAATAAACATATATACAATAAGTAATACTATGAAATGCCTAGCGGTGTTCGTTTTGAAACTTCGGAATAATAGCGCCCTTAAGTAGGTTCTCACAATAATAGTCAAGATACAACACTATGATTTTTCCACTCAAGTTCCGCTTACTCCAAAAGTCAAAGGCACACTTTACCTTACAATCTCAATGACAACAAGGAAGCCGGAGTCGATCAAACACATCTGCCACTTACTATTACACTAACCTATTCCTAATTGAGCTAGAGGTCTTTATTAGGTGTTGCGGGGATTAGGAGATGGTTTAAGAAGGAAGGAAATGGATATTCAAAAAGGACAAGTCTGAGATAATAGAGTCTTCAGATTATGTAACTAGAGAAAACCTTGTTATTTACTTTTGCTTATACACTTTGTTTCCATCCTTAGCCATTTTTTTTTCCATTTTCTTTTCTTTGGCTTTTGACTCCCTTTTATTCTATTTTTGGAGTTTTTATTTTATTTCTATTTTTATTTTTCTTTTCTTTGGATGGAAACTTCTTTTCTTTATTTTCTGAAGCCATTAACTAACTTTTGTTTACACAAGTTTTTCTCTTCTTCTTTCTTCCTCATTCTATTTTCAGACTTATCTAAATTGGGTAGGTTGAATTTTTTATTTTGTTTTATTTTGTAACAGGGTAAAGGATTTGTGGTTTATGAAAGGCAAAAGAAAGGCTCAGAGGGGCGACTAGCGGAAAATAATTCATAGGTTTGAATTTCTGGCTATATCGATCCAAAGAGGGCCTAAATTCCCGCTTAGGATATGACATAGTGATCAAGCAAGTGGACGTGTGATTTCTCTATCCGGATTTTACTTCTCCCTTGTGTCATTTCTCAAATGTTTCGCTCATATAAGGCTTTAGGCTATATTCTCACAGGATTTGTAGAATAAGTACTCTAGCCTAGATTTTAGAAACTTACTTCTAACAATCATAGATACTCATGTAATATATTTATAGATAGATGCAAAGATTATTACCTACATATTAACCTAAGTTCCTAACAATTATTCTGATGCAAAAGGTACGTAAGACTTTTAGATTGTTAAGAGCATAGAGAAGGAAAACAATACCAATATTCCTAAGTGTATAGCATGAACTTATTTATTTATATTTTTGAATTTTTGAAATTTTAACTAGAAGACAAATGCATATTATACATATCTATATCCTAACAGATGCCTTAATTACACGTGTTTCTATGCCCCCCCAAACAAGAAGCATGCTTTGTCCTCAAAGTATTGTAAATAAAAAGGGTAGGAAAAATACCATTGAAACGTGTGAAATTCAGGAACATCTGCAAAACAAAGTTAGAACGTACTATTATAGGAAATAAAACTGACGAACTCTATAATGAAGTTCTACCCATTATGGGGTTAACAAGAATGAAATTGCTTGGGACATAAGCGCATTAACTAACTAGAATGAAAACTTACCTTATCTCCCCGTGATTACTCATCATCTTCCTCATCCTCTTCTTCCATAAAGAAGTGAGGTTCCTTTAGATCTGCCATGCCATGATAATTTGCCAGGCTTCCCGCCATTTATCATCTATTATTGCTAACCTATTAAGAGCCACTTGGTCTGACGGGGTGTAGGGTGCAACCTGATGAGGTTGTATCCTCCACCCTTGCCAAGTCATTGCACGGAAGGATCGAATAATACTATTGGTGGGTCATACAGTGTCGACCGTAATCCAATCCGTGAAACGTGTACAAAAAACAGAAAAGAAACATAGCATAATACGGGAAACTAGAATAGGTTATGCCTCATGCTATGGGATCGAGCTAAACTAGACATCAAGGTTCGGGGAAGGTCATGACATATACGTCCCGTGGCTAAATCAAGGAAAACGCTGCAAGTGGCATCATTCACAGAAGAAAAATGCCATTCCCCTAAAATGTTTAGCATGATCCAAAACATAACAGTTCCTATGTTCATGGACAAGCTACCAAAAGCGACGTTATAGTCCCCTTGGTCCTCGATACGGAAAACGCCCACCCCATACGACTCATGCAAAAACTCATAAGTGTAGACATACATATTATCTACCCAATAACACCATGGGTCTTGTATTTCAGCGGGCATAACAAGTCCAAGAACAATTGCTAGCAAGAACCTGGTAATTTCCATTGGTTCATTATCAATGTTGATGGAGAACACTTGTTCTCCATCTGGTCTTTCAAAGAAAATGCAGTTATCGTAAAAATAAGATGCTAGTGTTGGAGAATAAAGTGCATCAGGTCTTACCATAAGCGGCTCCCAACCAACGTATGTGATCGCTTCGCGAAACCAAGCACCATAAGTAGTGCTTTGGAACAAATCTTTGAAAGACTGTTCCGGTATCAATGTTGGAGATGTCATCTCAAAATTACGCTCTGGAATAGCTGCGAATGATCCGGAAACTACCCGCAGAAAACTGGAATTTTTCAGGTCCACGGAAGTCGTATGCCGAAAAGCTCTGAAGAATTGAATTCCAGTTTTTGAGCTGGTCGCTACACCTTTGGCGAAAAGCCCGAAAAAAAACTGAAAAAATTGCAGAGAGCGCCGAAAAATCTTTGGAGTTCTTTCTTGAAACTTCGGAAAATGAGACGAAACGTGGGATTCATGGGAGTGAACGGTGAGTTATGGAGGTTAGGTGTATTATGAGTTGTGAGTGTAGAATGTATGAAGTTTATATAGGTTTTAAGTTACTAAAACGGATCGGGAAGTTGCCAAAAGGTTTTTACGGCAGTTTTCGGAAATACCAAAATTTCCAAACCCGAAAACGGAAACAACTCATTTTCTTGATTCTAAAACAAACCTAGTATCTTATAGGTTGAATTAATGATAGAATCTACCTATTTAATCGATATTTCATCCTACCATGATACTTATTCATAGATATGCCTAAACGGCCATATTTTCACATTGACTCCGCAATAAATTCTAAGACGAGGGTCATATAAAAATCATCTTTGGAATAGATAAAACCACCCCCAACAATTTGGGAAGGTGGGATCAATATTAAACAACCACGATAATGAAAATAACCACATTATATTAAAATTTTCATTCGGCACATTTCACTACAAAATTCAAATTACGAAATAAAACTTACATGAAAATAAATGACAATAATGAAACTACAAATAAAAAATAGAGCATCAAACTATACTATCTCTAATCACTCCCCAGATCGGGTAGCAGAGGGGGCACACGATCCGGAGATAGCTCCTCGATCTCCCGATGGGCCAAGCACCATCCGGCCCTTCGGCGGCGACGCTCCAGGCCTCCTCGATGGTGTGTCCTCGGACGGAGAATCCCGTGAGGTGGGAATCGTGTAAGCATCTCGGCCCGAATCGGCGCCGAAGCTTCTAGCTCGGCCCTCATCCGTTCCCACCTCTCATCCTCTCTCGTAATGCGGATCTCGGTTATGATGCATCATTTCTGTCGAGTCCGGAGGTCTTCGCAGATAGTGTTGAGCTTAACGCGATGCCACGATGAATCACAGCCATGCGTTACGATCCGACCAAAGACCTCTCCAAGGCATCCGCATCAAAACACGTCAAGTCCTCCTCATCCTCCGAGGCATTCTCGTTTCCCCCATCATCCTCAGCATTCTCGTTTCCCCCATCCTCCTCGTCTTCTTCTCTATCCTCAGCCAACCTCCAAACTCGTTGGACACACTCCTTATAGATGCGAGGGTTTCGGTGTAGGGTGATGTATGTCCTATCAGACGCCTGAGCTACTCTCAACTTTAGCATGATCTTGGTTATCAACACAGGTAGAGGTGCAACAGACTTCCCTACTCCCCTAATCATGCTAAGTAAAAACTCCAAGATACAAAACTGGTACTTCTGCTCCTGGAGTATCGATAAGATGTGGAGGCAGTTCAGGCAGATGTCGCTGACCTTCTCCTTCCCCAGGATGTTTTGACCAATCCACTGAGCTGCAGCCAGCTGGTTGGTCCTAAGGGAAGCCTGACGAACACAATGCGATCTCGCATTGTAGTCCCCTTCTGTAACCGTCACGTTCATCAATGGCTCTACCCCATTATATTGGGACTCCTGCAACGTGACATCCAGATGGATTCTAGGCGAATGCCTAGAATCTCGATAACAACCCGTCGTCACTTCCTTCCTCCTCTTCGCCACCACAACAAAAATCCTAGTCCCTTCTAACTCCCTCGTATTGTAGAACCGTCGGACTAAGTCCTCGTGGTAATAGGCTTCAGTCGAGTACCACAAGCTATTCCAGTCTCTACTGATCATTTCGTCACCGTAAAATGGCGCGAAGTGGTCGCCAGTAAAAGCTTGCTGCGGCAAAATTCGACGTTGTTGAGCCATTTTAGTGTTTGGAATGTAGTGGGGGTTTAAATGGGATGTGGCGGTGGAATTTGTATCGACCGACCGGAAGCAAATAAAGTGGTGGTGGTGGCGACAAAGACCAAAAATTTTAATTTAATTTGATTTTCCGGTGGTTTTGTTGATGTAAATCGGTTAGTAGGGTGTGGGGCGGTCGGTTGAGAGTCGATTTAGGTTGGGTCTTGATTGTGGCGTGGGTAAATTTAGTTTTCTTTTTAATTTTATTTTGTTTTAGGTTTTGGAGCTTTGGTGGCGTTAATGGCGGTTTGAGAAGATGATCGCATTTGTTGGGCTAAGGTAAGGGTAGCTGAAAAGTCTGCTGGGGCGCTGGTTGGGCCCAAGCCCAAATCGAAATTTGTGAATTTTTCGATTTTTAGCGAAACTTCAAATCAAAATTGCCGCTTAAGCCGTTCGGGTCCGATTTTTTGCGAATGAGATATGAAAATGATCAGGAGAGAATTTCCAATCCAATGATCCATAAAACACTCTATTCCGACCATGGATGACATATAAGATAGTGTAAAATGCCTCAAAATGCGTGCATGATGTACGTTATGCGAACGACTAAACTCTAAATTCATAGATTATGTCAACCCGAATCGGAATACAATTAAACGGCCTAAGCAATTCTAATGGAACATAAAACATTTTAGGACAGAAACACAAACACCCCACCCCTAAACAAATTTTTTACAACGAAGCTTAGAAAATTTGTTTTTAGCAGTGGGTCTTTTAAAGTCAGATTCCCGAGACTTCCTAGAATACTATGTTTATTATTTAATATTTTTTTCTTTTATAAGGAAAAACAATGAGCAAGAAGGACATAATTCACCCCGTAGAGAAACATGACTCAAAAATCCGAGAAAAACATGCAAGAGTGGAAAATGTGAATTATGTTATACGTGGACTTTAGGATCCGGTACTTACAGCCACACACTCCATAGGGAGGGCCCGATTACCTTAATGGTGCACTCACCAATATATGGAAATGAAAGGAAATGCACCAAACACAAAAGTTGAGTCGTTTATAGTCAGATACTCGAGACTTTATCTAAACATATGTATGAACATGCAGTTTATCATATATCAACAACCGAAATAGTTGTGGATCATTCCATAAATAAATATCACAAAAAATATATCCAAACACAATCAAGCACCAAGATTTCCTATGACGCAACCTAGTAAAATGAAAGCGAAGTCGGATAACCCTATTACTTAACCTAGCATGCACCTTCTTTTTCATTTTTGAACGAGAGGGTGTCCTAGTGAATAAGTGTGGAAGAGTGAATGGTTGTGTAGAATATGGTGGATATGGGTAAGTTGTAGAAGGAAAGTATGGAAAAAATGAGGATGTGGGTTTAGCACAAAACTCATTCATAGTGTAGGTAGGGACTGTCTCAAGTCTGAAAATGAAGGTGTCAAACGCTTTGTCTTCTTCAAGTATTTGTTTTCTAGGTGAATTTAAAAATTATGAAGCCTGAAAGAAACAACAGGGGATCGAGTGCAAACTCGAGATTCCTTTGAAAGGGTGGAAGGAGGGAAGTCGAGTTGGATGTTGTGGAAAGTAGTTCTTGATAGGGTGAATCATGACCTGCTCTAAGAAACTCATCGAATTGCTCATCTAGATTGGTCATATCCTCGTTACTATGATAGTCCTCTACATCTTTGAGAAAGTCATCTATCTCATCCTCATCCGTAATATGTGTATCGACTAGTGTAGGGATGGAAATATTGAGTCCTGAACTTCCAAAGGAAAGAAATTTGGGCATATGATTATCGGGGAATGTGTTGTTGAAATAATCTCGAGCAAAGCTCGATCATGCTAACCTCTCCATCCATAGACTAATCGGGTAACTTGTGTCTTTGTTTTAAAAACATTGACTTCAACAAACAAGATGGCCAAAAGACATGGACATTGAACCATCGCAGCAATTAATGAGCGCATTGGTAGTTGCCGAAAAAGGCGCCCTAAGATGATCGGACAGAGTCGTTAATCAATTCTCAGACGAGGATGACAAAATCAGCCGGATAGTAAAAATCCTGAATTTTACCGAGAACATTTTCGGCGACACCCTTAGGATACTTAATAGACCGATCGACTAATTACAACGTCATTTTAGTGGGTTGCATCTCGTCTAGACCTATTTGTCTATACAAATAAAAGCGGGGAGTAAGTTAACACTAGCCCCCAAGTCTAATAACGCGATCGTCAGATAAGAATCTCCTAAGGTGCATTATGCGATGGGGCGACCGGGTCCTTGTACTTAACAATTCCATTATATTCAGATAAAGTTGGGGAATTGTTCGGTTAAAAAGTCGCCTTTTGGTATATTTGTCTTACGCCTAGTAGTACACAATTCCTTAAGAAACTTAGCATGGTGTGGTAGCTTTTAATAGCTTCGAGGAAGGGAAGGTTTATAGTTAGATTCTTGAAAACATCTCTAATCTCCTCATAATTTGTATCCCTAGTTAACACGGCTAATTTTTGTGGAAACGGGTGGTTTTTGTCTATATTTAGCAATAGTATCACCGGATGTTTAACCGTGGCTTTACTACGTTTCTTAGGTTGTGTTGTAACGGTACCTTTACAAAGGTAGGCTCTTCAGTTTCTATTTCATTATCTAGTAAAATAGCGGTGTAGGGGGGTTATTGGTGGGGTAACTATAGGCATAGTTACTTTGTTATCAACCACTCTGCCGAGCGGAGAGTGGTGATGGCCTTTAGCTCACCTACATTTCCATATTCATTACTAGTATTATCGGTTACCTCAAAGGTCGTGTTTTGTTGTTTTAGGATTAGGTATTCCGTGACCTGGAAACACACCTTTGGGTTGGGCTTTATCTTGAGCCAACTGTTGGGTTAAATTATTAACGGATTGTAGAAGCTGTTGGTTAGATTGAGCCATGCTTTGGAAAAGTTTTTGGCTCACTTGTATGAAGGTGTCCAGACGATCCGGTTGTGTGGGTGTAGTAGTCACGGGTGGTGTGACTTGAACTATTTCACTTGAATTATTTATGGGTGGATTTTGATAGTTATTATTTACCAGAACGATACCTCTATTAGCATTATAATTATTATAACTACCTTGACCTTGTGCTTGACCTTGTCGAGGTTGCACTTGGTTGTTATAATTATTAAAATTACCCTGACCTTGTCCTTGTCGTGGTGGAGCTTGGTTAAAACTTTGTGTTGGCCTAACATATTGATTATTGTACCCTGGAGGTGTGACATGTTGGTTATTTCTCCAACAAAAGTTAGGATTTTGTCTCCAAGGGGCGTTAGGTTCACTATTAATGGAACAAGCCTGTTCATAGGCAATAGGACAAATTAAAGTCGGGATGCTCGAGGCTCAACCGAAACTACATGGATTTGAATTTACATTCATGACGGGGATAAGCTTTTGTTGAACAGAAATGGCCTCTACCTTTTTAGTGAGTGATTCGATTAGAGTTTTAAGCTCGGGATCGTGTTTAATTTCAAACATCCTGGCGGCCTTAATCGTATTTGATGAACTAGCGGGCGGTGGATATCATCTACCCCCCCGTTGTTATTTAAACTTAGTTTGATCCTCTAAAATTTATAAGCCTCCGAGGGCTCCTTTGCTTAAGAAACTACCCCATTCATTATGTCTAGGACTTCTTTATGGTGGTGTAGAAGTAATTTGAAAAGGCCACGAACTAACGTGTCTTTAAGCTAAGTTATGATGTGGACACTCTATAAGGAGATCGGTGAAAGCGATTCCAAGCCTCTGAAAATGATTCATGAGGATTTTGTCGAAAAGAAATGAATCTTGGAAAGCATCTCATCCATCTTTAGGGGTGGGTAAAAATGTTCCATAAACAATTGAACAAGTTTAGCCCACGAGTCCACGTAATTAGGCGTTTGGGCGGTTAACCAAGACGCGCCTTTATCGGCTAAGGTGAAAGGGAATACCACGAGTTTAATTTGTTCCACACCAACCGTAGGATGGTGGAATGTTGTTACGACTTATTCAATCCTACGCGTATGTGATAAGGTTTTTCATGGTCTAATCCATGAAAACGGGGTAACAAATTAAAATATTTGGGGGATTCGAAATCCCCAATGGGTCTGCTAGAACGATGCAAGATTTGGGGCTATCGCTCAAGGCTTTGTAGAAGTCAGAGAGAGGAGTCTCTTCTTCGTCGGGCATTGTGTCAAGTGATGTGTGTGAAATAGTAGCTAGAGGTGTAGTAGGTGGTATACTAGATAGACTTGTTTGTTGACGTTGTTGTGTAATTACGTTCGGTGTTTTGTTCGCCGGACCTTAATCTCATACAAGGCTAAAACCAAACTTAGCTAAACATATCAACACTCCAAACAATTACGGTATACTAGTATAAACCTCTAACGAGGAGATCGCGAGGTGTGGAAGAAAGGAATACGATTAGCGTCCTTGCTTCGCTTATGAATAGCGTCTTGTTTACGTGTGTTCGGTGTATATAACAAGTTAGAACAACGAAAAACTTGAAAAATCAAAGTTCGAGTCAAAACCTGTTGAATTCGGAAAAATTAGCAAAGGGCGCTTAGCTCTCTCATAGAAGCGTGATGCGCTCCGTGTAATTTTCAAATTACAGTGTTTTTTAGGGCTGGTCGCTCGTGTTCCAGTATATAGGCAGTGCGTGCGCTCATATAAGCGTCGGTCCTTCGGTGTATTTTTGTCCGGAACTTTTCAACGATGAATCGAAAAACCACAGTATGAATCAAACCAGGGTGGGTGGGTGAAAATGGGACTTTAAGAAAAGTACTTACACTACGAAAACAATGCGAAAGTGAAACTAAGATGGCAGCGGCGCCATTTGATAAACGATAAAAAGGAATAGTCTACCTTCGAAATGAACGATAAACTCAAAACGTAAGTAAACTAAAACTATCTTATGTGCCTATGATTTATCAAAGATTCTACTCTCAATCCTATGAGATATAGTGGAGTAGGAAGGATTCGTTCCACTCCTAGTCCTTCCGCATGTTGTGTTTTCTAGTCTAATTACTCAACTCTAAGTCTAATGAGAGATTTATGAAGTGGCAACTAGACTACGATGCAACTACCCACAAGATGCAACTAGTCGGTTATCAAAATAACTATGGGAATGCTACGTTGATTCGATGATAAGGAGTTAGAGGGGGATTGATTCCACCATAACTCGACTTAATCCTATTAACGACGAATTGTCGTAATCCGACTTGAACTGCTTCGCAGAACAATTGGTTCTTCCTAATCCCTAATTACACATGGCATTTCTAGCAATTCATAATTAGCATGTGAACGATTAAACCCATTCTCATGGTGAACTAATCGTTTCTAGAGTGGAAAGGAAATTATGACGACTCTACGATAATCGGAATCAAGCTTTCATCAAGGCTTCTCAACCCCCTCTAATGGAGGTTTAGCCGAGAATCATTACGCAATCATTTCAGATTAAAATAAAACTAAACATGATATAAAGAATTGAAATTTACTAATCTAAATTAAACAATAATTAATATCGAATTAATAACTAAGAATTGAATACCAAGTAATAAATGAAATCAAATCTAACACAATGTAAATGACAAGAATCGAAATTAACAAATAGCTATTTTATTTATCAAACTAATTAAGAACAATGATTCTAAGAGTTTAATCTAAAACAAGAATTGAATATAAACTAAACTTAATTTAATTAAATAAAAACTAGATCTATAATTATCTATTGTTTTAGGTCTAACTAGCTACCATTAACAAAGAGCTAAGCTTTGGTTTTTATACTTTCAGATAAAAAAATCGTGCATAGGCTTGGAGCCATGTTTTGGGCCAGAGAATCAGGCCCAAAACCCAATTCTTTCAGTCCAAAAAGGCCTCTTCAGCTGCAGTTGGCTTCAACAGACTTTTCCTCCACTTTTGCTCCTCTGATTGGGTCAAGGCATGGACCATTGGAAAGCTCTTTCCGGGCCGGTCGTTTTGACATCAGGTAGGTCTCATTCCGAGGTCTGAGTCCAAAGATACGACCTTCAGAAGTTCTGCTGACTTGTGTGCTGTTTCTGCCCGTGTCGACTTTTCAGCTTTTGACCGGGCTTTAGGAAGGCTTTGTCTTCTTGAATCTTGGCCTTTAATCACGGAACTACTTAGTAACCGACCCTTGCTCCTTTATCTCACTAAAGTGGCACATTTCTGCACATAATGGACTTTGAAACCTGAAATGCATAAAAACACATAATCAGTGTTAACTCTTAATTATTACTCACATAATTGGTCTAAAAGTATGACTGTTACAGGGTTAAAACTACAGTTTTGGGCTCTTATCACCCACTTATATGATCACCTCACAAAACCACGCACCATAGGTGTCACTTTGGAACAAGTCTTCAAATGATTGCTCCAGTATGATACGGGGGGATGTCATCACAAAGCTACTCTTTAGAACAGTTGCAAAAGATCCTAGAACAACCCACAAAAAATCAAAATTTTTCGTGCCTATGGATGTCAGAGCGCGGGGTGCGCTCAGATTTGGTCTTGGTAGGGTGCGGGTCGTGCTCAGGTGAATTCGAGTTACAATGTTTTGGGCGCAGGTAGCACTCTACTGGGGCGCAGGAGTGCTTCGAGCTGCTTGAGTGCTGAAATGAAGAAGAAAAAGAAGGAAAAAATTGGGAGTGAAAGGTGAGAGATGAAAGTGAGAGATGTGAGTTTTGTGTGGAGAATGAATGAAGTTTATATAGGTTTTGAGTTTCCAAAACGAATCGGCAACTTGCCAAAAAGCTTTAAGGCAATTGCCGGAAATAAAATATTTCCAAAACCGAAAATGGAAACAACCCATATTCTTTATTCTAAAACAAACCTAATATCTTTTAGGTTGAATTTAGGATAGTAATTACCTAACTCATTTAGATTTCATCCTATCATAATATCTACTCATAGCCATGCCAATATCGGCAACATTCCCAACAATTATCACAAAATTACATCTAAAAATGTGGATCATATAAAAATCATATTAAAAGAAATAATACCACCCCCAAACAATTTGGGAAGGTGGGATTAACACAAAAATCAATGCATAATTTGAAAAGAACCACTTAACTTAAAAATGAAATTCAATTACAATTAACTACTTAATTCAAATTTAACTATGGAATTCAAAAACATTAACATCCGAATTAATAAAAAACAACATCAACTCATAAGGTCCCTAAACCACGCGCTGCTGGTAGAAGATGGAACATGAGAAAGAGATGGCTCCCGAGCTCCCGATGGGCCAGAGCCATCCGTCCTTCAGCGATGACGCTCATGCCTCATTGATAAGAGCCTAAAACTGTAGTTTTAACCCCTTAATAATACTACTTTTAGACCAATTATGCGAGTAATAAATAAGAGTTAATGATAATTATGTGCTTTTATGTATTTCAGGCATGGAACTCAATTATGTGCAGAAATGTGCCACTTTGGTGATATAAAGGAGCAAAGGGTTGGTTCCTAAGAAGTTTTGTGATAAAGGCCAAGATTCAAGGAGACAAAGCCTTTATGAAGCCCGGTCCAAAGCTAAAAAGTCAATACGGGCAGAAATAGTGCACAAGTGAGCAGAACTTCCCAAAACCATATCTTTGGACCCAGGCCTCGGATTTGAGCCTAGCTTACATCAAAACGACCGGCTCGGAAAGAGCTTAACAATGGTCCAAGCCTTGACCAAATCAGAGGAGTAAAAGTGGACAAAAAGTTTGCTGAAGTCAAAGCTAGCTGAAACGGGCTCTTTGGACTGAAGAAATTGGGCTTTGGGCTCGATTTTCCGGCTCAAAACATGAGACCTCAACCCATGCACGAAATTGTGGATCTGGTATCCTCCTTGACTTAAAACAAGACTTAGCTCTTAAGAAAGAGGGAGTTAGAGAATCTAGAATAGGAAGTAGCCATTAAAATAGCTTGTAGATCTAGTTTTTCAATTAAATTAGTTAAATTAATTAGTTTCATACATTGTTTTAGATTAATTCTTTGAATCATAGTTCTTCATTGATTAGATAAATAAAATAGTTATTTCTTGTTCATTTCGATTTTGTCATTTAAAATTGTTAGATCTAATTTCAGTTGTTGTTATTCAATTCTTAGTTATTAATTTAGAATTCAATTATTGTTTAGTTAAATTTAATAAACTTATAATCTTTATATTACGTCTAGTTTTAATTCACATCATAGTATAATTCCCACCATTGCTCTCATTAGACTTTGAATAGATTAGTCAATCTAGGAAACTTGAATGCTAAAGAACTAAGAGTGGAACGAACTTTTTACTCCATTCTATTTCGATAGAATTGAGAGTATAGAAATCTTTGATAACAACGCGTAATTAAGTTTAGTTTCACTTGCGTTTTGAGTTTCATCGTTCATTTCGTAGATAAATTATTCAATTTTACGTTTATCAAATGGCGCCACTGCCATCTTAGTACTTTTTAGTATTATTTTCTTTAGAATTGATAGTTTTTCAAAGTTCCATAACCCACCTTGTTTGGATTCTCACTGTGGTTGTTTGTTTCAGCTTTGCAAGTTTCCACGAAAAATTACTTGGAGCGCACCTGCGCCCTGGGCAAGCCAAACTGGAGCACACCCTGCGCCCAAACGCCTGGAACTCCACCTTTTGGCTGAGCGCCACCTGCGCCCTACCAAGGCCAACTTGGAGCGCCACCTGCGCCCACACGCCTGGCATCCTAACTTTTGCTTGAGCGCGACCTGCGCCCTGCCTAGGCATATTCTGAGCGCACCTGTGCCCTCTGCTGAACTGCCCGATTTCCATAGGTTTGTTTCGAACTTCCATTTTTTTTTCAAAGTTTTCAGTGTTTTAACTTGTTATATACACTGAGTACGCGTAAACAAGATGCTATTCATAAGCGAAGCAAGGAGGCTTTCAGGTACTCTTTTCTTCCACACCTCGTATCTTCTGTTAGAGGTTCGTGCTAGCATATCAGGATTGTTTGGAGTGTTGTTGTTTTGCATTAATATTGGTCTTAGCCTTGCATGAGATTAAGGTCAGGCTGAAGAAAAACACCTAATATAATTAACCAACAATGTCAACAAACACGCCTTTCTAGTATACCACTCAGTTCACCTCTAACTAGCACAGCACACACCACACCTGAGATTATGGCTGAAGAAAGAGAGTCTCCTATCTCAGACTTTTACAAAGCCTTGAGCGATAGCCTGAAATCTTGTATCGCTCTATCAGACTCAGTGGGGGATTTCCGAATCCCCCCAAATATATTTAATTTGTTACCCATTTTTCATGGGTTAGACCATGAAAAACCTTATCAGCACATGCGTAGGATTGACCAAGTCCTTACTACTTTCCACCATCCTTCGGTTGGTGCTGAACAAATTAAACTGAGGGTATTTCCCTTCACCTTAGCCGATAAGGCGGCGTCTTGGTTAATTGCCCAAGCGTCTAATTCTGTGGACTCGTGGGCTAAACTTGTTCAACTGTTTATGGAATATTTTTACCCACCACTAAAGACTGATGAAATTCTTTCCAAGATTCATTTCTTTCGACAGAATCCTCATGAATCATTTTCAGAGGCTTGGAATCGTTTCACCGACCTACTTATAGAGTATCCACACCATAACGTCGCGAAAGACATATTAGTTCATGCCTTTTCCAAAGGACTTCTACACCACCATAAAGAAGTCATTGACATAATGAATGGGGGTAGTTTCTTAAGTAAAGGAGCCTCGGAGGCTTATAAATTTTTAGAAGATCAGACTAAGCGGAATAATAATTGGAGGGGTAGTGATGATATCTCCCGTTCCGCTAGTTCTTCTACAACAGCTAAAGTCGCCGGTATGTTTGAGATGAAACCCGATCCAGAACTTAAAAATTTAATCGAATCTCTAACTAAAAAGGTAGAGGCTATTTCTATCCAACAAAAACCAATCCCCATCATGAATATCAACTCCAACACATGTAATTTCTGTTTAAGTCCAGAGCACCCCGACTCCTATTGTCCTTCGTTTACGAACAACAAACATTACAACAAGATAACGTTTGCTCAATTAATAGTTATCCTATTCCTAACGCCCCTTGGAGACAACACCCCAACTTCAGTTGGAGAAATAATCAACAAGTAACAACTCCAGGATTTCATAATCAAAATGTTAGGCAAGCAAACAATTATAACCAACCTCCACCACGATAAGGACAAGGTCAGGGTAATTATAATAATTATAACAATAATAATTATAATGCAAATTGAGGTATCGTTCCGGTTAATAATAATAACTATCACAACCCACACATAAATAATCAACGTGACATAGTTCCTGTCACACAACCTATAGCTAACACTCTTCCACAACCGGATCATTTCGATACCTTTATGCAATCTCAACAACAGATTTTGCTAGCCATCCAACTTTCCTTACAACAGCTAGCTCAAGAGAAAGTACAACCCAAAGGTGTGTTTCTAGGACAAGCGATACCTAATCCTAAAACACCAAACACAGCCTTTGAGGTGAACGGTAATACTAGTACAGAAAATGTAAACGTAGGTGAGCTAAATGCCATCACCACTTTCCGTTCAGGTAGAGTGGTTGACAACAATGTAACTATGCCTATAGTTACCCCACAAGTAGTCCCTACACAGGAGATTGAACTAGATACTGAAATGGAAACTGAAGAGCCTACCCCTGTAGAGGTACAAGTTAAACTACAACCTAAGAAACAAAAAGCAAAGGTTAGACATCCAGTTGAACCATATGCTAAGCATAGAGAGACACCACTGTTTCCCCAGAAATTAGCTATGTTAAATAGAGATACAAACTTTGACGAGATTAGGGAAGTATTCAAGAATCTAACGATTAACCTACCCTTTCTCGAAGCAATTAAAAATTACCTCACCACGCTAAGTTTCTTAAGGAGTTGTGCACTACTAGGGCGTATGACAAATATTCCTAAAGACGCCTTTCTAACTGAACAATTTCCAACTTTAACATAACATAATGGAATTGTGAAGTACAAGGACCCTGGTCGTCCTACTGTACAATGCACCTTAGGAGATTCTCACACGACCACCGCTTTATTAGACCTGTAGGCAAGTGTCAACTTACTCCCGTATTATTTATACAAACAAATAGGTCTACAAGAGATGCAACCTACTCAAATGATGTTGCATCTAGTGGATAGGTCTATTAAGTATTCTAAGGGTGTGGTTGAAAACATGCTAGTTAAGGTCCATGATTTCTACTATCCTGCTGATTTTGTTATCCTTGATACAGAAGTCGTTAATGACTCTGTTTTGATCATCTTAGGGTGTCCATTTTTGGCAACTGCAAACGTGCGTATATTTTCTTCAAACCGCCATTAACAAAAAATTAAAAAAGCTTCAAACTTAAAATAAAAATAGAAATAAAGATAAAACCTAAATACAACCACGCCCCAAGTTTAAACCCACCCCAAATCTCCTCCTACCTACACCCACCACCACCTCCACCGATTTCAACAACCAAAAACCACCAAAATTTCAGAAATTTCGAACTACCACCACCACCACCGCGCCTCCTGCCAATATTTTTAGTTAGAGTGTTTTAAAACAAGTCTCCCTACCTTATTCCAACCAACAAAACTTATCAAAACTCCAATGGCTAAAAGACGTCGAATATTGTCGGAGCACGCTTTTACTGCTGACCACTTCGCGCCGTTTTACGGTGATGAGATGGTTAGGAGAAACTGGAGTGGTTTGTGGTACTCGATAGACAATTTTTACAATGAAGATTTGGTCCGAGAGTTTTATAGGACAATGGAGTTGAATGGGAATCGAATTTTTGTTAAGGTGGCTGGGCGGAGGAGAGAGGTTACTACTGGGTTGTTGGCTGAGATTTTAGGCATTCCACCTAGAAATCATCTCGATGCCACATTACAGGATTCCCAGTTTACTGCTGTAGAACCTTTGATGAACGCGATTGTTGCGGAAGGGAACTACAATGCGAGTCGCATTGTCTTCGCCAGTCGTCTCTCCGAGCCAACCAACTAGCTGTAGCTCAGTGGATTGGTAGGAATGTCATAGGGAAGGAGAATGTCAGTGATATCGGTCTGAACTACCATCACGTTCTATGGATACTCCAGGAGCAGAAGTATGAGTTCTGTATTTTGGAGTTTTTGTGTAACATGATTATGGGAGTTGGAAATAGTATTGCACCTCTCCCTGTTTTGATAACGAAGATCATGATAACCTTGAGAGCGACTCCGAGGTCTAATAGGATTTGCCTAAAGGAGCACCGAAATCATCATATTTATATGGAGTGTATCCAGAGAGTTTGGAGGTTGCTTGAAGAGAGGGTAGTCGAAGAGACTGACTCGGAGGATGAGGATGACACGACATGTTTTGATGCCGATGCCTTGGAGAGGTGTAGGTCGGATGTAGAACACATGGCTGTGATTCACCGTGGCATGCGTTCTCTCAATACGATTTGTGAAGACCTCCAAACTCAGCAGCCTACCATGCATCATAACTTCGAGACTCGTTCCCTGTGCGAGGATGAGCGGTGGGAACAAACGAAGGCCGAGATGGAAGCTCAGCGCCAGTTCCGAGATGACATGCTTGCACGCTTCCCACCCCAGGGTGGTTCTTATTCGTAGGAGCAGTCTGTGAGGCACAAGCATAGTCGCCGCAAGACGGATGTCTCTGGCCCATCGAAAGCCCAAGGGCCATCTGCTTCTCGAGGGTATTCCACTACTAGCAGCGAGTGGTTTAGGGATCTAATGAGTTGATTTGTTTTATTGTATTTGTTTTTATTTAGTACGGATGTAAAAAGATTAGTTCAGTAATTAAATTTGAATTTGGGTGTCGTATGTTATTTGGAATTCAATTTTAATATAAGTTGGTTAATTTTGAATTATGCGTTGTTCTTATCATTAATCCCACCATCCCGAATTGTTTGGGGGTGGTATTATTTAGCCTAACATAATTCGTTATATGATCATCTATTTTCAGAAGTTGTTTTGGAGTGCGGGTTGAGAATATTGCCGATATGGGCATCGCAATAAATAGATATTGTGTTAGGATGAAATCTCGATAAATTAGGTAGTATCTAACCTAAATTCTACCTAAAAGATATTAGGTTTGTTTTGGAATAGAGAATACGGGTTGTTTCCGTTTTCGGTTTTAGAAATTTTATTATTTTCGGCAATTGCCTTAAAACTTTTTGGGTAGCTTCCCGATTCGTTTTAGCAACTTAAATCCTATAAAAACTGCATTCATTCTACACTCACAACCCTACCTACATCTCACATTCATCTCTCACGTTTCATTCCCACTTTACCTTATTTTTCCTTTGCACTTTGGCCTCACAGCTCCCCGAGTGCACCTGCGCCCCAGTGGAGCGCCACCTGCTCCCTCAGCATTGTCAGAGGAATTCTACCCTGAGCGTGACCTGCGTCCTCTCCAGCACAAACCTGAGCGCCACCTGCGCCCAAAACACTGGAATTCCAGTTTTCATCCCGCACCCCGCGCCCATCCCAGGCTAAAAGTGAGCGCACCCTGAGCCCAAGTGCCTGGAATTCGAAACTCAACAAAGCGCACCCGCGCCCATCCCAGGCATACCTTGAGCGCACCTGCGCCCTGACCCCTGTGGGCACCAAAAATTTCAAGTTTTACGAGGGTTGTTTCGGGATAGTTGCAGCTGTTCTAGAGAGTAGTTTTGTGATGACTTCTCCTATAGTAATCTGAGGAGCAGTCTTTTCGAACACTTGTTGGGGGAGCGCGAGTCTTATGGACATTGGTTCCGCGAGAGGATCACGCAGTTCGGATGGAGGCATCTTTCTGGTAAGTGAAGACGACTTGTATTCACCTAAGCTTACTGAATTTTTCTACAATAATGTTATGTTCTATTGTAACCAGGATGGAGAACAATAATTCTCCGTCATGGTTGATGACACACCCCTAGAATTCAATAAGTATGTGGTAGCATTAGTTTCGGGAATACCAATACCTGATCCTATTCACACGTGGGGATATATGACCGATAATTCATACCTCTATGACTATACATATTTCCATAAGTATTATGGGGGAGGGGTATTTCGTATAATGGACCAAGGGCATTACAACATAGCCCTTGGTAGCCTGTCCCTAAATGTAGGCACCACCATGTCATTCATCCTCATGGATATTCTAGGGGAGTTTCAGTTTACTTCTGCAAATAGTACCGCTAGTGACGTTTTCCTTGATTTAGCTGAGGGACGTCACCGATATGACATTCCCCGAGTATTAGTGGTTAGTCTTAAGAGAGCCCAAAGTATGCGCCATAAATATCTTCTTATGCATGTTTTGGTTTGCCGCATCCTGCGCAGTTGCCTACCAGAATTATGTACCTCGTTCACGGATTGGAAAAGGGTTGAAGTCATGAGACCCACCAATTGGGTGGCTCACTCATTTCAAGTAATGACTTGGCCGGGATGGCAGGTGCAACCTCATTTGGTTGCTCCTTACACCCTATCAGACATAGTAACACTAGATAGGTTATCATAAGTTGACGACACACGGCGGCGGGCTTGGCAAGTTATCATGGTATGGCAAGATGCGAAAGAACCTCATCTCTTTGAAGAGGGAAATGAGGAGGACAATGTTTAAATGAGAGTACATGTAAGTGTTAGTTTCAGTAAGTGTCTGCTTATGTCCCAAGCAATCAATTTCTCATTAACCCCATAACGGGTCGAACTCTTATAGAGTTGCGTTAGTTTTTCTTTTATATATTAGTATGTTATATCCTTGTTTTGAAGATGTTCTGGAATTTTACGCGTTTCAATGGTATTTTCCTACCGTCTTTATTTAAAATACTTTGAGGACAAAGCATGCTTCTTGTTTGGGGGATAGAAACACGTGTAATTAAGACATCTGTTAGGATATAGATATGTATAATATGCACTTGTTTTCTAGCTAAAAAATTCAAAAATTTTAAAATTTTAAATAAAAAGTATGCTATACACTTAGGAACATTGGTATTGTTTTCTTTCTCTATGCTCTCAATAATCTAGAAGTCTCATGTAGCTTTTGCATTAGAATAGTTTTTATAAACTTAGGCTAATATGTAGGTAATAATCCTTGCATCTATCTATAAATATGTTAAATGAGTATCTATGATTGTTGGCAGTAAGTTTCTAAAATCTAGGCTAGAGTTCTTATTTTACAAATCCTGTGAGAATATAGCCTAAAACCTTATATGAGTGATACATTTGAGAAATGACACAAGGGAGAAGTAAAATCCGGATAGAGAAATCGCACGTCCACTTGCTAGATCACTATACCATATCTTAAGCGAGAATTTAGGCCTTCTTTGGATCGATATAGCCAGAAATTCCAACCTATGAATTATTTTCTGCTAGTCGCACCTCTGAGCCTTTCTTTAGCCTTTCATAAACCACAAATCCTTTACCCTGTTACAAAACAAAACAAAATAAAAAATCAACCTACCCAATTCTTTGAATAAGTTTGAGAATAGAGATGAAGAATAGAAAAGAGAATAACCTTTGAAATCAAGAATTCGTTAGTCGCTTTAGAAGAGAAAAGTAAGTTTCCATCCAAATAAAAAAAATATATAAAAGAAAAAAATAATAATAAAGAGTTAGAACTCCAAAAATAGAATCAAGGAGTCAAAAGCCAAAAAAAAGAAAAAAAAATATATGTGGCTAAGGATGGAAACAAAGTGTAAAAGCAAAAGTAAAGAATAAGGTTTTTCTAGTTACATAATATGAAGACTCTATTATCTCAGACTTGTTCTTTTAGAATATCCATTTCCTTCCTTTTTAAAACCATCTCCTAATCCCCGCAATACCTAATAAAGACCTCTAGCTCAATTATGAATATGTTAGTGTGATAGTAGGGAGTTAGAGAATCTAGAATAGGAAGTAGCCATTAAAATAGCTCGTAGATCTAGTTTTTGAATTAAATTAGTTAAATTAATTAGTTTCATACATTGTTTTAGATTAATTCTTTGAATCATAGTTCTTCATTGATTAGATAAATAAAATAGTTATTTCTTGTTCATTTCAATTTTGTCATTTAAAATTGTTAGATCTAACTTCAGTTGTTGTTATTCAATTCTTAGTTATTAATTTAGAATTCAATTATTGTTTAGTTAAATTTAATAAAGTTATAATCTTTATATTACGTCTAGTTTTAATTTACATCATAGTATAATTCCCACCATTGCTCTCATTAGACTTTGAATAGACTTTGAATAGATTAGACAATCTAGGAAACTTGAATGCTAAAGAACTAAGAGTGGAACGAACTTTTTACTCCACTCTATTTCGATAGAATTGAGAGTATAGAAATCTTTGATAGCAACGCGTAATTAAGTTTAGTTTCACTTGCGTTTTGAGTTTCATCGTTCATTTCATAGGTAAATTATTCAATTTTACGTTTATCACTCACAGATGCCTCCTCAGTAGAAGTACCCCCGTGGGGTGGGAAGCGTTCAAGCATATCTTCTCGGAACTTTCGCTGAGCTTCCATCTAGGCCTTCATCTCTATATACTGCGCAACCTGGCGCTGGAGTATAGTCTCCATGTTATACTGGATATCCGCTTGACTCTTGTCTAGCACTTCAAAACTCGTCTGAAGGGTCTTTTGCTTATTTTGAATTATAATCTGCCTATCCCGTACATCTTCACAAATACCATAAACGCAACGCAAGCTAGTATGAAGTACTTAAATGCGTTCTAAATTAGAAGTATAGCTATCCAAGGCATTTTCATCCAAACATGTCATATCCTCCATTTCATCATCCGAATCAACCACCCTATCCTCCGGCAACGTCCAAGTCTTTTGGATACACTCTGTATAAATAATTGTATTTGAATGCAATTTTATCATAATACGAACAAATTTTGTGACATCTCTAAAAGACAGCATGATGTTAGTGATAAATATCGGAAGAGGCGCAACAGTCTTTCCAACGCCTCTAATCATACTTAAAATAAACTCGAGGTTGCAGAAATTATACCTCTGCCCCTACAATATCTAGAGAACGTGCAGACATGTCAGACTGATGTCGTTGACTTTGTCCTTCCCGATGACGTTCTTACCAAACCACTGAGCTACATCCAACTGGTTGGTTCGCAGAGACGACTGTCGAACACAATGAGAATTCGGATTGTACTAACCCTCCATGACAGTGTCTTCCATCAATGCAGGAACTCCAGTATACTGTGATTCCTGCAAGGTGGCCTCGAGGTGGCGTTCAGGAGTAATGCCTAAAATCTCAACCAACAACTCTCCCGATACTTCTCTCCTCGTCCCAGCCACCTTTACAAAAAATTTCTGACCTTCCAACTCCCTTTTCTTGTAGAATTGTTTGACCAAATCGGAGTGGTAGAAATCATCTATCGAATACCAAAACCTATTCCAATCCCTCCTAATCATCTCGTCATGAAAAAATTGCGTAAAGTAGGCGGTAAGAAAAGCTTGTTCCAACAAAATTCGTCATCTTAGAGCCATTGGAGTTTTGAAAGGATTTGTGGGTTTGAATAAGGTGTAGGAGGTGAGTTTGAAGCAAACTCAACAAAAACAATGGGAGGTGGCGCGGTGGTGGTTTAAATTTGTGTGGATTTTGTGATGTTTTGGTGGTGGGAAAAGATGGAAATGGTGTGGGACAGATTGTGGAGAAGATTTGGAGTGGGTTTGAACTTTGGGCGGGGGTGTATTTAGGTTTTTTTTTTTTTTTTTATTTATTTATTTATTTATTTATTAGGGTTTAAGGTTTTAAAGCTTTAATGGCGGAAGTGAGAAGGAACTCTCGCGATCTGTTTTGGTTTGAAGGAAGGGGACACACGTGCGTGGCACGTGCATGCCACATTTGGGCCCAAACCCAATTTGATTTTCAAAATTTGTCGATTTTTCGTGCAACTTCAAACTAAAATTGCCGCTTCTTTACTGGTCCGATTTTTGCGAATGAGATATGAAAACGATCAGGAGAGAATTTCCAATCTAATGATCCATAAAATACTCTATTCCAACCGTGGGTGACATATAAGAAGATGAAAAATGCCTCAAAGTTCGTGCGTGATGTAAGTTATGCGTACGAATGAAATCTAAATTCATAGATAATGTCAACCTAAATTGAAATACTATTTAACGGCATAAGTACAAAAAAATGGAATTCTTAGCAATCACGAACGGAAAAACGAAGACCCCACGCCCAGACAAATTTTAGACAACAGAGTGTAGAAAATTTGTTTTAAATGTGGGTCTTTAAAGTCAGATTCTCGAGACTTCCTAAATTACTATTTTTATGGTTTTAATTTTAATTTTAATTTTTTTATGAAAAAGATTTAATATAGAAAAACAATAAAGCAATAAATGCATAATTCACACCATAGAAGAACATGACTCAAAAACTGAGAAAACATGCAAGAGTGGAAAACGTGAATTATGTTGAACGTGGACTTAGGATCCAGTACTTACAGCCACACACTCTATAGGGAGGGCCCGGTTACCTGAATGGTGCACTTACCAATATATGGAAATGAAAGGAAGTACACTAACCAACAAAGGTCAGTCCTTATAGACAGGGTCCTGTAAAAGGACTTCCTCCACATCAGGGGACAATAGCTCGTGAAAATGTTTCAACTGTTGGCCATTGACTTGAAAGGTACTGTTGTCTTTGGGATTTACCAAGGTGATTGCCCCGTACGGGGTGACTTCAGTAACCAGAAAAGGACCAGACCAACAGGTTTTTAATTTCTTCCCTGGAAAAATATGTAGACGGGAGTTGTAAAGCAAGACCTTTTGACCTACCACAAACTCTTTGCGTAAGATTTGCTTATCATGAACACGTTTCATGTTAGCTTTATAATCCTTTGCGAGATCATAAGAATCACTACGGATTTCTTCAAGCTCATTCAATTGCAACTTGTGCTTGACACCCGCCTCATCAAAATTGAAGTTAAGGCTTTTTATAGCCCACATAGCACGGTACTTCAATTCAACGGGCAAATGACAAGGTTTCCCAAATACAAGTCTAAAGGGAGACATACCTATATGAGTTTTGCAAGCAATCCTATATGCCCATAAGGAATCAGATAGACGCTTCGACTAGTCTTTCTTATCAGGATTTATAGTTGTTTCTTAGATCTTTTTGATTTCCCTATTAGAAACTTCTACTTGTCCGCTAGTTTGTGGATGATACGAAGTTGCTACCTTATGTGTAACTCCATACTTTTTTACGAGAGATGCAACAACTCTGTTGCAAAAATGTGTTCTACCATCACTAATGATGGCTTTGGGAATGTCAAATTGACAAAAAATGTACTCCTTAACAAAAAACACAACTATCTTATGGTCATTGTTACGGCAAGGCATGGCCTTTATCCATTTAGACACATAGTCCACGGCAACTAAGATATAAATGAAATCGTGGGAAATAGGAAAAGGACCCATGAAATCAATGCCCCATACGTCAAAAATTTCTACCACCATGATTGAATTTAATGTCATCATATTACGCTTCATGATTCGCCCAAGTTGTTGGCAACGAACACACGTCTTGCAATGCACTTGGTCATCATTAAAAAAAGTAGGCCAATAAAACCCACATTGAAGAATTTTAGCAGCTGTTTTCATACCACTAAAATGGCCACCACACTCTTTTTCATGGCAGAAAGATAGAACCTCAATATATTCCCACTGGGGAATACAACGACGAATAATTTGATCTGCACAATACTTAAAAAGGTAGGGCTCATCCCAGTAGTATAGCTTAACTCTGGCCAAGAACTTCTTACGTTCATTTCTTGACCAATCATAAGGAATAATATCAGAAGCTAAATAATTCACAATGTCAGCATACCATGGTGCAGAAAAAATAGCATATAGATGCTCATCAGGAAAAAAGTCAGGTATGGACTCAGAATCACTATTATTGTCATTTGTAAGTCTAGATAAGTGGTCGGCAACAACGTTTTTTACCCTTCTTTTGTCCTTTATTTCTAATGTGAACTCTTGCAGGAGAAAAATCCATCGGATTAATCTCTGCTTAGCATCCTTCTTTACGAGAAGGTACCTAAGGGCTGCATGGTTAGTGTAAACTAAGGTCTTAAAACCAACCAAATAAGGATGAAACTTATCTAAAGCATAAATGACAGCTAAGAATTCTTTTTCTGCAGTTGTATAATTCCTTTGAGCATCGTTTAAAGTTTTACTAGCATAATAAATAACGGTGGATTTATTATCTAGTTTTTGTCCCAAGACAGCACTAACAGCATAATTACTAGCATCACACATGAGTTCGAAAGGTTTAGACCAATCGGGAGGCTGTATAATGGGTGCAGATGTTAAGGCAACTTTTAAAGTTTCAAAAACCTGTTTACAGTTAAAATTAAAATCAAAGATGACATCCTTTAAAAACAGATTAGTTAAAGGCCTAGCTATTTTCGAAAAATCTTTGATAAAATGCCATTAAAAATCTGCATGGCCTAGAAAGACTCTAATATCACAGACAGTCCATGGTATAGGTAGAGTCGCTATCTTATCTAGTTTGGCCTTATCTACTTCGATGCCATCACTAGATAAAATGTAACCTAGCACTATTCCTTTTTTCACTATAAAATGACATTTTTCCCAATTCAAAACTAGACTCTTCTCCTCACACCGTGTTAAAACCTTAGACAGGTTAGACAGGCAGTCAGTGAAAGAGTCTCCATGGATAGAAAAATTATCCATGAATACTTCCATGAAATACTCTACCATGTCACTAAATATATGAAGCATACACCGCTGGAAGGTACCAGGAGCATTACAAAGGCCAAAAGGCATTCATTTATAGGCGTATGTTCCAAAAGGACAAGTGAACGTAGTCTTTTCTTGGTCATCAATATCAATAATAATTTGAAAATAGCCAGAGTAGCCATCCAAAAAGCAGTAAAAAGCATGACCTGCTAGACGTTCTAGCATGTAATCTATAAAGGGTAAAGGAAAATGATCCTTTTGTGTCATGGCATTTAAACGTCTGTAATCATTACAAATCCCCCATTTTATAGGACCGTGTGTGGCAACATATTCACCCTTGGCATTACGTACCATGGTAATCCCTGATTTCTTAGGAACCACATGAATGGGACTTACCTATTTGCTATCAGAGATTGGGTATATGATACCAGCATTAAGTAACCGTAAGAATTCATCCCTAACTACCTCTTTTATGGCAGGGTTCAAGCGATGCTGAGGTTCGGGAGAAGTCTTTGCATTATCTTCCAAGTGGATACGATGAGAGCACACATTAGGGTCAATTCCCTTAATGTCGGCTAAGGACCAACCAATCGCAGAACGATGTTCCCTAATCACCCTAATCAAACGTGCCTCTTCCTTCTTAGATAACAGAGATGATATAATTACCGGATGACTACCATCCGGATCAAGTTGAATATATTTTAACTCAGAAGGAAGAGGTTTAAGCACCGGGGTGGAAGGAATGTCGATAAATGCTTCTGGAGGGTCCTCATCTTGAGTAATGAATACTTGCTTAGGTAGCAGGTCTTCAAACTCAGTAGATGGAGCAACAGAAAGGTCTACGATAGGTGTAGACTCAAAATGGTGTTGACTTCCTATAAGTAGGAGTCATCGACAAAATCTAAACTTCTAAAAGAAAGGAATTTATGCATATGGTTTTCTAGAAATATGTTATTAAAATAATCTTGAGCTAAGCTCTCGATCATGCTAACCTCCCCATCTACAGACGAATCTAGTAACTGTTTCATCATTTTAAAAGCATTTACCTTGACAAAAAGATGGCCAAAAGACAAGGACATCGAACCATCTCAGCAGTTTATAAGGGCGTTAGCAGTTGCTAAGAAGGGACGCCCTAGGATGATCGGAACAGAGTCGTTAAAAACTTCAATATCGAGGATAACAAAATCAGTAGGATAGTAGAAATCCTGAACCTTAACAAGCACCTTTTCAACCACACCCTTATGAAACTTAATAGACCGATCCGCTAATTGCAACGTCATTTGAGTAGGTTGCATCTCTTGTAGACCTATTTGTTTGTATAAATAATATGGGAGTAAGTTAACACTTGCCCCCAGGTCTAATAAAGCGGTCGTGGTGTGGGAATCTCCTAAAGTGCATTGTATAGTAGGACGACCAGGGTTACTTAACGATTCCATTATGTTCTGATAAAGTTGGAAATTGTTCAATTAGAAAGGCGTCTTTAGGAATATTAGTCTTACGCCTAGTAGTGCACAACTATTTAAGAAACTTAGCGTGGTGAGGTAATTTTTTAATTGCTTCAAGAAAGGGTAGGTTTATTGTTAGATTTTTGAAAACTTCCCTAATCTCGTCATAGTTTGTATCCTTGTTTAACATAGCTAATCTTTGGGAAAACGGTGGTTTCTCTCTATATTTAGTGTATGGATCAACTGGATGTCTAACCTTGGCTTTCTGTTTCTTAGGTTGTGGTTTTAGTGGTACCTCTACAGGGGTATGCTATTCAGATTTTATTTGTTGTTCAATATCCGGTGTAGGGACTACTGGTGGGGTAATTATAGGCATAGTTACGTTGTTATCAAACACTCTGCCAGAGCGGAGAGTGGTGATGACATTTAGCTCACCTACGTTTACATTTTCCGTACTAGTATTACTGTTTACCGCACAGGCTGTGTTTGTTGTTTTAGGATTAGGTATCGCTTGACTTGGAAACACACCTTTGGGTTGTACTTTCTCTTGTGCTAATTGTTGTAAGGAAAGTTGGATGGCTTGTAAAATCTATTGTTGGGATTGCATAAAGGCGTCAAAATAATCCGGTTGTGGAGTATGATTTGTTACAGGTTGTATGACAGGAACTATGTCACATTGATTATTAATAGGTGGGTTGCGATAGTTATTATTTACCAAAACGATACCTCTATTAGTATTATAATTATTATAATTACCCTGACCTTGTCCCTGACCTTGTCCTTGTCGTGGTAGAGCTTGGTTATAATTGTTTGCTGGCATTACATTTTGATTATTAAACCCTGGAGGTGTTACGTGTTGATTATTTCTCCAATTGAAGTTGGGATGTTGTCTCCAAGGGGCGTTAGGAATAGGATAACTATTAATTGAGCAAACGTTATCTTGTTGTGATATTTGTTGTTCATAAGCTAGAGGACAATAGGAGTCGGGATGTTCAGGACTCAAACAGAAATTACATGGATTGGAGTCGACATTGATGTCGGGGATAGGCTTTTGCTGAACAGCAATAGCCTCTACCTTTTTAGTGAGACATTTGATTAAAGTTTTTAGGTCAGGATCGGGTTTCATCTCAAACATACCGGCGTTCTTAACTATTGTAGAAGAACTAGCGAAACGGGAGATATCGTCACTACCCCCCAAGTTATTATTATGCTTAGTTTGATCTTCTAAAAATTTATAACCCTCTGAGGCTCCTTTACTTAGGAAACTACCCCCATTCATTATGTCAAGGACTTCTTTATGGTGATGTAAAAGTCCTTTGAAAAAGGCATGAACTAACGTGTCTTTCGTGAGGTTATGGAGTGGACATTCTATAAGAAGATCGGTGAAACGATTCCAAGCTTCTGAAAATGATTCATGAGGATTCTGTTGAAAGAAATGAATCTTGGAAAGCATGTCATCTGTCTTCAGTGGTGGGTAAAAATGTTCCATAAATAGTTGAACAAGTTTGGCCCACGAAGTCCATTGAGAATTAGGCTTTGGGCGCTAACCAAACCAAGACGCCTTATCGGATAAAGTGAAAGGAAACACCTTTAGTTTAATTTGTTCAGCACCAACCGTAGGATGGTGGAATGTGGTAAAGACTTGTTCAATCCTACACATGTGCTGATAAGGTTTTTAATGGTCTAGCCCATGAAAAACGGGTAACAAATTAAATATACTTGGGGGGATTCGGAAATCCCCTACTGGGTCTGCAAGAACGATGCAAGATTTCGGGCTATCGTTCAAGGCTTTGTAAGAGTCAGAGAGAGAAGACCCTTTTTCTTCAACCATTATTTCAGGTGAAGTGTGTGGTATATTAGCTAGAGGTGTAGTGATTGGTATACTAGAAAGGCATGTTTGTTGACGTTGCCGGTTGATTACGTTAGGTGTTTTTCTTCTACCTGACCTTAATCTCATGCAAGGCTAAGAACAATCTTAACTAAACATGACAACACTCAAAACAATCCTGATATGCTAGTATAAACCTTTAACAGGAGATGCGAGGTGTGGAAGAAAGAAGTACATGAATGCCTCCTTGTTTCCCTTATAAATAACGTCTTGTTTACGCGAGCTCAGTGTATTTAAAAAATTAGAACACTGAATAACTTGAAGAAATGGAAATTTGAACTAACCTGTGGAAATTGGGCGTTTCAAAAGAGAGCGCGGGGCGCACTTTGGTTAAGCCTTGGGAGGGCACGGGTCGCGCTCAGGTCAAATCCGAGTTCCAGGTGCTTGAGCGTGGGGGGTGCTCGAACTTTGTCTTGGTAGGGCGTGGGGCACGCTAAGTCAAATTCGAGTTCCAGGCGCTTCAATGCGGGGGGCGCTCGGACTTTGCCTACTGAGGGCGCGGGTCGTGCTCTGTGTATTCTTGCGAGGAAAAATTCAGTTCTGAAACCAACAACTACAGTTAGAATCAAACAAGGGTGGGTGGGTTTAATGGGACTTTGAAAAGACTAACAATACTAATGAAAACAATTCTAAAGGGAACTAAGATGGCAGCAGCGCCATTTGATAAGAGTAAAATGATAGTTTTACCTATGAATACAATTACGCATAGGTAAGTAAAACTAAAGCTATTTTGTGTGCTTTGGTTATCAAAGTTTTTCTACTCTCGATGCCATTGCAATAGAGTTGGAATAGAAGATTAGTTCCACTCTTAGTTCTTTAGAATTAGCGTTTCCTAAGATTATCATTCTATCCAAAGTTAATGAGAGTAACAATGCAGGAATTATACTACGATGCAAATTATACTAACAATATATGATAATTCAACTACGGAATGCTACGAGTTGAATCTATGAGGAGGAATTAGGGGGGATTGATTCCGCCTTAACTCGACTTAATTTACTAACGAAGAATCGTCGTAATCCGAATTGAACTGCTTTCGCATAACAATTGGTTCTTCCTAATCCCTAGTTGTTTATGGTAATCTCTACGAACTAACATCTAGCAAGTGAAACAATCAAACCCATTCTCATGGTGAACTAATCATTTTCTAGAATGGAATGGAAAATCACGACTATTCTACGCTAACACAAATCAAGCTTCATCAAGGCTTCTTCAACCCCCTTTAATGGAGGTTTAGCCTAGAATCATTATGCTATCATTTCTATATGAATTTAAGCAAGACATGATATCAAGATTATAAATTTGCTTATTTGAATTCAAATGGAAATCTAATCATGCAAGAATTAATTGAAACTAGTAATGACAAATAATTAAATCTATGAATTGAAACTAAATAATTAATGGAAAATGAAACTAGATTATGAAGAACTAACTAACTTTATTGATCTAATGAAGAAATAACAATTGATTCAAATACTAAATTAAAACAAGGTAAAATAAAAACTAATTAATTAATGGAGTCTAAATCTAGATCAAAAACTATTCTCTAATGGCTACCTAAAAATAATGATTCTTAAGAGTTAAGTCTTGTCTTTTCAAAAGGAGGAGACAAGATCCACTTTTTCGTGCATGGGCTGAGGATCCATGTTTTGGGTCGGAAAATCTTGCCCAAAGCCCAATTTTTTCAGTCCACAGAGCCCTTTTCAGTTAGATTTGACTTTAATAGACTTTTCGTCCACTTTTGCTCCTCTGATTGGGTCAAGGCTTAAACCAATGGAAATCTCTTTCTGAGCTGGTCGTTTTGACATAAGGTAGACCAAATTATGTGGTCTACGTCCAAAGATACAGTCTTTGAAAGTTCTGCTGACTTTTGTGCACTATTTCTGCCCGCGTTGACTTTGACTTTTCTGCTTTGACCGGGCTTTAAAAAGACTTTTTCTCCTTGAATCTTGGCCTTTAATCACAGAACTTCTTAGCAACCAACCCTTGCTCCTTTATCTCACCAAAGTGACACATTTCCACACATAATTGACTCAAATGCCTGAAATACATAAAAGCACGTAATCAACATTAACTCTTATTTATTACTCGCATAATTGGTCTAAAAGTATTATTGTTAAGGGGTTAAAACTACAATTTTGGGCTCTTATCAGTCCACTAGCTCATCCACTCAAGGCATATGATAGCTGTCTGATAAAAATGATTTTACGTATTCTAACTATCTATGCGTAAACACAAATAATCAATTTACGTAAATACGTGTTTATATCAATATTCCTACTCTCAATAACAAAGTAATATAAGAGAGTCAGGATTCGTTCCACTCTTAAACGTTCAAGACTTAAATAGAATTCAACTACTCGACACAAGGAACAATGGTGAACAATGAGAGTAGTGTGTGATGTGAAATTTCTAATATCATTATACTATCATTTCTATATGAAATTGAATACAATATAATCTAAAGATTCTAACTTTATAAAATTTAACTAAACAATAATCCAACCCAACATCAATAACTACGAAATGACTAACAACCAAGAAATGAAATTAGATCTAAGCAATAGATAAATGGCAAAATCGAATTTGATCAATAATAAACTACTTTATTTATCTAATGAAGCAATAACAATATTTTAATACTTTAAATTAAAACAAGGGAAATGAAAACTAATTAAAATGGAGATTTAATTCTAGATCTAAAAATTATTCTAACCCTATACTCCATTAACATTAGCTTCCTAACCTAACTTATTTTCTAACATAACTATCTACCATTAACAAAGAGCTAAGCTTTTGTTTTTATATGTTCAGATCCAAAAATCGTGCATGGGCTTGGAGCCACGTTTTGGGCCAGAGAATCAGGCCCAAAACCCAATACTTTCAGTCCAAAAAGGCCTCTTCAGCTGCAGTTGACTTCGATAGACTTTTTGTCCACTTCTGCTCCTCTGATTGGGCTAAGGCTTAGACCATTGGAAAACTCTTTCCGATCCGGTCGTTTTGATGTAAGGTATGCCCAATTCCAAGGTCTGAGTCCAAAGATATGATCTTTGGAAGTTCTGTTGACTTTATGCACTGTTTCTGCCCGCATGGACTTTGACTTTTCATCTTTTGACTGGGCTTTACAGAGGCTTTGTCTTCTTGGAAATTGGCCTTTAATCACATAACTGCTTAGCAACCGACCTTTGCTCCTTTATCTCGCTAAAGTGGCACATTTCTGCACATAATGGACTTTGAAGCCTGAAATGCATAAAAATACGTAATCAGTATTAACTCTTACATATTATTCACATAATTGGTCTAAAAGTATGATTGTTAAGGGGTTAAAACTACAGTTTTGGGCTCTTATAAAACCACCCCCAAACAGCATTTTGCTTGTCCTCAAGCAAAGATGAGAAATTAGAATAAGTGACCAAAAATGGAGTTCTATCTACTCTCGTTTCGCTGAGTGCGATTGCATTGACCATATGCAACAAGGCCTTAAACTACTAGGAATTCCCTAGTGGATGAGTTAGCCTCGTGAGAGTTTTCCAGTGAAGGTACTCACAAACTTCATCTATACTACAACGACTAAGAAATAAAACTATTGCTTCCTCATTCATGTCGCAACTATCTATACATCTCACTAGCAATTCAATAAGAATAACCAAGTCAAAAACCTAAACTAATATATGCATAATAATCAATCATCTATGATACAAATATATATACTATGAGTAATACTATGAAATGCCTAGCAGGTTCGTTTCTGAAAACTCGGAATAACGTCTTTAAGTAGGTCCTCACATAAATGTCAAGACAAAACCACTCGATTTTTCCTCAAGTTTAAGCTACTCTAGTGTGCAGTGGGCACACTTTACCTTACAATCTCAATGACAAACAAGGAAGCCGGAGTCGATCAAACACATCTGCCACTTACTATCACACTAGCCTATTCCTAATTGAGCTAGAGGTCTTTATTTGGTGTTGCGGGGATTAGGAGATGGTTTAAGAAGGAAGGAAATGGATATTCAAAAGGACAAGACTGAGATAATAGAGTTTTCATATTATGTAACTTAGAGAAAATTTTGTTATTTTCTTTTGTTTCTATACTTTGTTTCCATCCTTAGCCATATTTTTCTTTTTCTTTTCTTTGGCTTTTGACTCCCTTTTATTCTATTTTTGGAGTTTTTTTATTTATTTCTATTTTTTTTTTCCTTGGATGGAAACTTCTTTTTCTTTTTCAAAGCAACTAACTAATTTTTGTTTACACGGGTTTTCTCTTCTTCTTTCTTCACTCATTCTATTCTCAGACTTATTCTAGATTGGGTAAGTTGAATTTTTATTTTATTTTGTTTTTGTAACAGGGGTAAAGGAATTGTGGTTTATGGAAGGCTAAAGAAAGGCTCGAGGGGCGACTAAGCGGAAAATAATTCATAGGTTTGAATTTCTGGCTATATCGATCCAAAAGGGCCTAAATTCTCGCTTAGGATATGGCATAGTGATCAAGCAAGTGGGCGTGTGATTTCTCTATCCGGTTTTACTTCTCCCTTTGTGTCATTTCTCAAATGTTTTAGCTCATATAAGGCTTTTAGGCTATATTCTCACAGATTTGTAGAATAAGTACTCTAGCCTAGATTTCCCAGAAACTTACTCGCTAACAATCATAGATACTCATGTAATATATTTATAGATAGATGCAAAGATTATTACCTACATATTAACCTAAGTTTCTAACAATTATTACGATGCAAAAGCTCACATTGAGACTTCTAGATTGTTAAGAGCATAGAGAAAGAAAACAATACCAATATTCCTAAATGTATAGCATAAACTTATTTATTTATATTTTTGAAATTTTTAACTTGAAAACAAATGCATATTATACATATCTATATCCTAACAGATGCCTTAATTACACTTGTTTCTATGCCCTCAAAGCATGCTTTGTCCTCAAAGCATTTAAATAAAGAGGGTAGAAAAATACCATGGAAACGCGTGAAATTCTGCAACATCTGCAAAACAAGGTTAGAACATACTAATATAGGAAATAAAAAAACTGACGCAACTCTATAAGAGTTCCACCCATTATGGGGTTAACATAATTAAATTGCTTGGGACATAAGCAGACACTAACTGAAACTAAAAACTTACCTCCACTCCAGCGTTTACTCGTCATCCTCCTCTTCTATAAAGAAGTGAGGTTCCTTCGCATCCTGCCATGCCATTATAATTTGCCAAGCTTGCCGCCATTTATCATCTACGGATGCTAACCTGTTAAGCGCCACTTGGTCGGATGGGGTGTAAGGTGCAACCTGATGAGGTTGTATCCTCCACCCTTGCCAAGTCATTGCACGGAAAGATTGGATAATACAATTGGTGGGTCTCACAATTTCGATTTCAACCCAATCCGTGAAACGGGCACAAAAATAGGGAAGAAACATAGCATAATACGGCAAACTAAAACAGGCATAAGAAGATACTTATGCCTCATGCTATGGGCTCGTGCTAAACTAGACATCAAGGTTAAGGAAGGTCATGGAACATATGTCCCGTGGCTAAAGCAAGGAAGACGCTGCAAGTGGCATCATTCACAGAAGAAAAAAATGCCATTCCCCTAAAATGTTTAGCATGATCCAAAACATAACAGTTCCTATGTTCATGGACAGGCTACCAAGGGCGACGTTATATTCGCCTTGGTCCTCGATATGGAAAATACCTGCCCCCTAAGCCTTATGCAAAAAGTCATAAGTGTAGACATGCATATTATCTACCCAATAGCATCATGGGTCTTGTATTTCAGCCGGGCATGGCAAGTCCAAGAACAAATGCTAGCAAGAACCATAAGCGGTTCCCAGCCTACGTGTGTGATCACCTCGCGAAACCAAGCACCATAAGTAGTGCTTTGAAACAAATCTTCGAAAGACTGTTCCGGTATTATTGTAGGAGATGTCATCTCAAAACTACGCTCTGGAACAGCTGCAAATCACCCGGGAATAACCCGCAGAAAACTGGAATTTTCCGTGTTCACAGAAAGTAGGGCGTGGGTGCTTTCCACTTCCAAGCTGGTCGCTCACGATGATTTTGGAATTCCAGTGTTTGAGCGAAGTCGCTCACCACCTTGGCACGAAAAGGCTCTGTACAAAAATTCGACAAATGTGTAAAGCGCTGAAAAGTGCTCCTGCAGAAGCGCGAGTGCGCTCGAGGTGTTGATTTGTGAAAATGGTGAAGAACAACGGGAACGTGGGAGTGAAAAGGTGAGAGATGGAAGTTAGGTGTAGTGTGGGTTGTGAGTGTAGAATGAATGAAGTTTTATAGGTTTTGAATTGTTAAAACGAATCGGTAGGTTGCCAAAAAGCTTTAAAGGCAATTTCGGAAACAATAAAATTTCGAACCCAAAACGGAAACATCTCATATTCTTGATTCTATAACAACCCTAATATCTTTTATACTGGATTTAGACTAGTAACTTCTAAACTCTCTTAGATTTCATCCTACCACCACATCTAATCATAGGTATGCCAATTACGACAATATTCTCAACCTTCACTCCAAAACAAACTCTAAAATGGAGGATCTTCTACAAATCATGATAAAATAAATAATACCACCCCAAAACAATTCGGGAAGGTGGGATTAACAATAAAATCCATGCACAATTTGAAAAGAACAACATTATATTAAAATTGAATTTCAAACAATATTTAACTACCAAATTGAAAGTTAACTACGGAATTTAACAACGTAACATCCTATCTACTAAAAATAATAAAAAACAACATCAAAACAACAAACAAGGAGAAATCTAGCTACTCTTAAAGGGAGCGAGGTGGGGATAAGAATAGGAAGTTTAGTGATCAAGCATGGAAAACCAAACAAACACCCCCCCAAACAAATTTTTGAAAACAGGTTTGTAAAAATTTGTTTTAAAACGTGGGTCTTTTAAAGTCAGATTCCCTAGACTTAAAGTGATATATATGTATTTACATTCAGTTTCCCATATATCAATAATCTAAACAATTGTGGATCTTTCCATAAATAGTTAACATGGAATGCACCACCAAACAGAATCAAGCTCCAAAACTTTCTACGACGCAACTTAGTTGAATAAGAAGGTGTCCAAGTGAATGATCGTGAGTAAATGAATGGTTTTGGAAAATACTTGGAATGTGGATAAGTGTTAGAAGAAAAGGGTGGGAAGAATGATTGGATTTTATGAGGGATTAACTCAGGTGGATGGTGGTAGGGTGGTGCTCTAGGTAGTGCTTGAGAAGGTGGATCATCACAGGCTCTTAGAAACTCGTCGAATTCCTCATCTAGGTTGTTCGCATCCATATAATCATGGTATTCATCTCCATCTTTGAGGAATTCATCTATCTCGTCTATTGTGAGGTTTAGTCCATCTCTTCTATGGTCAGAAGGCAGGGTTTAAAATTCTTTCTCTAGTTCAGTTATGTTCAAAGAGTCAAAATTGTGATCTTTGTCTTCTTCCATAAGAGGGATATGTACTAGTGTAGGGACGACATCGTCGGAAGCACTAATGTGATATACAAAACTCTCAATAGACTTAACTTCACCTTCTACAGGAAAATCTAGTTGTTCATCGCGGTGTTTTATCCCTATACCTAATATGAGGGGAACATATTTGTTAACCGTTGCTTTATTTTTTATCACTTTCCAACTAGGTTTCCATATTGGAACCTCTACAGTGTAGGGTCTTCAATTTCTATGACAGTATTTGGTATGGTATCATTTATAGTTTGCGGGTGATCTTTAGGCATAGTCACTTGGTTATCAACTACTCTCCCTGAACGAAGGGTAGTGACTACCTGTAGGTCCCCTTGGTTTATATTACCATTACACTGAATACTTTTTATTTCGGAGGCGGTGTTTGTTAACTTAGGATTAGGCCTTCGCTTGACTTGGAAACACGCCCGGTTTGGTTATTATTTTGGTTAGAAGACATGTCAATAACCTTTTGGCACAAAGACTGCATCATTTGCATCGTTTGTTTCATCATATTAGAGTTTTGATCATCCTGATCTTTCATCAAGTTGGAGTTTTGTTGCATAATTTGATTTTGTTTCTCCAACAAGGTCACTACTACTTTGTCCGTAGATGGTTGTATTGGAATTAAAGCTTGTTGAGCGCTCATGTCTTGATGTTGATAGTTCCGGTTCCGGGTACTAAACCTCTATTCTGGTCACCTAAGTTCCCTTGTCCTTGATGTTGAGTTAACCGGTTGAAGTATGATGGTTGTGGTGGTGTTTGTGCATAGACAAGAGGACAATAGAAGTCGGAATGCTCAAGACTACAAATGACATTAGAACGCGAGTAGAGTTAATGTTCATGACTGGAGTGGGTTGTTGTTGAACGAGATGGCATCTACCTTTTTAGTGAGGGCATCGATAAGAGTTTTAAGCTTCGGGATCATGTTTAACCTCAAGAGAAGAAGGAGAGGAGCCGGAGGAATCGTTTCTCCCCAATTGTTGTTCTTTTAGATTGATCTTCTAAGAATTTATAAGCCTCTAAGGCTCCTTTACTAAGAAAACTACCCCCAGTCATGATATCTAGAACCTCCTTATGATAATGTGAAAACCCCTTGAAGAAAGCACGAACAAGCGTGTCTTTCGCAAGATTATGATCTTGGGCATTCAATGAGAAGATCGATTGAAACGATTCTAGGCCTCTGAAAAGGATTCATGAGGATTATAGTGGAAGAAATGAATCCTGTGAAGCATTTCATCTGTCTTCAGTGGTGGGTAAAATTGTTCCATGAACAATTGAACAAGTTTAGCCCATGAGTCCACAGAGTTTGGCGTTTGGGCAGTTAACCAAGACGTCGCCTTGTCGGCTAAGGTGAAAGGAAACACCCTTAGTTTAATTTGTTCCGCACCAACCATAGGATGATGGAATGTTGTTATGACTTGTTCAATCCTACACATGTGCTGATAAGGTTTTTCATGGTCTAAACCATGAAAAACGGGTAACAAATTAAAAATATTTGGGGGGATTCGGAAATCCCCCACTAGGTCTGCAAGAACGATGCACGACTTAGGGCCATTGTTTAGGCTTTTATAAAAATCAGAGAGAGGAGTCTCTTGTTCTTTAGCCATTGATGCAAGTGTAGTGTGTGAAATTTTAGATAGGCGTGTTGTATTTATTTCTACGAAAAACAAGCCTGATTATACTAGAATTAAAACTCCTCCTCGACGTAAGAGGCGGTGGAAGAAGAAGGAGCAATTCCTTCTTCTTGCTACAGCGTTTGAATAGCGTCTTGTATACGCGATCTCAGTGTATTTAACAAGTTAGAAACACTGAGTAACTTGAAGAAATAAAAATTTGCATTTACCTATGAAAATTGGGCTGTTCACACTGAATTTTCCTTCGAGGGCGCGGGTGCCCTCTGTTTTGTCGAATGTCCAGTGTTTTGGGCGCGGTCGCGCTCAGTTTGGGCCCGGGTTGCGCTCCAGGGTTTTCAAGTTTTAGGCCTTTTATCGTACTCCAAAATATTTGAAATTTTTACAGTAATTTTCTAAGAAATCTATCAAGTAGCCTGTAAAAGTTCAGATCAATCGGAGCTATGAAAGTCCTTCTACTGCCCTGCAAAGTTTGCAAAACAGTTTTCGGACACAATCCAAACAACCGAATGGTTAACTCATCAAAACAAAGCCAAAAATTTCCAAATTTTTACTGGAGACTCCTGACAGAACCTACTTGTTCTTGTAAAAAATTTAGAGTAATTGGAGTTCTACAACCTCTCCTTATCGGCTGGTGTTCCAGATATTAAGTGTTTGTAACACTGCAGAAACACACTGGAAACACTCTACTATTTAGGAGGTCAAAACAAATAAAAAAATCATCAAATTTTTACTACAAACTCCTGACTTAGGATATATACTCCTGTAAAAATTATAAAATTTTTAAAACTCCCTAAGTAACCTTACTCGTCTGTTTTTCAAGAACATATGGTGTGAAAACTGAAATGCAGCACCGTAAAGATCGTATTTTTTTCACAAGGTAAACCAACTTTTAAAAATCTGAAAATATTCCAGTAAATCAAAAACACATTAAATATTATGTATGAAAATTTTCAGAATTTTCAAAAATTTAGAAATACCTTCACCGCAGTGTTTTTCTCTGTGAATCCATGACCCTATGCCTGAAACGAACAAAGCAGAATTAAAAATTCAAAAAATAAGAATGAAAAATTAAAAGGGTGGATGGGTAGAGAATGGGGGATTGCCCCTTAGATTCAAGCAATTGAATTCTTGTCTTGAACAAGATTAAGATGGCAGCGGCGCCATTTGATAAAAGTAATTTTACATATTCTAACTATCTATGCGTAAACACAAATAATCAATTTACATAAATACGTGTTTATATCAATATTCCTACTCTCAATAACAAAGTAATATAAGAGAGTCAGGATTCGTTCCACTCTTAAACCTTCAAGACTTAAATAGAATTCAACTACTCGACACAAGGAACAATGGTGAACAATTAGAGTAGTGTGTGATGTGAAATTTCTAATATCATTATACTATCATTTCTATATGAAATTGAATACAACATAATCTAAAGATTCTAACTTTATGAAATTTAACTAAACAATAATCCAACCCAACATCAATAACTACGAAATGACTAACAACCAAGAAATGAAATTAGATCTAAGCAATAGATAAATGACAAAATCGAATTTGATCAATAATAAACTACTTTATTTATCTAATGAAGCAATAACAATATTTTAATACTTTAAATTAAAACAAGGGAAATGAAAACTAATTAAAATGGAGATTTAATTCTAGATCTAAAAATTATTCTAACCCTATACTCCATTAACATTAGCTTCCTAACCTAACTTATTTTCTAACATAACTATCTACCATTAACAAAGAGCTAAGCTTTTGTTTTTATATGTTCAGATCCAAAAATCGTGCATGGGCTTGGAGCCACGTTTTGGGCCAGAGAATCAGGCCCAAAACCCAATACTTTCAGTCCAAAAAGGCCTCTTCAGCTGCAGTTGACTTCGACAAACTTTTTGTCCACTTCTGCTCCTCTGATTGGGCTAAGGCTTAGACCATTGGAAAGCTCTTTCTGAGCCGGTCGTTTTGACGTAAGGTATGCCCAATTCCAAGGTCTGAGTCCAAAGATATGATCTTCGGAAGTTCTATTGACTTTATGCACTTTTCTGCCCGCATGGACTTAGACTTTTCATCTTTTGACCAGGCTTTACAGAGGCTTTGTCTTCTTGGAAATTGGCCTTTAATCACAGAACTCCTTAGCAACTGACCTTTGCTCCTTTATCTCGCTAAAGTGGCACATTTCTGCACATAATGGACTTTGAAGCCTGAAATGCATAAAAACACGTGATCAGTATTAACTCTTACTTATTATTCACATAATTGGTCTAAAAGTACGATTGTTAAGGGGTTAAAACTACAGTTTTGGGCTCTTATCACTGTCTTTAGGGCACTCTGAGTTGACATCTGTGAAATTGACACACATACGTACCTTGCCATTCTTTTTTGGTACCGCGACGATGTTAGAAACCAATTTGTGAACTCCACTTCCCATATTATTCCTGCTCCTTTTAACCTTGCAATCTCCTCGCGGATTCCCTCTGCATACTTCGGCCTAACATTTCGTAACTTTTGT
This sequence comes from Coptis chinensis, assembly GCF_015680905.1. Lineage (NCBI taxonomy): Eukaryota > Viridiplantae > Streptophyta > Magnoliopsida > Ranunculales > Ranunculaceae > Coptis > Coptis chinensis. Next base: position 35,283,123 of record NC_141459.1, read on the forward strand.
CTCATCGGCTTAGCATCTTCCCTCATGTGCAAATGGTGACATGTAAAATCTGGGTCTAATCCGGTGATATCCTCTATTGTCCAAGCAAAGACATCCTTATTGTCAGAGAGGAACTGTATCAGTTTGTTCTTCCACTCCTTAGGCAAACTGGACCCTATTGAAGTAAACTTCTCTTCCTCCCCCATCCCTAAATTTACTATCTCAATCTCATCAAGAGTCTTCAGTACCACCGTCGACTCCGTGTCCCCCTCCGCAGAGGCATACTATAGTTGCTATGCCTGCCTCTTCCTAGGGTTTGATGTCTCTCCCTCATCCCCTCGAATAAACCTCTTCATTGTCCCCTGATGACTATTCCTCGTCATTACCTGATCACCGTGAACCTCGTACATCCCTGTTAGGGTGGGAAATCGGATCACTTGGTAGTAAGTGGATGGTACCGCCTTCATCTCGTGAATCCACCGCCTCCCTAGAATGGCATTGTACTGCGAATTGGCATCCACCACCTTGAATTGAGAGAACACTGTCACCGGTCCCATTGTCACCGGGAGCAAGAGTTCTCCTAAAGGCTTAGTCAGGTTTCCATTGAACCCGTTGATAAGAGCCCAAAACTGTAGTTTTAACCCCTTAATAATCATACTGTTAGACCAATTATGTGAATAATAAGTAAGAGTTAATACTGATTAAGTGTTTTTTATGCATTTCAGGCTTCAAAGTCCATTATGTGCAGAAATGTGCCATTTTAGCGAGATAAAGGAGCAAAAGTCAGCAGAACTTCCGAATGCCATATCTTTGGACTCAGACCTTGGAATGAGGCCTACCTTATGTCAAAACGACCGGCTCGGAAAGAGCTTTGCAATGGTCCAAGCCTTGACCCAATCAGAGGAGCAGAAGTGGACGAAAAGTCTGTGGAAGCCAACTGCAGCTGAAGAGGCCTTTTTGAATTTGAAGAATTGGGTTTTGGGCCGATTCTCGGCCCAAAACATGGCTCCAAGCCCATGCACGATTTTTGGATCTGGATGTATAAAACAAAAGCTTGACTCGGTGTTAATGGCAGTCGAGCCAGTGATGGTTAGAAAATGGTAGATAGCTTAGAATAGAAAGTAGCCATTAAAATAGCTTCTAGATCTAGTTTTATTTAATTGTTTTGATTAAGTATAGTTTCAAATCTAATTCATTTCATTAGATTAAACCTTGAATCTTGTTCTTCATTTGATTAGATCAATAAAGTAGTATTCTTTATCAATTTCGATTTTGTCAATTCCAATTCTAGATCTAATTTCAATTCATGTCCTTATTTCAATTTAGTCATTAAATTAGATTTCATTATTGTTAAATTAAGTAAATTTCAATGCTTTATATTATGTTTAGTTTTAATCTAAATGGAAATGATTATGAATGATTCAAGGCTAAACCTCTATTAGAGGGGTTGTGAAGCCTTGATGAAAGCTTGATTCCGATTATCGTAGAGTCGTCGTATTTTCTATTCCACTCTAGAAATGATTAGTTCACCATGAGAATGGGTTTAATTGTTCACATGCTAGTTATGAATTGGTAGAAATGCCATGTATAATTAGGGATTAGGAATAACCAATTGTTCTCTGCGGCGATTCAATTCGGATTCTGACGATTCGTCGTTAGTGGATTAAGTTGAGTTAAGGTGGAATCAATCCCCCTCTAACTCCTTATCATAGAATCAACGTAGCATTCCCATAATTATTTAGATAATCGACTAGTTGCATTTTGTGGGTAGTTGCATCGTAGTATAATTCCCTTCGTAAAACTCTCATAGACTTAAAACCGACTAGTTAGATTAGAAAACATCCATGCTAGAGCACTAGGAGTGGAACGAACTTATCTACTCCACTATATCTCATAGGATTGAGAGTAGAAAGCTTTGATAATTGAGACTATTAAGTCTAGTTTTAGTTTACTTACGTTTTGAATTCATAGTTCATTTCGTAGGTAAACTACTCATTTCATCAGTTATCAAATGGCGCCGCTGCCATCTTAGTTGCACTTTAGCATTGTTTTCATAATAGAATTAGTAATTTTTAAGTCCCATTTCACCCACCCACCCTTGTTTGATTCATACTTGTGGTTGCTTTTTTTGGAAAAATTCCGGAAAAATTCGAGAAAATACCAAAGCCCAGCAAAGAGAGCGACCAGCTATGTTCTTGAATTTGATCAATACACCGAAGGCGCCAGCCCAAAGAGAGCGCGACCACTAAGTTACTTGGACTTCGAATTTACATAGAATTTACATAGCATACTTCAAGATAAAAAGCCCCGTGCCCTTAGCTGAAATTTCCGGATTTCCACAGTTTGATTCGAACTTTGAGTTGTCAAGTTTTTCAGTGTTCTATTCTCTTATATACACTGAACACGCGTACACAAGACGCTATTCATAAGCGAAGCAAGGACGCAATCATGTATTCCTTTCTTCCACACCTCGCATCTCCTGTTAGAGGTTTATACTAGTACATCACAATTTTTTGGAGTGTTGCATGTTTAGTTAAGCTCGACTTAGTCTTGCATGAGATTAAGGTCCGGCGAACAAAACACCTAACGTAAATACACACCAACATCAACAAACAAGTCTATCTAGTATACCACAAACTACACCTCTAGCTACTATTCCACACACACCACCGATATAATGGGAGAAGAAAGAGACTCCTCTCTCGGACTTCTACAAAGCCTTGAGCGATAGCCCCAAATCTTGCATCGTTCTAGCGGACCCACCGGGGATTTCAGAATCCCTCCAAATATTTTTATTTGTTACCCGTTTTCATGGTTTAGACCATGAAAAACCTTACCAAAGACACGTCGTAGGATTGAACAAGTCCTAACAACATTCCACCATCCTACGGTTGGTTGAACAAATTAAATTAAGGGTATTCCCTTTCACCTTAGCCGATAAAGGCGTCTTGGTTAACTGCCCAAAGCCTAATTCTGTGGACTCGTGGGCTAAACTTGTTCAGCTGTTTATGGAACATTTTACCCACCCCTAAAGACGGATGAGATGCTTTCCAAGATTCATTTCTTTCGACAAAATCCTCATGAATCATTTTCGGAGGCTTGGAATCGTTTCACCGATCTGCTTATAGAGTGTCCACACCATAACCTAGCAAAAGACACGTTAGTTCGTGCCTTTTTCAAAGGACTTCAACATCACCATAAAGAAGTCCTTGACATTATGAATGGGGTAGTTTCTTAAGTAAAGGAGCCTCCGGAGGCTTATAAATTTTTAGAAGACCAAACTAAAGCGAAATAATAATTGGGGGTAGTGATGATATCCCCGCTCATTTAGTTCTTCTTCAACAGTTAAGGCACGGTATGTTTGAAATTAAACACGATTCGAGCTTAAAACTCTAATCGAATCACTCACTAAAAAGGTAGAGGCCATTTCTGTACAACAAAAGCCTATTCCCGTCATGAATGTAAATTCAAACCCATGTAGTTTCATTTGGAGCCCCGAGCATCCCGACTCCCATCGTCCCTATAGCCTATGAACAGGGCTTGTTCCATTAATAGTGAACCTAACGCCCTTGGAGACAAAATCCCAACTTCGGTTGGAGGAATAACCAACAAGTCACACCTCGAGGGTACAATAATCAATATGTTAGGCCTACACGAAAGCTTTAACCAAGCCCCACTCACGACAAGGACGGGTCGGGGTAATTTTAATAATTATAACAACCAAGTGCAACCTCGACAAAGTCAAGCACAAGGTCAAGGTAATTATAATAATTATAATGTTAATAGAGGTATCGTTCCTAAATAATAACTATCAAAATCCACTGATAAATAATTCACGGAAATAGTTCGAAAGAATAACACCCGTGAACACTACACCCACCCAACCGGATCGTCTTGACACCTTCATACAAGTGAGCCAAAACTTTTCCAAACCATGGCTCAATCTAACCAACAGCTTCTACAATCCGTTAATAATTTAACCCAACAGTTGGCTCAAGATAAAGCCCAACCCAAAGGTGTGTTTCCGTGTAACGCAATACCTAATCCTAAAACAACAAACACGACGCTTTGAGGTCACCGATAATAATAGTAATGAATATGAAAATGTAGGTGAGATAAATGCCATCACCACTCTCCGCTCGGCAGAGTGGTTGATAACAAGGTAACTATGCCTATAGTTACCCCACCAAGATAACCCTACACCTGCTATTTTACTAGATACGAAATAGAAACCAAGAGCCTACCACCGTAGAGGTACCGGTTACAACACAACCTAAGAAAACAAAAGCCACGGTTAAACATCCAAGTGATACCATTGCTAAATATCGGCCGAAACCACCGTTTCCACAAAAAAATTAGCCATGTTAACTAGAGATACAAATTACGAGGAGATTAGGGGCGTTTTCAAGAATCTAACTATAAACCTTCATTTCCTCGAAGCTATAAAAAGCTACCACACCATGCTAAGTTTCTTAAGGAATTGTGTACTACTAGGCGAAGACAAATATACCAAAAGACGCCTTTTAACGAAACAATTCCCAACCTTATCTGAACATAATGGAATTGTTAAGTACAAGGACCCCGGTCGCCCCATCATAAATGCACCTTAGGAGATTCCTATATGACGACCGCGTTATTAGACCTGGGGGCTAGTGTTAACTTACTCCCATTTTATTTGTATAGACAAATAGGTCTAGACAAGATGCAACCCACTAAAATGGCGTTGCAATTAGTAGATCGGTCTATTAAGTACCCTAAGGGTGTAGTCGAAAATGTGTTGGTAAAAGTTCGAGATTTCTACTATCCGGCTGATTTTGTAGTCCTCGATACGAAAGTCGCTAACGACTCTGTCCCGATTATTTTAGGGCGTCCTTTCGACAACCGCCAATCGCGCTCATTAATTGCGTGATGGTTCAATGTCCATGTCTTTTGGCCATCTTGTCTTTGTTGAAGTCAATGTTTTAAAACAAGGACACGATTACCCGATTCGTCTATGGATGGAGAGGTTAGCATGATCGAGAGCTTTGCTTTCGAGATTATTTCAACAACACGTTCCCGATAGTCATATGCCCAAAATTCTTTCCTTTGGAAAGTCGGACTCAATATTTCCATTCCTACACTAGTCGATACACATATTATTGATGAGGACGGGATAGATGACTTTCTCAAAGATGTAGAGGACTACCATAGTAATGTGGATATGACCAATCTAGATGAGGAATTTGATGAGTTTTTTCGAGTAGGTGAAAATTCACCCTATCAAGAACTAACTTCCACAACATCCACCTCGACTCCCCTCCTTCCACCCTTTCAAAGGAATCTCGAGTTTGCACTCGATCCTGTTGTTTCTTCTGTGCTTCATAATTTTTTAAATCCTCCTAGCAAACAGATACTTCAGAAGGACAACCTATTTGACACCTTCATTTTCAGAATTGAGACAGTCCCTACACACACAATGAATGAGTTCGGTGCTAAAACCACATCCTCATTGTGTACAGGCTGTCTTTCTAAAACTTATCCATATCCACCATATTCTCCACACCCATTCACTTTTCCACACTTATTTACTAGAACACCCACTCATTCAAAAATTAAAAGGAAGGTGCATGATAGGTTACACAATAGGGTAATCCGACTTCGTTTGGATTCCACTAGGCTGCGTCGTAGGAAATCTTGGTTCTTGATTGTGTTTGGATATGTTTTCTGTGATATTTATTTATGGAATGATCCACAACTATTTCGGTTGTTGATATATGATCAACTGCATGTTCATACATATATTTTAGATAAAGTCTCGAGTATCTGACTATAAACGACTCAATTTCTGTGTTTGGTGCACTCCCTTCACTTTAATATAATGGTGAGTGCACCATTAAGGTAACCGGGCCCTCCCTATGGAGTGTGTGGCTGTAAGTACCAGATCCTAAGTCCACGGTTCACATAGTTCACGTTTTCCACTCTTGCATGTTTTTCTCGAATTTTTGAGTCATGTTTCTCTATGGTGTGAATTATGTCTTTATTGCTTATCGTTTTTCTTCTAAAAATAAAATAAAAATAAAAATAAAAAATAAAAAATAAAAATAAACAGAGTAATCTAGGAAGTCTCGAATCGACTTTAAAAGACCCATTTGCTAAAAAACAAATTTTCTAAGCCGTTGTAAAAAAATTGTTTGGGGTGGGGTGTTCGTGTGTCCGTACTAAAATGTTTTATGTCCCATTAGAGTTGCTTAGGCGTTTTATTGTATTACGATTCGGATTGACATAATCTATTAATTTAGATTTCATTCGTTCGCATAACTTACGTCATGCACGCATTTCGAGGCATTTTCCACTATCACGTATGTCATCTGAAGTCGGAATAGAGTGTTTTATGGATCATTGGATAGGAAATTCTCTCCTGATCATTTCCATATCTCATTCGCAAAAATCGGACCCGAAACGGCGGGAATTTTGATTTGAAATTAGCAAAAAATCGAAAAAAAATCAAAATTTCGATTTTGGGCTTGGGCCAACCAGCCCACCCACGACCACGGCTTCGCTCTTACCTTCTCACGAACAGTTCATCGCGTTCTTCATCTTCCACCGCCATTAACGCCAAGCTTAAAGCTTAAACCTAAAACAAAAATCAAATAAAAAGAAAACTAAAAACAACCCACGCCAAAAATCAAATCCCAACCCCAATCGACTACAAACACCAATCAAAACCACCTCCACCAATTTAACCCAACAAAAACCACCAAAAATTCAAAAATTTCGTGCTGCGCCGCCACCACGCCACCACCACCACTGTTCTTCCAGTCGGCCAAGTTAATCCACCACCACCACATCATATTTAGACCCTCACTCCATTCCAAACACTAGATGGCTCAACGCCGAATTATACCAGAGCAAGTTTTCACTGCAGACCATTTCGCGCCGTTTTACGGTGACGAAATGGCTAGTAGAGACTGGAATAGTCTCTGGTACTCGACCGAAGACTTTTACCATGAAGACTTGGTCCGACGGTTCTACAACACCAGGGAGTTGGAAAGGAGTAGGATTTTGTGTTGGTGAAGAAGAAGAAGGAGGAGTTGACTACTGGATTTGTTGGCTGAGATTCTAGGCATTCCGCCTAGAATCAATCTGATGCCACTTTACGGGATCCTCGGTTTGACGGGGGTAGAGCCGTTGATGGGCGTTCTTGTCATCAATGGGAGTTACAATCCAAACTCCCATTGTGTTCGCCAGCATCCCTCCGGGACCAACCAACCGCTACAGCTTCGATGGATTGGTCGGAATGTCCAAGCAAGGACAAGGTCGATGACATCGGTCCGCGTGCCTCCACGTCCTATGGGTACTCGGGGGGCGAAGTATGATTTCTGCATCCCGGAGTTTTTGCTGAACATTATTAGGGGTTCGGAAGGTCTTTGGCACCTCTCCCGCGCTTATTACTAAGATCATCTTTGAAGATGAAAGCAACTCCCCATCACGAGAGGATTTACATTACCCCACGTAACCCGCGTATCTATAGGGAGTGTGTCCAACAAGTTTGGAGGAGGGCTGAGGATAGAGAGGAAGAAGAAGAGGATGGTGGAGCCGGGGACAGCAGGATGATTCGAGAGGAGGATGAGGAGGATGGGACTTGCTTTTGATGGATGCCTTCCGGAGGTGTTGGTCTAATCTTGGCGCATGGCTATGCTTCATAGGGGCATCGCGTTAACTCAACACTCTCTGTGCAGACCTCCGGACTCGACAGGCGACCATTCATCACAACTTCGAGATCCGCACCCGGAGGGATGATGAGAGATGGGGCAAGGGCAAGGGCTGAGATGGAAGCCAGCGCCCGGTTTAGAGTAGATATGCTAGCACGCTTCCCACCTCATCACAGGACTCGCCTCGAGGACACACAAACGAGGCATGGCGTCGTCGACGAAGAAGGACGGCTTTCTTTGGACCTTCCGAGCCCGGAGCCCCACTAGCCACCACTAGAGACTATGCCCTCGGCCACCAATCGGCGAGGTGTTTAGAAGGGATGAGGAGTGATAGTCGTAGTTATTTTTGTTTTATAAGTTGTTGTTTTATTTACTTTTGTTGTTTTATTGTAATGTAACTTTTATTTCCGTAATTTGAATTTTGTAAGTGAAAGGACCTCCGAATCAAAATTTTTTAATATAAGGGGTTATTTTCAGTTAGTGTGCTTGTTTCATTTTGACCCCACCTTCCCAACTTGTTTGGGGGTGGTTTTATCATTCAAGCTGTATTTTTATATAAAAACCCTAGTGTTAGAATTTCTTTGGGAGTAAGGTGAAAATATGGCCCGTTTAGGCATATCTATGATTGAGAATCATTGTAGGATGAAATCTACATTAAATAGGTACATTCAGTCATAAAATCCAAATAAGAGATCTTTGGGTTTGAATTAGAATCTGAGGATATGAGTTGTTTCCGTTTTCAAGTTTGGAAATTTTAGGATTTCCGGAACTGCCGTAATTAGTTTTGGCAACTTTCCGATACATTCTAGCAACTTTAAACCTATATAAACTTGATACAATCTATCCTCGAACTCACACTACACCTAAACTCCATCACTCACCCTTCACACCCGCGATTCCCACGTTTAGTCTCCATTTTCAAAAAATCGCAACTTCGAGCCTTTCGGCGCCCTAGTTAGTTGGCCAAGCCGCGCTACACTTCTTCTGTCGAGAAAAATTTGCTCGAGAGCGCACCAGCGCCAAGTCAAAAGACCAGACGCTAAGTTCTTGGAATTCTAAAATACAAAGAGCTGCCCAGCGCTATTTTGAAGCGCCAGCGCGACTTCTCTGGACCAGAAAAATTCCAGTTTTTAGCGTTGTGCCGGGTCGTTTTGCAACTATTCGAACGTAGTTTTGAGATGACATCTCCCATAATAATACCGAACAGTCCTTCAAGATTTGTTCCAAAGCACTACTTACGGTGCTTGGTTTGCGAGGTGATCACATCGTTGGTACGGGAACCTCTTATGGTAAGACCGGCTGAACTTTATTCTCCGGCCTTTGCATCTTATTTTTATAATAACTGCATTTTCTTTGAGAGACCGGATGGAGAACAAGTGTTCTCCATCACCATTGACGATGAACCAATGGAAATTACCGTGTTCTTGCTAGCATTTGTTCTTGGACTTGCTATGCCCGGCACGAGATACAAGACCCATGGTGCTATTGGGTCGATAATATGCATGTCTATACTTATGAGTCCTTGCACGAGGCTTATGGGGCAGGCATTTCCGTATTGAGGACCAAGGGGACTATAACGTTGCCCTTTGGTAGCCCGTCCATGAACATAGGAACCTGTTATGTTTTGGATTATGCTAAACATTTTAGGGGAATGGCGTTTTCTTACGTGAATGGCGCCACTTGCGGCGTTTTCCTTGCTTTAGCCAATGGACGCCCGGTTCTATGACCTTCCCAGGACTTTGATGTCTAGTTTAGCACGAGCCCATACCATGAGGCATAAGTACCTTCTTATGCCCGTTCTAATTCACGTATTATGCTATGTTTCTTTCCTGTTTTTTGTACACGTTTCACGGATTGGATTAAGGTAGACACGGTCGCGACCCACCAATAGTATTATTCGATCTTTCCGTGCAATGACTTGGCATGGGTGGCGGATACAACCTCACCAAAGTTGCACCCTACACCCCATCGGACCAAGTGGCACTTAATAGGTTAGCAACCATAGATGATAAATGGCGTGAAGCCCGGCAAATTATCATAGCATGGCGGATCGAAGGAACCTCACTTCTTTATAGAAGTAGAGGATGACGAAGATGACGAATAACAACGGGAGTGGAGGTAAGTTTTAGTTCTGTTAGTGTCTGCTTATGTCCCAAGCAATTTAATTATGTTAACCCCATAATGGGTGGAACTCTTATAGAGTTGCGTCAGTTTTTATTTCCTATATTAGTTACGTTCTAACCTTGTTTTGCAGATGTTTCTAAATTTCACGCGTTTCAATGGTATTTTTCCTACCCTCTTTATTTACAATGCTTTGAGGACAAAGCATGCTTTTTGTTTGGGGGCATAGAAACACGTGTAATTAAGACATCTGCTAGGATATAAATATATAATATGCATTTGTTTTCTAGTTAAAAATTTCAAAATTTTAAAATATAAACAAATAAGTTATGCTATACACTTAGGAATATTGGTATTGTTTCTTTCTCCATGCTTTTAACAATCTAGAAGTCTCACATAGTTTGCATCGGAATAATTGTTAGAAACTTAGGTTAATACGTAGGTAATAATCTTTGCATCTATCTATAAATATATTACATGAGTATCTATGATTGTTAGCAGTAAGTTTCTGAAATCTAGGCTAGAGTACTTATTCTACAAATCCTGTGAGAATATAGCCTAAAGCCTTATATGAGCTTAAACATTTGAGAAATGACACAAGGGAGAAGTAAAATCCGGATAGAGAAATCACACGTCCACTTGCTTGATCACTAAACCATATCCTAAGTGAGAATTTAGGCCGCTCTTTGGATCGATATAGCCAGAAATTCAAACCTATGAATTATTTTCCGCTAGTCGCCACTCTGAGCCTTTCATTAGCCCTTCCATAAACCACAATTCCTTTACCCTGTTACAAAAACAAAAAAAAAAAAAAAAAAAAAAAAAAAAAAAAGAATAAATCAACCCAATTTAGAATAAGTCTGAGAATAGAATGAGTGAAGAAAGAAGAAGAGAAAAAACCTGTGTAAACAAAAAATTGTTAGTTGCTTCAGAAAATAAAGAAAAGAAGTTTCCATCCAAAGAAAAGAAAAATAGAAATAAAATAAAAACTCCAAAAAAAAATAGAATAAAAGGGAGTCAAAAGCCAAAGAAAAGAAAAAGAAAAATATGGCTAAGGATGGAAACAAAGTATAGAAGCAAAAGAAAATAACAAGGTTTTCTCTAAGTTACATAATACGAAGACTCTATTATCTCAGACTTGTCCTTTGAATATCCATTTCCTTCATCTTAAAACCACCTCCTAATCCCCGTAACACCTAATAAAGACCTCTAGCTCAATTAGGAATAGGTTAGTGTGATAGTAAGTGGTAGATGTGTTTGATCGACCCGCTTTCCTTGTTGTCATTGAGATTGTAAGGTAAAGTGTGCCCACTGTACACTGGAGTAGTGAAACTTGAGTGGAAAAATCAGAGTGTTGTTTCTTGACTATTATTGTGAGAACCTACTTAAGGGCGCTATTCCGAGGTCCTCGAAACAAACCTGCTAAACATTTGATAGTACTACTCATTGTATATATGTTTATTGTAGATGATTGATTATTATGCATATATTAACTTAGGGTTTTGACTGGTTATTCTTATGTAATTGCTAGAGAGATGTATAGATAGTTGAGCATGAATAAGGAAACAATAGTTTTATTTTCTTAGTCGTTGTAGTATAGATGAAGTTTGTGAGTACCTTCACTGGAAAACTCTCACGAGGCTATAACTCGTCCACTAGGGAATTCCTAGTGGTTTAAGGCCTTGTTGCATATGGTCAATGCAATCGCACTCAGCTAAACGAGATTAGGTAGAACTCCATTTTTTGGTCACTTATTCTAATTTCTCATCTTTGCTTGAGGACAAGCAAAATGCTGTTTGGGGGTGGTTTGATAAGAGCCCAAAACTGTAGTTTTAACCCCTTAATAATCATACTGTTAGACCAATTATGTGAATAATAAGTAAGAGTTAATACTGATTAAGTGTTTTTTATGCATTTCAGGCTTCAAAGTCCATTATGTGCGAAATGTGCCATTTTAGCGAGATAAAGGAGCAAAAGTCGTGAGAACTTCCGAATGCCATATCTTTGGACTCAGACCTCGGAATGAGGCCTACCTTATGTCAAAACGACCGGCTCGGAAAAGAGATTTGCAATGGTCCAAGCCTTGACCCAATCAGAGGAGCAGAAGTGGACGAAATGTCTGTGGAAGCCAACTGCAGCTGAAGAGGCCTTTTGAATTTGAAAGAATTGGGTTTGGGGCCCGATTCTCTGGCCCAAAACATGGCTCCAAGCCCATGCACGATTTTTGGATCTGGATGTATAAAACAAAAGCTTGACTCGGTGTTAATGGCGGTCAAGAGTTGATGGTTAGAAAATGGTAGATAGCTTAGAATAGAAAGTAGCCATTAAAATAGCTTCTAGATCTAGTTTTATTTAATTGTTTTTGATTAAGTATAGTTTCAAATATAATTCATTTCATTAGATTAAACCTTGAATCTTGTTCTTCATTTGATTAGATCAATAAAGTAGTATTCTTTATCAATTTCGATTTTGTCAATTCCAATTCTAGATCTAATTTCAATTCATGTCCTTATTTCAATTTAGTCATTAAATTAGATTTCATTATTGTTAAATTAAGTAAATTTCAATGCTTTATATTATGTTTAGTTTTAATCTAAATGGAAATGATTATGAATGATTCAAGGCTAAACCTCCATTAGAGGGGTTGTGAAGCCTTGATGAAAGCTTGATTCGATTATCGTAGAAATCGCCGTATTTTCTATTCCACTCTAGAAATGATTAGTTCACCATGAGAATGGGTTTAATTGTTCACATGCTAGTTATGAATTGGTAGAAATGCCATGTATAATTAGGGATTAGGAATAACCAATTGTTCTCACAAGCGATTCAATTCGGATTACTTACGATTTGTCGTTAGTGGATTAAGTTGAGTTAAGGTGGAATCAATCCCCCTCTAACTCCTTATCATAGAATCAACGTAGCATTCCCATAATTATTTAGATAATCGACTAGTTGCATTTTGTGGGTAGTTGCATCGTAGTATAATTCCCTTCGTAAAACTCTCATAGACTTAAAACCGACTAGTTAGATTAGAAAACATCCATGCTAGAGCACTAGGAGTGGAACGAACTTATCTACTCCACTATATCTCATAGGATTGAGAGTAGAAAGCTTTGATAATTGGGACTATTAAGTCTAGTTTTAGTTTACTTACGTTTTGAATTCATAGTTCATTTCGTAGGTAAACTACTCATTTCATCAGTTATCACCCGTACAAATTTGTCTACGATGGTCTCAACCGTTTCCTGTCGATCTTCATCTCCTCCATTGTCCCTCTGAACAACAAATCCACGACATTGCCGCAATCAACTAGTACCCTTTTCACCATGTACTTACCTATTGCCACTGTGATTACCAACACGTCCTCGTGCAGGGAGTCAACCGCCTTCAAGTCCATGTCAGTAAACACTATGCTCCCCCTTTCAGTTGCGGACCATGGGGCTGGCCGCGAGTATCCTGATGCTTCATTGATTTGTTGTATGCTCATAGTTCGTCTTATCCTATCTTGGTGGGCGTTGTGACTCAAAATCTCCTTGCTGAAAATGACATTGATTGTCCCTAGTATCCTCCCTTGATCTGGTACCTACTCCTCTTTCCCTTTTCCTATTGTAAATTCCATCAATAACCCCTTCCCTATCATCCTTTGTACTAACCACTTAAGTGCATAACATTCATTCGACTCATGGTTATATATCTGATGGTAGGCACAATAAGGCTTACCTGGTATTTCATTTGGTTTGTTTCGTGGCCCTTCATAGCACTGGACATTCTGAATCAGAGGCAATATTTCACTCAGCGGCCCGTTCAATGGTGTTTGTTCCATTTCCTGGTAAGGTTTTCTCTCCCTATACTCTTTTCTGACTTCGTTTCTCCCCCTCTTGGGCTGCGAAAAGTATCCCCGATACCCACTGCTTCCCCTGTCTGGTGCCTCATATCTTCTGTGATCCTTGCTTCTTTCCAACGACAACACGGCCTTCCCCGACCTCTTCATCTCTTTCTGCATAGTGTCCTCATATCTTATATATTTCTCCACCCTTAGATATAAATCTTGTAATGTCGCGATCTCGTTCTTGGCCACGGACTCATGTACCCTAGTTCCTGGGCGTAACCCCCTTCCAAACACAATCACCGCGGTTCTATCATCCAAGTTTTCTACCTTTAGCGTCTCCACCTTGAATCTGCATAAGAAATCTCTCACTGACTCCACGAATCTCTGTCTTATGTTGAACAGAGCCGCGATATCTACTACCCGCCTTTTCTGGTGTATGAAGTGGTCCACGAAAGCTTGCTCTAACTCCTGAAAATTGTTTATACTCTTCGATGGCAACCGGTAATACCAGTCAGAACCCCCCTTTAAGTTTGCGGGGAACATCATACCTAGGTTCTTGCCACAACGGCATATGTTGTCGGAAGTGGTAGATGTGATCTGTCGGATCTCCTGTCCCATCATACCTCACAAATCTGGGCTGGTTGAACCACTTTGGGACCTCAGATTTCCAAACTGTGTTAGCCAATGGGTTGTGGTTCAGCCCTGCCACCACCTGATTTGCCGCTCTACCTATGCCCTTGGCTTGCTCCAGCTTCGCTTTCAGGTCATTGGAAATCATTTCATTCACTTGCTCCCTCGTGAGTCCAGGCACCACATTGTCCACCAAGTTGGGCCTCTCCTCCTCCTCTTTCTCCGACTCTGCCTCCTCTCACTCTGACTCCTCTATGGTCTCTTTTTCCTTCCGCAATCCGTCATTCTCTTCGCTAAACCTCGCTATCTCCTCATGTAACAATCTCGTTCCCTCTGAAACCGAAGTGGTGGTCTCTTCTCTGCCTTGCTCTCCCCTATCACTCCTTACTGACTCCCCTCCTCCTCTACAACCGCCACCTTTCTTGGCCTTCCTACTCCTCTCTTTGCTCTTGTTGCCATTTCTCCAGTCGTTTAGTTCTCGTTCCCCACAGATGGCGCCAAATGTTATAACTCTAATCTCACACTCACTATCTCTATTCTCTTTCCTAGGTCTAGCCTCTCTACTTTGCCTAAAAGTCCCATTCTTATCTCTTTCATTGTTCTTTTTATACACCCTTGTCTCCCATCGCAGCAGTCCACCTGTCCTTTCATCCCTCGCTTTTTTTTTCGTGTAGGGTTCCTACCGTGCACCTGTGTGACCGCGGACTGATACTGTACTCACGATTTCTCCGCATATATTGCCTCGGGCCCATCCCCATGTCGATCCCCTACTCCTCGGTTCCCACTACCATAGCTCGCATTAGGTCACATTACCCCTCATCTTTTATATCGCAGATCCTACCATTACATTATCCATCTTTCTTTCTACGTACTTACATATAATGTGCTTTCTACACTATAAATTCTCTTCTTTACAGGTGCAAGGATATGGTGAACATTGTTAAGCATGAATTTGATAACACAAGGACCAGACTCGATCGAGCACCCAATTAAGGTAAAAAAAGATATATAATCATACCTTTTGAACTTGCAATATATGATTTCTCTCGAAACATAAAGCTTGACTTCTTACTCCTATACTTCTGATCAAGAGATAGTATATGTCGTGTCCTTGAAATTTGTATTGTATTTATTAGGATCCAAGGGTTTGTATTGGTGTCAATACTATCTTGGTGATGTGACTGGGAAATGAACTCTTAGTAGAGGAAAACTCTTAGCTTGATTCTTATGAGGAGATAATAAAGAGAGAACGGTTATCCTGCAGGGGATCCTTATGAAAGGAGAAAGAGATAAAGTTGTTTCTGAATGAGAATGCATTGTTGTGACTTGTAGCTCCACTTTACCAACAATTTTATCCCCATCTTCCTAACCAACTATGGGAGGTTTGGGGTTTTCCTCAGCCTCGCCGCTTAGTGATTGATTGTCACAAATAGGTCTTGGAGAGAATGTTGGTTTAGTACCGATACCAATCGATCCCCACTACACAGATAACTCGTACTAGGATTAATAACAACTCCAGACAAAGATCTAAATATCCACTACAACCTAGCTAGCATGCCCAACTCTCTAAACAACTATCAACAACAAATAAAAATGTAAAGAGAAGAACAAGCATACCATAACACAAAGATGTACCGTGATTCGACCAATGGTGCCTACTTCCACAAGAGCTAATCTTTTTATAAAGTGGGAAGGAAGATTAAAATCACTCCTTTTAGCCTCTCACCATACTAGATCACTCCTCTCTCTTTATAGGCTTGTCTCTCTGTAAATGTTATCTCTCAATCTTGATTGCTTTCAAGATTGGGTTTTCTCTCTCTTGTGTTGCCTTGGTTTGTGTTGCTTAGGTTTTCTAAAACCTTGTTTTTGTTTATATAGTAACCCGCAATCTTGCGGTTACTGTAGCAACCAGAAACTATGAACATAGACATGGGTGCGGGCTCACCTTGGGCAAGGCCAATGTCGAGTGCGCGCGCCCTTAATGTACTGTAAGTTATTCACGGCATGGGCGTATGCCAAGACTAACTGAATAGCTACAAGGCCAGATTTCTTCACGTAAACAAAACTGATTTCTCTTTCTTCCTCATATAAGGGATAACGTACTCCAACAATCTCCCCCTCCCAAACAGTGAGGGAGGATACCTCCGTGCAATTTCTAAATCAATAGGAGGAGTGTACTACTATTCCGGCGATAGCACAACAAACATCAAACTTACCTTTTGGTAAGACTTTGGTCATCATATCCGAGCCGTTATTGTTGGTATGGATCTTCTCAATGCACAAATACTTGTCTTCGAGTACTTCTCTAATCCAATGATAACACACATGTATGTGCTTGGATCTAGAATGAAAACTCGGATTCTTGCTCAAATGGATGGCGCTCTGACTGTCACATAGAACTACAAATTGTTTCTGCTTTAGCCCTAGTTCATCGAAGAACCTTTTCATCTATAGCATCTATTTGCAACACTCTGTGGTTGCAATATACTTAGCTTCTGTAGGGGAGAGGGCAACACACTTTTGCAACTTAGATTGCCAAGAAACTGCTCCCCCTGCAAAAGTAATCAGATAACCAGAAGTGGACTTCATCGAGTCAACATTGTAGGAACCGTTATGGTCGCATCGAATGACTACGAACCACGAAACACCATGCGCAGTGGAATAAAGGTGTTCACGGTTTGGTTTAAAATTATACCTTTAGATCAGTTATGATAACTCTGAGAATCCAAGCTCTATGAATCAGCAACCTCTTGATCTTCTGTTGTATTCCTATCCTTAAAATGGACGTTGTGTGGGCAACGATCTACCACCCTTTCTTTGTCTCTTTGCCTCTCTTTCTTTAATCAAGTGAATAGTGAATTTCAGCCAAGAAGAAAGGTTTCTATTTATAGGCTACAACAGGGACCATGAGGAGAAATTAGGGTTAGGTCTCCTAATGGGCTTGGGCTTCCCATGTTCGCCCAAAACACACAGCCCAAGTCCGTCAACAAATGACTTATTCCACTAAAGGCCATTGTTGAACTACTGCCCTAATCCCAAATTATGTGTTACATTTATGGGCTCCATATTATATGCTCGTTGATCTCCCCGTGTTTAAGATATCGAATGCCCGTTGATTAAGTCAAGTTACTGACAACTACATTAATAAACTTCTTATGTCCTTGAGTAGTACCCCTGAACCTCATTGTCATGTCGGATTAAATCCACCTGCAGGGTTTACATGACAATCCTTATGAGCTCCTCAAGGGGACATCATCAACCCGACTTCTTGCGGGTCACGGATTCCTTCTATAATTAACAACACACCTTACATACAATGTCATTACCCAATACATCGAGTTTGTTGATTCACAAATGAATCTCACTCATTGATGATTTAAAGCAATGTACAATGCACGTAAGTGCCCGTTATTATATTCGGATTAAGAGGACAAGCATCCATAATAACAGAGGTGTTTGTTCTTTTATATAGTTAGTATAAAGAGAAACAACCTCACTTGGTCCTGTTCAATACACACAAAGTGTACTAGTGTAATCCTGTAGTCAAGATAGACTAATACCAGATTATACTACAACCATACCAATGGTTTGTCCAAATCAATTTAGGTTGAACGTTTACTTATACTTTATAAGGTACTGATGATATGATCTTCTGTGTGTCATCACACACCATATCATCTATAACATAAAGTATTAGACACATGTATATAACTAATAACATATATAATATGCATAACATTTGCCCATATGATTCTCATATAAAATATAAAGAATTAGAGTTAATACAAAAGTAATGTTTTTAGTATATAACCCTATCAATCTCTCACTTGGTATCAGAGCATGTAAATCTGGTGTTAGATGTAGAACTGCTCTAACTTGGTTTTGTAGGCATCTAGACCAACTGTTATGGTCAGAATGATTTCTGGAAAGAAATGGATCGATTTTGTTAAAACAACATGTTTTTCAATTTTTCAGTATTTGTTTAATGGTGGATGTAATTTAAATCACGGTATATATCGTGTTGGTTATTTTTATCCATGATGTAATCTACTGTAAGATCAAAAGATCAAGAATTAGATTGGTCAAAATCCAGATCTGTGTCCTTTTTGGCATGAGCGCGGATCGCGCTGCTGCATCTGGAAGTCGTCATAGGTAGGAGCGCAGGTCGCGCTGATGCGTCTGGAAGTCGTTGAAGGCATGAGCGCGCCATGCGCCTTGTACAAGTATAAAAGGAGCACAGGTCGCGCCGTTAACGCCAGAAAGAGGAAATCTGTTTGCTGTTCGGGGGTCTATGAGGTGATTTCGTTAGGTTTCCAGTGAAGGAAACATGCCACGATTTCTAAAAAAAAATTAGGGTGCTGCCCCGAACCCCGCCGGACTTTGCAAAGGCCACTAAAAGAGTTCGGCGAACAGGATGGAGCAATGAATATGGCCATAACAGTTGGGAATATATTTTCCATTTTATTGTTCATATTTGCTTATTCTATATGCATGTTTTTATTTGTGGATGTTTGCACTAAAAACTAAGCCTGCATGAATAATAGATAACATAAACATAGGCCTGACCAGTAAACAAAAAGATCCTCAGTTCTAAAAATTAAGTGGGAGCGGGATTTTTGTTTCATAAAAATCCCACGGTCTCCATTACTGGTTTGTTGGTAATGTAATTATACTTTCGCGTCGATTTTAGTGCCTTCCTCTATATCGGATGAGTCTAATTACGGATCACCAGAACAAACTTCTAAAGGACAACTATATGAAATTATTAATGAATGGATTCACTTCTCCATCTAAAGGGATTCATTACAAATAATGGACTTAGTGTTGAGTAATGGTATACACTTAGATGCAAGTAATGGTATCCTCCCCATCGGAGTCACTGCTATTATTTGTAGGACCAAAGAAAGGTCAACATTTTAGTTTTACTTGCCTAGATGGCATGTGTCCACTCTCACGAGTGGTGTGCTGTTAAGTTGACGAGAAGTAGAACTAATAGGAAAAACCTCTCTACACGAATGTGGATATGGTAAACGTCCACACTATCGTGGCTTTCTACTTCTCGGTGTGGTGGGTCTTGTGGGTTAATTAATTAATTTTAAGTTAACTCCAAAAGTATTTCCACGAATGTAGAATGGTAAACGTCCACACTATCGTGGCTTACTACTTCTCGGTATGGAGGGTGCTGACGAGTTAATTAATTAATTAATTTTTGTTATTAACTCAAGAAGTTTTTGCCCTACATAATAGTTATTTTATGTGATTCTCAGGTTTTCAAAATGGTTACTTTTAGCCCACTAGCAACTATTCTTAAAGAAAACAAACTTCTTGGCCCTAATTACATAGACTGGAAATGCAACTTGGATATCGTGTTGACTGCTGAAGAGTACAAATTTGTACTCAGTGAGGAATGCTCACCTAAGCCTAAAGATGATGCTAGAGAAAAGGAGAAAGGAACATATAAGACATGGATCAAGGCAGATGAGATGTCGCAGTGTTACATTCTGGCATCTATGTTAGGTGTGCTATAACATCAGCATCAGGCCATGACCACGACTTATGATATGATGCTCAATCTCAAGGAACTCTTCAGACACCAGAATAGGGCTGCTAGGCAAACTGCCATGAAAAACTTGATGACCACAACTATGACATTAGGGACTCCTATAAGGGATCATATACTCAGGATGATGGCTTATCTAAATGAGTTGCAGATCCTTGGAGCTGATATCGATGCATAAATGCAGGTTGATATCATTCTCATGACGCTGCCTGAGAGATTTGAACCGTTCCACCTTAACTACAACATGAACAAAAGGTTGTATTCTTTGGCGGAACTTATGACAGAACTTCAATTAGCTGAGAGTCTCTTTAAGTAGAGTTATGTTCAGGTTTATTGATATTCACCTTTTGCGTATCGAAGAGATTCAAATCTCTTGCTTTGCCAAAGTGCGATAACAAAGTATTTCCTTACTCACGATCTTCGTGTTCATATAGTTTTTAGTAGGAATTCGAACCAACCTAAATTCTAGGACCACTTACAACTTGGTTTTGCTCTTGGAAACTAGTGAGTAAGTTTAGCTAAGAGATTTCATTAATATTAACTACATATTTGGTTTCTTTTAATGCACAAAATAAACAAACTTAAGTTACGTAACATGTAACTAAAACAAGAATAAAACTTGACTAAGACAAAAGTGGAGAGTTAACTTTTTCTCATGTGAAAATAACCTCTGTTATTTGATTTTTAGTAAGTGCATCTTAATCTTCCTAGGACTCTTAGACAAGTCCTAATAAAAATTAACTTGATCCCTAACGTATATGACTCATCTCTAAGATCATACATGATAGCATGTAGAACCAAAGCAATGACTTATCTCTAAGCTCATCACTTTGATTCCTAACTAGACTCTACACCAACTACCCTTTCGGGATAGGATGTAGGTCTAGTTGTTCTTCCTAGTCAACTTACTAGAATCAAATAACAAAGGTTATCCCTCACATGAGCATCATTAACTCCCCACAAGGGAAGGTTTAGCTCATGTTCCTTGGGATAAAAAAATATATAACAAGTGTGGAATATAAATGCAAAAAGGGAGAGAGAGAAAAAAAAAAAAGAAAAAATAAAACTATATCTATGAACTCACTTGCATGAAGAAGTGAGATTTATTTTCAAGAGGAACTCAAAGTTTCCTCCATTAAAACTATTACAAGCTTTTTGTTTCAAAACTAAAGCAAAATAAAATCTAAGACTAAGGAACTAAAATAATACATGGTAAAGGAAAAGAAGTCAAGGGAGTAAATGGAGTGTCTCCCCCCTTGTTTGTTTTCTTCCTTCCTTTTTCAATTCTTCCCCCTCATCCCACATGAAACACCAAACCTCATTTACTTCATTTTTATCCACCACATTAAAACAAAGTGACACCTTCCTTTTTTTCACTATTAACACCTAATCCAATTAATTACATGCAAAGTGTCAACTTTGCACCAATAATTTGGCATTTTTGTCTTGACATGCTCCATGATTGATGACTCCTCTCTTCTTGTGGGCCCGAAAGGTGGGTCCATGTGCTATGTCCATTGGTGGGTCCGGACGTCAAATTCTGCAATTTCTAGCCTAAGGTAGAGCTAGTCGTGCTGATCATCTGGGCAGCTTACTTGCCGAAATTGGAGTCCAGGTTAACGAGATATGAGCTCTAAAAGTTTATGATTTCCTTTACATAGTCCCATTCTGACTCGATTCTGTCATGTTTAAGTCCCCGGCTTTGATCCGTCTTTGTTTAGCTTCACATGGTTGATTTGGAAGAATTCATATATACATCGTTCCCCGTGCTTTAACGCAGGTTTAACCAATATTTTCATGTTTACTATGAAGACCTGCAAAAGTACGAAAACATACTTATTTCATGATTATTAAACACATAATTAACCAAATTTATATGTCTCAATGAGGTTTAATATTACAGTTTTGGGTGTTTATCACACTATCCCGAAATAGCACTTTGATTGTCTTCAAGCAAAGAAGAGACATTAAAATAAATAAGTGGCCAAAAATGTGTAGTCCTAACTAATTCTCATTTTGCAGAGTGCAGTTGCATTGACCATATGCAAATTAATCTCAGATATCCATACATCTCCTTAGCAGGGAACGAGGATTGGTTTCTTTGAAACTCAAGTTAATATGCATTCTATAATTAAAACATCTACATATGATCATGCATGAAGTGAACTTTTCATTGTAATGTACTAGCAGGGTCGTTTCTGGATTCTTTGGAGAGCATACCTAAATGGGTTCTCACAGGAATGTGTCCAAACACAAATTCACTCAAAATTTTACCACTTAGGTTTTGTTAACTCCAGTGTGCAGTGGGCACACGTTTCCTCACATCTCAATGACAGTCAGCGGAGTCGAGGTCAATCAATCACGTATACTATTTATTATCACACCTTCCTACTCCTAATTGAGTTAGAAGTCTTTATTAGGTATTGTGGGGCTTAGGTGATGGTGTAGAAGAAAATGGAAATGGATAATCAAAATTGACGAGTATGAGAGAATAGGGTCTTCAAGATATTTACACTAGAGAATCCTTGTTTTCTTTCCTGCTTATAATCTGAGTTTTCCAACCTTGCTCTTAAGCCTCTAGGTACAGATGGTGGTGTTTTTTTTTAATATATATATATATGGCTTAAGAACATGATTCAATTTTTCTTTCTTGAAGCAAGTAAGTGACTTTTATTTGGGACAAGTCTTTCTCTTTATTTTTCTACATTTCATCCTATTTCTCATACTCATCACTTTGGTAGGTTCTTTTATTTGGCTTAATAGATGGGTAAGGATTTTTGGTGAAAGTGAAAAGTTTGATGAAAGGTTCAGTGGAGTGACTAGCGATAAAATTTGTAACAGGTAAGAATTTTTAGCTATGTCGATCCAAAAAAGGCCTAAATTCTCGCCTAGGGTTTGGATGGTGATCAAGTAAGTAGACAAGTGATTTTCTCTATTCGGAAAAACTACTCCTCTGTGTCATCACACACATATCACTCATGTTGAGGCTTTTGGTTAGATTCTCACAGAATTGATAGTTTAAGTAACTAACCGTTGGTTCCAGAAACTCACTGCTATGTACAATCGATGATACTCAGTGCATGAATGTTCATGAAAAGATGTATAAACTATTGCATACGTATTATCTTAACTTTCTTGAAAACAAATCCTAATTCGGATACTAATGTGAGATTTCTAGACAATTTTCATCATTGAAAAGGAAACAAGACTTTGTTACTAAGTACAATTATTAACAAGAAAATTATATACAGGCTACAATTTGCCTAATTTTTGCTACCTGAGGTTAAAAGCACCCCCAAACAGAATGATGCTTAGTCCTCGAAGTATCAATAAATAAAGAGAGAAATTACCTGAGGACCGCGAGCAAAATTAGGGCGAGATTGCTAGAACAGAAAGGTTGGAAAACATAATATATTATACAGAAAGAAACAATGAAATGTATAATAGCACACAAAACATAAGTTTTAGCTAGATATATGTACAATGGCATGCTCAAATTTACCATCCAGCAGGATGTGTTGGTCTGGCGTCCTCAATAAGGAAATGCATTTCCTTAGCATCGCGCCAAAAGATAATAGTCTGCCAAATTTCTGCCCATTCTTTGTCTCCAGATTTGTTCAAATGCTTCTTCATATTTTCATCCTTCGGGTAACAACGAACATGCCTCAGGTACCGAGCGGGACGTTTCCATTGCCTAAACCTTAATGAATGAGTGATTTTGTTTGTTAGGCACATAGAATCTACTTTAACCCAGTCATGAAAAGTAGTTGCAAACTGTGGGAAATGTGTCTTCATGATTCGGCAAGCGGTTATAGGTAAAAGTATATACTGATCCTGAAAAGTGCGAGCTCATTTCAGGTTGGAGATAACATAACCTAAGATGCTAAATAATGTATGACCTTAAGCCAGTGCACTTAATACTATGCAGGCAGCCTCATTGGCAGTAGAAAAATGCCAATCTCCCATGATGTTCAAGAGTATAAACAACATCGCAGTCCCAATGTTCATGGTCATGCTTGCTAAGGGAATGGTGATGTCGCGCCATGGCACATGGCCATCTCCTTCTCATGTAATCTCAAGACCATCACCATAAGTTTCATGAAAAACTTGCCACTGAAAGGAATGGTAAGAATTATGATAGATGTAATGCCATGATGCGGCCGGTTCGTGATATGGAAGATCCAAAGTTAGTGCAAGCTGTTGTTCAGAAAAAATATGATGTGTGTCACCAACTAGGATTGTGAAACCGTCTAAGTAGAAACCATGTGCATGATTGAATGCTGGTATGTCCTCCATATTAGCATAAAAGTATGCAGCCAAACTCGGAGAATAAGTTTGGTCAGGTTGAAGAACTAGGGAAGACCACCCAATGTTAGTGATGTAGTCTCAGAAGAGATGGCCATAAGTATTGGAATCTATCGTAGACTGAAAGGATTGCTCAGGAATGAGTTTTGGAGGTGTCATGTTTGATGAAGATGCAATGTTTGACGAAGATGCCATGGTGGATGAAGTAAAAAAATGGGTAAGGATAAAGGCAAACTGGATGGATAATTGAGTATGGAAGAAAATAGACCCTCCTGTAATGACATTGAAAATCACATGTTAAATTATATTAGTCACAATGTAAATGATGACAATCCTAGTAAGCATTTCTTACAAAAGAAGACAAAAAGATAAGAACAAAATTCATAATACGACGAAAAACATAATAATATATACAATTATGTATTTATTGACTTAGCATTATTAGAAAATCATGGATTATTATGTTGATTCTGGATACGCATATCGTGCACCAGACTGTTTAGTTCTTCAATTTGTTGGCTGAGCTACATCTGAATGTCCCCTTGGCTGGCAGAGAGTGTAGTTTGATTCTCCATTAGGAGAGCATGATTTTGCAAGGACTGAGAATGATTTTCCAAGATTTCCTCCTGTTCAACATCATGCATTGCTTGACGTTCTTGGAATTCCTTAAGAGTTGTAATGATGATACTCTGACGAGCGTGTAGTTCCCGCATGCCTTGATGAAGAAATTGAATGCCTTCCATGTGATTAAAAATGTTTAGCATGACATTTTCATCAAAGAAATGGTCAGAGTTTGAGCTTGGGCCGTTTTGTTCATCTATCAGAGTATCAGGAGTCCAAAAACCAACGGAGTAGTCTATTTAGAGTACACTAATATGTGCTCTTTGAAGGGGTGTCTCTGGAGAAATTACTGGATAACCCTAACACATCATAATTTGCGTGACTAAAGTAGGTAGAGGTGTTGACCTTCTTGTTTTCTTGGTGATCACGTTCCAGAGGTCTTGGATTAGACAAAATTTATCCCTTTGAGTCTGCAAAATCCAAAGTAGGTGAAGTTGAGACTTTGTGACTTCTGATTGGTGTGATGTACCTACCATATTATGTCCCAACCAGTGGAGCACAACTCGTTGATTCTGTTTCAAAGAGCGTTGAAGAACAATGTGATGTCTATTTCCGACTTCGCCATGAGATACGGTAGCTCGTAGTAAAGTTTTGACGGAATCAAATGATGACTCTGGAAAAAGGAACTCCTAGGTATTCATTGGGATTTGAAGTATGTCGGAGATAATTTCCCTAGTCAATTCCAATTGTCGTCCATAGGCATTGAAGTAGAATTTTCCATTTTCATGTCCGCTAAATTGGTAGAACATCAAAACCAATTCTCGGGAATAACCAGCTGCTGAATGATAAAGAAGAGGCGTCCATCCTCGACGTACAATTTCGGTGTCAAAATAAGGAGAAAACCTGCCATCTTCAAAAAAATTCAGGTAGTCTTTCTCAGGCATTATTTTTCTTGGTTCATCCATTTGGAAGTATTACGGAGGGAAGGATAGTGAAGAATGCTTGAAATGAGAATGGCTGAAAAGAAGAGATTTTATAGCCAATCCATGAGTCTGTACCAATTTGGATTCCAAGTGTAGTTAATGATGCATGTGCTTATGAACAGCAACAATGGGGATCCATAGTAAGTCTTTTCATGTCAGACTTCCAAAAACAATTAATGAGATGTTTCAATGTTAGAAAATACGGAGGAAAGTTTCACAGGGCAGTTAGACTTACACGTAATTTCAGAAGTGATGATCATACCTCAGTAATAGAATATGGATAGCATAATCGAGTTGCTTGTGTGACAAGTGTTATGCGTACTGTGTAGCGTGCACGATCTTCTCTGAACATCATAATTTGAGATTGAATTATTTGTGGGGAGTTATTGATTTTTCGTTGTTGTTATGGTTTTGATCGTTTTCTTTTTTTTTTTAAAGAAACTTACAAATACAACTATACACATAAATATAAAATAGAGAACTTCTCCATTTAATACGTAAACCGTATAAATGTGTGAGAATTATTTAACACACCATACTAATATACAAAACGATATAGGGAAAGAGAGATGTCGGTTACATAGATCTAGATGTTCTAGATCACGTTATGCAAGAGTGACAGTAGAACAATGATAAACATTGTTATCACGAATACTGTGATAGCCCATTCGCGCTGCTCCTTTTCCCATCGCTCGATTGGATTCATTATGTTTAAGAAAATGAGAATTTGTGAAGAGGAATTTGTAGAAAGTGAGAGAAGGGGATGAGTGAAGGTGGAAGAGGTGAGTTGGATTTATAATGGAAAATCTGACCGTTGGGATCAATCTGTTGGGTTTTGACTCGTGATTTGGGTCGAGTTTTAATTTTTGGCCCAAGCCCAAATGATTTCCAGAAATTCCCCTTATGTCCTGAAATGTCCTGAAATTTCAAATGTGAAATTTTTCTTCATTTTAACTCCAAATTGAACGAACAAGATGTGAAAATGATCGGAATTAAAAATGCCATCTAATGGAGTATGGCTAAGGCATATTCAAAACTTTTTATTTTTATTTGGGGGTTTTGAATCTTGTAAAAACTGAACGCAACCTCATTTTTTTTTTTTTTTAAGAAGTTTTTATTTATTTACAAATTTTATATACAAATGTACAAGTCAAGAGGAACATGTCAACAACACTGGCATTCTAAAAAAAAAACACACCACAAATAGCTTAAATCAGGCAACTTTCATCTCGGCTTTGGGGCAAACCCAATCCAGCCAGACTGTGGCTTAACCTTTATGTTTTGGGGGCCTAGGGTTTAGGACGGTACCATCCCTGACCAATGTGCAATGGTCTAATAATAATATTACCCTTAGTACATATGTTATTGCTTCAAACTGCCCCGAAATACAGTCACATAGAAAACCGATCGGGGTTGGCCTGGGTGGAATCCATTGCCCGCACGAACTAGGAAATGTCCGATGTTGCATATCACGACTCTCTTTGGGCACCATGCTTAGTGCTAAGGGAAAGATTAAAAAAAAACACGAATATATACATGTTGAGTCTTTTTATGTCAGATCCTCAAGAGGAATGTGAGTCTTTTAACGTCAGATCCTCAAAACGAATGTGAGTCTTTTAATGTCAGATCCTCAAGACAAATATGAGTCTTTTAAAGTTAGATTCTCAAGACAAATCCCAACCTGTGGGAACAACAGGGCGACGACGAAGTTTATCCTGTTGCTGCGGTGTCAGACAATAATATACCTTATACCGGCTCATCTCGGATAATAGATCAAGACCTGGACAGAAAGGTGTTTGACAATTCATACACCACCCCATCCTTTACGCACGTCACTTTCGAGTAAAAGTACTACGACCATTACCTATTCAAGATGGATGAGATTTACACCAAATGATGAGTTGGAGTTCGCAAGGAAGAGAATAGAAAAGGGAGGAGAAGGAAGGAGTTGAAATTTTTGGTACCCATTGTTTTCCAAAAGGCACGTTTGCTCGATTATCAGAAGACACTTATACTCAGTTCTGAAGTAGAGTTTTTGTGGACTAAGGTTCCGGCGCTTGCAACCACACACTCTAGAGATTTTTAGAAAAGAAAATAGAAGAGGGCCCGACTACCTTAATGGCGTGCTTTTCCTGTTTCAATCACATGGAAAGAAGTACACCAGTGAATTTATTAGTCTGTGTAGACTGGATCTTTGAGAAGAGTCTCTTCGATATTTGGAGAGCGCAACTCATGATAATGTTTAACGCGTTGGCCATTTACTTGAAATTCGCTGTCATCATTTAATTTTTTCAAAGATATAGCCCCATAAGGGGTGACATAGAGACAATGAAAGGACCAGACCATCGAGTTTTTAATTTTCCTGGAAAAATGTGTAATATTGAGTTGTACAACAAAACTTTTTGACCAACTTTGAAATCTTTTCTCAATATGTGCTTGTCATGCACTCTTTTCATGTTGGCTTTATAGGACTTCGAGAGATCATAGGCATCACTCCGAATTTCCTCAAGCTTATTTAACTACAATTTTCTCTTTGCGCCTGCCGCATTAGTATTATAATTGAAGCTTCTGATGGCCCATAGAGCACGATGCTCAAGTTCAATTGGCAGATGACAAAGTTTTCCAAAAACGAGGCGATAAGGAGACATCCCTATAGGTGTCTTAAAAGTTGTTCTGTATGCCCACAAGGCATTGGGATAATCGTAGAGACCAGTCTTTTCTAGATGGATTAACAATTTTTTCCAAAATGGATTTGATCTCTCTATTAGAGACTTCTACTTGGCCACTGGTTTGAGGATGATACGGAGTTGCCACTTTGTGTGTGACTCCATATTTCTTTACTAATGATTCAAAAATTTATTACAGAAATGTTTTCCCCCATCACTAATTATAGCTTTTGGAACGCCAAATCGAGAGAAAATATTTTCTTTTATGAACAGAACGACCGTTTTATGATCATTACCATGACATGCCAATGCCTCAATCCATTTTGACACGTAGTCAACTGCTACCAGTATGTATAGGAAACCATGAGAATTTGGAAAGGGACCCATGAAGTTGATGCCCCATACATCAAAGATTTCCACACTTAAAATGGGATTTAAGGGCATCATATTGCGTTAAGTAATGCTTCTTAGCTGCTGGCAGCAATTGCATACTTTGCAATGCTCATGTGCATCTCTAAACCGTGTTGGCCAATAAAATCCACATTGTAGAACCTTGGCCGCAGTTTTCTTACCACGAAAATGACCACCACAAGATTGTTCATGGCAGAAGGATAACACGTCATTGTGTTCCCAGTCGGGAATGCAACAACGGATTAGTTGGTCAGAACAATACTTAAAGAGGTAGGGATCATCCCAGAAATAAAATTTCACAGTAGATAAGAACTTTTTTCGGTCATTACGAGACCAAGATGAAGGGACTTCCTTGATAACTAAGTAATTTACTATGTCAGCATACCAAGGGGACGAAAAAATGGAGTACAAGTGTTCATCTGGAAAGGAATCACAAATAGGTTCGGTATCAATATCAACATCACTGACAAGTCTTGATAAATGGTCTGCAACCACATTTTCACAACCTTTTTTATCTCTAATTTCTATAGTAAATTCTTGCAAAAGGAGAATCCATTGGATCGACCTTTGTTTTGCATCTTTTTTCTATAACAGATAACGAAGCGATGCATGGTCAGTGTAGACAATTGTGGAAGAACCCACTAGGTAAGGATGAAACTTATCCAAGGCATATACAACGGTGAGAAACTCTTTCTCAGTGATGGTATAGTTACGTTGAGTTTCATTAAGGGTTTTACTCGCGTAGTAAATGACAATTGGCTTATCTTCTCGGCGTTGCCCTAGTACAGCTCCAATAGCATAGTCGCTCGCGTCACACATTAATTCAAAAGGTTTAGACCAATCAGGTGGTTAAATTATGGAAGCAGTAGTTAAGGCGGATTTTAAAGTCTCAAAAGTAGTTAAAGCGAATTGTTTTTGGTATAGGAAGTGAAGCAATTTTTTCTATCTTAGCTTTGTCGACTTCGATTCCATCCTTTGAAATGATATGTCCTAAAACTATTCCTTTTGTAACCATGAAATGACATTTTTCCCAATTAAGAACAAGGTTTTTCTCTTCACAACATGTAAAGACCTTTTCAAGATTTGATAGACAGCAATCGAAAGAATCTCCATATATTGAGAAGTCATCCATGAATACTTCCATAAAACGTTCAACCATATCACTGAAAATGTGAAGCATGCAGCGTTAGAAAGTACCAGGTGCATTGCAAAGGCTGAAAGGCATTCGTTTATATGCAAATGTACCAAATGGATAGGTGAACGTGGTCTTTTCTTGATCAGTAGGGTCTATGACTATCTGAAAATAACTTGAATAACCATCAAGAAAACAATAATATGAATGATCGGCTAAGCGTTCGAGCATCTAATCGATGAAGGGAAGTGGGAAATGATCTTTACGAGTGACTGCATTAAGTTTGCGATAGTCAATGCATATTTGCCATTTTACTGGAATACGAGCGGAAATGCATTCATCTTTATCATTTCACACAACTGTAATGCCAGATTTCTTGGGAACCACTTGTACTGGACTCACCCAAACACTATCAGAGATAGGGTAAATAATACCTGCATTGAGTAATTTTAAAACTTCCTCTCATACCACATCTTTCATGGTAGGGTTTAGTCGACGTTACGGTTCACACAACATCTTAGCATTTTCTTCAAGGTGTATGCGATGGGTGCACACAGTAGGTTCAATGCCTTTACTGTCATCGAGGGACCATCCAATAGCAGAACAATGTTGTTGAATGATATTAATTAAACGAGCTTCCTGATCGTCAGTCAATTGTGAAGAAATGATAACTGGGTGACGACCATTTGGATCAAGCTGTACGTATTTTAATTCCGAAGGAAGAGGTTTTAAGTCAGGGGTGGGTGGAGTAGGTATTAAAGATTTTTGAGGAAAGTCTTCTTCCATGGAGTAAACAGATTGATGTTCATCCAAGTCACTGGACATCACAGTCGTAGGGTCAAATAATGGTATTTACTCTAATAACTCGTTTACTTCTTGTGTATAATCATCGTCCTCAAATTCAGATTCACTAAAGGAAAGAAATTGGTATACTTCATCTTCAAGAAAAAAGTTTGTTAAATACTCTTGCGCAATGCTGTCAACCCTGTTCACCTCACCATCAATATCAGGCTCTGAAATTTGTTTCATCAGCTTGAACACATTTACCTCGACTGAAAGATTTCCGAAGGACATGGTCATAGAACCATCCCTACAGTTAATAAGAGCATTAGAAGTTGCTAGGAACGGACGTCCTAAGATGATAGGAATAGAATCACATGCAACTTCTGTATCCAAAATAACAAAGTCTACAAGATAGTAAAAGTCTTGGACTTTTACAAGGACATTTTCAATAATTCCTTTTGGATACTTAATGGAACGATCGGCTAACTGTAGAGTCATGGTGGTAGGTTTGAGCTCATGAAGACCTAGTTGTTTAAATAAGTAATATGGAAGTAAGTTCACACTAACTTCTAGGTCTAGTAGCGCAGTAGCCGTATATTTGTCACCTAAGGTGCATGGAACCGTTGGTCTACCAGGGTCCTTGTATTTGACTATACCATTGTGTTCGGTGATGGATGGAAATTTTTCGGTGAGGAATGCTTGTTAAGGAACATTAGTTCTCCTTTTTGTGGTGCACATATCTTTCAGAAATTTTGCATGTTTTGGCAATAGCTTTAAGGCATCTAGAAAAGGTAAGTTGATTGTCAAATTCTGAAAAGTTTCTCTAATTTCAGCAAAATTCTTATCAGGTTTATTCTTTGCCAAGCGTGCAGGAAACGGTGCCTTAGGGCGGAATTTGGCAAAGGGGTCCACTTGCTTGTATCCTAAATTCTAAGATGTTGATTTTGTTAGATTTGGTGAATCCTCCATAGGTTCATTATTGGAAATAGATTCATTGGAACCTTCGGATCCCTTTGGTTGATCATCTGGCTTACGTATTTGATTGTCTACATTTTTTCCAGATCGTAGAGTAGTGATTGCATGCACCTCACCTTGGTTGGGAGTACTTGTACCAAGTGCATTGGTGAGTTCAAAGGCAGTGTTTGCTGGTTAGGGTTTGGAACTGTTTGTCCAGGAAACACGCCTTTCTGACTCTTTTCTTGCACCAATTGTTGAAGTGATTGTTGGATAGACGTTAAAATTTGAGATTGTTGGTTCATGTAAGCTAAGAATGTCTCGCTTGTCCTATCCGTAATGAGTGGCGCAGGTTGTGCAACAGGTAGTAGTTCGCGATTATTGCTGAAAAGTTGTTGATTATAGTTGGGATCTAGATTGGCTAGAACAAGGCTGTGGTTGGTTTGATAGTTACCATTGGAATTATTTTGAAATTGACCTTGTTAGTATTGCTGATTACTTCCTTGGTGGTATGGAATAAAGTTGTTGGTTGGTCGAACAGGTGGATTAGCGAAACCTGGAGGAGCCCCCATCTGTTGGTTATTTTGGCCCGCCGTAAATTCGATGTCGCCTCCAAGGTGCATTAGGAATGTTGAATGCACATGCCTCCTCCGATTGTTGAGTAGGGGAAGCATATAATAAGGGACAATACGCATCAGGATGGTCAGGACTAAGACAAAGAACACATGGGGAGGTGTCAACGTTCATGACCTATTTTGGTAGTTGTTCGTTTACTTGAATTGCAAGGGCATCTACTTTTTTAGTTAGGTATTCTATCAAATTTTTTAATTCGGGATCGGGTTTTACCTCAAAAATAAATGTAGCTTTTGTAACAGTATCCTTTGATGTCCTAGATGACTCAGTGTTACCCCAGTGTGTACCTTTTTTCACTTGTTTTTCAAGAAAAGTATATGCTTCAGTAGCTCCTTTGTCCATGAAGCAATCGCCGTTCATTATATCAAGAGTTTCTTTTTGATGATCAGAAAGTCCATTAAAAAATGAACGAACAAGGACAGATTTGTCTAGTTGGTGATAAGGACATTTTAAAAGAAGATCAGTAACGTGACTCCATGCTTTCGTAAAGGATTCATGAGGATTTTGACGAAAGAATTGAATTTTTTGAAGCATTTCAGTTGTTTTCTTCTGAGTGTAAAATTGAAGCATGAAAGTTTGAACAAGTTTATTCCATGTGTCTATGGATTGTGCCTGTTGTCCTGCTAGCCAAATTGACGCTTTCTCAGCTAAAGTGAATGGAAACAGCCGAAGCAAGAGTTGTTCCTTAGAGATTGCTGGATGGTGAAATGTTGTGGCCACTTGTTGAAGCCTATGAAGATGACTGTACGGTTTTTCGTGATCCAAACCATGATACATAGGTAACAAACTAAAAACATTTGGCGGAATTCGAAAATCACCGACAATGTCCTCAAGTTTGATCCAGGAAGAAGGTCATTCCTGTAATGCAGTATATAAGTTCGACAGGGGCTTCTCAGCTGGTGGAGGATCGTCGGCCATAATGACAGAAGTTAATGGCGACGAAGGATCTTGATGAAGGTAATTAACAGAAGAAGAACAATTTTTAGGTGAGAACTTACACAATTGCTTATCGTATTTTTTTCGGCGATAGGTATGTTCAAATTCTTTAGTGGAACTAGACCGTAATCTTATGCAAGCATAAAATTAGATCTAATTGACAGAAGGAACTTATTATTACTTGAATTTTATTATTATCTTTAAGCATTAGAGTTGAACAACGTAGGCCTAAGCTGCTGCTAACGTAGCAGTGAAGCTAGGAATACATGTGCATAAACCAACAGCCAGGTCACAAGAGAGATATGAGGGAGGTTTTCCGTGCAAGCACGGTTCTAATTAAGTAACCTCAATCTTTCAAGTTTCCTAGACACCATTGGAATATGATTATGATTAGGATTTATGGAATTAAAATTTATGCAAGGCCTTAATTTTTTTTTAATTAAAATTTATGCAAGGGAGAAAGTATAATCAGGCAAATACGACCTACTCATACATTACTAGATACAGTAGCATGTGAAGATACTCTACTCATACGTATAGTAATACGAATAGGCAAGGTTGTATCATCAATAAATACTTCGATACGTACAGGCAAATATACATCAGTAATACGTATATGTACGCTAATTTGTAAATAGATATTACGTAGACGTATATCTATAGTTACAAGCAAATTTGAATTACTCATACGTATTTAGATACGGTAGCATGTAAAAATATTATACGTACGCATATATATATACTAATATGTAAAAATGTAAACTAAACAGACGACGTATTTTACCTAGACTAAAATATGACTCTTGTATTGCATAATAATTCGATTTCGTCAATGCTCAGTGAGATTGCAAGTGTCATATAGAGAGCAGCTTCACCCCGTAGGGTTTAGAAACAACTTACCCAACTCAGATTTTAACCCTCGTTGGAATGTTCTCCTCTTTCATGACAAAATCGACTTATTAAACAACACAATTTTCTAAAATGATAATTTTGTAGGGGAAAACAGTTGATTTTGACCTCAAAAATGACCTTCGCTTGGTGGGGATAGCGTGTGCGCCGTCGGGATCTTTCTGAATTGAGCTCACACGCGTGATTTAGAGAACCGTAGCCAAAGTTATGGCCAAAATACCAAAACACACCCTAATTACAATGTATAACTCTTAAGTTATATATGCCAACATGCAAATAACCACTCATACGATAATATATATGCTAAACATGTGACTATATATATATATATATATATATATATATAGATAACCAAGCAAAATAGTACCATTTGTATGTATATATATATTAATATTCAATTCATACCTACTTAATATATATATATATATATATATATATATATATATATATATATATATATATATATATATATATATATATTCTGGTATTAACATGATTCATGCATATTTCTAGCCTAATACGTAAATAATAATTCATAAACTAGTACATAATAACTACATATATGACATTCATGCAAAAACAGTTAAAAATTTGGAACCTGTATCGTCCCGCAAGTCAGCCAAAAAAATGAAATGTGCACAGCAGACCAAATGTTTCACAGTAAGCTTAGTGGTTGTTGTAGCCTAGTTTCCAAGTCCTAGCATTTAGAACCTGTCAGTACAACCAAAACCAGTATGTGGATCAGTAGCAAAAATGCGGGAAATTTAAAAAGAAAAACCAAGAAAACTTAAGAAAAAGAAATATATGAAAGGATGAGCGTGGGGGGGTTCCCCTTGGAGCAATTCCAGTTTGCAAGCACAGGTCCTTGGGTCTTTAGAATGGCAGCGGCGCCATTTTGATATTCACCTTTTGCGTATCGAAGAGATTCAAATCTCTTCGTTGGCCAAAGTTTCGATAACAAAGTATTTCCTTACTCACGATCTTCAAATAGCATTGTTTTCATTTTATATTTGCAGATATTGTTCTAGAAATATAAACTTGTCGCCATTATTAAATTACTATAGT
Organism: Coptis chinensis; assembly: GCF_015680905.1. NCBI lineage: Eukaryota > Viridiplantae > Streptophyta > Magnoliopsida > Ranunculales > Ranunculaceae > Coptis > Coptis chinensis. Next base: position 35,318,271 of record NC_141459.1, read on the forward strand.
TTGGAAAAATGTGAGGTAATATTAACTATTCAACTAGCAGTTTAAGATTGCTATGCATATTTGCTTTTGTTTCTCATTTATGTAAAAAGCTTTACTAACTCCATGCATACATGATCTAATAAGCTTTTAACGCTGTCAGAAATAAAGAACAAATGTTCCCACAGATGACAAGGTACGTTTGAAAGGAAATTACATGGGTTCTAGGTGTCATCTATGCAAAGAGGTTGAAGAAACAATGTCTCATATGCTCTGGGAATGTAATGCGACAAAGGAACTATATATGGGGCTGGCTGGCAGAAATCTTCAAGGTACACCCACTTTTAAATTTGCAAGGAGTGATTACTGCTACCACCAATCTCAGTCCAATAAGGAAAGAACTATGGAACTCGGCTACTGCACAGCTTATGAATCAAATTTGGAAAGCAAGAAACCTCATTTTCTTTGATGATAAGGGACTACATATCCCTTTCTTCAAGAATGAGATCATTAAGGGGGTTAAAGCTACTGGGTTAGTTGCGTCATGGTACATGTTCAACATAGTTGAGATTTATCTATTCTACATTCTTTCAACATCAGTGGAAAACAAAAACCTTTCGGCGGTTTACTGGAAATCAATTGGCTACCTCCGAACTGTGTCATCAAAGCAAACACTGACAGATCATCCATTGGAAATCCTAGTATTGGAGGAGTGGGTATTATCTTCATAGATTATCTATGCCAGTTCTTAGGGGTGCAAGTTCATGTAGTTGGAATTACTACTAATTTTGATGCTGAATGTGAAGGCATTGTTATGGCATCAGAAATAGCGGTATCCAAAAGATGGTTGCACTTGTAGATTGAAAGCGATTCGATGGCTGTTGTAAAATGGCAAAGTGTCGTGGACTCTCAAGGCTAGATGGATGCGGGCAAAGCACACATTAGTTCACTGGACAATCACGCACATTCACAGAGAAGGAAACTTTGGTGCTGATGCAACATAAAAAAAATGCTTCTTCTATGAATCAGGGAGAATCAAATTGGAGTTCTACAAAGCCAGATTATATCCAAAGCTTAAGAGGGTCCTAACCTAATATAGGTTTTCTTAGGAATGATCTTGTGCTTGATTGTATCTTGATGTTGTGAAAATTGTGTGTCTGTAATCTTTTTTATTATATTAATAATATATCCTTACTTGAGTGCAAAAAATAAGATTCGCAAATATGAAATACAGAGAGCAACTCTAGAGGACAAATCGGCCGAAAAAGAAACTCTAGAGGACACCTTATTTTTTTTAATCACTCACAAGGACTGGGTGGATGAAAGTTCAAGTTTACCCTTGACGCAAAATAACAACGGCTTGGGTAGATGAAAGGTCAAGTATACCCCTGAAGAGAAAAAATAAACGATCCGACCCAACCGAAACAACCTGGTTATGAACATTGATTGTTCATACCTATCCATGTATGAACAATAGGTATGAACATTGATTGTTCATACCCCCAATTATGAACATTACCTATGAACAAGCATTGTTCATACCTATCCATGTATGAACATTGATCCAGTTATGAACATTGATTATTTAATACCCACAATAGGTATGAACATTGATTGTTCATACCTACCCACGTTGAACATCAGCTATGAACATTGATCGTGTCTATGAAAACATGAACCCAAAACATATATGAACAATAACTGTTCATACCCAAAACAGATATGAACAATCATTGTTTATACCCCCAATTATGAACATTAGCTATGAACAATGAGTGTTCATACCTATTGGACTATGAACAAAATAGATATGAATAATAAATGTTCATACCCAAAACAGATATGGACATTGATTATTCATACATTCTTTAGGTATGAACAATCCGTGTTCATACCCAAAAAAAAACATGAACCCAAAACAGATATGAACATTAATTGTTCATACCCAAAATAGATATGACCATTGATTGTTCATACCTATTGGAGCTATGAACAGTCATTGTTCATACCTTTAAACAGGTATGAACAATAAATATTCATAGCCCTAATTATGAACATCAGTTATGAACAAGGATATAAATAATATGAACAATAGTTATAAATAAACATAATATAAATAATAATAATAGAACACATTAAAAACACCAATATTTAACTTTCATAAACAAAATATCATTGTGCACAAAAAAAATGTATCATTATGCACAAAAAACACCACAAAATATCTAGAGTCGATCCCTGTTCATAAACAAAATATCATTGTGCACAAAAAACACCACAAAATATATTGTTTTTTGCCTTCCTCATATTCATTCAGCAAACATTCCCTTTCTAAAATTTTCCTAAAAATCATGATCATCTTTACTCCAGCTTCTCAGCAAGTCTGAAAGTATTCTGCATGCAATGTGAGGGCACAAGTTTTGTATTTCCTCTTCATTTATCAATTGAGAGAAATTCATATGACCTTGTTCATACAAAATTTCCATCATTTTGCTGACATGATTGCCACAATCAACGCTGTAATTTAGAGAATACACAATCAGTGCTAAAATATGTGGAATCATTGTATTCATACGTATTAGAATAATGCCATAACTATTTTGTGGCACTATTCGTCATTCTAAATATTACGAATCATTGTATTCATAATTTTTCATACCTATCTAAGGTATGAACACTCATTGTTCATACCTAATAGGTACGAACAATCATAGTTCACACATGTAACACAGGAGAATAAATAAATAATTACCTATTGTTTTGTTGTAGACATTTTGGTGAAAGTATTCTTCCTTTATTACTGACAAGCTGGATTTTCAAATCTCCCTTACTGATAAGATGGTTTATTGAATCAACTAGTACCTTCTTCTGCAAAATTACAATAAGTTATTTCTTTATATTTTAACAGAAAAAAATTTATGTAATTTAAGTGTTTATTGTCGAACTCACAAATTCTTTTGCAACTTCCAACCCTTTTTTTGTGTGGCTTAGGGAGTTAAAGTAATACCATCTTGCTTGTGTTCCTCAACCAACTCCAACACAAGAAGAGTCCAATGATTTTCAAAGAGAAGTCGATGCTCTTCAATATGGTTTCCAATCCTACTTCTTCCAACAATCTCTGTGTCAACAATTGTGTGAAATAATAAGAATGTGACAATAATAATAGATGAAACAATATTTTTTTATAATAAAAAATTCACCTTAGAGTTTGTAGATACTAGACAAGTCTCTGCTTTTCCAGTCTTCCTCTGTTGAAGTTCTATCGCCCACCAGTCAATGACCTATTGAATGGATAAGTTTTTTTTTTTTTTTTTAAATTGGCATCACATAAATAGCTCATGACTATTGTTGAACAATGATTGTTCATAATACAGTATGGATGTCAACAATGAGTGTTCATAGCTAAAGACTACTATGAACATTCATTATTCATACTCCAAATATGGTATGAAAAAATAATGTTCATAGCTAACGACTATGAACATTCATTGTTCATAGTTCAATTGTGGTATGAACAAAGAATGTTCATAGCTACCAGATTCTTAGCAAGTTGCTAGAGTATGAACAATGAATGTTCATACCCATTGCTGGAGTATGAACAAATAATGTTCATAGCTACCAAATTCTTGGCAAGTTTCTTGAGTATGAACAATGAGTGTTCATACCCATTGCTGGAGTATGAACAAATAATGTTCATAGTCCAATTGTGGAATGAACAAAGAATGTTCATAGCTACCAGATTCTTGGCAAGTTGCTGGAGTATGAACAATGATTGTTCATACCCCATTGCTGGAGTCTGAACAATGAGTGTTCATAGCTAAAGACTATTATGAACAATCATTGTTCATAGTCCACATGTGGTAGAACAAATAATGTTCATAGCTAACGGCTATGAACATTCATTGTTCATAGTACAATTGTGGTATGAATAAAATTTACCTGGTGATCAACTTCTCTATCAAAGAGAATATCTTCAACTAGAACACCTTGAATTTGTAAAGTTCCATTTGACCAAGCAATAGCTCTTCAAAAACCATAAGAAATAACCATTAGTCAAATAAGATATTTACTCAAAATATTATTTTTTGGTATCTTAAACTTACCCACTGTCCGTAATTTTAAAGAACGTGTCAATGACTTCTCAATAGGTTTCTTCCAAACCCACATAGTATCGACATGTCTTCGGGTCAAGCAGAGGACGAACGTTACTGTCATCAACAAGAGTTTGTTTGCCAGTGTCACCTTTCTTTCTTTTTTTCCTCCCATCACCAGTGAAATCCTCGCCAATCATTTTACTTTTCCTTTCTTTATTTTCCTTAACTCGCTTTACAACTGAGCAAGGTTTCTCAGCTCCCTCAACATCCTTCCCCTCAACTTTATCTGGAGGTGACAAGGTTAGGCATAAATCAAATGATGGACCATCAAAGGGTTCTGCGACATACTTACTCTGGTGAACTTCATCCGCGACTTCAGTTGTGCCTTCATCAGAATGCCCCTGCTGCACTTCAGCCGGGTGGACTGCATCCGTGGCTTCATCAGGATGCCCCTGCTGCACTTTTTTAGGTGGGTGGACTTCATTCGTTACTTCATTAGGTTGGAATTCAACCTCATCAGACATATCCCTCTTTTCCTGCTCCTTTACCTTTTCCGTTAACTTTCAATTTCATCTCTGGAATACATAATTTGCTTTTCAAGCTCGATGACTCTCTCTTTCAATTCTTTGTTCTCCAGTTTTAATGTATCAATGTTTTCTGTAGTAGACTGAACTGTTACTTCATTGTTTGTGACTAAATCACTATACATGTCCTGAAGTAAAGTCTTTTTAGCCTCCGTTGCTGCTTCGACATCAACAATAATTTGACTTGCAACTATTTCTGTTACTGGTGTCTTTCGGAACGCATCAAGCAAGGTCTTCAAATTCCACCTTGCACACTTCGGGAATTTGGTTTCATGGTTCTCTACCTTCTTGATGACTACAGAGTGCTCACAAAACCAAAACTACAATGCACGTGACGAAAGCCATATTAGTTCACACACTAATAAACCAAAACATTAAACCAATCAATGTTCATACCCCAATAATAGATATGAACATTGGTTGTTCATACCCACCAATAGCTAGAACATTGGTTGTTCATATCCACCAATAGGCATCCATGTATGAACATTGGTTGTTCATACCCACCAATAGCTATGAACATTGGTTGTTCATATCCACCAATAGGTATTCATGTATGAACATTGATTGTTCATACCCACCATTAGCTATGAACATTGATTGTTCATACCCACCATTAGCTATGAACATTGGTTGTTCATACCCACTAATAGTTATCCATGTATGAACATTGATTGTTCATACCCACTATTCCGACCCCCACAAATGTGACCCAATAAAATCCCAATTCAATACAAACCCACACTCAGAGCCCAAAAAGCCCACGCTCATAACGAATGCTCAAACTCAATTTATAGCCTACCTACCCACACAATGCAAAATCTATTCAGTTAAACACGTGTCTTGAACGTTTACGAGGAAGTTGTTTGACCAAATCAATCAACTTCCACAACTTCGCACATTCAAGATTCACTTCCATCAACTTCAGATCGTGTGATTGTTCTCCAGCAAATTCTCTAACTTCATCCCACGATTGGAATATTGGAGAACGAGGAAGTAACTATCACCAATCCGACATATAAAATCCAACATTTTTTTTTCCAAATAAGCTAGGGTTCGGCCGACCCCCACTTGTATTAATTTAACTTTTCCTTACATATATAGTTCCACTCTCATCCTCGTTTACAATATTCTATACAACAAAATCCAAAGGATGAGCAAAATGTACAGTAGAAAATTCAACATTTTCAACATTTCTATGTAAACTACCAAAATAATCAGCTACCCTATTCACTTCTCGAAAAGCATCTGAAAAATATATAAAATCCAACATTGGTCATTCTCCAGAACTACGCAATTGAGAGTTGATCCCAAAGCAATACAACATTTGGGTACATAGGCAACTTCAAACCAAAGTCCAGTCTCAACTCTCACCAACAACCACCCCCTTCGTAATCTTTTCCGAAAAGATCACTTCCGACCCAACTAGTGTATTTTGGTAAAACTTGCTAAAACATATTCGGCACCGTTTGTGCTCCTACCCTCAACCACAAAACAAAAGTTACGTAAATGGCTTCTCAAAAAACAAACAACGGTGAAAGTTTCCCTCTTGCCGCACAAGTTCAACGCATACCTTCGGCTGGGAATTCACTTTCCAAGTTTGATGGTCCTTGGCTATCTGCGACTGAGAGAGTGGGTATTCATGTATCCAATCTATCAACTCAAGTCGACCGTCGTCTCCGACAATTGGAAAGCAAGAATAAAAATCTGAAGAAACAACTGCATCAACTTCTTGAAGACGATTTAGGGTCCACGACAAAAAGTGTATGGGATCGTTTGAACTCTGAAGCATCTCTGTCAAAGACTCCAAGCACAAACTCCTATACTAAGAGAAACCGTGCGAGTCACTTACGAAAGGCTTCGTGTAAATAGAATGTGCAACGCCGAAAGCCAACACTTTCCAGTGTAATCGTAAGAGAATCTACAAACTCCTCTGCCGACCTTGATACAGACCACCCTATGAGGGATCGCCAACTCACAAAAGATCTCATGAAGAAAACAGGTTTAGCCGATTCGAACCATACTAAGGGAGATCAGCAAAATATCCATATAGGTCGGCAAGGTAGACTACCCAACCAATGAAAAATCAATGAAGGTCCTACCCCAAGCTCTAAGAGGGGTAGGCAAGCCACATCAAGTCCTCGTCGCAACAGCAGTATGCGCCGATCTTGATAGCAGCACTATTCACCAAACAGTTCCAGTTCACAACCTAATCGCTCAAGTTGTAGTCCCAATCCAAGAGCTCATTGTTGGCCAAAGTATGTTGGCAATGGTAGCCATGGAGATGGAGACTCACTTGTAACAAGTCAAGAAAATGGTTGTGACAGTCCAGCACTCTGTTCGTATTCTCCCGATGTTCACCATAGGAGACGAAGGAACCGATCTCCACTACTGGCTCGGTCATCTTCTCCTACATGGATAGGTCATTGAGAACTCACTCCACATTCTCTAAAGAAATCTTGGTCAAAACGTCCACAGTTTGGTCGTGACTATCGTCGAGAGAATGTTCCATTTTCTGAACAATGTCTCTATGAGATGATACTAAAGGCTGTTAATGATAAGGAGCCACGAGAAAACAAAATTTGAAATCTCGCTATAGAGAGTGGTATTGATTCTCCCTTCTCTATCCAAATCCAAACAACTGTTAATCACAAGGACTTCAAGCAGCCAGAATTTGAGAAGTATAATGAGATTGATGGAGATCCTTTGATGCATCTTGTTAATTACAGAAACAAGATGATCTTATGGACTTTCGACGATGCACTTCTTTGCAAGTTATTCCCGTCTACACTCATTGTAATTGAGTCGATGAGATGGTTTAACATGCTTCCAGAAATATCCATCCACAATTTTATAGATCTTGATTACAAGTTTGCCGAGCATTTTCGTCACAACTGGAAAGAACTTAAAAATATTGATTCTCTATTCAGTATTAAACAACAAAAAGACAAAAGGCTTAGTAAGTTTGTTGCGAGATTTCGGAAAGCGGCTGTTGAAATTCCAGATGCATATGATATTCTTGTCATTTATGTTTTCAAGGAAGGCATTAATTATGATAGGAACGGCGTTTACAACTCTATAGTAAAAGATGTCCCAACAACTCGTTATGAACTTTTTGCTCGAACTCAACAGTTTATTCGAGTTGAAGATGATGTATCAGCACGAGTTCACAGAGATATGGATCGAATAAGCAAGCTGCAGGAACAGAGTCAAAAACTGAAGTATCAACAAACAACCGATCAAAAGTCTAAGAGTGATGGTAGGCCACAACAATGGAACGACAAAGAACAAAAGAAACTTTCTGAGTTAAATCTTACCACCCTCAACGAGAAGTATATTGTTATCTATGAGAAGATTAAAGGAAAGAATATCTTATCTCCACCTTTTCCTCTCTCCAAAGATACCAAGGCCACACGTGACAAATCACTGTGGTGCAAGTTCCACGATGATTTTGGTCATGAAACTGAACAATGCCGATCTTTAAGGGGTAAAATCCAAGGTTTGATCGAGAAGGGTATGCTCCATGATTACGTGATGGATAAAACAAAACAAGCTTTAGTAGTGACCGCACACAATGTAATCAAAGTCGGTCATGCTAGAGTTGATTTAATGTCTAACACCCAGTGCAAGAATTTCAATCACTCCAAGATCTCTGATCCCAGCCACCACTATGTTTATAGTGGATATGATTTTCTCTACCGTATGGGTACTGAGACATATGAGGAAGGACCTCTCTGTTGGACTAACAATGATCTGATAGGAATGCACCATCCTTATTATGATGCTGTTGTAATACAAGCTTTTGTTGGAATTCATCGTGTGCAGAAAATTATGATCGATACAGGTAGTTCGGCAAGTGTGATCTACAAGTGTTATTACAAAGGACTCAATCTCTCTGAGAAAATGATAGTTCTCAATCCAAATCCTATCATTGGCTTTGATAGAACAGCAGCAAAATCAATTGGTAGATGCTATCTTCCGGTGACATTAATGAACAAGGAAGTTACAATTGATTTTCTTCTCTTGGATTGTAACTCCTCCTACAATGTCATTCTGGGAAGAGATTGGATTCACTCAATGGGATTTGTCGCTTCTACTTTCCATCAGGCTATCAAGTTCTGGTGTGATGGTATGGTATGCAAAGTTTGAAGTGATCAGATAGCAACTTTGAAGTGCCATGAGTCTATGCTCGAAGATTATAAAGATTCGGAAGTCAAGGGCAACACCATCCTAAATGTCAATGACGTAAAATAACAATTACAGAATTCCATTTGCAGGGTAAACGCTACGGAGTATAAATCGGCAACAAGGAAGAAGAAACCACTTTTATTTCTGCAGAAATTTCCAAGAAGGAACAAGATGAACTCATTGAGCTTTTGAAGAAAAATTGCACAGTGTTTGCATGGACGGTTGAACAAATGGCTAGGATTGATCCTTCACTTACATGTCACAGGCTAGATATGGACAAAACACAAAAGCCAGTGCGCCAGAAGCCTCGGCGAATGACTCCCGATCGTAAGCTCAAAGTAAAAGAAGAGATCGACAAACTTATAAGTGTTAATTTTATTAGGCCTGTACTATATCTGAAATGGATATCCAATGTAGTAGCAGCCCCTAAGAAAAATGGGAAACTTAGAATCTATGTTGATTTTACTATTGTCAATAAAAAATGTCCTGTTTACCCGTATCCTTTGCCTCGTACTTCTGAAATGGCTGATGCCACTTCAAGGTTTAAACAAATTTCTTTTATGGATGCCTCAATGGGATTTTATCAAATTGAATTATCTGAAGATGAATAAGAACTTACAACTTTCATAACAGACCAAGCCTTATTTTGCTATAAGGTAATGCCTTTCGGTCTAAAAAATGCACCAGCAACATATCATAAATTCATAAATACATCATTTTCAGACTTCTTAGGCAAGTTTATGGAAGCTTATATTGACGATATGGTCATCAAGTCACATGAAGAGTCTTCACACCTACATCACTTGGAAAAATTATTTGATCGGCTGCTGCATATTCGAATGCGTCTAAATCCATCAAAATGCGCATTTGGGTTGGCGTCGGGTAAATTTCTTAGATATCTTATGACCAAATGAGGCATTGAAGCTAATTTTAATCAAATCCGTGCAATTACCAAAATGCCCTTGCCAAAAACCAAGAAGCAAATCCAGCAACTTACGGGTAGGATAGCCGCTTTGGGTAGATTTATCTCAAAATATTCAGATCGGCTCCACCCCTTTTTCCAAGCCATTAAGGGATATCCACAATGGACAAATGAGTGGGACGTAGCTTTTCAGAAAATGAAAGAATACCTAGTACGGCCGCCAATTCTTGCTAGTCCGACCATCGGACAAACAATATGACATCTATTTGGCAACATCAGAAATAGCTGTGAGTGTTGTCTTATTCATTGATGATGAAAATGAACAACCAAATTTCTTCATAAGTAAGACCCTTACAGCTCCAGAAGCAAGGTATTCAAAGATTGAGAAAATAGCTCTCTCACTTGTCCATAATGCACAAAGATTGAAGCCTTATTTCCAAGGATGTATCATCAATGTCTACACTGAATACCCTTTGAGAAAAGTTCTTCGAAATGCTGATTCGAGCTGATTAGCAAAATGGAAAACATATTTGAGTGCCTACGAAATTATCTATAAAGCCCCATCATCTGAGAAAGGCCACGCAATGGCATCACTTATGGCTGATTTTCCTGTCGATGACATACCGACCATAGAAGAGCAGTTTGAGGAACCTCCTCTTAATCCACAACAAGGATCGGCCGATCCTTCCACAAGTGCCGACCCTTCTTTATGGATTCTATACACGGACGGTTCTAAGAACAAATCAGGTTTAGGCCTTGGTTGTGTTTTGATCCGACCTAATGGCGAGAAAATTGAAAAATCTATTCGCCTCGGATTTTGTGCATCAAATAATGAAGCTGAATATGAAGCGGTTCTTTATACAATGCGAACAACACTTGACTTGGGGGCAACAAAGATCGAGTTATTCACTGACTCAAAGCTTGTTGTGAATCAATTTGGTGGATCTTTTGTTGCTCGAAATGATAAGATGGCTGCATATGTCCTAAAAATGCATGAGCTATCCATTCATTTCAAATCCATTGTAGTTCACCAGTGCTCTAGCAATGATAATCGTCACGCCGATGCCTTAGCCTATCTCTCTACCGCAGTTGATGCTAACAATGAAAGAAAAATCTATATTGATTTCCAACCTTTTCCAATCATAACTGTTATAGAAGAACATGTTCAAAACTTATATATTGCTCATCTATGCTATTTCCAGATGACATCTCAGAATTTCAATTTCGAGCAAGTAAATGTTGTAACTACAAGGAAAAGAAAGAGAGAAGAGCTAGCTCAATCGGTTGGCACAAGTTCAGAATCTCACTCACAGGAAGCAGCTCAAGAAGATTTAGCCGACCATCAAGATTTGGCCGATCATAGTGTTAAGAGTGATTCTCCACTTGCCGACCAAAGCAATGTTGATATGGAAGATGAATTCCACGAAGTAGATAATTCTCCAGAAGTACCACATTTGGATCTCCAATCTATTGACAATGATTCTTCACCAGATGATTGGAGACCTACTTATTTAGAATTTCTGCAACATGGAACTCTACCTGAGGATTCGTCGCTTTCCTACAAAATTAAGAGAGATGCATGGAAATTTGTCATAATTCCAAATTCTAAAGGCAAACTCCTACTTTATAGGAAGGCAAACAATTTTAGTCCTCTACTAAGATGTCTTTCCAAAGATCAAGGTCATCTAGTTCTCGAACAGATACACTCCGGACTTTGTGGAAACCATTCTGGGGGACGTAGTCTTGCACATAAAGCCATGACTCAAGGATACTGGTGGCCTAGCATGCAAAGACACTCAGCGAAATTTGCCCAAATATGCATACTATGTCAAAAACATGCAAATATAGGCAAACTTCCGGCAACAGAACTCCACCCAATTCTAAGCCCTTGGCCTTTTACTAAATGGGGCTTGGATATTATGGGATCCCTACCAAAGGCTTCTGGAAGTGTACGATTCTTATTAGTTGCGACTGATTATTTTACTAAATGGGTAGAATTGAAGCTCAATCGCTTGTCAACATCTTAGTAACAGATGTACGGCGTTTCTTATGGAAAGACATTGTTTATCGCTTTGGAATTCCATCGAACATCGTCTCTGATAATGGTAAACAATTTGATGCGGAAGAAATTCACAAATTTTGCACCACTAAAAATTTAGCATAATTTCTCCGCACCATATTATCCACAAGCAAATGGACAAGCAGAAGCAACCAATAAGATGATTCTCTCGACTTTGAAGAAGAAGCTTCATGAAGCAAAAGGGAATTGGGTTAAAGAGTTGCCAGCAGTGCTTTGGGATTATCGTACCACTCCAAAGCATTCTACCAATCTTTCCCCTTTTAACCTAGCTTATGGCATGGATGTTGTCCTCCCAACAGAATTAATTACACCAACTACAAGGACAGAAGCAGTACAAATAACTAGAAACAATGATGTTGCTCTAACTTTGGTGACAGACTCAATTGATAAAACTCGAGAAGAAACTTAACAATGTATAATCAGATATCAGGCAAACATGAAACACTAATATGATAGAAAGCTTTGCCTCAAGAGTTTTGAACCAGAAGATTGGGTACTTAGCTGCAAACAGAAGCTCATTAAATCTGGGTAGCTGTCAAAGAATTGGGAAGGACCGTACATTATTGATAGACCAGTATCTAAAGGGTTTTATTTCCTTCGTCGAATCACTGGAGAAAAATTTGTCAAGCCATGGAATGTTTTTCATTTGAAGAAGTTTTATCGTTGATATCTTTATCTTATTTAATGTTTGTTTTTCATTCATTTAATCATTTCATAATTCAATAAAATTCAATCCATCTTTCAATTCGTTTTAACTAGGGATCAAATATCCCAAATTTTATTATCATTACACTATGGGGGCAACGTCACCCCAACTTTCAATATATAATCATTACAATCTAGGGGTCACCTCACCTTTCATTATCATTACACTATGGGGCGGCGACACCCTAAATCTCGTTACGTTATCATTATACTGGGGGCAGCGACACCCCACTTTTCTTTACATTATCATTACACTATGAGGGCAGCGATACCCTAAATCTCGTTACATTATCATTACACTGGGGCGGCGACACCCTAAATCTCATTACGTTATCATTACACTGGGGGTGGTGACATCTCAAATTTTCTTACGTTATCATTACACATTGGGGGCGGCGAAACCACGAAAAATTATTAGATCTTCTTGTTAGGTCAGAATGTTCTCATTTTTTTCGTTGGAAAAATTGATATTTCTGAAAACTTCTTTTGAACCACCTTTAATAGATCGGCTACAAAAAATTTACATGCCTTAGCAAATGAATCTTTTAATGAGTCTTCCCATGTCTTGCCTTCGAGTTGATCCGATCCTTTTAGAAGAGCTGATGATCCCTTTTATCTTTTAATAATTCGTTAATCAAACCCATGCGATTTATTTTTAATGACAAGGGCCAACCTACCTTTGTTACTACCAAGCCGATCCTAGTTCGTGATCCTAGATAGCTCTTAGCTCTATCAATCAATATTTACTTTTTAACTTAAAACAGCCCACCAATACACTCCAAACCCGATTAATTTTTTGAATTCACCAAACCGCTCCCAACCCGAGTGAAGTTACCTATCTAAATTAAATCTAATCATTCCCAACAGATTTTGGTAACCCAAATTGAAAATTGGATAGAGTTTTTAGTTGTTCTAAACATCTTATATTGTTACCCGATCCCTTTGATTGGTAGCTCTATTTCTCTCTTGACCCAAAACAAGCAATTGTGTATATTGGTACCTGACCTTTCCTTTTTTGAGTAGTAGCCTTGATGTTGTTTGCCGATCTAATTGTGTTTCTTTGCCCTGTTATTTCCATTGCCATCCCAACTTTCTAATTAAAACCATAAAAATTGGTTTGCCAGCACTTTGACTTCTAGTTCAGTTCTGTTCTAGTTCTTGGGCGGTCCAGCTGTAAGTTCATGGAAAGGAACCAGAGAAAGACAGAGCGACGTTTCAAGCTTAGAGCGGCTTTGGTAAAATTCCACTCGCTCTTTCAATGTTCATGCTTTGACCTTGACTCTTTTTGTATTAGCGGTGAAAGGCGCTGTTGTTAGATCACCGAAGGTGCCGACAGAGCACTCGGGTAAGAAAAATCACATGACCCATCTTTGTTGGTCTTTTAAGTTTTAATTTAGCCTCCAATTCCTAACTGCTGAGTGCTGACCCTACCAAACTGCAATTGCATATATTTCAACATTATTTGAATCTAACCATTGCCTTTAAATTAAGTTATTCATTTTGACCGACCCTATATTCTAACCATTGGTTTGCCGATCCTTTGCTTCACAAGAAAAACAAAAGAGAATCCCATCTTTAATTTTAATGACCCGATCCTCTAACCATTTTACAAGCCATATCAAATAAATAACACCTATCGAAAACCCGACCAATTTATAAAATCTATCAATTCTCTCAGCCCAACATGTTTTAAGACTGGAAAATTCGTTTGCCCGATCTTGCTTATAGCGATCAATCATTCAATTTTCCAGTCAAATCACTAATTGTGTTTCCAATATTTTATTGAATACAAATTCCTTTTTTTAAATTATCGATCAATTCTACTTCCAATCAACTAGACGATTGTATAAGTGTTAGTCCTAAAAGATTCACTTACCAATCAGTTTGAACTTGCACCTTAATAATGTTGCAAATCACTTTGAATGCTCAATTTTGAGCTTTGAAAAGTCAACTTGCCAATTGATCAACTTGCCGATCAAGTTCGCTTAGCCTTGTTAAATTGTCCATCAACCTTGCCGATCCAATTCCAACAAATTAAATTATTTTCCAAACCCTATCAATCAAGAGACAAAAAAAATCAAAACCGATCCTATCAAGTTACCGATCCCAACCCACCTACTTGTTTCAAATCAATTCATTAATTGCGTATTGAATACCCAACAGTTAGCCCAATCGATTCACTAATCCATTAAAATATTTACTGATCAAACCAATTGAAAAATCTAACAGCTTTTATAGCCTCAATCACTTTATAATATTGCTGATGAGTTTGTCAAGTTGCGATCTTACAACTCAAAACCGATCGAATAAATAAACTATACAAATTGCCGGTTAATGACAATTGCATATCAATTACAATTTCTAACCCGATCTCTTAATCGATTTTGATAACCCAATTTGCCGAAAAGGTAGACTTTCCTATCAATTTACCAATCAACAATCTCCAATTAATCCCATTTGTTTGCTTCAACATTACCTCCTTTAGAACTGTTGCTTCCATCCTTGCTACTAAAACATCTAAAACCAATTAACATGCCGATCAATTTGGTTTAAATTGAAATATTCATTTTGAACTTGCTGATGCCGATCAGTTTTTGACACAATTCAAACCAATCAAATACCAATCCTCCCACCACAGCTCCTGCAAATCCACCACCTGTAGAGGTAGTAGCAGCAACAGTAGAACAGCTGATAAGAAGGCTGTAGAAGATAGCTGATAAGAAAGCAGAACAACAGCAGAGAGAGCACGTTCTCTAGCCTGATCTATTTTTTTCCGATTCGTTTGCTCTAAGCTTGTAATGTTCTACTAATATTCTTTACCTTTTGCCGATCCTCTTGGGTAGACAAGTCTAAAATTTTCATGTGCTCATCACCAAAAAAACCAAATCCACTGCCAGCTATATTTTCTGTAACTTAACAGATTTTTGAACTCAAACTTCTAAACAGCCGATGGTTTTGTTTTCAATCTAATAACCTATTTTACGAAACTGCCCTTGCCATTTACTAAGACACACATTATATTTGCCGCACCTACTTCTCTAAGCAACTAAGCAATGCCGATCCTTTTAATTTTAAAAAACCAATATAACACCCCATTTTTTTGTAATAAAATCCAATAGGCTTTAATCAAAGCTTTAATTTAAACCCAATCACATCAATTTAAACCCGATCAATTCAAACTGATCACTCATGCCGATCAATTTCGCAAGTATAAACCGATCAGTTCGAACTTGCCGATCTAATTCAAACAAATTTAATTACTTTCAAACCCAATCAGCTTTTGAAACCCACCAAATTGCCGATCAAGCTTCCAAAATTGAAACTGATTCGATTATTAATTCCAAATTGTAACCTTTGCTCTATATTCTCTTGCCGATCAATACCTCCCATCACACTTTGCAAATTCATCCCCAACCCTTTCATTTTCTTCGATCAATTTGCATTTGAAATACTTGTTTCTACCGATCCATAAGTGTTACTTTCATTTGCCGATCCTTTTGCCGTTCCACCTAATTATTTGAACCAAAATATGGTTTACCCGATCCTTGAATATATTAGACATGCCCATATCCTAATTTAATTACACAATTCCCTAATATTTTGAGAACTAGTAAGCTTATTTGTTGATCCTCCTTTTGCTGATCCTTTTGCTGTCATGTCCTGTGATATTCTTTCTTTTCTTTTTTGTCGATCCTCTAAGTAAATCCTATATACAAAAATCCTAAGGCCCATTGGCCAAATGCCCAATTTATTGCCGGATCCCTTTTGATATAAAGAATAATTTTGTGGACATACAACTATGGACATACAATGATTAGGGTGTGTAGTTGGAATATAAGAGGGTTGAATGATCACATGAAAGCGAAAAACTTAAATAAGTTTATTGTAGAGAAGAAGATTAGTTGCATGGGCTTGTTGGAAACAAAAGTGAAGATGGAAAAACACCTCACTATTGCAGATATGGTTTGCCCCTCATGGGAATGCATACATAATTATGCGAGTGATGAACATGGACGTATATGGATTGCATGGGATACGAGCATTTTGGATGTACATAGAGAGGTGGAAGGGGCCAGTTCTTACACTGCAAGGTTCAGAGCCTACAGCATGGGTTCTCCTTTTTCCTTACCATTGTTTATGCTAGTAATAGGAGTCATGAGAGGCTCATTTTGTGGGATGAGCTGAAAATGATAAGTGCCGAACTCAAGGTGCGTGGTGTGTGATGGGAGACTTTAACAATGTATTGTTTTCACACGAAAGAGTGGGAGATAGGGCTGTTCACCCAAGAGAGACTCTCCCTTTTGCGAATTGTCTAAATACAGCAAGGCTGTTTGATCACGCAGAAACTGGATCCTTCTACACATGGAACAGCGGTGGGGATAAAATAAGAAAGTGGTCAAAGATTGATCGGTGTCTTATCAATGCGCCTTGGACGTCCATTCCAATAGCAACAAAGGTGGAGATTTTAACCCAAGGGCTCTCTGATCATTGCCCGTTTATTCTGAGTTTTTTGGAAACTTTTAGAAGAAACAAATCCTTTCCGCTTTCAAAGAATGTGTGGACAAATGAGTCGATTTTCTGCCTCTTGTTAGAGCTTGTTGGGAAATCGATGATCATGGGAGTCCGCCATTCATGCTAACAAGTAAAATCAAAAGTTTGAAAGGAGTGTTGAAAGGGTGGACACGATCGGTCAGGAATGATACTTTCGAGAAAAGGGTGGTTTGAAACAAGAAGTGAACCGAAGCGATTCAAGAAAACTGAACAAAAAGTCGCTCGACCTTATTCTTAGTGCACAAGAGTTTGCCGTGAGGGAAAAGTCGTGTCACCTACTCAAGCCGGAGGAAGCCGAAAGTGGTACTATAAAACGGATATTGATTGGCTAAGCTTCGGGATAAATGTAATGCATTTTTCTTCAATGCTTTGAAGGAAAAACAGATCAGAAATAGGGTGTGGAGTATCACAGATGCGCAAGGAACCAGAATGGAAGGAAAAGAACCAGTGGCTAAAGCATTTCTGAAATACTATACAGAGCTACTTGGGGTGTCGTCAGCAGCTTGTTGTGACACCGAGTTTCTGAATGGTGTGAATGTTACTGAGGTAGAACTTGGTACACGTCAGCTATTAGTTTCCCCTATTAGTGACCTGGAGATCAAAGACGCACTGTTTGCGATGGGAGATAACAAGGCACTAGGTCCGGATGGATTCAACGCTTGCTTTTTCAAAAAAAGCTGGGATATTATTAGTGATGATTTCATTCGAGCTATTCAGCATATTTTCAGCCATAAGCAGATCCCAGGAGGTATAAACTCTACCTCTCTGTGTCTTATCCCGAAGATGAAAAATGCCTCGCATATTGCTTCCTTTCGACCTATCGCATGTTGCAACATTGTTTATAAATGTGTCTCAAAAGTGTTAACTAACAGAATGAAAGATTGCATTTCATCTTTGGTATCAAGTCCCTAAACTGCTTTTATCCCTGGACGATCGATTCAGGACAATGTTTTGATGGCCCATGAACTGCTGCGTGGGTATTCAAGGAAGAATGGGCAGAAAAGATGTGCAATAAAGCTGGACATTCAGAAAGCTTATAACTCTGTCTCTTGGGTAGCAATAGAAGTAATTCTACACAAGTTCAAGTTCCCACACTTATTCATAGAATGGCTTCAGATGTGCTATACTTCGCCGTACTTCTCGGTGATGGTAAATGGGTCTCCTAAAGGGTATTTTCAAGGGAAGCGATGCTTAAGACAGGGAGACCCTATGTCTCCTTATCTGTTCATGCTAGTCATGGAGATTTTGAGTGTGCTACTCCTCCAAGGGCTGCAATCTCGGAAAATTTCAGCCCACTCTAAGTGCAAAAAGCTGGGGATATCTCATTTATGTTTTGCTGATGACGAGCTCCTGTTCTGTAAAGGTAACATGGACTCTATTATGGCTGATAAGGATATCTTGCATTCTTTCTCTGAAGCTACAGGACTAAAGCTCAGTAATGAAAAGACAACTCTTCTAACAGGAAGTATGACTGAAGCGGAAGGGCTAGCATTAGCAAAAGCCATGAACATCTCTCTTGTAACCCCACTAGTCACTTACTTGGGGCTGCCACTCACGGCTACAAGATTAGGGGGTAAAAAAAGAATGTTTGCCACTCATGAGAAGATTACCGAAGAATCTCAAACCGAAAAACAAGGAGTTGAACAGAGGCGGGCAGCGCAGCTTGTGAAGTCGATTGCTTTCATCCTTTCGTAACTATTGGGCAACAACATTTGTTCTCCCGAGTAGTGTTGGATAAAGTAGCTAAACCGCGGTAACAGATTCATCCGGGCGGGACCAAGTATGGCGAAAAAATGCACCATCGCGAGCCACGCTTACTCTCGGGCTTGACAAAGAGCAAGGCGGACTTGGTTTGGTGGATCCACGGGTTTGGAATCAAAGCTGCATATTGTGGATTAGTGGTGAAATTGGCCCCCCGATTGTGTATGGGTTAAGTGGGCTTGGGAGAACTACATAAAGAAGAAGCATTTTGGACCATGAAAATTCCGCAGGGATTTGCTTTCATGGGTGTGGCGAGGATACTAAAGAAACGAGAGAGACTCACCTGGAAGTTTGTTAGATACAAAGATAGCAAATGGTAACGGACGAAGTTTTTGGCATGACCCATGGTGTGCGCCCACTCATCTTGGACCCCGATGTAAGGGCACTTCCGGGTTGGCGTAGTTTCAATGGATGTCTTTGGTCGGTTCGGTTCGGTGATTATAAATGGAGAGTGGGCAAGGAGCATCATCAACTTACCCGAATGTGAGGTGAAGAGGGCGATCATGAGCACGATTAACTTCATTACACCTCGAGAGGACCAAGTAGTTTGGACACCATCGAGTTCGTTCTGTTTTACGTGTCCTCTGTCCTATCTACGGTCTTGAAGAATGTTAGAAGTAAAGTAAAATGGTACAAGATGTATAGGGAAAGTCGTGGTGCGAAGCATTCATTCACCGTATGGCGGTGTTTTTTCGGATCGCTACCAACCCGCAATGGACTCATGGCAAAGAAAGTGATTGGGTACTTCGCGATCTTTGCCTCGTGGATTTACATGAGGAAAGTTCGGTGCATTTGTTCTTTGAGTGTTCCTATTCAAACCGGTGTGGAGCAGGTTTAAAAGGTGATGGGGTTACCGGGAAGAGTTCGAATTCCCATGCGGAATGTATTACATCATGCGTGTTGTAGACCAAAATCCATAGCCTCGAAGTGTTGAGAGCTAACCCGTTGTCTTTGCAGCGTGCAAGCTATATGGAATGAGAGGAATTGGAGGCTCAAGAGGCAGCGATTCCTCGATCTTGATTCGATGAGCATGAAGGCTTTGGACAATATGAAATTATATCCGGGGAAATCATTGAAGCGGTGAAGGATGATGTCGCGAATGCTAACCGCTTTTGACTAGGCTCGAATTGGTGTTGCGTACACGCCAAGGGGGACCAGTGGGTCAAATGGATCTAAAACCTGAATCTGACATTCTTGTCCTTAACACGGATGGATCATTACAGTAGGGCAAAGCAGGCTATGGGGTTTTAAGGGATCGAAATGGAGAGGTTCTCATGGCATTCTGCGAAAACTCCACAAAACAGTCAGTCTTATATCAAGAGCTACTTGGGGTCCAAAAAGGCATTGAAGGAGTGGAAATAATGAACATAAAGGAGGTGGTAGTGCAATCTGACTCACTGAGAGTGATACAGATCTTGGAAAAGAGGGAAGCTCCACCTTGCAATTATAAGAACCTGGTGGCTCAGATTGGGTGTGCACAAGCAAGATTTGCAGAGGTTAAATTCCAACATGTCTTTAGAGAAGGAAATCAAGTTGTGGATTACCTATCAAGAGTTAGTAGTAATTGCAGTACCCATAGTACAGAATGTAGTAACCAATGCATGTACTTTCTCCCCCCGATGGATCAAAAACTTAGTGAATTGATCAAGGGGGATAAAGAAGGAAAGTTGTACTTGAGATTTTGTCATTAATAAAAGGTTGGGGTCTCCTTAACCCCTAGTTGTGGAAAAAAAAAAACTATTTGTTGTCCACAAGACCTCATGTGCTGATTGGTGGAGAGGTGATAAACGATAATTTTAGGTTTTTTTGTCCTTTAAGTCCGAAGTTCAAAGTCCAAAGTCCGTAAACGTCCGATTAGTCAAGTTACCTTACTCACGTGGGTTGGTAGGATAGATCGAGTAAGGGATCGTCCATACCTTAGGGCTCGGCAAGGTTCACAACTGGATTTACAGCTTTTAGTGAGTTGGATTTTAGGTTATTGCTTAATTAAAACTTGGAACGCAAGTAACGTAAAATTACAACGATTTATTTCTACGTAAAATAAACAGGGATAGAGATACAGGAAAAGGGTTAATCATGATCATGCAAAATCAGTTTCCAAAGTTAGAGTACCATATCACTACAACTCTAATCCGTTTTGAGTTCATAGACAAACCCGGAACGGCATTGAGTATAGATCCCTAGTGAGATGCACTCATCTCACTAGCATAAGGAGTTGAACTAACATTCTATCTCTGGAATATTATTTTAGCTCCTGGTTTGATTCTACATTAGCTGGACAAACCAGAAGGCTGACGGTCACCATTGGGTCTCGCGCGAGACTTTCTAGGTCTCTCGCGAGACTGTTATGGAGCATCAGCACTCCAAACTTGACCAGACTCAATCATTTTGGGACTTGATATATAATCTAAACCTAATTCCTATGTAGTGATTCTGGAACATTAAATGGCAACCTGATCCTCACATGAGCATTAATAACCCTCCCTTTGGGAGGATTTTAGCTTATGGTCCTTGGATGATTGATTAATCTTGCTGTATGCAATAAATAAGTAAATGAAGAACATGAATTTAACTTGAAGAAAAATTGAGTTTTATTAAAGTGAGTACTTACAGTACTTGCTACCAAGCTTGGAATGAAATAAGCTATTAAAGGGAAATACAAAAACACGTAACAAAAATGAGAGTAGGAATATCTCCAATCTAAGGTCTCCCTCTCATATCACCAAATATATATATCCCCTCCCACATGAAGCCCCCTCTTTATTATGATTTTGTCATTTCTTTCAAATAGAACTTTTTTTCATTTGTTTGTCCTTTTCTTGTCAAAACTTCCAAAACTTTCTTTTCATACAAAACAAAACCTTCATTTAATGTTTTGTTTTGTTTCTCTTAGAAAGGTGTGCCCCTAATTTGCCACCTGTCCCTGGTGACTCATCACGCTTTGTGGGCTCGCAGAGTGGGTCCACGTGTTGTGTCCAGTGGCAACTCGGATTTTGGCATTTTTACAACTTTCTGTCTTTGCGTAGAGCTCGTCGCCCTGGTTGGTCTGGCAGTTCACTTGCCAAAATCAGCGTCCAAGTTTGAAAGATGTGAGCTACAGAAGTTTGCTGCTTCTTTACTCGTGGACCCGTTTTGCACTGGTTTTGTCCCTTTGGAAACTTCGGCTTTAGTCAAGCTCTGTTGGGCTTCACTGGGGTTGAGTGGGAAGACTTCAAGTATGCACAGTATTCCCGTACTTTGATGCATGTTTTATTATCATATTTATGTTAACTGCGAAAACCTGCAAAAGTACGAAAATATAATTATTTCATGATTATTAAACACATAATTAACCAAAATGCTATGTTCCTCGGGGTTTAGTATTACAGTTTTTGGTGCTTATCACACCACCCCCAAATAGCACTTTACTTGTCCTCAAGCAAATAAGAGACATTAAAATGATAAGTGGCCAAAAATGTGTCGTCTTAAACTAAGTCTCATTTCGCAGAGTGCGGTTGCATTGACCATATACAACAATGCCTTAAACCACTGGGAATTCCCTAGTAGACAAGTTATAGCCTCGTGAGAGTTTTCCAGAGAAGATACTCATAAACTTCATTTATACTGCAACGACTTAGTAACAAAGGTCTGTTCCCTTAATTAATCTCAGATATCTGTACATCTCACTAGCGGGGGAAACAAGGATTAATTCGTTTGAAATTCAAGTTAATATATATACAATAATCAAAACATTTACATATGATCATGCATGTAGTGATCTTTATAATGAAATGTACGAGCAGGGCCATTTCTAGATCATTTGGATAGCGTCCTTAAGTAAGTTCTCACAGGTATGTGTCGAAACACAATTCTCTCATATTTTTCCACTCAAGTTTTGCTAACTCCAGTGTGTAGTGGGCATACATTTTCTCGCATACTCAATGACAGTCAGAGGAGCCGAGGTCGAGAATTCACGTCTACTACTTATTATCACACCATCCTACTCCTAATTGAGCTAGAGGCCTTTATTAGGTGTTATAGGGCTTAGGTGGTAGCGTAGAAGAAAATGGAATGGAAAATTCAAAAATGACAAGTATGAGAGAATAAGATCTTCAAGATATTTACACTAGAGAAATCCTTATTTTCTTTCCTGCTTCTAACATGGGTTTCCATACTTGGCTTTTTTAAGCTTTTGTATTCCCTTTTGAATTGATTTTGGGGGAAATTCTAACTTTGATATTTCTTTTGATTTTTGGAAACATATTTCTATTTTATTTTATTTTTCTTCTGAGGCAGGTAATTGATTTTGATTTGTGACAAGTTTTTATCTTCATTTTTCCGTACTTCATCCTATTTCTCATACTCATCATCTAGGTGGGCTTATTTATTTATGGTTAATAGATGGGTAATGAATTTCTTTGGTGAAATAGAAAGGATTAATGAAAGGCTCAGTGGGGCGACTGATAACCCCGTAAAAATGAATAGTCTTGCTCACGAATAGAGCGATGAACTCTAAACGAAAGTAAAACTATAAACTGTTTCGCTTATACTAGACTTATCAAAGAAATTTGTTTTCTACTCTCGAATCTATTGACGTAGAGTTAGAATAGAAGATTCGTTCCACTCCTAGTCCTTTAGCATTCAAGTTTTCTACAATTGACGAGTCTATCCAAAGTCTAATGAGAGTAATGGTGGAATTTATACTATGATGTGAATTCAAATAACAAGCTACGAATAACGAAATGACAAAATGCTAAGAGTTGAATCTAGATAAAGAATTAGGGGAATTTGATTCCACCTTGAATCCAACTTAATAAACTAGCATAGAATTGTTGTAAACCAATTCTTACGTTCTTAAGGTAAGAATTGGTCGTTCTAATCCCTAATTATATATGGCATTTCTACCAATTCATAACTACCATGTGAGGTTGTCCACCTATTCTCATGGCGAATCAACGACCTTCTAGAGTGGAATAGATTCTTACAACGATTCTATACTACACAATCAAGTTTTCATCAAGGCTTTATCAAACCCCTCTAATGGAGGTTTAGCCTTGATTCATCAAACTATCATTTCCCATTGAATTAAAACTAGACATAATATAAAAATTTGAACTTTACTAATTTGAACTAACAATACTTCAAATCTAATTAATAACTAAAAATTGAATAACAACAAGAATTGAAATTAGATCTACAAATTTATGGGAACTGGGGCTGTATTGAAACTAGAACAGTACTATCATTTCTAGTTCTGCTAGGATGTGAGCTCGATCTCCTACCTCACTCGTGGGAGCAGTAGTCTCTAAGGAATCTCCTAGTACTGCTATGGCGATAGTGGGCTCTCCTTTCTCTCCTCCTCTATCACGGCCAAGCCAGTCTCTTACTAGGTATAACAAGGACAGTGCTAGTTCGCTGGGCCCTCTACTAGCCACTCCTAATATTCTTCGACTTCTTAGAACAACCTCTGATGGCTCTTCTTTGAACAATCTGCCTGGAAATTCTCCCTTTTCTTTGAGAAATTCAGGTAGCCCTACCTTCTCTCGAGTTTTCAAAGAATGCCCGAAACTCCCTCCCCGAGGAAAAGAAGTGGTTGTCTATTCAACACATGAACAGCCACAGTCAGTCTTAGAACAGGAGGAAGGTACCGTATCGGCTGAGGATCTCTTCCAATTTAATGTTGACAATAATGCATACGCTGCCTTAGTCATGGAGGAGGATGGTATAGATGACAACATCTCGGAGATGCATGATGATCCTTTTGATGATCATATTGTGGACTCTCCGCAAGTCACAAGATTGAATATGCCGTCTCAAGTGGTTACTAGAGCCCATTCTCTGACAACAAAACTGCGAACTTCGGGAAAAGAGGGTAGAGGCAGGGCCAAAGGCTCGGGTAACAAGGGAAAAAACAAAAGATGATCCCATGAAGATTTGCACTCATAATGTTAGGGGTTTAAATGATGTGAATAAAGCAAAAGCTCTAAATGCTTTCAGAATCAAGAATAAACTAGCTTGTTTTTGCCTTTTGGAAAAGAAAGTTCGGCAAGCAAAATTTTTGAGTATCAACAATGTCTGCTGCCCATCTTGGAAGTTTGAACATAATTACTCCAGTGCAGTTGCTGGATGCATTTGGTTCTCATGGGACCCTTCAGTTCTTGGGGTTCAAATTTTTTTGGAAAGCGATCAATTCATACATGCTCAGGTCACCATCCTTGCATTAACGCAGATGTTTCATTTTACAGTAGTCTATGCAAGTAATAAAAGAGCGGAAAGGTTGATTCTCTGGAAAGATCTCATCAGTCTTAACACATCCTTCTCGGGTCCTTGGTGTGTGGCTGGTGATTTTAACAATGTCCTCTATTCTCAAGAGAGGATTGGTACTGACTTGGTGCACCCTAGGGAAACTACTCCCTTTGCAAATTGTCTCAACACCGTAAGTCTCTATGATCATAAATCTAGTGGAGGGTTCTTTACTTGGACTAACAATGGTTCTAGTTCTATGCGGAGATGGTCTAAGATAGACAGGTGTCTTATCAATTCCTTGTGGGCTACCTATTTCTCATCTTCTAGAGTGGAAGTTTTACCGCAAGGTGTTTCTGACCATACACCTATAGTTATCTCGATCTCCAACTCTCATTCATGCAGGGCACCTTTCAGGTTCTGTAATTACTGGGTTGTGAATCTATCCTTCAAGGACACTCTTATAAAGTGCTGGTATATCCCCAGACAAGGTAATCCATTGTTTATGCTTTGTAAGAAATTAAAGATGTTCAAGGAAGCTCTCAAAGGCTGGCCTAGATTTAGTTCCATGGATCTTCAAAATCAAGTGGTAGCTACCAGGGCCAATCTAGAAGACATCCAAATGCATATGCAGAAGCGTCCTTTTGATTCTCATCTTTCTAATCTAGAAAGAAGTCGTAGATTTGAGCTTTGCGATCTTATGCTTATGGAGGAGTATGACCTCATGCAGAGGACCAACACTGACTGGTTATCCTTTGGTGACAAAGGTAACGCTTTCTTCCACAATGCTGTAAAGGAAAAGAAGACAAGGAACAACATTTGGTCTATATTGGATACTCAAGGAAATCAACAGGAGGGCCAGGCTAATGTTGCTCAGGCTTTCATTTCCTTATATAAAAATTTGTTGGGTACTTCTTCTTCACCCTCTTGTAACCCTCGGTTTATGGAGCAGCTTAATCTTCAGGAGTTGCCACCTGAGAGTGCAACTAGATTGAACAAGGATTTCGATATCTTGGAAATCAAGGAGGCACTCTTTTCTATGGATGATAACAAAACGCCAGGGCCTGATGGTTTCAATGCTTTCTTCTTTAAGAAAGCCTGGGATATAGTTGGTGAAGACTTCTCTCTTGCAATTCAACATATGTTCAATCGGAAGTCCGTATCAACAGGTATAAACTCCACTCTTCTTTGCTTGATTCCTAAAAATCTTGCACCTTCAAAGGTTGATGAATTCAGGCCCATTGCTTGCTGTAACACTATTTACAAATGTGTGGCCAAGCAGGATGAAGGAATATATGCCACTCTTAATCTCTTTGGCTCAGTCTGCCTTTGTACCAGGCAGGAACATACAAGATAATATTATACTTGCGCATGAGCTTATACGAGGTTACACCAGGAAATATGGCACCAGGAATTATGTAATCAAGATAGACATAAAGAAGGCTTTTGATTCAGTCAATTGGGAAGCTATGGGTATGATTTTGCAGAGATTTGGTTTTCATCCTCTCTTTATAGAATGGCTAACGATGTGCTTCACCACCCCTTCTTATTCCATTAACATCAATGGAACATCTGAAGGATTCTTTGAAGGTGAACAAGGACTTCGGCAGGGCGACCCAATTTCACCGTATCTATTTGTCCTGGTGATGGAGGTGCTCTCTGGCCTTCTAAATCAAGCTCTCTATGCTGGACACATTCATCCGCATTCTAAATGCCGGAGGTTGAGTATCTCTAACTTATTTTTTGCGGACGATGCTATGCTTTTTTGCAAAGGAGATATGGCTTCTATTCTTGCAATAAAGGAAATTCTTCTACAATTTTTGCTCTTCATAGGGTTGAATATCAACTTAGAAAAATCATCTTTGTTGGTTGGTTGTATATCTCATGAAGCAGGATTGGACTTGGCTAATGCTTTGGGTATACCCCTTATATCTCTGCCTATTATATATCTTAGACTACCTCTTACTTATTCAAGGCTAGGTATACGAGATTGTCTACCTTTAGTAGAGAGATTGACTTCACACATCTCAAATTGGAAAAATATATCCTTGTCAAGGTCCGGTAGACTTGAACTTATCCAATCAGTTTTCTCATCCTTTCAAGTCTACTGGTCAAAAACCTTTGTTTTACCAAAGAAAGTTCTGGACAATGTATCTAAGATTTGCAACCATTTTTTATGGTCTGGTCCCAATATGACAAGGAAGATGCATCATGCCAGCCATGAAGTATTAAGTTATGCTAAGGAGTAAGGTGGACTGGGTATGACAGATGCCAGAACTTGGAATAAGGTGGCTTATCTACTGCGGCTGATTTTTCAGATTAGGCGGAAAGGATGGATCAACGTGGTCAAATTGGACATGGAGCCAACAGATAAAGCAATCCTACTTTTGGACTATGAAAACACCGGCAAGCTGCTCTTGGGTATGGAGGGGGATACTGAAGCATCGGAACATTGCTAAAAAATATGTCAGATATGTTATAGCAGATGGGACTAACAACCTCTTCTGGCATGACCATGATGCTCAAGTCAACCGCTTTGGGAATCAACAGTTGCGAGAAACTCATTTGCGCTACCAAAGGATGCAAAGGTGAGTGATATTTTGAATCAAGGTATTTGGTCCTCTCTGGTGACATCTATCTCGGACAGTTCCTTGAAAAATCTTATCTTGGGTACGGAAGTGAATTGTTATCTAGACAAAGACGAGGTTATTTGGTCACCGAGTAGCTCAGTAGAATTCTCAGTAAAATTAGCGTATGCAGTTCTATGAAAAGAGAGACCAAAGGTAAAATGGTACAGAGTGGTCTAGGGAAAGCTCTCTATCCTAAAATTCTCATTTACATTGTGGCAATTGCTCTCAAATTGGCTTCCCACTCAAGATTGCTTGATACAGAAGAAGACCTTGCAATTCTCTGAATGCAGTCTCTGCGGTATATCTTCGGAGCACTCAAAGCATTTATTCTTTGATTGTCACTACTCTAAGCAGGTCTGGGCCTCTGTGAAAAACAATCTTGGACTAGGGGAGATTGTCAAAGACTCCTCTTCTGAATGGTATAGTATTTTCAGGTTATGTCGGCAAAACACCACCTGTGTCGATATCTTTAAAGCTTTTATTGGAGCCAATGTCCACGAACTCTGGTGCGAAAGGAGTAGACGGAAGAAGAAGAACATCTTGTTGACAACCCAACAGCTAACCTCAAGGATTATGGCCACAATGAAGCTGTACATTCAGAAAAATCTGTCAGAGGTCAAAGACTCTTACTTGATTCGAGCTCTTGCTGATAGGTTGGGACTGCAAATGAACTTCAAACCTCAGGAAGTTCTTTGGTGTAGGTGGAAGTCAGCGGAACAGGGAGCTTACATGCTTAATACTGATGGTTCGGTCCAGCAAAATAGAAGTGGGTATGGAAGGACTATACGAGATGGCTTAGGGAATGTTGTTCGCGCTTATGCAGGTTGCTCGACAAGGAACTCAATCATACATCAAGAAATTCAAGCCATTGCAGCTGGGCTTAAGCAGGCCCAAGAGATGGGTATAGAAAATTTGGAACTCAATTCGGACTCTCTGGGAGCCATAAACATTTTGAAAGGGAGTGAGCGCTGCCCATGGTATTGTTCTAATATGGCTGCCAATATTAGAAGTATTACTCGCACATTTGTTAAATGCTCTTTTAGTCATATCTTTCGAGAAGGAAATCGGGCAGCCGACTACCTTTCAAAAATGTATAGATCGCCAGAAGAAGGTGTTGTTTTATTTTCTCTTCCTCTAGATGAAAAGTTACACCATATCATAGAGGAAGATAGAATAGGCACTATGTATCCCCGTTTTTCTTCTAATATAGGTTGAGGTCAGCCATAACCTCTAGATTATTTTTTAAAAAAAAAGTCTTGTTTTATGTAAAGCAGGAGACCATATCCACAATTTCGTGTATGGGCTGAGGAGCCATGTTTTGGGTCGGAAAATCGAGCCTAAAGCCCACTTCTTCAATCCACAGGGCCCGTTTCAGTTCGCTTTGACTTCAATAGACTTTTCATCCATTTCTGCTCCTCTGATTGGATTAAGGCTTGGACCATTGGAAAGCTATTTCCGATCCGGTCGTTTTAACATTAGGTAGGCCCAAATCTGAGGCTTGAGTCCAAAGATATAGTCTTCGGAAGTTCTGCTGACTTGTGCACTGTTTCTGCCCGTGTTGGCTTTTCAGCTTTTGATCGGGCTTATATAAAGGCTTTGTCTCCTTGAATCTTGGCCTTTATCACAGAACTTCTTAGCAACCAACCATTTGCTCCTTTATATCGCCAAAGTGGCACATTTCTGCACATAATTGAGTTCCATGCCTGAAATACATAAAAGCACGTAATTAGCATTAACTCTTATTTATTACTCGCATAATTGGTCTAAAAGTAGTATTATTAAGGGGTTAAAACTAGAGTTTTGGGCACTTATCAAACCACCCCCAAACAGCATTTTGCAAATATGAGAAATTAGCATAAGTGACCAAAAATGGAGTTCTAACTAATCTCGTTTCGCTGAGTGCGATTGCATTGACCATATGCAACAAGGCCTTAAACCACTAGGAATTCCCTAGTGGGCCGAGTTATGCCTCATGAGAGTTTTCCAGTGAAGGTACTTTCACAAACTTCATCTATACTACTGGCGACTTCGAAATAACTATTGTTTCCTTATCTATGTCTCGATTATCTATACATCTCACTAGCAATGAATCTGAGAATAATCAAGTCGAAACCTAAGCTAATATATGCATAATAATCTATCATCTACTAATAAATATATATATACTGATGAGGTATCTTATGAGATGAACTAGCGGTCCGTTTAAAAAACTTCGGAATAAGCGTCCTTAAAGTAGGTCTTCACATAAATGTCAAGACAAAACCACTCGATTTTTCCGCTCAAGTTTATTTACTCCGATTAATGCGATTGGGCACACTTTACCTTACAATCTCTATGACACACAAGGAAGCCGGAGTCGATCAAACACATCTGCCACTTACTATCACACTAACCTATTTCTAATTGAGCTAGAAGTCTTTATTAGGTGTTGCGGGGATTAGGAGATGATTTTAAGAAGGAAGAAAATGGATATTCAAAAAGGACAAGTTTGAGATAATAGAGGCTTCATATTATGTAACTAGAGAAACCCTTGTTCTTTACTTTTGCTTCTACACTTTATTTTCATCCTTAGCCATATTTTTTTTTTTTTTTTTTTGGCTTTTGACTCCTTTGATTCTTTTTTTTTTTTTTTTGGAGTTCTAACTCTTTATTTATTTATTTTTTATTTGGATGGAAACTTCCTTTTCTTATCTGAAGCGACTAACAAATTCTTGATTTCAAAGGTTCTTCTCTTTTCTATTCTTCATCTCTATTCTCAAACTTATTCAAAGAATTGGGTAGGTTGATTTTTTTTTTTTTTTTTTTTTTTTTTTTTTTGGTTTTGCAGGGGTAAAAGGATTTGTGGTTTATGAAAGGCTAAAGAAAGGCTCAGAGGGACGACTAGCGGAAACTAATTCATAGGGTTGGATTTCTGGCTATATCGATCGAAAGAGGGCCTAAATTCTCGCCTAGGATATGGTATAGTAATCAAGCAAGTGGACATGTGATTTCTCTATCCGGATTTTACTTCTCCCTTGTGTCATTTCTCAAATGTTCACTCATATAAGGCTTTAGGCTATATTCTCACGGGATTTGTAGAATAAGTACTCTAGCCAAGATTTGAAAACTTCTTCCAATAATAATCATAGATACTCATGTATCATATTTATAGATAGATGCAAGGATTATTACCTACATATTAGCCTAAGTTTCTAAAACTATTCTAATGCAAAAGCTACGTGAGACTTCTAAATTATTGAGAGCATAGAGAAAGAAAACAATACCAATATTCCTAAGTGTATAACATACTTTTTATTTATATTTTTTAAAAAAAATTTGAATTTTTTAGCTAGAAAACAAGTGCATATTATACATATCTATATCCTAAAAAATGCCTTAATTACACGTGTTTCTATGCCCCCCCCCCCCCCCAAACAAGAAGCATGCTTTGTCCTCCAAGTATTTTAAATAAAGAGGGTAGGAAAATACAATTGAAACGCATGAAATTCCGGAACATCTGCAAAACAAGGTTATAACATATTAATATAGAAAAGAAAACTGACGCAACTCTATAAGAGTTCCACCCGTTATGTGGTTAATAAGAAATAGATTGCTTGGGATATAAGCAGACACTAACTGAAACTAACACTTACCTGCACTCCCGTTTAAACATTTTCCTCCTCATTTCCCTCTTCAAAGAGATGAGGTTCCTTCGCATCCTGCCATGCCATGATAACTTGCCAAGCCTGCCGCCGTGTGTCGTCAACTTGTGCTAACCTGTCTAATGTTACTATGTCTGATGGGGTCTAAGGAGCAACCAAATGAGGTTGCACCTGCCATCCTGGCCAAGTCATTACTCGAAATGAGTGAACCACCCAATTGGTGGGTCTCATGACTTCAACCCTTTTTCAATCCGTGAACTGGGTACATAATTCTGGTAGACAACTGAGCATGATGTGGCAAACCAAAACAGGCATAAGAAGATACTTATGTTGCATGCTTTGGGCTCTCTTAAGACTAGCCATTAATACTTGGGGAATGTCATATCGGTGACATCCCTCAGCTAAAGCAAGGAAAATGTCACCAGCGGTACTATTTGCAGAAGTAAACTGCCACTCCCCTAGAATATTCATGAGGATGAATAACATGGTGGTGCCTACATTTAGGGACAGGCTACCAAGGGCTATGTTGTAATGCCCTTGGTCCATTATACGAAATACCCCTCCCCCATAATACTCATGGAAATATGTATAGTCATAGAGGTATGAATTATCGATCATATATCCCCACGTGTGAATAGGATCAAGTATTGGTATTCCCGAAACTAATGCTACCACATACTTATTGAATTCTAGGGGTGTGTCATCAACCGTGATGGAGAATTCTTGTTCTCCATCCTGGTTACAATAGAACTTAACATTATTGTAGAAAAATTCAATAGGCTTAGGTGAATACGAGTCGTCTTCACTTACCAGAAGTTGCCTCCATCCGAACTGCATGATCCTCTCGCGGAACCAATGTCCGTAAGACTCGCTCCCCAACAAGTGTTCGAAAGACTGCTCCGATATTACTATAGGAGAAGTCATCACAAAACTACTCTCTAGAACAACTGCAACTATCCTGGAACAACCCTCGGAAAATTGGAAATTTTTGGTGCCCACAGGGGTCAGGGCACAGGTGCGCTCAAGGTATGCCTGGGATGGGCGCGGGTGCGCTCTGTTGAATTTCAAATTCCAGGCACTTGGGCGCAGGGTGCGCTCAATTTTAGCCTGGGATGGGCGCGGGGTGCGCTCCGGATGAAAGCTGGAATTCCAGTGTTTTGGGCGCAGGTGGCGCTCAAGTTTGGGCTAGAGAGGGTGCAAGTCGCGCTTAGGGTAGAATTTCTCGACTTGATCGGTGGTGGTGGTGGCGCTCCATCAAGCGCATGCTTCGGGGAGCTGTTATGCCGAAGTGCGAAGGAAAAATAAGGTAAAGTGGGAATGAAACGTGATAGATGAATGTGAGATGTAGTTAGGGTTGTGAGTGTAGAATGAATGTAGTTTTTATAGGATTTAAGTTGCTAAAACAAATCGGGAAGTTACCAAAAAGTTTTAAGGCAATTGCCGAAAATAATAAAATTTCCAAAACCGAAAACGGAAACAACCCATATTCTCTATTCCAAAACAAACCTAATATCTTTTAGGTTGAATTTAGGTTAGATACTACCTAATTCATCGAGATTTCATCCTAACACAATATCTATTTATAGTGATGCCCATACCGGCAATATTCTTAACCTTCATGCCAAAACAACTTCTTAAAATAGATGATCATATAATGAATTATGCTAGGCTAAATAATACCACCCCCAAACAATTTGGGAAGGTGGGATTAATGATAAAAACAATGCATAATTCGAAATTAACCAACTTATATTAAAATTGAATTCAAATAACATACGACAACCAAATCCAAATTTAATTACTGAACTAATCTTTTTACATCCATACTAAATAAAAACAAATACAATAAAACAAATCAACTCAATAGATCCCTAAACCACTCGCTGCTAGTAGTGGAATGTGCTCGAGAAGCAGATGGCCCTTGGGCTTCCTATGGCTAGAGCCATCCGTCTTGCGGCGATGACGTTCGTGCCTCACAGACTGCTCCTCCAAAGAAGAACCCCCCCTGGGGTGGGAAGCGTGCAAGCATGTCATCTCGGAACTGGCACTGAACTTCCATCTCGACCCTCGTCTTTTCCTACCGCTCATCCTCGTGCCGGGCATGAGTCTCGAAGTTATGATGCATGGTAGCCTGCCGAGTTTGGAGGTCTTCACAAATAGTATTGAGAGAACGCATGCCACGGTGAATCACAGCCATGTGTTCTGCATCCGACCTACACCTCTCCAAGGCATCGGCATCAAAACATGTCGTGTCATCCTCATCCTCCGAGTCAGTCTCCTCGACTACCCTCTCTTCAGGCAACCTCCAAACTCTCTAGATACACTCCGTATAAATATGATGATTTCGGTGCTCCTTCAGGCAAATCCTATCAGACCTCGAAGTCGCTCTCAAGGTTATCATGATCTTCGTTATCAAAATAGGGAGAGGTGCAATACTCTTTCCAACTCCCATAATCATATTATGCAAAAACTCTAAAATACAAAACTCATACTTCTGCTCCTTGAGTATCCATAGAACGTGAAGGCAGTTCAGACTGATATCGCTGACTTTCTCCTTCCCTATGACATTCCTACCAATCCATTGAGCTACAGCTAACTGGTTGGTTCGGAGAGACGACTGGCGAACACAATGCGAGCTCGCATTGTAGTTCCCTTCCAACAGTCGCGTTCATCAAAGGTTCTACAGCAGTAAACTAGGAATCCTGTAATCTGGCATCGAGATGGTGTCTAGGCAGAATGCCTAAAATCTCAGCCAACAACCTAGTAGTAACCTCTCTCCTCCTCCCAGCCACCTTAACAAAAATCCGATTCCCATTCAACTCCCTCATCTTATAAAACTCTCGGACCAAATCTTCGTGGTAAAAATCGTCTGTCAAGTACCACAAACCACTCCAGTCTCTCCTAACCATCTTGTCACCGTAAAACGGTGCAAAGTGGTCGGCAGTAAAAGCGTGCTCCGGCAATATCCGATGTCTTTGAGCCATTGGAGTTTTTATAAGATGTGTGGGTTTGAATAAGGTAGGGGGACTTGTTTTGAAACACCCTAACTAAAAATAATGGTAGGAGGCGTGGTGGTAGTGGTGGCAGTCAATTTTTTTTAATTTTCGGTGGTTTTTGGTTGTTTAAATTGGTGGAGGTGGTGGTGGTTGTAGTTAGAAGAAGATTTGGGGTTAACTTTTAACTTTGAATGTATTTATTTTTTTTTTTTAATTTAGGTTAGGTTTTTGAAGCTTTGTTGTTTGGTAATGGCGGTTTGGAGAATGGAACACGACTGTTGGTGGAAGAAGAAGACGATGCGTGCCGCATCGCGTCGCGAGTTGGTCCCAAACCAAGCCCACTTGATTTTCCGATTTTGTTTTTCGATATTTCACGCAACTTCAAACTTAAATTGCTGCTTCATTATCGGGAAGATTTTTGCGAATGAGGTATGGAAATGATCATGAGAGAATTTCCAATCCAATGATTCATAAAACGCTCTAGTCCGATCGTTGGTGACATGTAAGAAGAGGGAAAAGGCATCAAAGTGCGTGCATGACGTAAGTTATGCGAACGAATGAAATCTAATTTCATAGATAATGTCAACCCATATCGGAATACGATTAAACGGCCTAGACAACACAAATGGACAGTTGAACAATCCAGGACGGAAACCGAACACCCCCCCCCAAACAAATTTTTGACAACAGAGTTTAGAATTTTTTTTTTAAATGGGTCTTTTAAAGTCAGATTCCCGAGACTTCTTAACTTACTATGTTTGTGATTTTAACAATTTTTTATCTTTTATGAATAAAATTTAATGTAAGAAAAACAAGAAGGCAATAAAAGCATAATTCACACTAGAGAGGGACATGACTCAAAAACCGAGAAAACATGCAAGAGTGGAAAAGGTGAATTATGTTAACCGTGGACTTAGGATCCGGTACTTACAGCCACACACTCCATAGGGAGGGCCCTGTTACCTGAGTGGTGCACTAACCAATATATGGAAATGAAAGGAAGTACACCAATGAAAAAGGTCAGTCCTCATAGACAGGGTCCTGTAAAAGGACTTCTTCTACATCAGGGGACAATAGCTCGTGGAAATGTTTTAACCGTTGGCCATTAACTTGAAAGGTACTGTTGTCCTTGGGGTTTACCAAGGTGATTGCCCCGTAAGGGGTGACTTTAATAACCAGAAAAGGACCAGACCAACTGGTTTTTAATTTCCCTGAAAAAATATGTAGACGGAAATTGTACAGTAAGACCTTTTGACCTACCACAAACTCTTTGCGCAAGATTTGCTTATTATGAGCAAGTTTCATGTTAGCTTTATAATCCTTTGCGAGATCATAAGAGTCGCTACGGATTTCTTCAAGCTCATTCAATTGCAACTTGCGCTTGACACCCACCTCAACAAAATTGAAGTTAAGGCTTTTTATAGCCCACATAGCACGGTGCTCCAATTCAATGGGCAAATGACAAGGTTTCCCAAATACAAGTCTAAAGGGAGACATACCTATAGGAGTTTTGAAAGCAGTCCTATACGCCCATAAGGCATCCGATAGACGCTTCGACCAGTCTTTCCTATCAGGATTTACAGTTGTTTCTAAGAACTTTTTGATTTCCCTATTAGAAACTTCTACTTGTCCGCTAGTTTGTGGATGATACGGAGTTTCTACCTTATGTGTAACTCCATACTTCTTTACTAGTGATGCAACAACTCTGTTGCAAAAATGTGTTCCTCCATCACTAATGATGGCCTTGGGAATGCCAAATCGACAAAAAAATATACTCTTTTATGAAAAATACAACTGTCTTATGGTCATTGCTACGGCAAGCCTTGGCCTCTATCCATTTAGACACGTAGTCCACGGCAACTAGAATATAAATGAAATCGTGGGAAACTGGAAAGGGACCCATGAAATCAATGCCCCATACGTCAAAAATTTCTACCACCATGATTAGATTCAATGGCATCATATTATGCTTCATGATTTGCCCAAGTTGTTGGCAACGAATGCACGCCTTGCAATGCACTTGGGCATCTTTAAAGAGAGTAGGCCAATAAAACCCACATTATAGAATTTTAGCAGCTGTTTTCATACCATCAACGAATGGACACGCTCTTCTTTTTTCGTGGTAGAATAAGAGTACCTCATTATATTCCCACTGGGGAATACAACGACAAATAATCTGATCCGCACAATACTTAAAAAGGTAGGGCTCATCCCAGTAGTATAGCTTAACTCTGGCCAAAAATTTCTAACGTTCATTTCTTGACCAGTCATAAAGAATAACATCAGACGCTAAATAATTCACAATGTCAGCATATCAGGGTGCAGAAAATATAGCATACAAATGCTCATCCAGAAGAGAGTCCGGTATGGAGTCAGAATCACTATAATCATCGTTTGTAAGTCTATATAAGTGGTCAGCAACTACGTTCCCCTCGTTTGTCCTTTATTTCTAATGTGAATTCTTGCAGGAGAAGAATCCATCGGATCAATCTCTGCTTAGCATCCTTCTTAGCGAGAAGGTACTTAAAGGTTGCATGGTCCGTGTAAACTAGAGTCTTAGAACCAACCAAATAAGGACTAACCTTATCTAAAGCATAAACGACAGCTAAGAATTTTTTTTCAGTAGTTGTATAATTCCTTTGAGCATCGTTTAGAGTTTTACTAGCATAATAAATAACGATGGATTTATTATCTAGTTTCTCATCCCAAGACAAAGACCAACTGCATAATCACTAGCATCACACATGAGTTCGAAATGTTTAGACCAATCGGGAGGCTGTATAATGGGTTCAGAAGTTAAGGTGGCTTTCAAAGTTTCAAAAGCCTATTTACAGTTAAAATTAAAATCAAAGATAACCTCCTTTAAAAGTAGATTAGTTAATGGTCTAGCTATTTTCGAAAAATCTTTGATAAAACGCCTATAAAAACCTGCATGGCCTAGAAAAGCTCTAATATCACGGACAGTCCGTGGTATAGGTAAAGTTGCTATCTTATCTAGTTTGGCCTTATCTACTTCGATGCCATCACTAGATACGATGTGACCTAGTACTATACCTTTTTTCACCATGAAGTGACATTTTTCCCAATTTAAAACAAGACTCTTCTCTTCACATCGTGTTAAAACTTTAGATAAGTTAGATAGGCATTCAGTGAAAGAGTCTCCATAAATAGAAAAATCATCCATGAACACTTCCATGAAACGCTCTACCATGTCACTAAATATATGAAGCATACACACTGAAGGTACCAGGAGCATTACAATGGCCAAAAGGCATTCGTTTATAGGCGTATGTTCCAAAAGGACATGTGAAGGTAGTCTTTTCTTGGTCATCAATATCAATAATAATTTGGAAATAACCAGAGTAGCCATCCAAAAAACAATAAAAAACATGACTAGCTAGACGTTCAAGCATCTGATCTATGAAGGGTAAAGGAAAATGATCCTTTCGTGCCATGGCATTTAACCATCTGTAATCAATATAGATCCTCCATTTCATAGGGCCATGCGTGGCAACATATTCACCCTTGGCATTGCGTACCATGGTAATCCCTGATTTCTTTGGAACTACATGAATGGGACTTACCCATTCGCTATCAAAGATTGGGTATATGATACCCGTATCGAGTAACCGTAAGACTTCTTCCCTGATCACTTCTTTCATGGCAGGGTTTAAACGACGTTGAGGTTCACGAGAAGTCTTTGTGTTATCCTCTAAATGGATATGATGAGTGCACACATTATGGTCAATTCCCTTAATGTCGGCTAGGGACCAACCAATCGCAGAACGATGTTCCCTAATCACCCTGATCAACCGTGTCTCTTCCTCCTTTGATAATAGAGAAGATATAATTACCGGATGACTACCATCCGGATCAAGTTGAATATACTTTAACTCAGGAGGAAGAGGTTTAAGCACTGGGGTGGGAGGAATATCGATAAATGCTTCTGGAAGGTCCTCATCTTGAGTAATGAATACTTTCTTAGGCAGCAGGTCTTCAAACTCTGTATAAGGAGCAACCGAAGGGTCTATGATTTGTGTATACTCGAAGATGGTGTCGACTTCCTCTATGTAGGAGTCATCGACAAAATCTGAACTTCCAAAAGAAAGGAATTTATGCATATGGTTTTCTAGAAACGTGTTATTAAAGTAATCTTGAGCTAAGCTCTCGATCATGATAACCTCTCCATCTATAGACGAATCTGGTAACTGTTTCATCATTTTAAAAACATTTACCTAAACCAAAAGATGGCCAAAAGACAAGGACATCGACCCATCGCAGCAGTTTATAAGCGCGTTGGCAGTCGCCAAGAAAGGACGCCCTAAAATGATCGAAACAGACTCGTTAGCGACTTATGTATCGAGGATAACAAAATCAGCAGGATAGTAGAAATCCTGGACCTTAACAAGCAAATTTTCAACCACACCCTTAGGGTACTTAATTGATCGATCCGCTAATTGCAACGTCATTTTAGTGGGTTGCATCTCTTGTAGACCTATTTGTTTGTATAGATAATATGGGAGTAAGTTAACACTCGCCCCCAGGTCTAGTAAAGCGGTCGTCATGTGGGAATCTCTTAAGGTGCATTGTACAGTAGGACGACCAGGGTCCTTGTACTTAACGATTCCATTGTGTTCCATTAAAGTTGGAAATTGTTTAGTTAAAAAGGCATCTTTAGGAATATTTGTATTATGCCTAGTAGTGCACAACTCTTTAAGAAACTTAGCATGGTGAGGTAACTTTTTTATCGCTTCAAGAAAAGGAAGGTTTATCGTTAGATTTTTGAAAACTTCCCTAATCTCATCGAAATTCGTATCCATAGTTAACATTGCTAATCTCTGGGGAAACGGTGGTTTCTCTCTATATTTAGCGTAATGATCAAAATGATGTTTACCCTTAGATTTTTGTTTCTTAGGTTGTGGTTTAACTGGTACCTCTACAGGGGTAGGCTCTTTATTTTCTATTACGGTATCTAGTACAATCTGCGGTGTAGGGACAACTGGTGGGGTAACTATAGGCATAGTTACTTTGTTATCAACCACTCTTCCAGAACGGAGAGTGGAGATGGCATTTAGCTCACCTACTTTTTTATTTTCGGTACTAGTATTACCATTTACCTCAAAGGCTGTGTTTGGTGTTTTCGGATTAGGTATCGCTTGTCCTGGAAACACATCTTTGGGTTGCACTTTCTCTTGGGCTAACTGCTGTAAGGAAAGTTGGATAGCTTGTAAAATCTGTTGTTGAGATTGCATAAAGGTATCGAAACGATCCGGTTATGGAAGAGTGTTAGCTTTAGGTTGTGTGACAAGAACTATGTCACGTTGATTATTAATAGGTGGATTTTGGTAGTTATTATTAACCGAAATGATACCTCTATTAGCATTATAATTATTATTGTTATAATTATTATAATTACCCTGACCTTGTGCTTGACCTTATCGTGGTTGCACTTGGTTGTTATAATTATAATTACCCTGACCTTATGCTTGTCGTGGTTGAGCTTGGTTATAATTGTTTGTTTGCCTAACATTTTGATTATTAAACCCTAGAGGTGTTACTTGTTGATTATTTCTCCAACTGAAGTTGGGATGTTGTCTCCAAGGGGCGTTAGGAATAGGAAAACTATTTATCGAGCAAAATTAACTTGTTGTGATTGTTGTTGTTCATAGGCGAAAGGACAATAGGACTCTGGATGCTCTAGACTCAAACATAAATTACATGGATTGGAGTTGACATTCATGACGGGGATAGGCGTTTGTTGAACAAAAATAGCCTCTACCTTTTTAGTTAGAGATTCGATTAAATTTTTAAGTTCCGGATCGGGTTTCATCTCAAACATACCGGCGGCCTTTACTGTTGTAGAAGAACTAGCGTTGCGGGAGATATAGTCACTATCCCCCAGTTATTATTACGCTTAGTCTGATCTTCTAAAAATTTATAAGCCTCTGAGGCTCCTTTATTTAAGAAACTACCCCCATTCATTATGTCAAGGACTCTTTATGGTGGTGTAGAACTCCCTTGAAAAAGGCACGAACTAATGTGTCTTTCACGAGGTTATGATGTAGACACTCTATAAGTAGATCGGTGAAATGATTCCAAGCCTCTGAAAATGATTCATGAGGATTCTGTCGAAAGAAATGAATCTTGGAAAGCATTTCATCTATCTTCAGTGGTGGGTAAAAATGTTCCATGAATAGTTGAACAAGTTTAGACCACGAGTCCACAGAATTTGGCGCTTGGGAAGTTAACCAAGACGCCGCCTTATCGGCTAAAGTGAAAAGAAATACCCTTAGTTTAATTTTTTCAGCACCAACCGTAGGATGGTGAAATATAGTAAGGACTTGGTCAATTCTACGCATGTGCTGATAAGGCTTTTCATGGTCTAACCCATGAAAAACGGGTAACAAATTAAATATTTTTGGGGGAATTCGGAAATCCCCAACTGGGTCTGATAGAACGATGCAAGATTTAGGGCTATCGTTCAAGGCTTTGTAAAAGTCCGAGAGAGGAGACTCTCTTCCTTCAGCCATAATTTCAGGTGTGGTGTGTGGTATGCTAGCTAGAGGTGTAGTGAGTGGTATACTAGAAAGACGTGTTTGTTGCCGTTGTCGGTTAATTACGTTAGGTGTTTTTCTTCGGCCTGACCTTAATCTCATGCAAGGCTAAGACCAATCTTAATGAAACACAACAACACTCTAAACAATCCTGATATGCTAGTATGAACCTCAAACAGAAGATGCGAGGTGTTGAAGAAAAGAGTACCTGAAAGCCTCCTTGCTTCGCTTATGAATAACATCTTATTTACGCGTGCTCAGTGTATATAACAAGTTAGAACACTGAAAATCTTGAAGAAATGGAAGTTTGAATCAAACCTGTTGAAATCGGGCGATCCACGCCATAATAGGCCTAGGGTCAAGGCAGTCGCTTCGAGTCAAGGGAGTTCCAGGCGTGTGGGCGCAGGTCGCGCTCCAAGTTAGCCTTGGGAGGGCACAGGTCGCGCTCAGGCTTGAAGTGGAATTCCAGGCATGTGGGCGCAGGGTGCGCTCTAATTTGGCATGCCTGTATGCAGTCGCTCTCGAAAGTAATTTTCCGAGAGGAAAATTTCGTCTTTGAAACGGACAACCACAATGAGAATCAAACAAGGGTGGGTGGGTTATGGGACTTTGAAAAACTATCAATTCTAAAGAAAAAAATAATAAAGAGTACTAAGATGGCAGCGGCACCATTTGATAACCCCGTAAAAATGAATAGTCTTGCTCACAAATAGAGTGATGAACTCTAAACGAAAGTAAAACTATAAACTGTTTCGCTTATACTAGACTTATCAAAGATATTTGTTTTCTACTCTCGAATCTATTAACGTAGAGTTGGAATAGAAGATTCGTTCCACTCCTAGTCCTTTAACATTCAAGTTTTCTACAATTGACGAGTCTATCCAAAGTCTAATGAGAGTAATGGTGGAATTTATACTACGATGTGAATTTAAATAACAAGCTACGAATAACGAAATAACAAAATGCTAAGAGTTGAATCTAGATAAAGAATTAGGGGAATTTGATTCCACCTTGAATCCAACTTAATAAACTAGCATAGAATTGTTATAAACCAATTTTTACGTTCTTACGGTAAGAATTGGTCGTTCTAATCCCTAATTATATATGGCATTTCTACCAATTCATAACTAGCATGTGAGGTCGTCCACCCATTCTCATGGCGAATCAACGACCTTCTAGAGTGGAATAGATTCTTACAACGATTCTATACTACACAATCAAGTTTTCATCAAGGCTTTATCAAACCCCTCTAATGGAGGTTTAGCCTTGATTCATCAAACTATCATTTCCCATTGAATTAAAACTAGACATAATATAAAAATTTGAACTTTACTAATTTGAACTAACAATACTTCAAATCTAATTAATAACTAAAAATTGAATAACAACAAGAATTGAAATTAGATCTACAAATTTAAATGACAAAAATCGAAATGATCAAGAACTACTATTTTATTTATCTAATCAATGAAGAACAATCATTCCAATAACTAATCTAAAACAATGTATGAAACTAATTAATTAACTAATTAAAATTCCAAAAACTAGATCTACAAGCTATTTTAATGGCTACTTTCTATTCTAAGCTATCTAACTATAACTTTCTTAAGAGCTAAGTCTTGTTTTATGTAAAGCAGGAGACCAGATCCACAATTTCATGCATGGGCTGAGGAGCCATATTTTGGGCCGGAAAATCGAGCCCAAAGCCCACTTTCTTCAGTTCATAGAGCCTGTTTCAACTGGCTTTAACTTCAGCAAAGTTTTCATCCACTTCTGGTCCTCTAATTGGGTTAAGGCTTAACCATTGAAAAGATCTTTCTGA
This sequence comes from Coptis chinensis, assembly GCF_015680905.1. Classification (NCBI taxonomy): domain Eukaryota; kingdom Viridiplantae; phylum Streptophyta; class Magnoliopsida; order Ranunculales; family Ranunculaceae; genus Coptis; species Coptis chinensis. Next base: position 35,360,997 of record NC_141459.1, read on the forward strand.
GCCGGTCGTTTTGACGTAAAGTAGGCCCAAATCCGAGGCCTGAGTCCAAAGATATGGTCTTCGGAAGTTCTGCTGACTTGTGTACTGTTTCTGCCCATGTTGACTTTTCAGGTTTTGACCGGGCTTATATAAAGGCTTTGTCTCCTTGAATCTTGGCCTTTATCATAGAACTTCTTAGCAACCAACCCTTTGCTCCTTTATATCGCCAAAGTGGCACATTTCTGCACATAATTGAGTTTCATGCCTGAAATACATAAAAACACGAAATTAGCATTAACTCTTATTTATTACTCGCATAATTGGTCTAAAAGTAGTATTATTAAGGGGTTAAAACTACAGTTTTGGGCTCTTATGAGCGACTAGTGGTAAAATTTTTTACAGGTGTGAATTTTTGGCTATATTGATCCAAAGAAAGCCTAAATTCTCGCCTAGGCTTCGGGTAGTGATCAAGTAAGTAGATGTGTGAACTTCTCTATTCAGAAAAACTACTCCTTTGTGTCATTACTCACATATCGCACATTTTGAAGCTTTTTGGTTAGATTCTTACAGGATATGAAAATTAAGTTGTCTAACCGTAGGTCCCAGAAACTTACTGCTATGTACATTTAATGATAGTGCATGAATGCTCATGAAAAGATGTAAAAACTATTACATACTTATTAACTTAAGTTTCTAAGAACAAGTCCTAATTCAAATGCTAGGGTGAGATTTCTAAATATTTTTCATCACAGAAAAGGAAATGAGAATTTGTCACTAAATACACTTATTTAGACATAAATAAACTATATACAACTATGAATGCTTAATTTTTGCGAAAGATTCTCACCACCCCCAAATAGTCGGACGCTATGTCCTCAAAGTGTCAAGAGGAAAAAAAATATACCTGAGAGGCTTGAGCAAAAATAAAGTTGATATCTTCAACAGAAAATTATGTTAACAACACAAATAGTATACAACACAAAAGTGAAAGCACACTGTTAGGTTATTTATTTTTCACATCAAAAAGTAAAACAACAAATATGTACATCAACTTACACTGCCCTAATTACGAATTAGGGGTATGTCCATTCTAGCTTTATCTTTATCGAAATGCCATTCTTTAGCATCACGCCAGTTTATCATGGTCTGCCAAACTTTGCTCCACTTTCTCTTTTTAGAAGTGTCCAAATGAGCTATCATGTCTTTGCCTTTAGGGAAGCAACGACTGTACCTCAGGTACCTTGAAGAGCACTGACGCTAGACCCTAAATCTCAAAGAATGAATGATCCTATTCGTCGGACACATAGAATCTACTCGTACCCAGTCATGAAAAGTGGCCAAAAACTGTAGGAAGAAGGTCCTCATTATCCGGCATGCGGTAACCAGCAAAGTGATATAATGTTGTCGAAAAAGATGAGCCCTTTTTAAGTTCTCAATTACGAGGTTCGTGATGTCGAAGGAGGTATGTTGCTGAGCCAGAGCATGGAAAGTTTTGCAAGCTTATTCGGAGGTAGTGGAAAAATGCCAATCCCCCATGATGTTTAGAAAGATAAACAACATGGCAGTCCCGACATTCATTGCCATACTGGCTAAGGGAATTGTGTTGTCTGGCCATCGGCCAGGTTCCTCATGTTCAATGACTTGGGCGAGGCCATCGCCATAGAGGCCGGCAAAATCTTCCCAAAAATAGTGATTAAAGGTGCTTTGTATGATGTATTGAATGGGGGGGGGGGTTTGGCTGATTATAAGGAAGGTCCAAAGCCATAACAACTGTTGGCTCGTAAAAGAGATGTCTGGTGTTACCAATACAGATTGCAAATCCGTTCAAAAAGAAACCACGTGCAGGTGTATCCTCCATATGATTATAAAAATAAGTCGCTAAACCTGGAGAGTATGTCTGCTCAAGGTGCAGAATGAAGGAGCTCTAACCGACTTGAGTGATGAAGTCTTTGAAAAGATGTCCATATGCAGGAGAATTCAACAAAGTATGGAAAGATTATTCAGAAATAATCTTTGGAGGTGCCATTGCAGAAGACATGTGATGAAAGATACCACCTATAGACAAAGATAAACCAAAAATTAGAATACGATGGAAATGACTAAGTAAAAACAAATGACATTTATTACCATAGGGAAATTGCACTATACTAAAAACTAAAAAGAAAATGACAAAGAACATAAATTTGCAAAATTTATTTTGTGTCATTTATAAGACTTGGTTCACAGCGAGGATCCAATGGATAGCTCATAATGTGTCACGGCGAGGATCCTTAGGTGAGAGAAATCCATTTATAAGACTCTCGATGAAGTCAATCCGTGCAATAGCCCGTTGCAACAGGGCGCTCTGTGTCTGGTAAATCTTAGCTTGGTTCTCCACTATGAGAGTGTGATTTGCCAAGAACTGGTTGGCTGTGCAAGAATTGTGCTTGTTCCTCATCTTGTATTGTTCGCAGGTCGTGAAATTCAAGAAGACTAGTGGTGATGATGTTCTGACGTGTGTATAATGTCATTAGTCCTTGGTGAATTAAACAAAGGCCTTCCATAGGATTAAATACGTTGTGTATTGCATTTTCAGTGAAGATGTTGACAGCGGAACAAGTTTCGCCGGTTTCTGCACCGGCATGGTTCTTTGCAACGTCGGGAGTCCAAAAATGTTCATGCAGATAGAGTGAATGGTGAGAATATTAGCGGTTCTAAGGTACGTAGTAAGAGAAGTAATAGGAAAACCCCAACGCACCATGATAAGTGTCACAATGGTTGGCAAAGGAGCTGACTTTTTCCTGGCACGTGCGATCGCGTTCCAGAGAAATTGAATTATGCAAAAATCATTGCATTTAGTCTGAAGTAACCAGAGTAGATGGAGGAGGGGTTTTGGAAGTCTTAGATGTTCCTAACACATTATGAGCTAGCCATTGGATCATAGATAATTGGTTTCTTTGTAAGGATCGCTGATAAACAATGCGGTTTTTCCGGTTGTAATCGCCGTAAAGGATACTTGCAAACATCAGATGCCTTATATTGTCGAATGGTGAATCCTGAAGGTGTACCCCTAGGTTTGTTATGGGAATTTGAAGGAGCTCAGAGATGATTTCCAGAGTCAATTCGCGCTAGCATCCGTTTGCATGGACAAAGAATTGCCCGTTTTGGAAATAACCGTGTGTATAGAATAGCAGGACCAATTCTCTGGAATAAAGTGCCTTCTTATGATGTAATAGAGGGAAACATCCTTGACATAAAATTTCAGTATCAAAATATGGGCGAAATAGACCGCTCTGAAAATTTTCCAAAAACTTTTGCTCGGGCACGAAAATTCGAGTGAGGGCCATTAAAGATGGAAGGAATGGAGTGGTGAATATAATTTAGTGAAAAAGGGAAGACTAGATTTGAGAGGTGTCTAGCCTAGCTATAAATAGGCACCAATCCGCAAGTTAAGAAAATACGGATCGAGGTGTCACAAGATAGTTAGACCACGTGTATCTTCTAAAATAATTATATCGAGGTGCTTGCCCGAAAGATCGTTTAAAATCAAATCCCTGAGATTGTGAATCAAACGTGGGAAGAGATAGAATATAAGAGAGAAGGTTTCACAGGGTAGTTTGACCAACTTGTATATTCCTAAAATAAGGCGCAAAAGTGGATGTAGTGTGAATGGGAAATAATAGGGCATGTGACTACAAGGAGTGGGACACTCTTTTTTTTTTTTTTTTTTTTTTTTCTAGCGTAAGTAGAAGAACAGAGAATACGTAAATGTAATCTGACAATAAGTTGTAATAACGTACAGGGATGTGAAAACACACCATAATGACAACGGGAAAACAAAATACAAATCTATATATTAGATAAGACTATATGCCACATTAACAACATTACGATAATAAAACTAACGAGCATGAAGATTTGAGTAGCATATTCAATTTGTTGCGGCTCGAACTTTTCTGGTGCACCCATGAAGCTTGAAATTTGGTAAGAACTTAAAAAAACGTAATTAGAATTAAAGAAAAATGTAGAGGGAAGAAGATGAAAGGAGTGAATGTGAAGGATGCGGTGAACTTTCTATTTATATAAAGGAAATGGAGTCATTTTCTGACTGTTTTGGTGACTGTTTTAAGACCGTTTTCTAACCGTTTTACAAACTATTTTAAGACTGTTTTGCCATGGTCATGGAGCCATGTTATCGTGTTCAGCTGCCATGCGTGTTGTGGGTTCCCATGGGGACTGTATGCATTTCTTGAAAATATGCATGTTCTCATATGGCAACATAGGAACTAATGGGGTGGTAGATGGGAAACCCAAATTAATCATAACTTGCGTGACAAGAACGGCAAGAGGGGCAGACCTGAATGTGGCATGCGTAATGATGTCGAATAGAAAGGTCACTATGCAGAAGTTACCCTTTCGCTCCTGGAGGACCCATAGTAGGTGCAAAAATGTCTTGTTAATGTCAGATGGCTTAGAGGTGCCAATGACATTCTGACCTAGCCATTGAGTCACGGCCAGCTAGTTCCGTCGCACAGAACGTTCATACGTGCATTTCCCATCCAGATTAAATGCGCCCTCGATTAACGTGTCGAGTATGAGGTCGTAAGTCCATGGATACATGATAAAAGCCCAAAACTGTAGTTTTAACCCCTCAATAATCATACTTTTAGACCAATTATGCGATTATTAAATAAGAGTTAATACTGATTACGTGTTTTTATGTATTTCAGGCAGTAAAGTCAATTATGTGCAGAAATGTGCCACTTTGGTGAGATAAAGGAGCAAGGGTTGGTTGCTAAGAAGTTCTGTGATAAAGGCCAAGATTCAAGGAGACAAAGCCTTTGTGAATCCCGGTCAAAAGATGAAAAGTCAACACGGGCAGAAACAATGCACAAGTCGGCAGAACTTCTGAAGACCACATATTTGGACTCAGACCTCGGAATTGGGCCTACCTAACATCAAAACGACCGGCTCGGAAAGAGCTTTCCAATGGTTTAAGCCTTGACCAAATAAGAGGAGCAGAAGTGGATGAAACGGGTTTTGTGGACTGAAGAAATTGCTTTGGGCTCGATTTTCCGGCCCAAAACATGGCTCCTCAGCTCATGCATGAAATTGTGGATCTGGTCTCCTCATTTGTATAAAATAAGACTTAGCTCTTAAGTTAGAGATAGTTAGATAGGTTAGAGTAAAACGTAGCCATTAAAATAGCTTCTAGATCTAGTTTTATTTGAATTCAATTAGTAAAATAATTAGTTTCAATTCATTGTTTTAGATTAATCATTTGAATCATTGTTCTTCATTTAGTTAGGTAAATAAAATAGTTATTCTTGTCAATTCGATTTTTGTCATTTCAATTTATTAGATCTAATTTCAATTGTTGTTATTCAATTCTTAGTCATTAATTAGATTTGAAGTATTGGCTAATTAAAAGTAGTAAAGTTCACATCTTTATATATGTCATTTCGTTATTCGTATCTCGTCGTTCGAATTCACGTCGTAGTATAAAACCTCCACCATTGCTCTTATTAAACTTTGGATTACTAGTCAATTGTAGAAAACTTCAATACTAAGGAACTGAGAGTGGAACGAACTTTTTACTCCACTCTATTTCGATAGAATTAAGAGTATAGAAATCTTTGATAGCTTTTTGTAATTTAGTTTAGTTTTATTGCGTTTTGAGTTTAACGTTCATTTCGTAGGTAAATTTCTCATTTTACGTTTATCAAATGGCGCCGCTGCCATCTTAGTACTCTTTAGTATTATTTTCTGTAGACTTGATAGTTTTTCAAAGTCCCATAACCCACCCACCCTTGTTTGAATTCTCACTGTGGTTGTCCGTTTCAGCTTTGAAAGTTTCCACGAAAAATTATTCGGAGCGCACCTGCGCCCTGGGCAAGCCAAAGTGGAGCGCACTCTGCACCCATACGCCTGGAATCACGAATTTTGCCTGAGCGCCACCTGCGCCCTACCAAGGCCAACGTGGAGCGCCACCTGCGCCCACACGCCTGGAATCCCAGCTTTTGCTTGAGCGAGACCTGCGCCCTGTCTAGGCCTATTCGGAGCACACCTGCACCCTCTGCTGAAACAGCCTGACTTCCACAGGTTTGTTTCAAACTTCCATTGCTTTCAAGTTTTTCAGTGTTCTAACTTGTTATATACACTGAGCACGCGTAAACAAGATGTTATTCATAAGCGAAGCAAGGAGGCTTTCAGGTACTCTTTTCTTCCACACCTCGCATCTTCTGTTAGAGGTTCATACTAGCATATCAGAATTGTTTGGAGTGTTGTTATTTTTTATTAAGATTGGTCTTAGCCTTGCATGAGATTAAGGTCAGGCCGACGAAAAATGCCTAACGCAATTAACTGACAACGTCAACAAACATGCCTCTCTAGTATACCACTCACTTCACCTCTAGCTAGCACACCACACACCACACCTGAGATTATGGCTGAAGAAAGAGAATCTCCTCTCTCGGACTTTTATAAAGCCTTGAGCGATAGCCCTAAATCTTGCATCGTTCTATCAGAGCCAGTGGGGGATTTCCGAATCCCCCAAATATATTTAATTTGTTACCCGTTTTTCATGGGTTAGACCATGAAAAACCTTATCAACACATGCGTAGGATTCACCAAGTCCTTACTACTTTCCACCATCCTTCGGTTGGTGCTGAACAAATTAAACTGAGGGTATTTCCCTTCACCTTAGCCGATAAGGCGGCGTCTTGGTTAACTGCCAAACACCTAATTCTGTAGACTCGTGGGCTAAACTTGTTCAACTGTTTATGGAACATTTTTACCCACCAATGAAAACCGATGAAATGCTTTCCAAGATTCATTTCTTTCGACAGAATCCTCATGAATCATTTTCAGAGGCTTGGAATCGTTTCACCGACCTACTTATAGAGTGTCCACACCATAACCTAGCGAAAGACATGTTAGTTCGTGCCTTTTTCAAAGGACTTCTACACCACCATAAAGAAGTCCTTGACATAATGAATGGGAGTAGTTTCTTAAGTAAAGGAGCCTCAGAGGCTTATAAATTTTTAGAAGATCAGACTAAGTGGAATAATCAATGGGGGTAGTGATGATATCTCCCGTTCCGCTAGTTCTTCTACAACAGCTAAAGCCGCCAGTATGTTTGAGATGAAACCCGAACCAGAACTTAAAAATTTAATCGAATCTCTAACTAAAAAGGTAGAGGCTATCTCTGTCCAACAAAAGCCTATCCCTGTCATGATTGTCAACTCCAACCCATGTAATTTCTGGTTGAGTCCAGCGCACCCCGACTCCTATTGTCCTTTCGTTTACGAACAACAAACATTACAACATGATAACGTTTGCTCAATTAATAGTTATCCTATTCCTAACGCCCCTTGGAGACAACACCCCAACTTCAGTTGGAGAAATAATCAACAGGTAATAACTCCAGGGTTTAATAATCAAAACGTTAGGCATGCAAACAATTATAACCAACCGCCACCACGACAAGGACAAGGTCAGGGTAATTATAACAATTATAACAACCAAGCACAACCACGACAAGGTTAGGGTCATTATAATAATTATAACAATAATAAAAATTATAATGTTAATAGAGGTATCGTTCCGGTAAATAATAACTACCAAAATCCACCCATAAATAATCAACGGGACATAGTTCTTGTCACACAACCTATAGCTAACACTTTTCCACAATCGGATCATTTCGATACCTTTATACAATCTCAACAACAGACTTTGCAAGCCATCCAACTTTCCTTACAGCAGCTATCCCAAGAGAACGTACAACCCAAAGGTGTGTTACCAGGACACGCGATACCTAATCCTAAAATACCAAACACAGCCTTTGAGATGGACGGTAATACTAGTACGGACAAGGTAAATGTAGGTGAGCTAAGTGCCATCACTACTCTCCGTTCTGGCAGAGTGGTTGATAACAATGTAGCTATGGCTATAGTTACCCCACAAGTAGTCCCTACACAGGAGATAGAACTAGATACCCAAATGCAAACTGGAGAGCCTACCCCTGTAGCAGTACCAGTTAAATCGAAACCTATGAAACAAAAAGCAAAGGTTAGACATCTAGTTGAACCATATGCTAAGCATAGAGAAACACCACCGTTTCTCCAGAAATTAGCTATGTTAAATAGAGATACAAACTTTGACGAGATTAGGGAAGTATTCAAGAATCTAACGATTAACCTACCCTTTCTCGAAGCAATTAAAAAATTACCTCACCACGCTTAGTTTCTTAAGGAGTTGTGCACTACTAGGTGTAGGACAAATATTCCTAAATACGCCTTTCTAACTAAACAATTTCCAACTTTAACAGAACATAATGGAATTATGAAGTACAAGGACCCTGGTCGTCCTACTGTACAATGCACCTTAGGAGATTCTCACACGACCACCGCTTTATTGGACCTGGGGGCAAGTGTCAACTTACTCCCGTATTATTTATACAAACAAATAGGTCTGCAAGAGATGCAACCTACTCAAATGACGTTGCAATTAGAGGATAGGTCTATTAAGTATCCTAAGGGTGTGGTTGAGAACATGCTAGTTAAGGTCCAGGATTTCTACTATCCTGCTGATTTTGTTATCCTCGATACAGAGGTCGTTAATGACTCTGTTCCGATCATCTTAGGCCTTCCATTCTTGGCAACTGCTAACGTGCTTATAAACTGCCGAAATGGTTCGATGTCCTTGTCTTTTGGCCATCTTTCGGTTGAAGTAAATGTGTTCAAAATGATGAAGCAGTTACCAGATTCATCTATAGATGGAGCAATTAGCATGATCAAGAGACTAGCTCAAGATTACTTTAATAACACGTTTCCAGAAAACCATATGCATAAATTCCTTTCTTTAGGAAGTTCAGATTTTGTCGATGACTCCTACGTACAAGAAGTCAACACCATCTTCGAGTCTAACCAAATCGTAGAACCTTTGGTTGCTCCATATATAGAGTTCGAAGACCTGCTGCCTAAGCAAGTATTCATTACTCAAGATGAGGACCCCCCAGAAGCTTTTATCGACATACCAACCACCCCGGTTCTTAAACCTTTTCCTCCTGAGTTAAAATATATTCAACTTGATCCGGATGGTAGTCATCCGGTAATTATATCTTCTCTCTTATCTAAGGAGGAAGAGACACGTTTAATCAGGGTGATTAGGGAACATTGTTCTGCAATTGGTTGGTCCCTAGCCGATATTAAGGGAATTGACCCTAATGTGTGTACTCACCGTATCCATTTGGAGGATAACGCAAAGACTTCTCGTGAACCTCAGCGTCGTTTGAACCCGGCCATGAAAGAAGTGGTCAGGGAAGAAGTCTTACGATTACTTGATGTGGGTATCATATACCCAATCTCTGATAGCGAATGGGTCAGTCCCATTCATGTAGTTCCAAAAAAATCAGGGATTACAATGGTATGTAATGCAAAGGGTGAATATGTTGCCACACATGGTCCCCTGAAATGGAGGATCTGTATTGATTACAGACGTTTAAATGCCATGACACGAAATTATCATTTTCCCTTACCCTTTATAGATCAGACGCTAGAACATCTAGCTAGTCATGCCTTTTATTGTTTTTTGGGTGGCTACTCCGGCTATTTCCAAATTATTATCAATATTGATGACCAAGAAAAGACTATATTTACATGTCCTTTTGGAACATACGCCTATAAATGCATGCCTTTTGGCCTTTGTAATGCTCCTGGTACCTTCCAGCGTTGTATGCTTCATATATTTAGTGACATGGTAGAGCATTTCATGGAAGTATTCATGGATGATTTTTCTATCTATGGAGACTCTTTCACTGACTGCCTGTCTAACCTATCTCAGGTTTTGACACGGTGTGAAGAGAAGAGTCTAGTTTTAAATTGGGAAAAATGTCATTTCATGGTCAAAAGGGCATAGTACTAGGTTACATTGTATCTAGTGATGGTATAGAAGTTGATAAAGCCAAACTAGATAAGATAGCAACTCTACCTATACCACGGACTGTCCGTGATATTATAGCCTTTCTAGGCCATGCAGGTTTTATAGGTGCTTTATCAAAGATTTTTCGAAAATAGCTAGGCCGCTAACTAATCTCCTTTTAAAGGATGCCATCTTTGACTTTAATTTTAACTGTAAACAGGCTTTTGAAATCTTAAAAGCCGCCTTAACTTTTGCACCCATTATACAGCCTCCCGATTGGTCTAAACCCTTCGAACTCATGTGTGACGCTAGTGTATGCAGTTGGTGCTGTCTTGGGACAGAAACTAGATAATAAATCTACTGTTATTTATTATGCTAGTAAAACTCTAAACGATGCTCAAAAGAATTATACAACTACTGAAAAAGAATTCTTAGCTGTCATTTATGCTTTAGATAAGTTTCATCCTTATTTAGTTGGTTCTAAGACCCTAGTTTACACGGACCATGCAGCCCTTAGGTACATCCACGCAAAGAAGGATGCTAAGCAGAGATTAATCCGATGGATTCTCCTCCTGCAAGAGTTCACATTAGAAATAAAGGACAAAAAAAGGGTCGAAAACGTAGTTGCCGACCATTTATCTAGACTGACAAACGATGTTGATAGTGATTCTAAGTCCATACCCGACTCTTTTCTTGATGAGTATTTGTATGCTATTTTTTCTACACCATGGTATGCTGACATCATAAATTATTTAGCAGCTGAGGCTATTCCGTATGATTGGACAAGAAATGAACGTAAGAAGTTCTTAGCCAGAGTTAAGCTATACTACTGGGATGAGCCCTACCTTTTTAAGTATTGTACGGATCATATTATTTGTCGTTGTATTCCCCAGTGGGAATATAATGAGGTTCTCTCATTCTGCCATGAAAAAGAGTGTGGTGGCCATTTCAATGGTATGAAAATAGCTGCCAAAATTCTACAATGTGGGTTTTATTGGCCTACTCTCTTTAAAGATGCCCAAGTGTATTGCAAGGCGTGCATTCGTTGCCAACAACTTGGGCGCATCATGGAGCGTAATATGATGCCATTGAGTCCAATCATGTTGGTAGAAATTTTTGACGTATGGGGCATTGATTTCATGGGTCCCTTTCCAATTTCCCGCAGCTTCATCTATATTCTAGTTGCAGTGGACTACGTGTCTAAATGGATAGAGGTCATGGCTTGCTGTAGCAATGACCATAAAACAGTTGTGTTTTTTGCTAAAGAGTATATTTTCTGTCGATTTGGAATTCCCAAGGCCATCATTAGTGATGGTGGAACACATTTTTGCAACAGAATTGTTGCATCTCTAGTGAAGAAATATAGAGTTACACATAAGGTAGCAACTCCGTATCATCCACAAACTAGCGGACAAGTAGAAGTTTCTAATAGAGAAATCAAAAAGATCTTATAAACAACTGTAAATCCTGATAGAAAAGACTGGTCAAAGCGCCTATCTGATGCCTTACGGGCATATAGAACTGCTTTCAAAACCCCTATCGATATGTCTCCTTTTAGACTTGTATTTAGGAAACCTTGTCATTTGCCCGTTGAATTGGAGCACCGTGCTATGTGGGCTATAAAAAGCCTTAACTTCAATTTTGATGAGGCGGGTGTCAAGCACAAGTTGCAATTGAATGAGCTTGAAGAAATCCGTAGCGATTCTTATGACCTCGCAAAGGATTATAAAACCAACATGAAATGTGTTCATGATAAGCAAATTTTGCACTGGTAGGTCAAAAGGTCTTACTTTACAATTCCCGTCTACATATTTTTCCAGGGAAATTAAAAACTTGTTGGACTGGTCATTTTCTGGTTACTGAAGTCACCCCTTACGGGGCAATCACCTTGGTAAATCCCAAGGACAACAGTACTTTTCAAGTAAATGGCCAACGGTTGAAACATTTTCACGAGCTATTGTCCCCTGATGTAGAGGAAGTCCTTTTACAGGATCCTGTCTATGAGAACTGACCTTTTTCATTGGTGTACTTCCTTTTATTTCCATATATTAGTAAGTGCACCATTAACTTAACCGGGCCCTCCCTATGGAATGTGTGGCTATAAGTACCGGATCCTAAGTCCACGTTTAATATAATTCACATTTTTCACTCTTGCATGTTTTCTCGGTTTCCGAGTCATGTTTTCCTATGGTGTGAATTATGCTTTTAATGCTTTCTTGTTTTTCTTATATTAAATTTTATTCATAAACAATAAAAACTTGTTAAAATCACAAACATAGTAAGTTAAGAAGTCTTGGAAATCTGACTTTAAAAGACCCACTTTTAAAAACAAATTTTCTCAACTCGGTGTCTAAAATTTGTTTGGGGGTGGGGTGTTCATTTTCATCCTGGATTGTTCAACTTTACAGTTGTCTTGTTTAGACCGTTAATAGTATTATGATTCGGATTGACATTTTCTATTAAGTTAGATTTCATTCGTTTGCATAACTTACGTCATGCACGCACTTTGAGGCATTTTCCATTTTTTCATATGTCATCCACAACCGGAATAGAGTGTTTTATGGACCATTAGATTGGAAATTCTCTCCTGATCATTTCCATATCTCATTCGCATAAATTGGACTAGTAAGGAAGAGGGAATTTTAGTTTAAAGTTGCGCTAAAAATCGACAAAAATCGGAAAATCAAATTGGGCTTGGGCCCAACGCACGCGCGTGCGTCGCCTTCTTCTAACAGATATACGAATTCTTTCCAATTTTCGCCATTGCCAAATTCAAAAACCTTACCAAAAATAAAAATAAAAAGAAACCTAAAAACTAACACGCCCCAATACAATTCCAACTTCAAATCTTCTCCACAACAATCCTCCACCAATCCCAAAAATTTCCACCACCGAAAACACACAAAAACTCAACCAAATCGACACTCCCGCACCACCACTACTGTTTTGTAAGTAAGGGAGTCTCAAACTCCATTCCCACATTCCAGATAAACCATCAAATCATTCTCAGATATCATGGCTCAAAAATCGAAGGTTGTTGCCGGAACAAGCATTTGAGTCCGACTGCTTCGCGCCGTTTTACGGTGATGAGATGATTAAGAGGGGTTGGAATCGGTTGTGGTACTCGACACATGATTTCTACCACTCTGATTTGGTTGAACAGTTTTATAAGAAGAGAGAGTTGGACGATCAGAAAATTTTCCTGAAAGTGGCTGGGACTAGGAGGGAATTATCGAGAGAGAGGTTGGTTGAAATTTTAGGCATTACGCCTAGACACCACCTGGACGCCACCATGCAGGAGTCCCAGTATACTGGAGTTCCTGCATTGATGAACGACACCGTCATGGAGGGTCAATATAATACAACTTCTCATTGTGCTCGACAGTCATCTCCGCGAACCAACCAACTAGCTGTAGCTCAGTGGATTGGTAAAAACGTCATTGGGAAGGAAAAAGTTAGCGACATCGGGTTCACATGTCTGCACGTTCTCTGGATATTGCAAGAACAGAGGTATGAATTTTGTATCCTCGAGTTTTTGCTAAATATGATTAGAGGAGTTGGAAAGTGTACCGCGCCGTTTCCTGTTTTAATAACGAAGATAATGGTCTCTTGGGGGAATAAACCAAGAACTGAGCGGGTGATGTTGAAATTGCATGCAAATGAAAGTAGTTATAAGGAGTGTATCCAAAAGACTTGGATATGTTGCCGGAGGATAGGGTGGTGGATTCGGATGAGGAAGGGGAAGATACGACATGGTTGGATGAAGATGCCTTGGAAAGGTGTAAGTCTGATTCAGAACGCATGTCAGTGTTGCATACTAGCGTGCGTTGCATGTACGCTATTTGTGAAGATATCCAACATAGGCAGATTATAGTTCGAAATAAACAAACGAACATTAACACGAGTTTTGAAATACTCGAAAAGGGTCAGGAAGATATCTTGATTAACATGGAGACTATCCACCAGCGTCACCAGGATCAGTATACAGCAATAAAGGCTAAGATGGAAGCACAGCGCTTGTTCCAAGTAGAGATTCTACGACGCCTACCACCCATGAACGTCGTCGCCGAAGAACGGATGGCTCGGGGCCCTCTTCATTCCATGACCAATCTCCATCTTAGGGTCCTTCTTCCTCACATGGCTAGTGTTCCAAATAATTTTGTGTTTCGATGTTATTTAGTATTTTATTATTTTTTACTTCGTTTATTAGTTCAGTAATTAAATTTGAATTTGGTTGTTTTATGTTGTTTGAATTAAATGTCGATTTAAGTTGGTTATTTTCGAATTATGCATTGTTTTTATTATTAATCCCACCTTCCCAAATTGTTTGGGGGTGGTATTATTTAGCCTATCATAATGCGTTATATGATCATCCATTTTAGCAGTTATTTTTTAGTGAGGATTGAGAATATTGCCGGTATGGGCATTGCTATGAATACATATGGTGGAAGGATGAAATCTCGATGAGTTAGGCACGTTCTATCCTGAATTCAACCTAAAAGATATTAGGGTTGTTTTAGAATCAGGAATATGATTTGTTTCCGTTTTTCGGTTTTGGACCTTTTATTATTTCCAGCAATTGCCTTAAAGCTTTTTGGCAACTTCCCGATTCATTTTAGCAATTTAAAACCTATAAAAATTGCATTCATTCTACACTCACAACCCCAAATACATCTCACATTCATCTCTCACGTTTCACTCCCACTTTACCTTATTTTTCCTTCGCATTTCGGCCTAGCAGCTCCCCGAGCGCACCTGCGCCCCAGAGGAGCGCAACCTGCGCCCTAAGCACTCTCAGAAAAATCCTACCTTGAGTGCAACCCGTGCCTATCCCAGGATACAAGTAAGCGCACCTGCGCCCAAGTGCCTAGAACTCAAAATTCACCAGAGCACACCCTGCGCCCTACCCAAGCATAGCTTGAGCGCACCTGCGCCCTGGCCCCTGCGGGCACCAAAAATTTCCAGTTCTGTGGGTTGTTCTAGGATAGTTGTGGCTGTTCTTAAGAGGAGTTTTGTGATGACATCCCCTCGTATCATACCGGAGTAGTCTTTTGAAGAATTGTTCCAAAGTCACACCTATGGGGCTTCGTTTCGTGAGGTGATCATACAAGCAGGCTGGGAACGACTAATGCTAAGTCCAGATGAACTTTATTCTCCTACACTTACATCTTATTTTTATGATAATTGTAAGTTCTTTACTAGACCGGATGGAGAACGAGCGTTCTCCATCACCGTCGAGAATAAAACTATGGAAATTACCAGGTTCTTTTTAGCGTTTGCTCTTGGACTTGCTATGCCTGCCGAAGTAAAAGACTCATGCGACTATTTGGTAGATAATATGTACCTCTATAACTATGAGGATTTGCATGAGCATTATGGGGGAGGAATCTTTAAGATAGAGGACCAAGGGGAATATAACTTCGCCCTTGGTAGCCTATCCATGAACGTGGGCACAGTGATGTTCTTTCTAATGCTAAACATATTAGGAGAGTGGCATTTTTCTTCTGCGAATGACGCCACTTGCGGCGTTTTCCTTGCTTTAGCTGAGGGACGGCCGCTGTATGACCTTCCCAACACATTAATGTCTAGTTTAGAATGAGCACAGAACATGAGGCATACGTATCTTCTTATGCATGTTTTAGTTTGCCGTATTATGCTACATTTTTTCCCTATTTTTTGTGCCCGTTACATAGATCGGGTTAGGGTCGACACTATAAAACCCACCAATTCTATTATTCGATCCTTCCGTGCAATGACTTGGCCTGGATGGTAGGTGCAACCTCGTTTGGTTGCCCCCTACACCCCATCTGACCAAGTGGCGCTAAACATGTTAGCAATTGTAGATGATAAATGGCGTGAAGCCTGGCAAGTTATCATGGCATGGCATGATGCGAAGGAACCTCATTTCTTTCTAAATAATAAGGATGATGCTTAAGCGGGAGTGTAGGTAAGTTTTTAGTTCAGTTAGTATCTACTTATGTCCCAAACAAGTAATTTCTTACTACCCCATAACGGGTGGAACTCCTATAGAGTTGCGTCAATTTTTATTTCCTATATTAGTATGTTATAACTTTGTTTTGCAGATGTTCTTGAATTTCACGCGCTTCAATGGTATTTTCCTACCTTCTTTATTTAAAATACTTTGATGACAAAGCATGCAACTTGTTTGGGGGCATAGAAACACGCGTGTAATTAAGGTATTATCTTTAAAATATATATATATAAATATATATATATATATATATATATATATATATATATATATATATATATATATATATATATATGTATGTATAATATGCACTTATGTTCTAGTTAAAATTTCAAAAATTTGATAAATTCAAAAAAAATAAAAAATAAAAAATAAATAAAAAAGTTTATGCTATACACTTAGGAATATTGGTATTGTTTTCCTTCTCTATGCTCTTAATAATCTAGAAGTCTCACATAGCTTTTGCATTAGAATAATTTTTAGAAACTTAGGTTAATATGTAGGTAATAATCTTTGCATCTAGCTATAAAAATATTACATGAGTATCTATGATTGTTTGGCAGTAAGTTTCTGAAACATAGGCTAGAGTATTTATTCTACAAATCCTGTGAGAATATAGCCTAAAGCCTTATATGAGCAAAACATTTGAGAAATGACACAAGGGAAAAGTAAAATCCGGATAGAGAAATCACACGTCCACTTGCTTAATCATTATACCATATCCTAAGCAAGAATTTAGGCCCTCTTTGGATCAATATAGCCAGAAATTCAACCCTTATGAAAATATTTTCCGCTAGTCGCCCCTCTGAGCCTTTCTTTAGCCTTTCATAAACTGCAAATCCTTTAACCTGTTACAAAAACAAATAAAAATAAAAATAAAAAAAATCAGCCTACCTATTCTCTGAATGAGTCTGAGAATAGAAAAGAGAAAAACCTTTGAAATCAAGAATTTGTCAGTCGCTTCAAATAAGAAAAGAAAGTTTCCATCCAAATAAAAAAAAACAAATAAAAGAAAATAAAGAGTTAGAACTCCAAAAAAAAAAAGAAATCAAAGAGTCAAAAGCCAAAAAAAAGAAAAATATGGCTAAGGATGGAAACAAAGTGTAGAAGCGAAAGTAAGGAACAAAGTCTTCTCTAGTTACATAATACGAAGACTCTATTATCTTAAACTTGTTCTTTCTGAATATCCACTTTCTTCCTTCTTAAACCATCTCCTAATCCCCGCAACACCTAATAAAGACCTTTAGCTTAATTAGGAATAGGCTAGTGTGATAGTAAGTGGCAGATGTGTTTGATCGACTCCGACTTCCTTGTGTGTCATTGAGATTGTAAGGTAAAGTGTGCCCACTGCATACTAGAGTAGCAAAACTTGAGCGGAAAAATCAGAGTGGTTTTTGTCTTAACATTTATGTGAGGACCTACTTAAGGACACTATTCCGAGTTTCAAAAATGGACCTACTATTGCATTTCATAGTATTACTCATTGAATATATGTTTATTGTAGATGATTGATTATTATGCATATATTAGCTTAGGTTTCGACTTGATTATTCTATATTCATTGCTAGTGAGATGTATAGTTAATTTAGAGCATGAATAAGGAAACAATAGTTTTATTTCTTAGTCGTCGTAGTATGGATGAAGTTTGTGAGTACCTTCACTGGAAAACTCTCATGAGGTTATAACTTGTCCACTAGGGAATTCCTAATGGTCTAAGGCCTTGTTGCATATGGTAAATGCAATCGCACTCAGCGAAACAGAGTAATTAGAACTCCATTTTTGGTCACTTATTCTAATTTCTCATATTTGCTTGAGGTCAAGCAAAATACTGTTTGGGGGTGGTTTGATAAGAGCCCAAAACTGTAGTTTAACCCCTCAATAATCATACTTTTAGACCAATTATGCGAGTAATAAATAAGAGTTAATGCTGATTACGTGTTTTTATGTATTCCAGGCAGTAAAGTCAATTATGTGCAGAAATGTGCCACTTTGGCGAGATAAAGAAGCAAGAGTTGGTTGCTAAGAAGTTCTTTGATAAAGGCCAAGATTCAAGGAGACAAAGCCTTTGTGAATCCCGGCCAAAAGCTGAAAAGTCAACACGAGCAGAAATAGTGCACAAGTCGACAGAACTTCCGAAGACCACATCTTTGGACTCAGACCTCGGAATTGGGCCTACCTTACATAAAAAAGACCAGCTCGGAAAAATCTTTCCAATGGTTTAAGCCTTGACCAAATCAGAGGAGCAGAAGTGGACGAAAAGTCTGCTGAAGTTAAAGCCAACTGAAACAAGCTCGGTAGACTGAAGAAATTGGGCTTTAGGCTCGATTTTCCGGCCCAAAACATGGCTCCTCAGCCCATGCACGAAATTGTGGATCTGGTCTCCTCCTTTGTATAAAATAAGACTTAGCTCTTAAGTTAGAGATAGTTAGATAGGTTAGAGTAAAAAGTAGCCATTAAAATAGCTTCTAGATCTAGTTTTATTTGAATTCAATTAG
This sequence comes from Coptis chinensis, assembly GCF_015680905.1. Lineage (NCBI taxonomy): Eukaryota > Viridiplantae > Streptophyta > Magnoliopsida > Ranunculales > Ranunculaceae > Coptis > Coptis chinensis. The sequence goes on from NC_141459.1 coordinate 35,379,366, forward strand.
TTAAATGAATTAGTTTCAATTCATTGTTTTAGATTAATCCTTTGAATCATTGTTCTTCATTTAGTTAGGTAAATAAAATAGTTATTCTTGTCAATTCAATTTTTGTCATTTCAATTTATTATATCTAATTTCAATTGTTGTTATTCAATTCTTAGTCATTAATTAGATTTGAAGTATTGGTTAATTAAAAGTAGTAAAGTTCACATCTTTATATATGTCATTTCGTTATTCGTATCTTGTTGTTCGAATTCACGTCGTAGTATAAAACCTCCACCATTGCTCTCATTAAACTTTGGATTACTAGTCAATTGTAGAAAACTTCAATACTAAGGAACTGAGAGTGGAACAAACTTTTTACTCCACTCTATTTCGATAGAATTGAGAGTATAGAAATCTTTGATAGCTTTTCGTAATTTAGTTTAGTTTTCTTGCGTTTTTAGTTTAACGTTCATTTCGTAGGTAAACTTCTCTTTTTACGTTTATTAATACACGGACTGCTGCTGAGTTAGCACGTGCTCGACTAGAGGTATTCCCGTGATCCTGGAGATCAAGGCGGGTGTGAGTTGGCGTGGCACGTCGTCGATGGTGACCCAAAAATTGTCGCCATTAAAACCGCCATTATTATGGAACTTCAACACCAAATCCGTTGAATATAGCCCGCCATTAGCATACAAGAGATACTCCCATCCTCTAGAGTGTATTTTCGTATCAAAAAATGAAGCAAAGATCCCACTTTCAAATAGGGATATAAATTTTTTTTTGACTGAGATTCACCTGTTTCCATTCATTTTGCGATCGCAGGAAGAGGATGGGTATTGATTTGAGATGAGGGGAAGAAATTGAAGTTGGTGGCGGAATAGAATTTGATTCTGAGCTGTGGTGGTCGCGCGCGAGACTGGATTTGGAGAGGACGAGATCCGGTTTTTGTGGGAGAAGAAAGAGGGAATGATGACGCGTGTGAGAGATGTCTCAGGTTATAAATGGGATGAGAATGACGTGATTTGGTTGGGCCCAATTTTTTTCCTAAGCCCAAATCAAGCCTAAAGCCCAAATCAAGCCTAAAAAATGTAAATGCGCATATATGACTCGTTCGGACTCCAAATTGGATAAATGAGCTACCGAAATGATCGGCACGAAAAATTCCATCCAATTATGTGTGTCATGCTCATAGGACAAAATAGTATTTGAAAAGAAAGAGGGATGTTTTATTTATAAATAATGGTTTTTTTATATTGTTTTATTTCTATACAAGGGAGATTAATGTGAACAACACTGGATGTCCAGAAGAGTCACCATCTAAATTCTTAGGCAACTGTCATGTCGGCTCTAGAGCAAACTCAATCTAGCCAGACTGTGGCTTCACCTTTTTGTATTATGGGTTTAGGGGCAGGATGGTACCACCCTGGACCGTGCACGCTACGATCTAATAATATTGCCCTTATTACATACGGCTATCCTCAAACCGCCCCAAAGGGGACTCAAAGTAACCAATTCTAGGGGTTGGCCTGGTGGAATCTATTGCCCGTACGTGTTCCAAGTTGGCAACATCCGAGGTTGAACACGAATCTCTATGTGCACAACTTAATGCAAAGGGAATGTTAAAAGACAACAATATATACATATATACAAGGTGAGTCTTGTAAAGTCAGATCCTCAAGACGAATTGAGTCTTTTAACATCTAATCCTCAAGACAATTCCCAACCCATGGGAGAGACGACACGGCGACGAAGTTTATCCTGCTCAGCTGGTGTCAGAGAAAAATATACCTTATACCGGCTAGTATTGGATAGGAAGTCAAGCCCTGGATAGAAAGGTGTTTGACAATGCATACACCACCCCATCCTTCGCGCACGTCGTTTACGAGCAAAAGTATTACGACCATTACCTATTCATGATGAGTGAGACTTACACCAAATGATTAGCTGAAGCTTAGGAGGCAGAGAGTAGAAAAGGGAAGAGAAGGAAGGAGAAGAAATTTTTGGTATCCATCGTTTACCAGCAAGAACGTTTAGTCGTGTTTCAGAAGACATTTATACTCAGTTTTGAAATAGAGTTTTTGTGGAGTATGGCTCCGGCGCTTGCAACCACACACTTCAAAGTATTTTTGAGATCATAAAATAGAAGATGGCCCGGCTACCAAAATGATGTACCCTTTACAGAAAAACAAAATTGAGTACGTCACATGAAACATTTAGTCTATGTAGACCGGATCCTGGAGAAGAGTCTATTCAATAGTTGGGGAGCGTAACTCGTGGTAATGTTTGAGGTATTGTCCATTTACTTGAAATTCGTTGTTATCTTGTGGATTAAGCAAAGAGATTGCCCCACAATAAAAGGACCAGACCATCGTGTTTTCAATTTACCAGGAAAAATGTGTAATCTGGAGTTATAAAGTAAAACTTTTTGGCTAATGTTGAAATCTTTACGCAAAATGTGCTTGTCGTGCACTCTTTTTATATTAGCTTTGTCGGATTTCGAGAGATCATAGGCAGCACTTCGAATCTCCTCAAGCTCATTTAATTGTAGTTTTCGCTTCTCACCTGCCGTGTTGATATTATAATTGAGGCTTTTGATGGCCCATAAGGCACGATGCTCAAGTTCAACCGACAGATGACAAGGTTTTCCAAAAGCGATGAAGTAAGGAGACATCTCTATAGGTGTCTTAAAAGCCATTTGGTATGCCCACAATGCATCCGATAAGCAGAGAGAGCAGTCTTTTCTTGAGGGATTGACAATTTTCTCCAGAATGGACTTTATCTCTCTGTTGGAGACTTCCACTTGGCCATTCGTCTGTGGGTGATATGGAGTAGCAACTTTGTGAGTAACTTCATATTTCTTCATTAAAAACCCAAAAAATTTATTACAAAAATGTGTACCCCCATCACTGATGATAGCTTTGGGAACACTAAAACGAGAGAAAATGTTTTCTTTTACAAATTTCACGACAGTCTTATGGTCATTTGAGCAACATTCGAGTGCCTCAATCCATTTAGACACATAGTCCACAGCGACTAGAATGTAGAGAAAACCTTGAGAAATAAGGAAGGGTCCCATAAAATCAATGCCCCAAACATAAAAAATTTCCACAATTAAAATGGGATTTAGGGGCATCATATTGCATTGGGTAATGCGACCTAGGTGCTGACAACGAATGCAAGCTTTGCAATGTTCGTGTGCATCATGAAAAAAGGTAGGCCAGTAAAAACCACATTGTAAAACCTTGCCCGTAGTTTTCTTCCCACTGAAATTACCACCACAAGATTGTTCATGGCAAAAAGATAACACGTCGGTATGTTTCTAGTCGGGAATGCATCGACGAATGAGTTGGTCGGAACAATACTTAAAGAGGTAGGGGTCATCCCAAAAATAATATTTTACAGTGGATAAGAACTTTTTATGATCAAGGCATGACCAAGAGGAAGGAACTTTCTCATTAACTAGGTAATTAACGATATCCGCGTACCATGGAGAGGAGAAAATGAAGTACAAATGCTCGTCTGGGAAGGAATCACAGATGGCGTCAGAATCACTATCAATGTCACCAACCAGCCTTGATAAATGGTCAGCCATGACAATTTCAGTTCCTTTCTTGTCTTTGATTTCCAAGGTGAATTCTTGCACGAGAAAGATCCAGCGGAACAATCTCTGTTTTGCATCCTTTTTCGTGAGTAGGTACCGAAGTGCGGCATGGTCAGTATATACGATGGTGAATTGTCCGACTAGGTAAGGGCGAAACTTTTTCAAAGCATAGACAACAGCTAGGAACTCTTTCTCAGTTGTCGTGTAATTATATTGAGCGTCATTAAAAGTTTTACTAGCGTAGTAAATGACAATAGGTTTGTCATCACGTCGTTGGCCTAGTACGGCACCAATAGCAAAGTTGCTAGCGTCACACATCAGTTCAAATGGTTGAAACCAATCAGGGGGTTGAATGATAGGAGCGGTAGTTAGGGTAATTTTTAGAGTTTCAAAAGCTTGTTTGCAATTGAAATTGAAGTCGAAAACCGCATCCTTAAGTAGGAGATTTGTTAAGGGTTGAGTAACTTTAGAAAAACCCTGAATGAATCGCCTGTAAAACCCAGCGTGGCCTAAAAAGGCACAGATATTGCGAACTGTTCGGGGGATAGGTAGAGAAGCAATTTTAACAACTTTAGCTTTATCAACCTCTATCCCATCTTTTGAAACAACATGACCTAGAATAATTCCTTTGGTAACCATGAAATGACACTTCTCCCAATTAAGTACCAGATTTTTCTCTTCACAACGCATTAACACTTTAGAAAGGTTGGATAGGTAGTCGTCAAAGGAGTTTCCATAAATGGAAAAGTCGTCCATGAAGATTTCCATATAACGTTCTACCACATCACTGAAAATGCGAAGCATGCAGCGTTGGAAAGTACCAGGTGCATTGCAAAGACCGAAAGGCATTCGTTTGTATGCAAAGGTGCCAAAGGGACATGTGAAAGTTCTCTTCTCTTGATCAGCTGGATCGATGACAATTTGGAAATAGTCGGAATAGCCATCAAGAAAATAGTAGTAAGCATGACCGGCTAAACGTTTCAGCATCTGGTCAACGAATGGAAAAGGGAAGTGATCTTTACGTGTTACGACATTGAGTTTGCGATAGTCAATGCAAATTCTCCATTTCACCGGGACGCGAGTGGAGATGCATTCATTATTTTCATTTCGCACAACTGTAATGCCGGACTTCTTTGGAACAACATGGATAGGACTAACCCAAACACTATCAAAGATAGGGTATATGATACATGCATCTAGTAAACACAAAACTTCCTCCCTCACCACCTCTTTCATGGCGGGGTAAGGCGACATTGTGGTTCCCGCGATATCTTTGTGCTGTCATCTAGATGTATACGATGTGTGCATACACTAGGGTGTATTACTTTGATATCATCTAAGGACCAACCGATAGCAAAGCGGTGTTCACGAATGACATGAATCAAAAGTGCTTCTTCATCGGTAGTCAAATGGGAAGATATTATTACAGGGTGACTACCATCGGGATTGAGATGCACGTACTTCAAATTAGAGGGTAGAGGTTTTAAATCTGGAGTTGGAGGAGTGGGGATCAAGGATTCGTGAGGGGTTGTCTCTTCAAAGGAAAAGAGCGAGTGAGGTTTATCTAAATTGGTTGGTAATACAGTAGTAGGGTCACCAAATAGTGGTATTGACTCTAATAATGCTTAGACATCCTTAACGTACGAGTCATCGTCAAACTCAGGATTATCAAAAGAAAGAAATTGGTGTACCTTGTCTGGGGGAAAAAAGTTTGTGAAATATTCTTATGCCAGACTATCAACCATGCTAATCTCACCTTCAATATTAGGATCAAGAAGTTGTTTCATTAAGTTGAATACATTGACTTCTATAGAAAGGTTCCCGAAAGACATTATCATTAAACCATCCTGACAATTGATGAGAGCGTTAGCAGTTGCAAGAAATGGACGTCCTAAAATGATAGGAATGGAGTCACAGGCAACTTTGGTATCTAGAATGACAAAATCAACGAGGTAGTAAAAATCTTGGACCTTGACTAGGACATTTTATACTATTCCCTTTGGGTACTTGATAGAGCAATCCGCAAGTTGCAGGGTCATGTTGGTAGGTTTTAATTTATGAAGACCTAACTGCTTAAATAAGTAGTAGGGAAGTAGGTTAACACTCGTGTCTAGGTCTAAAAGTGCGGTAGCGGTATACTTGTCTCCCAACGTGCATGGTACAGTTGGTCAACCTGGGTCTTTGTATTTAACCACACCATTAGTAACATTAATTGAGGGAAACTACTCAGTGAGGAACACTTGTAAAGGAACATTCATTCGTCGTTTGTTGGTGCATATGTCCTTCAAAAACTTGGCATGCTTGGGCAAATGCTTAAGTGCATCGAGAAAAGGTAGGTTTATGGTCAAATTTTTTAAGGTTTCTCAGATCTTATCAAAATGCCCGTCAGGTGATAAGAGCCCAAAACTGTTATCGTAAGAGTTAATACTGTTATCGTGTTCTTATGTATTTTAGGCATTGGAGTCGAATATGTGCAAAAATGCATCTCTTTTGCGAGATAAAGGAGAAAAGGTTGGTTGCTAAGAATTTCTATGATAAAAGGCCAAGATTCAATGAGAAAAAACCTTTTTAAAGCTCGGTCAAAGCTGAAAAGTCAAAGTCAACGTGGGAAGAAATAGCGCACAAAAGTCAGCAGAACTTCCGAAGGCCGTATCTTTGGACTCAGACCTCAGAATTGGGCCTACCTAATGTCAAAACGACCGGCTTGGAAAGAGCTTTCTAATGGTCCAAGCCTTGATCTAATCAGAGGATCAGAAGTTGAAGAAAAGGCTGTTGAATTCATTTCCAACTAAAAACAGAACTGAAGTAATGAGGTTTTGGGCTCACTTTTCCGGCCCAAAATATAGCTCCTAAGCCCATGCACGAAATTGTGGATCTAGTCTCTTCTATATAAAGAGACTAAGGCTTAGCTCTTAAGTTACTTAGTTATTTTCATAGAATTAGTTTTTAGAATCAAAAACTTAATTCTACTTCATAAAATTAGTTTTTAGTTAAAGTTATCTAGTTAATTAGCAAGAAATTAGTTATTAGAACAAGAATTTAGTTTTTAGAATCAAATACTCAGTTTATATTTCAAGTTTTAGTTTCTAATTCAATACTTAATTCATAAATTTAGTTTGTCTTAAATTGATAATTACTTATTCATAATCTTAGTTTTAAATTCAATTTTAATTCATTTTGAATCATTATACTATTGTTCAATTAGATTAGTAAAGTTTAATACTTATTCAATAATGAATTGTTCTTGTTGTTCTTGTGTTAGAAATGATAGTTTAATGATTCAAGGCTAAAACCTCCATTAGAGGGGTTTAAGGAAGCCTTAATGAAACTTGATTGTATTAGCGTAGAAATGGTTCTAGTAATCTATTCCATCCTAGAAAGTAATTAGTTTTCCATGAGAATGGGTTTGATTGCTTCACATGCTGATTGTTAGAAAAACCCAATTGTTATGCGAAAACATTGCAATTCGGATTACGACAATTCTTCATTAGTTTATTAAGTTGAATCAAGGTGGAATCAAATTCCCCTAATTCATTCTCATATTGTCAATTTAGTATTGAATTGTCGTCATTTCATTTATCTCATCTTGATTAGTTGATTCACCATCATAGTTAATTTCAATTCCATTACTCTCACGATTTTGTTAGCTTACACGAACTAGGAAACTTCACATCTAAACGAACTAGGAGTGGAACGAATTCTCTACTCCAAACATATTGTATTGATAACGAGAGTAGAAAACTTTGATATATAAGCACGAAAATAGTTTTAGTTTTACTTATATTTGAGTTTCATCACTTATTCGTAGGTAAAACTATCGTTTTTACATTTATCAAATGGCACAGCTGCCATCTTAGTTGTGTTTAGATTCATTTCCCTTAGTAGTGTTAATCCTACCAAAATCCCATTACACCCACCCACCCTTGTTTGGTTCTAACTGTGGTTGTTCGCTTCAGAACTAATTTTTTCTCGCAGAAATACACTGAGCGTGCCCCGTGCCTCATTGGCCTATTTTCAGAGCGCGCCCCACGCCCTCAAACGGCAAATTCAGAGCGCACCCCGCGCTAAAGTGCTTGGACTTCGAGTCAGGCAAGAGTGTGACCCGCGCCCATGAAAGACAAAATCTAAGCGCACCCCGCGCCCTATTCTGAACAGCCCAATTTCCACAGGTTAGTACAAACTTCCATTTCTTCAAGTTATTCAGTGTTTCTAACTTGTTAAATACACTGAGCTCGCGTATACAAGATGTTATTCATATGCGAAGCAAGGAGGCATTCAGGTACTTCTTTCTTCCACTCCTCGCATCTCCTGTTAGAGGATTTATACTAGCATGTTATTTTGAATGTTGTCGTGTTTCTTTAATATTGGACTTAGCCTTGCATGAGATTAAGGTCAGGTAGAGAAAAAAAGACTAACGTAATCTATCGTGAACGTCAACACGCATACCTATCTTGTGTACCACACATTACACCTGAAATAATGGCTGAAGAAAGAGAGTCTCCTCTATCTGACTTTTACAAAGCCCTGAACGATAGCCCTAAGTCTTGCATCGTTCTTGCAGACCCAGTGGGGGATTTCCGAATCCCCCCGAATATATTTAATTTGTTACCAGTTTTTCATAGGTTAGACCATAAAAACCTTATCAGCATATGCGTAGGATTGAACAAGTTCTTACCACATTCCATCATCCTACGGTAAGTGCAGAACAAATTAAACTGAGGGTGTTTTCTTTCATCCTAGCCGATAAGGCGGCGTCTTGGTTAACTGCCCAAACGCCTAATTCTGTGGACTTATGGGCCAAACTTGTTCAATTGTTTATGGAACATTTTTACCCACCATTAAAGATAGATGAAATATTTTCCAAGATTCATTTTTTCCATCAAAATCCTCATGAATCCTTTTCAGAGGCCTGGAATCATTTCACTGATCTTCTTATAGAGTGTTCACATCATAACCTTGCGAAAGACACGTTAGTTCATGCCTTTTTCAAAGGACTTTTACACCATCACAAAGAGGTCCTTGATATAATGAATGGGGGTAGTTTCCTCAGTAAAAGAGCCTCAAAAGCTTATAGGTTTTTCGAAGATCAAACAAAGCGTAATAATAACTAGGGATAGTGACGATATCCCCCGCTCCGCTAGTTTTTCTTCAACAGTTAAAGCTACTAGTATGTTTGAGGTTAAATCTGATCCTGAGCTTAAAACTTTAATCGAATCTCTCACTAAAAAGGTAGAAGCTATTTATGTTCAACAAAGGCATACCCCTGTCATGAATATCAACTCTATTCCATGTAATTTCTGTTTGAGTCATGCGCATCCCGACTCCTATTGCCCTCTAGTTTATGAACAACCATCCGCATAGCCACACAATGTTTGTTCTATTAATAGCGAACCTAATGCACCATGGCGACAAAACCCCAACTTCGGTTGGCAAAATAATCAACAAGTTACACCTCTAGGGTTTAATAATCAAAATGTTTAGCAAGTGAACAACTACAACCAAGCTCAACCACGACAAGGACAAGGCAATTATAACAATTATAACAATAATAATTATAATGCTAATAGAGGTATCGTTCCGATTAATAATAACTGTCACAATCCACCTGTTAATAATCAACGTGAGATACTTCCTGTCACACCACATGTAACAACTACACATCCACAACGGGATCGTTTCGACACCTTCATGCAAACCCAACAACAGATTTTACAGTCCATCCAACTTTCCTTACAACAGTTAACCCAAGAGAAAGTACAACCATAAGGTGTGTTTCCAGGTCAAGCTATACCTAATCCTAAAACTCCAAACACGGCCTTTGAAGTAACCGGTAATACTAGTAATGAAAATGGAAACGTAGGTGAGATAAATGCTATCACCACTCTCCATTCTGGCAAAGTGGTAGATAACGGCGTAACTATGCCAGTTGTTACACCACCATTAGTCATAACAAATGAAAACTTACTAGATACCGAAATAGAAAATGAAGATCCTACCCCTGTAGAGGTACCAGTTAAACCACAACCTAAGAAACAAAAGGCCAAGGTTAAACATCCTGTTGATCCATATGCTAAATATAGAGAGAAACCACTGTTTCCCCAGAGATTAGCCATGTTAAACAAGGATACAAATTTTGATGAGATTAGGGAAGTTTTTAAAAATCTAACGATAAACCTACCTTTTCTCGAAACTATTAAAAAGTTACCACAACATGCCAAGTTTCTAAAAGAGTTGTGCACTACTATGAGTAAAACAAATTTTCCTAAAGATGCCTTTTTAACTGAACAATTTTTCACATTATCTGAATATAATGGAATTGTTAAGTACAATGACCCTAGTCGTCCTACTGTACAATGCACCTTAGGAGATTCCCACACGACGACCGCGCTATTAGACCTGGGGGCGAGTGTTAACTTACTCCATTATTATTTATATAAACAAATAGGTCTACAGGAGATGCAACCTACTAAAATGACGTTGCAATTAGTTGACCGGTTTATTAAGTATCCTAAGGGTGTGGTTGAAAACATGCTTGTTAAGGTTCAGGATTTCTATTATCCTGCTGATTTTGTTATCCTCGATACAGAAGTCGTTAACAACTCTGTTCCGATCATTTTAGGGCGTCCTTTCTTGGCTACTGCCAACGCGCTCAGAAATTGCCGCAATGGTTCGAGGTCCTTGTCCTTTGGCCATCTTTCTGTTGAGGTAAATGTTTTTAAAATGATGCAATAGTTCCCAGATACGAATGTCGATGGAGAGGTTAGCATGATCGAGAGCTTAGCTCAAGATTATTTTGACAAGATGTTTCCATGACAGAAGAAGAATTTTTCACCCACTATCCCAGTGATTCTTCTAACCCACCTATTGAAGAATGTCTTGCATATCTAAAAACTTCTGATGATATAGACCTGAGAGCTTTAGTTGAGCACCATTCACCCACCTCACATTATCATATCACTCATTCACCTTCCATCAATGTTCCCTGCCCTCCACCTTTCCAAAGGAACCTTGAGTTTACACTTGACCCTCTTGTTCCTCCTGTGCTTCATGATTTTCTAAATTCTCCTAGTATTAAATTACTACCTACAGAGCCACCAAATACTTTCATTTTCAGTTGTCTGATTATACCAACCCACTCCACCACTAAATTTTGTGATAAACCCACTCTCTCATTTCTTCCATTTCTTACTTCTACAATTCATCCATATCCACCATATCTTCCACAACCATCTATTTTCTCACAATCATTCACTTGCCCACCCTTTCGTTAGAAAATCAAGAAGACTTTGCATGATAGGCTAGATTCTAGATTCCTCAGTATTCTCTCTCATTCAGTTATTCCACGTCATGGGAAATCATGGTGCTTGATGGTGTTTGCATGTGTTTTATCTGATAATTATTTATGGCAAGATCCACAACTATTTCGGTTGTTGATATATGGCAAACTGCAGGGTATGTGTCTGTCGCAGAACCAGTATCCATAGGTGTCGCTCTCGAGTAATTCTTCGAAGGACTATTTCATTATGATTCAAGGAGATTTCATAGCAACCAAATACACTACTTAACTCCTGGAAGTGAGTGTGGAAAACCCTAAAAAACAGAATTGGAGGTGTGTTGAGGTCAGGGCAAGGGCGCGGGCGCGCTCAGAATAGCCTATGGAAGGGCGCGTGCACGCTCAACTCTGACTCTGCATTCCAGGTCCTTGGGCATGGGCGCACTCTGTTATAAGGCAACAGAGAGGGTGTGCGCGCTCCGAGTGCTGGTTTTGGTATGAACTGCGGGGTGAAATTTAGAGGTGCTGGTGTGATGAAAAATAATGATGTAGTATGAAGTATGTGGTGTGCTATGTATTTATAGAGCACTAGTTTCTTAAACTAAGGTCCTCAAGGTTCCCTAATTGATACGGAAAGAGATGGAATAAGAAAAGATTTCTAAAGCCAAAATAGAAACAGGCTCCAAAATCAAACCTATAGCTTTTAGGCTAGAATTAAAAGTAGCAATCCTCCAAATTTCTAATCCTTGAGGTTGCACAAACCAAGAGTAGCTAATTATTGCTACACCATATTAGCAACATGCTCACACAAACCATATTCTCAAAACCTTGCAATATTAAATTCCAAATACAGTTGGATATGGTAAATTATAATGCCAAACAAGTCGGGAAGGTGGGATTCATAAAAAAATAGATAGCATGCTCGGACAAAAATTAAACTAACTTGAAATTTAAATAACAACCAAATACATAATCCAATATTAACTACTTAACTAAACAACTGAGAATCAAATTCTTCTAAAAATAGGGAAATTTCCTAAAACAATAATAATACAATCAACGAATTAACCACGAGATGAGGAAGGGCCATAGTCATTTGTCCCGCGTCGACAACGCTCATGCCTTCCAAAGTCTGCAGAAAAACCCTCATGAGGTGGTAGGCATCATAGAACTTCTACTTGAAACGTGCGATGTTGCTCTATTAAAACATCCATGGCTTCCCAACGCGTGTTATTACTCTAGCTGGTACGACTGCCCGAAACTTTCTTGAATCTACAGACACGTGTAAAATTAGACTATGTCATAACATGTCAACTTCAATTACACTACTAATGAGGATCTATTAGGTCTATATAATGTCGTATGGGATGGGTCTATATTAGTTCAAATATTAATCGTCAGTGCAGTCTTTGTACAAAAGTATGGAAAATGCAGGCTTTCTCTTAAACCGACTATTGTTTACGGTCATGTAATAACGTGTCGACCTAAGCTTACATATTAACTTGCACGTCTTATATAGTTGGACATGAATTCTCTTAAATGGATTATCCGTTTACGGACATGTTATATAGTGTCTTGAGGCAGCTATTTAGTGTCTTGAACAGCTTATTAAGTGTCTTGCCGACGACCATGTAATAAGCGTAAATGAAAAAGTTGTTCAAGACACTATATAAGTTGTTCAAGACAAAAAAAAACCTGTCCAAGGCACCATGTTCGTTAACGGATAATCCGTTTAAGAGAAGGTCTGTGTGATATATAGTTGGGTATATAATCCTAAATTAAATAGTTGTTCACGACACTATATAAGCTGTCCTGTGAAAGCCAGAAATTAACAAACCTCTTCCAGAGCCTTTTCCCTTCCCCGCCATGCAATTTTGTACTTGATATCTACTGAAGTCCACTCTTCCACCATCGCCAACAGATGACTTGCCTTCAAGGTTTTGTCGTCCCGTAGAATTTGTTTGTAGCACAAGGCGATATAACCACTTGACACGTCACGGTTAAACTCTCCAGTTGTTCGGCAACCACATGTGTGAACGTTGTAAACAATTTTCACAATCCACATATATGAACCATCAATGCTGTAATACACGTGAAATGGACAATTGGACCCCTGACTCATCAATTCAGACCCCTTGCATCCATATTGTACCCTTTCATAGTTTGTCCTTATTTTTGCTAGTTCAAAGTTGTTTTTAATGGCGTAAGTCTTCATGCGAAATGTAAACAACCACCTTTCAGGAAACACCATCCCCAAAGTGAGTGTATTTATTTTGGGAGCCTCCAATTCTATTGGAATCACATCTTCAAGACGCCCATCTTCTACCACAGACTTTTTGTAGGGTTGGGATTTTTCTCTTCTTTCCTTTAAGAGGGAAATTCGTTCAATACTACTCCCGTTGTCTTGCGTGAATTAGGATCCTACCCTGTTAGTAGCTGCACTTTCGGATGCTGGTGCTGATAGGGTTATATACTAAAAGCATTACTTATGTATTAACTCTAATTCTTTATATTTTGAATGAGAATCATATGGGCAAATGTTATGCATATTATATATGTTATTAGTTATATGCATGTGTCTAATACTTTATGTTGTAGATGATATGGTGTGAACACACAGAAGATCATATCATCAGTACCTTATAAAGTATAAGTAATCGTTCACAACCTAGATGGATTTGGAAAAACCATTGGTACGGTTGTAGTATAATCTGGTATTAGTCTATCTTGACTATAGGATTACACTAGTACACTTTGTGTGTATTGAACAGGACCAAGTGAGGTTGTTTCTCCTTATACTGACTATATAAGAGAACAAACGCCTCTGTTATTATGGATGGATGTCCTCCTAATTTGGATATAATAACGGGCAATTACATGCATTGTTAATTACTTTAAATCATTAATGAGTGAGATTCATTTGTGAATCAACAAACTCGATGGGTTGGGTAATGACATTGTATGTAAGGTGTGATGTTGATTATAAAAGGAATCCGTGTCCCGCAAGAAGTCGGGTTGATGATGTCCCCTTGAAGAGCTCAAAAAGATTGTCATGTAAACCCTGCAGGTGGATTTATTCTGACATGACAATGAGGTTGAGTGGTACTACTCAAGGACATAAGAAGTTGATAAATGTAGTTGTCAGTAACTTGACGTAATCAACGGACATTCGATATCTTAAACACGGGGAGATCAACGAGCATATAATATGGAGCCTATAAACGCTGACACGTAATTTGGGATTATGGCAGTAGTGCAACAATGGCCTTTAGTGGAAGAAGCCATTTGTTGACGGACTTGGGTAGTGTGTTCTGGGCGAACATGGGAAGCCCAAGCCCATCAGGAGGCCCAACCCTAATTTCTATTCATGGTCCCTGTTGTAGCCTATAAATAGAATACTCTCTCTCTTGCCAAAATTGACTATTCTTTGTTCTGAAAAAGGGCAAGAAAAGTAGATCTGAATTCGTTTATGATCTTGAGAGAAAGAAAGGGGTTGGTAGATCGTTGTCTACACAACGTCCAATCTATTCTAAAGGAATACAACAGAAGATCAAGAGGTTGATTTCGGATTTCATAAAGCTTGGATTCTCAGAGTTATCTAAACCAATTCTCAAAGGTATGTTCTCTATTCAAAATCATGAGAACCCCATTGATTCCGCTGCGTGTATGTTCTCGCAGTTTGTAGAAATATTCGTTCTGAAATAACGGTTCCTACAGGTGCAACACCCGCTGGTGCATCAGGGCGTGATTTTCAGTATTACGGTCGGCATTATAATGTTGCCCACGTACTAGAGGAAATACTGGAAGAAACATGCACATTCCATGACCGGTGTGTAGAGTTCAGAGGTCGTGTTCGTATAATATTGTACCGTAATTCGTTGAACATCTCGCCGCCCGATGACCACTATTTTCTGCACCCGTCGCGTCACCAGTTACTCCGCTGCCATCTTCACCTACCATTTGAACATTATTATCATCAGACGTATTATTAAGGTAAAAACCACCTGCCATTTGAACATTATTATTAACAAACCTATTATTAAAGGCAAAACCACCTGACTCATCAATTGGGTCATCACTATCACTAAACTCATCATCACTATCTTTGAACTCATCATCACTTGGACCATCATCGCCAACACGCACATCATCGACCGCAGGCTTTTTGTACCGTTGGGAGTTCTCTCTTCTTTCGTTTAAGAAGGAGCCTTGCTGACTATGTCCCCTGTTATCTTCTCTATCACCACCACCACCACTTCCAGATGCTGGTAAAACACCACCTGATTTGTCAGATATGCCATTTTAAGTATTACCTCCACTATTATAATTTTGTCTTGACAGTGGACGAAATATTGGACCAAATGGACACATTCCAGGACCGGTGTGTGAAGTTTCGAGGTCGTGTTGGTATAATATTCCACTGTAATTGTACGAACATCTCGCAGCACCATGACTACTATTTTGTGCACCCGCCGCGCCACCAGTAACTCCACTTCTATCTCCACCTGTCATTTGAACATAATTTACAAGGTTTGCCCCACCAGACTCATCAATTGGGTCATCACTTGGACTATCACCCCCAAACAAAGAAGCAATGTCTTCACGCATATTCGATGTGTCAACAATATCATCCCAATTTGTATCGTCCCAATTCAATGTATTTCCACCCATATCTCTATCCCTACAACTCACCACTTCCTCCAAAAGGGAAGCAAAGCTGACACGAGTTGTTCTCCTTTCTCCTAGACCTCCCGACACATGACCTTCCTCTCCAGACTCACTATGCAGTTCTAAGGGAGCACACTGGCTACCGAAACCAGTTATAGTAACTCTGTCTCTTGGGATATCGGGGATAATTAGCCTCAGACTACTCGGAACTTGGTCAAGTGTGAAGGTCGTTGTATGGCATCGTCTGGGAAGTTCAGATAAGTTTGTTTCACGCATGTGCTGAGAAGGTTCAACATCTACTCCAGTACAATTGTCAGGCCCGTACTGGGTAGACTCTACAACGAACGTTTCAGGTACTCTTGAAACTTCAATACCATCTGGAAGCATCACAATCAGCGAGTTTAGTGCCATTTTACACACCTCTTTTACAGTCAAAACAATTCCGCGGTCCTCAATAGCTCACTTACCCCTATAAGTATCTACTACATAAGATGCTTCTCCAAACTAAGTTTGAAGCTTCTCATCTCCAACAATGCTAACTGCACAATAATTTATTCATTGCACAAGTTAGTTCCTAAAAGTGTCAATAGTGTACTGTAAACTATTGTCCAAAACATACAGACAATGTTTAATAACTTTTACATAGTGTCGTGTAACGCTTATATTGTACTTCTGACAGAACATGTATATTGATTCAAGAAACCTAAGATACTGTTCTGCCATGCTTTTAAAGTGCCTCTCTAGTCTCTTCTTCTACAGGTAAAAAAACTACCAGAAACCAGAATAACACACTTACCACCATAGCCGTAACTTTTCGACGTCGTTGTATGACACCTTCTGGGAAGTTCAGATTTGTAGGTTTCGGCTACGTGCAGAGAAGGTTAAACATCTACTCCAGTGCAATTGTCAGGCACGTACTGGGTGGCTTCTGCAATGAAGGTTTCGGGCACTCTAGAAACTTCGGTAACATCTGGGAGCATCACAGTCAGCGAGTTTATTGCCGTTTTACATACTTTTTTACAGTCACAATAACGTACTTACCCCCACATGTATCTGGTACATGAGACACTTTTCTAAACTGAGTTTGTAACCTATCATCTCCCACAATGCTAACTGCACAACAACTTAGTCATTAAAGAAGTTAGTTTCCTAAACGTGTCAATAGTATACCGTAAACTATTTAGTGTCTTGACAGACTTGTTAATTCTCTTAAACGGATTATCCGTTTACGGACTTGTTCTATAGTGTCTTGATGCAACTATTTAGTGTCTTGAACAACTTATTTAGTGTCTTGCCCACGACCATGTAATAAGCGTAAATAAAAAAGTTGTTCAAAACACTATATAAGCTGTTAACAACACTAAATAAGCTGTCCAAGACACCAAGTCCGTTAACAGATAATCCATTTAAGAGAAGGCCTGTGTATGTTATATATTGGCTTCATAAGCATATATAGCTAGGGACGTTCAAGTTAATAAGAGATAGCCTGCCCATTTATTCTCATTAAGATATACTTCAGTGCCAATGCAATAACAACCAAAGCCCACTTACCATCAACTTCTTTTGTAACGGGGAAGTGGGATGATTCACCTAAATCAGTGTCCGACACTGGAGATGGTTCGCCCAATTGGGCTTTAGGCAGTTCTGATGGTTCGGGAATATCTGCAAAGTGATTTACCCAATTGACATATTAGTTTGGAAATTATTCGTTCAATAAGGCGCAATGAAATTGCAAGCTTACCTTCTTTTAACCTATTATCGTAAACATGTGATGAGCATGATAGTGGGACATCCTCCTTCATCAAATCTTCATTCTACTTTCTGAATATCAAGACACTACCTTCTCCATAGGTTTTCATTCTATGTGCATCCATCATCTCCTTGTAATCTTCCCCTCATTAATTGTGCAAACATGTTTAGAGAGTAGGTAGCTAAATCGTAGTGGCTTTATCTTCGTTACTTTTTCCAAAAAACCAATGAATTCTCCAAAACTTGACTTCATACAACAACACCAAAGCTTTGTTGATCCACCTACGTAAGTCACAACCCCACTTTCAAGAGTTCTAACTTTACCCCGAAACTTACATATGAATAGCCCTTTCTCGTCTGCTCCCATTTTAGTTACTGCTAAAGCCAATCAAACATGATTTATCTTATTGTTCAACACAGAGATAATGTTTCTCGAAGTCTAGTATAGTGGTGTCTAACTATTATATAGTGACGAGTCCTAATAGTAGGTCCGAGTAGAACTGCAAAAATCAATGGAGATGTGTGGAATGGAATGGACATAAACCATCTACTTAGGTATACATTGAGATGGCTGCGTCCAAACTGAACGTGCCTTCCAACCTAATCTCAATCTCTAGAAGCTGATGCTACTGCTTGTTAGAACATCAAAACTAAAATAGATATTTAGAAAATCCACAGTATCAGTTCACTACTATACCATTGCTGATTGAGTGTAATACTCATGACGAGCATAACATTAGGAGAAATGTTGAGCCCTAGAGCATCATCTGTATAGAACTGGAGCATAATGTTTTTCTAAGTCTAGTACAGTGTCTTTGGAAGGTTATATAGAGCTGATGTAAACTTTTAAAGTTAAAACAACTCCAATATGGAAATTTGAGTTGAAGTTTGGATATTTACTTCTAAAACATTCAAAAAATTAAATAAGCAATAGGTTACTCAAAAGAGGAACAACTAAAGTGTCTTCAGAGTATAAGTTCGTGCCATGAATGACTAACACAATTTGTGCCATGAATGACTAACACAAGTGATAAAAGATAAAATGAATTAGTTTACCTACGAAATGAACGATGAACTCAAAACATAAGTAAACTAAAACTAATTTATGTGCCTATGATTATCAAAGATTCTACTCTCAATCCTATGAGATATAGTGGAGTAGATGATTCGTTCCACTCCTAGTCCTTCCGCATGCTGTGTTTTCTAGTCTAATTACTCTACTCTAAGTCTAATGAGAGATTTACGAAGTGGCAACTAGACTACGATGCAACTACCCACAAGATGCAACTAGTCGGTTATCAAAATAACTATGGGAATCCTACGTTGATTCGATTATAAGGAGTTAGAGGGGGATTGATTCCACCTTAACTCAACTTAATTCTATTAACGACGAATCATCGTAATTAGAATTGAACTGCTTCGCAGAACAATTGGTTCTTCCTAATCCCTAATTACACATGGCATTCCTACCAATTCATAACTAGCATGTGAACGATTAAACCCATTCTCATGGTGAACTAATCGTTTCTAGAGTGGAAAGGAAATTACGACGACTCTACGATAATCGGAATCAAGCTTTCATCAAGGCTTTTCAACCCCCTCTAATGGAGGTTTAGCCGAGAATCATTACGCAATTATTTCCGATTAAATTTAAACTAAACATGATATAAAGAATTGAAATTTACTAATCTAAATTAAACAATAATTAAAATCTAATTAATAACTAAGAATTGAATAACAAGTAATAAATGAAATCAGATCTAACACAAATGTAAATGACAAGAATCGAAATTAACAAACTAGCTATTTTATTAATCAAACTAATTAAGAGTAATGATTCTAAGAGTTTAATCTAAAACAAGAATTGGATTTGAAACTAAACTTAATTAAAACAATTAAATCTAGATCTAGAAATTATTCTAATGGCTACTTTCTATTTTAAGCTACTTTCTATCTACCATTCTCTACTAAAAAATCTACCATTAACAAAGAGCTAAGCTTTGGTTTTTATACTTTCAGATCCAAAAATCGTGCATGGGCTTGGAGCCATGTTTTGGGCCAGAGAATCAGGCCCAAAACCTAATTCTTTCAGTCCAAAAAGGCCTCTTCAGCTGCAGTTGGCTTCAACAGACTTTTCATCTACTTATGATCCTCTGATTGGATCACGGCTTAGACCATTGGAAAGATCTTTCCAAGCCGGTCGTTTTGACATAAGGTAGGCCCTATTCCGAGGTCTGAGTCCAAAGATATGGCCTTCGGAAGTTCTGCTGACTTTGTGTGCTGTTTCTGCCCGCGTCGACTTTTCAGCTTTTGACCGGGCTTTAGAAAGGCTTTGTCTTCTTGAATCTTGGCCTTTAATCACGGAACTCCTTAGTAACCGACCTTTGCTCCTTTATTTCGCTAAAGTGGCACATTTCTGCACATAATGGACTTTGAAACCTGAAATGCATAAAAACATGTAATCAGTGTTAACTCTTAATTATTACTCACATAATTGGTCTAATGGTATGGTTGTTACAAGGTTAAAACTACAGTTTTGGGCTCTTATCAAACCACCCCCAAACAGCATTTTGCTTGTCCTCAAGCAAAGATGAGAAATTAGAATAAGTGACCAAAAATGGAGTTCTATCTACTCGTTTATTTGAGTCGCGATTGCATTGACCATATGCAACAAAGGCCTTTAAACCACTAGGAATTCCCTAGTGGACGAGTTATAGCCTTGTGAGAGTTTTCCAGTGAAGGTACTCACAAACTTCATCTATACTACAACGACTAAGAAATAAAAATATTGTCTCCGTATTCATGCTCTAAATTAACTATACCTCTCACTAGCAATGCATATAGAGTAATCAAGTCGAAACCTAAGCTAATATATGCATAATAATCAATCATCTACAATAAACATATATACAATGAGTAATACTATGAAATGCCTAGCGTGGTTAGTTTAAAACTTCGAATAGCGTCCTTAAGTAGGTTCTCACAATAATAGTCAAGATACAACACTCTGATTTTTCCACTCAAGTTCACTCTACTCCGGTGTCAAGGCACACTTTACCTTACAATCTCAATGACAACAAGGAAGCCGAGTCGATCAAACACATCCGCCCACTTACTATCACACTAACCTATTCCTAATTGAGCTAGAGGTCTTTATTAGGTGTTCCGGGGATTAAAAGATGGTTTAAGAAGGAAAGAAATGGATATTCAAAAAGGACAAGTCTGAGATAATAGAGTTTTCATATTATGTAACTTAGAAAAACCTTGTTATTTTCTTTTGCTTCTATACTTTGTTTCCATCCTTAGCCATATTTTTTTTTTTTTCTTTTTTTTTTTTTTGGCTTTTGACTCCCTTTTTATTCTATTTTTGGAGTTTTTATTTATTTCTATTTTTTTTTTCTTTTCCCTGGATGGAAACTTCTTTTCTTTTCTGAAGCAACTAACTAATTTTTGTTTACACAGGTTTTTCTCTTCTTCTTTCTTCACTCATTCTATTCTCAGACTTATTCTAGATTGGGTAAGTTGAATTTTTTTTATTTTGTTTGTTTTTGTAATAGGGTAAAGGAATTGTGGTTTATGGAAGGCTAAAGAAAGGCTCATAGGGGCAACTAGCGGAAAATAATTCATAGGTTTGAATTTCTGGCTATATCGATCCAAAGAGGGCCTAAATTCTCGCTTAGGATATGGTTTAGTGATCAAGCAAGTGGACGTGTGATTTCTCTATCCGGATTTTACTTCTCCCTTGTGTCATTTCTCAAATGTTTTTTCATATAAGGCTTTAGGCTATATTCTCACAGGATTTGTAGAATAAGTACTCTAGCCTAGATTTCAGAAACTTACTGCTAACAATCATAGATACTCATGTAATATATTTATAGATAGATGCAAAGATTATTACCTACATATTAACCTAAGTTCCTAACAATTATTCTAATGCAAAAGCTACGTGAGACTTTTAGATTGTTAAGAGCATAGAGAAGGAAAACAATACCAATATTCCTAAGTGTATAGCATGAACTTATTTATTTATATTTTTGAATTTTTTGAAATTTTAACTAGAAAACAAATGCATATTATACATATCTATATCCTAGCAGATGCCTTAATTACACGTGTTTCTATGCCCCCCCCCCCCAAAACAAGAAGCATGCTTTGTCCTCAAAGTATTGTAAATAAAAAGGGTAGGAAAAATACCATTGAAACGTGTAAAATTCAGGAACATCTGCAAAACAAAGTGAGAACGTACTAATATAGGAAATAAAAACTGACGCAACTCTATAATGAAGTTCTACCCATTATGGGGTTAACAAGAATGAAATTGCTTGGGACATAAGCGGACACTAACTAGAATGAAAACTTACCTTATCTCCCCGCGATACTCATCATCTTCCTCATCCTCTTCTTCCAAAAGAAGTGAGGTTCCTTTAGATCTGCCATGCCATGATAATTTGCCGGGCTTCCGCCATTTATCATCTATTATTGCTAACCTATTAAGAGCCACTTGGTCCGACGGGTGTAGGGTGCAACCTGATGAGGTTGTATCCTCCACCCTTGCCAAGTCATTGCACGGAAGGATCGAATAATACTATTGGTGGGTGGTCGCATGATTAATCGACCGTAATCCAATCCGTGAAACGCGTGTACAAAAAACAGGAAAGAAACATAGCATAATACGGAAACTAGAACAGGGCATAAGAAAGGAACTTATGCCTCATGCTATGGGATCGAGCTAAACTAGACATCAAGGTTCGGGAAGGTCATGACACATACGTCCCGGCTAAAAGCAAGGAAAAACGCTACAAGTGGCATCATTCACGTAAGAAAAACGCCATTCCCATAAAATGTTTAGCATGATCCAAAACATAACAGTTCCTATGTTCATGGACAAAGCTACCAAAAGCGACGCGTTATAGTCCCCTTGGTCCTCGATACGGAAAATGCCCGCCCCATACCGACTCATGCAAAACTCATAAGTGTAGACATACATATTATCTACCCAATAACACTATGGGTCTTGTATTTCAGCCGGGCATAACAAGTCCAAGAACAAATGCTAGCAAGAACCCCGGTAATTTCCATTGGTTCATTATCAATGTTGATGGAGAACACTTGTTCTCCATCCGGTTTTTCAAAGAAAATGCAGTTATCGTAAAAATAAGATGCTAGTGTTGGAGAATAAAGTGCATCGGTCTTACCATAAGCGGCTCCCAACCAACGTATGTGATCGCCATAAAACCAAGCACCATAAGTAATGCTTTGGAACAAATCTTGAAAGACTGTTCGGTATCAATGTTGGAGATGTCATCTCAAAATTACGCTGAATAGCTGCGCGAATGATCCGAAACTACCCAAGAAAACTGGAATTTTCAGGTCCAGGTCCACGAAGTCGCTCTCTTCTCAAGAATTGAAATCCAGTGTTTGAGCTGGTTGCGCTCACCTTGAAGGCGCCGAAAGTGCTCGACAAAAAACTGAAAAATTGCAGAGTAATGAAAAGCGCCTCAGAGGGCAAGTGCTTCGGAGTTCTTGAAACTTCGGAAAATGAGGCGAAACGTGGGATTCGTGGGAGTGAACGTTGAGTGATAGAGGTTAGGTGTATTGTGAGTTGTGAGTGTAGAATGTATGAAGTTTATATAGGTTTTAAGTTGCTGTTGCCGAAAGGTTTTTACGGCAGTTTCCGGAAATACCAAAATTTCCAAACCCGAAAATGGAAACAACTCATTTTCTTGATTCTAAAACAAACCTAGTATCTTTTAGGTTGAATTTATGATAGAATCTACCTATTTAATCGATATTTCATCCTACCATGATACTTATTCATAGATATGCCTAAACGGCCATATTTTCACCTTGACTCCACAATAAATTCTAAGACGAGGGTCATATAAAAATAATGCTGGAATAGATAAAACCACCCCCAAACAATTTGGGAAGGTGGGATCAATATTAAACAACCACGCATAATGAAAATAACCACATTATGTTAAAATTTTCATTCGAAGTACATTTCACTACAAAATTCAAATTACGGAAATAAAACTTACATGAAAATAAATGACAATAATGAAATTACAAATAAAAATAGAACATCAAACGATACTATCCCTAATCACTCCTGTACTGGTAGCGGAGGGCACACGCTAAGGAGATGGCTCCTGAGCTCCCGATGGGCCAGCACCATTCGTCCTTCGGCGACGACGCTCGTGCCTCGATGGTGTGTCCTCAGAAGGAGAGTCCCCGTGAGGTGGGAATCGTGCGAGCATGTCGGTCCGGAACTGGCGCTGAGCTTCTAGCTCGGCCCTCATCTGTTCCCACCTCTCATCCTCTCTCCGGGTACGGATCTCGAAGTTATGATGGATAGTTGCCTGTCGAGTCCGGAGGTCTTCGCAGATGGTGTTGAGCGAACGCATGCCACGATGAATTACGGCCATGCGTTCTGCATCTGACTAGCACCTCTCCAGGGCATCCGCATCAAAACAAGTCAAATCCTCCTCATCCTCCGAGGCATTCTCGTTTCCCCCATCCTCCTCGGCATTCTCGTTTCCCCCATCCTCCTCGTCTTCTTCTCTATCCTCAGCCAACCTCCAAACTCGTTGGACACACTCCTTATAGATGCAAGGGTTTCGGTGTAAGGTGATGTATGTCCTATCAGACGCCTGAGCTGCTCTCAACTTCAGCATGATCTTGGTTATCAACAAGGGAGAGGTGCAACAGACTTCCCTACTCCCCTAATCATGCTAAGCAAAAACTCTAAGATGCAGAACTCGTACTTCTGCTCCTGGAGTATCCATAAGATGTGGAGGCAGTTCAGGCCGATGTCGCTGACCTTCTCCTTCCCCAGGATGTTCCGACCAATCCACTGAGCTGCAGCCAGCTAGTTGGTCCTAAGGGATGCCTGGTGAACACAATGCGATCTCGCATTGTAGTTCCCTTCTGTAACTATCGCGTTCATCAATGGCTCTACCCCATTATATTGGGACTCCTGTAACGTGACATCCAGATAGATTCTAGGCGGAATCTCAACCAACAACCCAGTAGTCACTTCCTTCCTCCTCTTTGCCACCACAACAAAAATCCTAGTCCCTTCCAACTCCCTCGTATTGTAGAATCCTCGGACTAAGTCTTCGTGGTAATAGGCTTCAGTCGAGTACCACAAGCTATTCCAGTCTCGACTGATCATTTCGTCACCGTAAAAACCGGCGAAGTGGTCACCTGTAAAAGCTTGCTCGGTAAAATTCGCGTTGTTGAGCCATTGGAAGTTTGAATACGGTTTGAGGTTTGTAGAAGGTAAGGGGAAGCAATGAGGGACACCTCACTAAAAAGAACGATGGTGGTGGTGGTGTGGTGGCGCGGCAGCACCAAATTTTTTTATTTTATTTTGATTTTTTGGTGGTTTTTGTTGATTTAAATTGGTGGAGGTTGTGGGCGGTGCGGTTGGAGTCGATTTGGGTTGGGTCTTGGATTGTGAGCGTGGGTAATTGGGTTTTGTTTTTATTATTATTATTTTTTTTAGGTTTGTGGAAGCTTTTTTAATGGCGTTAATGGCGGTTTGGAGAAGATGAACGCAACTGTTGAAGGTAAGGGCACGGGTGCGCTGTCGATGGGCGCGGGTTGGGCCCAAGCCCAATTCGAAATTTGTGAATTTTTCGATTTTTTCGCGAAACTTCAAATCAAAATTGCCGCTTCGTTACCGATCCGATATTTGCGAATGAGATATGAAAATGATCAGGAGAGAATTTCCAATCCAATGATCCATAAAACACTCTATTCCGACCGTGGATGACATATAGGAGAGTGGAAAATGCCTCGAAGTGCGTGCATGATGTACGTTTTGCGAACGACTGAACTCTAAATTCATAGATTATGTCAACCCGAATCGGAATACAATTAAACGGCCTAAGCAATTCTAATGGGACATAAAACATTTTAGGATGGAAACACGAACACCCCACCCCCAAACAATTTTTTTACAACGAAGCTTAGAAAATTTGTTTTTAGCAGTGGGTCTTTTAAAGTCAGATTTCCGAGACTTCCTAGTTTACTATGTTTATTATTTAATATTTTTTTACTTTTATAAGGAAAAACAATGAGCAAGAAAGACATAATTCACCCCGTAGAGAAACATGACTCAAAAATCCGAGAAAAACATGCAAGAGTGGAAAACGTGAATTATGTTAAACGTGGACTTAGGATCCGGTACTTACAGCCACACACTCCATAGGGAGGGCCCGGTTACCTTAATGGTGCACTCACCAATATATGAAAATGAAAAGAAATGCACCAAACACAAAAGTTGAGTCGTTTATAGTCAGATACTCGAGACTTTATCTAAACATATGTATGAACATGCAGTTTATCATATATCAACAACCGAAATAGTTATGGATCATTCCATAAATAAATATCACAGACAACATATCCAAACACAATCAAGCACCAAGATTTCCTATGACGCAACCTAGTAAAATGAAAGAGAAGTCGGATAACCCTATTACTTAACCTAGCATGCACCTTCTTTTTCATTTTTGAACGAGAGGGTGTCCTAGTGAATAAGTGTGGAAGAGTGAATGGTTGTGGAGAATATGGTGGATATGGGTAAGTTGTAGAAGGAAAGCATGGAAAAAATGAGGATGTGGGTTTAGCACAAAACTCATTCATAGTGTAGGTAGGGACTGTCTCCAGTCTGAAAATGAAGGTGTCAAACGCTTTTGTCTTCTGAAGTATTTGTTTACTAGGTGGATATAAAAACTTATGAAGAACAGAAGAAACAAAAGGATCGAGTGCAAACTCGAGATTCCTTTGAAAGGGTGGAAGGAGGGAAGTCGAGGTGGGTGTTGTGGAAAGTAGTTCTTGATAGGGTGAATTATCACCTGCTCTAAGAAACTCATCGAATTGCTCATCTTGATTGGTCATATCCTCGTTACTATGATAGTCCTCTACATCTTTGAGGAAGTCATCTATCTCATCCTCATCCGTAATATGTGTATCGACTAGTGTAGGGATGGAAATGCTGGAGTCTGAACTTCCAAAGGAAAGAAATTTGGGCATATGATTATTAGGGAACGTGTTGTTGAAATAATCTCGAGCAAAGCTCTCGATCATGCTAACCTCTCCATCCATAGACGAATCGGGTAACTATGTCTTTGTTTTAAAAACATTGACTTCAACAGCAAGATGGCCAAAAGACATGGACATTGAACCATTGCGGCAATTAATGAGCGCATTGGCAGTTGCCAGAAAAGGACGCCCTAAGATGATCGGGACAGAGTCGTTAATGACTTTTGTATCGAGGATGACAAAATCAGCCGGATAGTAAAAATCCTGAATTTTTAACAGAACATTTTCGACGACACCCTTATGATACTTAATAGACCGATCAGCTAATTGCAACGTCATTTTAGTAGGTTGCATCTCGTCTAGACCTATTTGTCTATACAAATAAAACGGGAGTAAGTTAACACTAGCCCCCAAGTCTAATAACGCGGTCGTCGTATAAGAATCTCCTAAAGTGCATTGTACAGTAGGACGACCAGGGTCCTTAACAATTCCATTATGTTCAGATAGAGTTGGGAATTGTTTTGTTAAAAAGGCGTCTTTTGGTATATTGGTCTTACGCCTAGTAGTACACAATTCCTTAAGAAACTTAGCATGGTGTGGTAGCTTTTTAATAGCTTCGAGGAAGGGAAGGTTTATAGTTAGATTCTTGAAAACATCCCTAATCTCCTCATAATTTGTATCCCTAGTTAACACGGCTAATTTTTGTGGAAACGGTGGTTTCTGTCTATATTTAGCAATGGTATCACCTGGATGTTTAACCGTGGCTTTCTGTTTCTTTGGTTGTGTTGTAACTGGTACCTCTACAGTGGTAGGCTCTTCAGTTTCTATTTCACTATCTAGTAAAATAGCAGGTGTAGGGGCAACTGGTGGGGTAACTATAGGCGTAGTTACTTTGTTATCAACCACTCTGCCAGAACGGAGAGTGGTGATGGCCTTTAGCTCACCTACATTTTCATATTCATTACTAGTATTATCGGTTACCTCAAAGGTTGTATTTGTTGTTTTAGGATTAGGTATTTCGTGACTTGGAAACACACCTTTGGGTTGGGCTTTATCTTGAGCCAACTGTTGGGTTAAATTATTAACGGATTGTAGAAGATGTTGGTTAGATTGAGCCATGGTTTGGAAAAGTTTTTGGCTTACTTGTATGAAGGTGTCAAGACGATCCGGTTGTGTGGGTGTAGTAGTCACGGGTGGTGTGACTGGAACTATTTCTCGTGAATTATTTATGGGTGGATTTTGATAGTTATTATTTACCGGAACGATACCTCTATTAGCATTATAATTATTATAACTACCTTGACTTTGTGCTTGACCTTGTCGAGGTTGCACTTGGTTGTTATAATTATTAAAATTACCCTGACCCTGTCCTTGTCGTGGTGGAGCTTGGTTAAAACTTTGTGTTGGCCTAACATATTGATTATTGTACCCTGGAGGTGTGACGTGTTGGTTATTTCTCCAACCGAAGTTGGGATTTTGTCTCCAAGGGGCGTTAGGTTCACTATTAATGGAACAAGCCTTCATAGGCAATAGGGGCGAGTAAGTCGGGATACTTAGGGCTCCAACAGAAAACTACATGGATTTGAATTTACATTCATGACGGGGATAGGCTTTTGTTGAACGTAAATGGCCTCTACCTTTTTAGTGAGTGATTCGATTAGAGTTTTAAGCTCGAATCGTGTTTAATTTCAAACATACCGGGCGGCTTTAACTGTATTTGATGAACTAGCGGAGCGTGGATATCATAACTACCCCCAGTTGTTATTTAAACTTAGTTTGATCCTAAAAATTTATAAGCCTCCAAGGATCCTTTGCTTAAGAAACTACCCCCATTCATTATGTTTAGGACTTCTTTATGGTGGTGTAGAAGTCCTTTGAAAAGGCACACGAACTAACGTGTCTTTTCGCTAAGTTATGATGTGGACACTCTATAAGGAGATCGGTGAAACGATTCCAAGCCTCTGAAAATGATTCATGAGGATTTTTGTCGAAAAGAAATGAATCTTGGAAAGCATCTCATCCGTCTTTAGGGGTGGGTAAAATGTTCCATAAACAAATGAACAAGTTTAGCCCACGAGTCCACGAATTAGGCGTTTGGGCGATTAACCAAGACGCCTCCTTATCGGCTAAGGTGAAAGGGAATACCCCGAGTTTAATTTGTTCCGCACCAACCGTAGGATGGTGGAATGTTGTTAGGACTTGTTCAATCCTACGCGTGTCTTGATAAGGTTTTTCATGGTCTAATCCATGAAAAACGGGTAACAAATTAAAATATTTGGGGATTCGAAATCCCCACCGGGTCTACTAGAACGATGCAAGATTTGGGGCTATCGCCAAGGCTTTGTAGAAGTCGAGAGAGGAGTCTCTTCTTCGCCGGGCATTGTGTCGTGATGTGTGTGAATTAGTAGCTAGAGGTGTAGTGGGTGGTATACTAGATAGACTTGTTTGTTGACGTTATTGTGTAATTACGTTCATGTTTTGTTCGCCGGACCTTAATCTCATACAAGGCTAAAACCAAACTTAGCTAAACACATCAACACTCCAAACAATTCTGATATACTAGTATAAAAACCTCTAACGAGAGATCGCGAGGTGTGGAAGAAAGGAATACCTGATTAGGTCCTTGCTTCGCTTATGAATAGCGTCTTGTTTACGCGTGTTCAGTGTATATAACAAGTTAAAACACTAAAAAACTTGAAAAATCAAAGTTCGAATCAAAACTGTAGAATTCCGGAAAAATTAGCAAAGGGCGCGGCGCGGGTGCGCTCTCATAGGGCGCGGTCGCGCTCCGTGTAATTTTCAAATTACAGTGTTTTTAGGGCGGGTCGCGCTCGTGTTCCAGGCTATAGGGTGCAGGTGCGCTCCTTATAGGCGCGGTCGCGCTCATTGTATTTTTGTCAAGAACTTTTCAACGCTGAATCGGAAAACCACAGTATGATTCAAACAAGGGTGGGTGGGTGAAAATGGGACTTTAAGAAAAGTACTTACACTACGAAAAACAATGCGAAAGTGAAACTAAGATGGCAGCGGTGCCATTTGATATATGATAAAATGAAATAGTTTACCTACGAAATGAACGATGAACTCAAAACGTAACTAAACTAAAACTAATTTATGTGCCTATGATTATCAAAGATTCTACTCTCAATCCTATGAGATATAGTGGAGTAGATGATTCGTTCCACTCCTAGTCCTTCCGCATGCTGTGTTTTCTAGTCTAATTACTCTACTCTAAGTCTAATGAGAGATTTACGAAGTGTCAACTAGACTACGATGCAACTACTCACAAGATGCAACTAGTCGGTTATCAAAATAACTATGGGAATGCTACGTTGATTCGATTATAAGGAGTTAGAGGGGGATTGATTCCACCTTAACTCAACTTAATCCTATTAACGGCGAATCGTCAAATCATCAAATTGAATCGCCCATGAACAATTGGTTCTTCCTAATCCCTAATTACACATGGCATTCCTACCAATTCATAACTAGCATGTGAACGATTAAACCCATTCTCATGGTGAACTAATCGTTTCTAGAGTGGAAAGGAAATTACGACGACTTCTACGATAATCGAATCAAGCTTTCATCAAGGCTTCTCAACCCCTCTAATGGAGGTTTAGCCGAGAATCATTACTGTAATCATTTCGATTAAATTTAAACTAAACATGATATAAAAAATTAAAATTTACTAATCTAAATTAAACAATAATTAAAATCTAATTAATAACTAAGAATTGAATAACAAGTAATAAATGAAATCAGATCTAACACAAATGTAAATGACAAGAATCGAAATTAACAAACTAGCTATTTTATTAATCAAACTAATTAAGAGTAATAATTCTAAGAGTTTAATCTAAAACAAGAATTGGATTTGAAACTAAACTTAATTAAAACAATTAAATCTAGATCTAGAAGTTATTCTAATGGCTACTTTCTATTTTAAGCTACTTTCTATCTACCATTCTCTACTAAAAAATCTACCATTAACAAAGAGATAAGCTTTGGTTTTTATACTTTCAGATCCAAAAATCATGCATGGGCTTGGAGCCATGTTTTGGGCCAGAGAATCAGGCCCAAAGCCCAATTCTTTCAGTCCAAAAAGGCCTCTTCAGCTGCAGTTGGCTTCAACAGACTTTTCATCCACTTCTGCTCCTCTGATTGGATCATGGCTTAGAACCTTGGAAATCTCTTTCCGAGCCGGTCGTTTTGACATAAGGTAGGCCCCATTCCGAGGTCTGAGTCCAAAGATATGGCCTTCGAAAGTTCTCACGACTTTGTGTCTTTGTTTACGCTTCTCGCGTCGACTTTTTAGCTTTTGACCGGGATTTAGAAAGGCTTTGTCTTCTTGAATCTTGGCCTTTAATCACGGAACTCCTTAGTAACCGACCTTTGCTCCTTTATTTCGCTAAAGTGGCACATTTCTGCACATAATGGACTTTGAAACCTGAAATGCATAAAAACACGTGTCGGTGTTAACTCTTAATTATTACTCACATAATTGGTCTAATAGTATGACTGTTACAGGGTTAAAACTACAGTTTTGGGCTCTTATCAACAAGCTCATAATGCTAGAGAGAGAATGAGTAAAGTGGAGGATATGTAGTTATAACTTGAGATTAATGAGCCACATTAATGACCCAATACCTCATTAATGAGGCTATGAATCACAAAGAATAGAGAATAATAGAATTAGAATTTAAAGCACACCTTGTGAACAAGCTTCAAATCCAAAAGATCTGGTTGGAGGAAAACTTTATGAACTTTTAAGTTAGAAAATAAGTTGCCCTTGGGACGCGTGCAAACAATAATTGAGAAGAACTGAACAAGAACAAACCAAATACTAGGTTGAATTTTCAAATACTAGGTTGATCAATCCAAAGTCAGAACTAGGGAATATCTCCCATGCATTTAATGCATGGAAGTGAGGTGTCATGTAGGGGTACAATGAGAATTTCAGTTCCTACAGGTTAAATGGGTAATTTCACTTTAATTTTGAATATTTTTTGGTTTTTATTTAATGGACAATATAGATGATAAGAGCCCAAAACTGTAGTTTTAACCCCTTAACAATCGTACTTTTAGACCAATTATGTGAATAATAAGTAGACCAATTATGAGCCACTTTAGCGAGATAAAGGAGCAAAGGTCGGTTGCTAAGGAGTTCTATGATTAAAGGCCAATTTTCAAGAAGACAAAGCCTTTGTAAAGCCCGGTCAAAAGCTGAAAAGTCAAAGTCCACGCGGGCAGAAACAGTGCACAAAGTCAGCAGAACTTCCGAAGAGCATATCTTTGGACTCAGACCTCGGAATTGGGCCTACCTTATGTCAAAACGACCGGCTCGAAAAGAGATTTTCAATGGTCTAAGCCTTGGCCTAATCAGAGGGGTAAAAGTGGATGAAACATCTGTTGAAGCCAACTACAGCTGAAAAGCTCATTTTGGACTAAAGAAATTGGGTTTTGGGCCCGATTTTCCGGCCCAAAACATGGCTCCAAGCCCATGCACGATTTTTGGATCTGAAAGTATAAAAACAAAAGCTTGACTCTTTGTTAATGGCAGTTAGGTTAGGAAGCTAATGTTAATGGAGTTTAGGGTTAGAAAAATATAGATCTAGATTAGTTTTTAGATCTAAATCTAGTTTTTTTACATTCATTCAATTAGTTAGTTTAAAATCATATTTTAGTTTTTAGAATAAAGTATTAGTTCTTCATTTCAATTTAGATTATTGTTTAAATTCTTATTTAGATTTAGTTGTCTTAAATTCACAATTAGTTATTCATAATCTTAGTTCTAAATTAGTTTTAATTTCAGTTTAATTTAATTATGTCTTATTGTTATTATTGTTCTTGTGTTGGGAATGGTAGTATAGAAATTTCACATCAAATCATTACTCTCACCATTGTTCCTTTTGGGTTTGATTAGTTGAATTCGATTTAAGTCTAGAGGTTTAAGAGTGGACAAATCCTTACTCATTATATTGCATGATTATGTTTTGAGAGTAAGAAGAATTGATTTAAACGTAAGAACGGTAGGATTACGTATTAGTGTTGTTAACATTAATATTTAGGATTCTATTATTTTTATCGTTTATCAAATGGCGCCGCTACCATCTTAATCTCGTTCTAGACAAGAATTCAATTGCTTGAATCCAAGGGGCAATCCCCCATTCCCTACCCACCCACCCTTTTAATTTTTCATTCTTATTTCTTGAATTTTCGGAACTGTTCATTGTCTTAGGCATAGTGGCTGCGGATTTACAGAGAAAAACACTGCGGTGAAGGTATTTCTAAATTTTTGAAAATTCTGAAAATTTTCATACATAATATTTAATATGCTTTTGATTTACTGGAATATTTTCAGATTTTTCAAAGTTGGTTTACCTTGTGAAAAAAATACGATCTTTACAGTGCTGCATTTCAGTTTTCACACCGTATGTTCTTGAAAAACAGACGAGTAAGGTTACTTAGGGAGTTCTAAAAATTCTATAATTTTTACAGGAGTATCTATCCTAAGTCAGGAATTTGTAGTAAAAATTTGACGAGTTTTTGATTTGTTTTGACCACCTAAATAATAGAGTGTTTCCAGTGTGTTTCTGCAGTGTTGCAAACACTTAATATCTGGAACACCAGCCGATAAGGAGAGGTTGTAGAACTCCAATTGCTCTAAAAATTTTATAGGAACAAGTAGGATCTGTCAGGAGTCTCCAGTAAAATTTGGCAATTTTTGGCTTTGTTTTGATGGGTTAACCATTCGGTTGTTTGTATTGTATCAGAAAACTGTTTTGCAAACTTTGCAGGGCAGTAGAGGGACTTTCATAGCTCCGATTGATCTGAAATTTTCTAGGCTACTTGATAGATGCCTTCGCAAATTACTGTAAAAATTTCAAATTTTTGGAGTACGATAAAAAGCCTAAAACACGAAAACCCTGAAGCGCGACCCGTGCCCAAACCGAGCGCGACCGCGCCCAAAACACTGGACATTCGAAAACCCTGAGCACACCTGCGCCCAAACAGAGGGCACCCGCGCCCTCGAAGGAAAATTCAGCATGAACAGCCCAATTTTCACAGGTTACTTCAAATTTCTATTTCTTCAAGTTATTCAGTGTTTCTAACTTGTTAAATACACTGAGATTGCGTATACAAGACGTTATTCAAACACGTAGCAAGGAGGCATTCAGGTACTCCTTCTTCCACTCCTCGCCTCTTCTGTCAGAGGAGTTTTAATTTTAGTATAATCAGTCTTGTTTTTCATAGAAATAAATACAACACGCCTATCTAGAATTTCACACACTACACTTGCATCAATGGCTAAAGAACAAGAGACTCCTCTCTCTGATTTTTATAAAGCCTTAAACGATGGCCCTAAGTCGTGCATCGTTCTTGCAGACCTAGTGGGGGATTTTTGAATCCCCCCTAATATATTTAACTTGTTACCGATTTTTCATGGTTTAGACCATGAGAAGCCTTACCAGCACATGTATAGGATAGACCAAGTTCTCACTACATTCCATCATCCTAGCATAAGTCCAGATCAAGTTAAACTTAGGGTGTTTCCTTTCACCCTAGCCGACAAGGTGGCATCTTGGTTAACTGCCCAAACGCCAAACTCTATGGACTCATGGGCTCAACTTGTTCAATTGTTCATGGAACAGTTTTACCCACCACTGAAGACAGATGAAATGCTTCACAAGATTCATTTCTTCAGCCATAATCCTCATGAATCCTTTTCAGAGGCCTGGAATCGTTTCATCGATCTTCTCATTGAATGCCCAAGATCATAATCTTGCGAAAGACACGCTTGTTCGTGCTTTCTTCAAGGGGCTTTCACATTATCATAAGGAGGTTCTAGATATCATGACTGGGTGTAGTTTTCTTAGTAAAGGAGCCTTGGAGGCTTATAAATTCTTAGAAGATCAATCTAAGAAGAACAACAATTAGGGGAGGTAACGATTCCTCCCGCTCCTCTCCTTCTTCTCTTGAGGTTAAACATGATCCCGAGCTTAAAACTCTTATAGATGCCCTCACTAAAAAGGTAGATGCCATCTCTATTCAACAACAACCCACTCCAGTCATGAACATTAACTCTACTCGTTGTAATGTCTGTTGTAGTCTTGAGTATTTCGACTTCTATTGTCCTCTTGTCTATGCACAAATACCACCACAACCATCACACTTCAACCAGTTAACTAAACATCAAGGACAAGGAAACTTAGGTGACCAGAATAGAAGTTTAGTACCCATAACCCAGAACTATCAACATCAAGACATGAACGCTCAACAAGCTTTAATTCCAATACAACCATCTACAGACAAAGTTGTAGTGACCTTGTTGGAGAAACAAAATCAAATTATGCAACAAAACTCCAACTTGATGAAAGATCAGCATGATCAAAACTCTAATATGATGAAACAAACGATGCAAATGATGCAGTCTTTGTGCCAAAAGGTTATTGACATGTCTTCTAACCAAAATAATAACCAAACCGGCGTGTTTCCAAGTCAAGCAGCACCTAATCCTAAGTCAACAAACACCGCCTTTGAAATAAATAGTATTTACTGTAATGGTAATATAAACTAAGGGGACCTACAGGCAGTCACTACCCTTCGTTCAGGGAGAGTAGTTCATAACCAAGTGACTATGCCTAAAGATTACCCGCAAACTAAAAATGATACCATACCAAATACTATAATAGAAACTGAAGACCC
Source organism: Coptis chinensis (assembly GCF_015680905.1). NCBI lineage: Eukaryota > Viridiplantae > Streptophyta > Magnoliopsida > Ranunculales > Ranunculaceae > Coptis > Coptis chinensis. The sequence goes on from NC_141459.1 coordinate 35,414,399, forward strand.
TACAACTGTAGAAGTACCAGTTAAACCACAACCAAAAGAGAAAACATTACAAGACCCAATAATAGAAAGTGAAGACCCTACACCTGTGGAGGTTCCAATATGGACACCTAGCTGGAAAACAGATAGAGATAAAGCAAAGACTAATAAAACTTTTATCCCTTTTGCTAAAAATAGCGATAAAGCACCATATCCCCAAAGACTAGTTGTGTTTAAAAATGATGAGAATTTTGATGAGATTAGGGAAGTGTTTAAAAATTTGACTATAAACCTACCTTTTCTAGAAGCTATAAAAAGTCTACCTGAACACGCTAAGTTTCTAAAAGAGTTGTGCACCAAGAAGAGGAAAACCAACATACCCCACGAAGCATTCTTAACTGAATAATATATTTCTTTATCTGAACATAACAGAATTGTTAAGTTAAGTACAAGGACCCCGGTCGCCCCATCAGACAATGCACCTTAGGTGATACCTTCATAACAACTGCTTTATTAGACACGGGGCTTGTGTTAACTTACTCCCTTTTTATTTATATAAACAACTAGGTCTAACAAAACTTCAACCAACCAAAATGACTTTTGCAGTTAGCCGATCATTCTATTAAGTATCCCAAGGGTGTAGTTGAAAATATTCTCGTTAAAGTTCAGGATTTTTACTATCCAAATTTACTTTGTTATTCTTGACACGAAAGTGCTCATGATTCCATTCCCATCATCTTAGGAATGCCCTTTCTTGGCAACCGCCAATGCCCAAATCAATTGTCGGGATGGCTCAATGACTCTTTCTTTTGGAAATCTTTCTGTAGAAGTTAACATGTTTAGACAAAAACAGGGACAACTAGGTTTGCCTATAGAAGGGAAAGTGAAGTCCATTGAGAGTTTTGTACCTCACATTAGTGCGGCTGACACTTTAGTCCCCACACTAGTAGATACCCCTCTTATGGAAGAAGACAAGGATCACAATTTCTACTCCCTAGACATAGATAACATCAATGAGGATTTCCTTCTACTCTTTTGCAACCCTTCTTTGCCGCCTTGCGAGTTCTCTCCTATTGAAATCCATTCATCTCTTGATGCCATGACGGAAGAAGAATTTTTCGCCCTCTATCCCAGTGATTCTTCTTACCCACCTATTGAGGAATGTCTTGCATATCTCAAGGCCTCTGATGATATAGACCTAAGAACACTAGTTGAACACCATTCACCCACCTCACATCCTCATGTCACTCATTCACCTTCCATCACGAATGTTCCTTGCCCTCTACCTTTTCAAAGAACCATTGAGTTTGTACTTGACCTTGGCATTTCTCTTATGCTTCATAACTATCTAAAACCAACTGGTGAAGAAGTAACACCCAAGGACAAGCCACCTGACACATTTTCATTTTTTCCATTTTTTCCTTCTCAAAATTATCTACATCCTACGTATCTTCCACAACCATCAATTTTCTCACGTTCATTTACTTGGCATCCCCTTCGTAAGAGGACAAAGAAGAAATTGTATGCTCAATTAGGTTTTAGATCTATAAGGCTTTGCTCTCATTCCACTAAGCTACGTCATAGGAAATTTTGGTGCTTAATTCTGTTTGGATGGTGCATTCCATGTTAATTATTTGTGAAAAGACCCACAACTTTTTCGATTGTTGATATATGGTAAACTGCATTTTAATACATATATATTAGTAAGTCTAGGGAATCTGACTTTAAAAGACCCAAGTTTTCGTACAATACCAACTTTATGGAATATAGGCCAAACAAAATTTTCAAACTTAAAAAGAGTTTTCCAATTTTGTTTGGGGGTGGCGTATTTTGGTATTCATTTTAAATCATGTTGCCACCCTAAGCCTGTCATGTTTACTTCAGTAGAGTTTGTGTTAGTTAGTACGTACCAGTTTAATTGTGCTTCATATTATCATATCATCTTTACAATATTTCTATTACAGGTACTCCCAATTTTTGCCACGTTTCTATGGAAAATTCTTTCCTTATCTCTTTACACTTTGAGGACAAAGCGTTCGATTGTTTGGGGGTGGGATAGAAACATTTGCAAAAATTAGACACTTTTAGGATGTAAATTACGCACTTTTATTTATAAAATGTTAAAAATTATAAAAATTAGTTAGTTACATAATTTAATTGTGCTATTGAATTGTTTCATGAACCCCCTTCTCCCAAATTGTTTAGGGGTGGTATAGAAACACGATGTAAATGTTAAGCACATATTAGGTTGTATATTACGTATTATTTGTCTTAAAAATAATAAAAATAAAAATAAAAATAAAAATAAAAAGTTTGTGCTATACACTTAGGAATATTGGTATTGTTTCTTTCTCTATGCTCTTAATAATCTAGAAGTCTCACGTAGCTTTTGCATTAGAATAGTTTTTAGAAACTTAGGTTAATATGTAGGTAATAATCTTTGCATCTATCTATAAATATATTACATGAGTATCTATGATTGTTTGGAAGTAAGTTTCTGAAATCTAGGCTAGAGTACTTATTCTACAAATCATGTGAGAATATAGCCTAAAGCCTTATATGAGTGAAACATTTGAGAATTGACACAAGGGAGAAGTATATTCTGAATAGAGAAATCACACGTCCACTTGCTTGACCACTATACCATGTCCTAAGAGAGAATTTAGGCCCTTTTTAGATCGATATAGCTAGAAATTCTGACCTAAGTATATTTTCCGCTAGTCGCCCCACTGAGCCTTTCATTAGCCCTTTCATAAACCACAAATCCTTTACCCTGTTACAAAACAAAAAAAAAGTAAAAAAATTCAACCTACCCAATTTAGATAAGTCTGAGAATAGAATAAGGAAGAAAGAAGAAGAGAAACACCTGTGTAAACAAAAGTTAGTTAATTGCTTCAGAAAATAAAGAAAAGAAGTTTCCATCAAAAGAAAAGAAAAATAAAAATAGAAATAAAATAAAAACTCTAAAAAAATAGAATAAAAGGAGTCAAAAGCCAAAGAAAAAGAAAAAAAAATATGGCTAAGGATGGAAACAAAGTGTAGAAGCAAAAGTAAATAACAAGGTTTTCTCTAGTTACATAATATGAAGACTCTATTATCTCAGACTTGTCCCTTTTGAATATCCATTTCCTTCCTTCTTAAACCATCTCCTAATCCCCCCAACACCTAATAAAGACCTCTAGCTCAATTAGGAATAGGTTAGTGGGATGGTAAGTGGTAGATGTGTTTGATCAACTTCGGCTTCCTTGTGTGTCATTTAGATTGTAAGGTAAAGTATGCCCACTGCACACTGGAGTAGCAAAACTTGAGTGGAAAAATCAGAGTGATTTTTGTCTTGACTTTTATGTGAGAACCTACTTAAGGACGCTATTCCAAAGTTTCAGAAACAGACCTGTTACTGCATTTCATAGCATTACTCATTGTATAGATGTTTATTCATAGATGATTGATTATTATGCATATATTAGCTTAGGTGTCGACATGATTATTCTGTATTCATTGCTAGTAAGATGTATAGATAATTGAGACATAAATAAGGAAACAATAGTTTTATTTCTTAGTCGTTGTAGTATAGATGAAGTTTGTGAGTACCTTCACTGGAAAACTCTCACGAGGCTATAACTCGTCCACTAGGGAATTCCTAGTGGTTTAAGGCCTTGTTACATATGGTCAATGCAATCGCACTCAGCGAAACGAGAGTATATAGAACTCCATTTTTGGTCACTTATTCTAATTTCTCATCTTTGCTTGAGGACAAGCAAAATGCTGTTTGGGGGTGGTTTGATAAGAGCCCAAAACTGTAGTTTTAACCCCTTAACAATCGTACTTTTAGACCAATTATGTGAATAATAAGTAAGAGTTAATATTGATTACGTGTTTTTATGCATTTTAGGCTTCAAAGTCCATTATGTGTAGAAATGTGCCACTTTAGCGAGATAAAAGAGCAAAGGTCGGTTGCTAAGGAGTTCTATGATTAAAGGCCAATTTTCAAGACGACAAAGCCTTTGTAAAGCCCGGTCAAAAGCTGAAAAGTCAAAGTCCACACGGGCAGAAACAGTGCACAAAGTCAGCAGAACTTCCGAAGAGCATATCTTTGGACTCAGACCTTGGAATTGGGCCTACCTTATGTCAAAACGACCAGCTTAAAAAGAGCTTTCCAATGGTCCAAGCCTTGGCCCAATCAGAGGAGCAGAAGTGGACGAAACATCTGTCAAAGCCAACTACAGTTGAAAAGCCCATTTTGGACTAAAGAAATTGGGTTTTGGGCCCGATTTTCCGGCCCAAAACATGGCTCCAAGCCCATGCACGATTTTTGGATCTGAAAGTATAAAAACAAAAGCTTGACTCTTTGTTAATGGCAGTTATGTTAGGAAGCTAATGTTAATGGAGTTTAAGGTTAGAAAAAGATAGATCTAGATTAGTTTTTAGATCTAGATCTAGTTTTTTTATTCATTCAATTAGTTAGTTTAGAATCATATTTTAGTTTTTAGAATAAAGTATTAGTTCTTCATTTCAATTTAGATTATTGTTTAAATTCTTATTTAGATTTAGTTGTCTTAAATTCATAATTAGTTATTCACAATCTTAGTTCTAAATTAGTTTTAATTTCAGTTTAATTTAATTATGTCTTATTGTTATTATTGTTCTTGTGTTGGGAATGGTAGTATAGAAATTTCACATCAAATCATTACTCTCACCATTGTTCCTTTTGGGTTTGATTAGTTGAATTCGATTTAAGTCTAGAGGTTTAAGAGTGGACGAATCCTTACTCATTATATTACATGATTATGTTTTGAGAGTAAGAAGAATTGATTTAAACGTAAGAACGGTAGGATTACGTATTAGTGTTGTTAACATTAATATTTAGGATTCTATTATTTTTATCGTTTATCAATAGACAATTTATATGATCAGTAAAGGCCAAATCTGAGAATCTACGTGGGCCCTAAAAGTGGGTCCAACGTCCTATTGTGGACTAAAACATGTGAGTACCAATTTTGGCATGTTTGTTAACTCGGGGTCCGATTTTTGAAGTTGGCCTTTGGCTGCTAATGTAGTTAATTAATGCTAGATTTTGGAGTGTATTTAATCTAATCACATAATCATTAAGAACTTTGGGGAACAACTATAATTTAGAACTAAATATAAGATTTTGTGAAAACAAACCATTATAATTAAAGTTATCAATGTATCAAACTTTAAATATATGCAATACAAATCTATCTATATTATAAAATTTGATTTGGAAGTTGGAACAACATATTAAATTATCAAATCAAGCCATACTAATATTGAAATGTTCTGATTACTTATTTAATTATTGAATGGGAAAAATGTCCATAATGTAAAGATCATCATTCTCTCCATTAGCTTCAGAACCCGAACCTATGCCATGGAGCCAACATACTATAGGAACCGTTATTTCAGAATGACTATTTCTACAACCCGCGAACACCACGCTCAGCGGAATTAATGGGTGTCCATGATTTCTGATTGGAAAACATACCTTTGAGAATCAGTTTAGATAACTCTGAGAATCCAAGCTTTATGAAATCCGAAATCAACCTCTTGATCTTCTATTGTATTCCTTTAGAATAGATTGGACGTTGTGTGGACAACGATCTATCAACCCCCTTCATTCTCTCAAGATTAGAAACGAATTCAGATCTACTTTTCTTGCCTCTTTTTCAGAATAATGAATAGTGAATTTCAACCAGAGAGAAAGTATTCTATTTATAGGCTACAACAGGGACCATGAGGAGAAATTAGGGTTGGGCCTCCTGACAGGCTTGGGCTTCCCATGTTCGCCCCGAACGCACGACCCAAGTCCATTAACAAATGGCTTATTCCACTAAAGGCCATTGTTGCACTACCGCCCTAATCCCAAATTACGTGTCAGCGTTTATGGGCTCCATATTATATGCTCATTGATCTCCCCGTGTTTAAGATATCAAATGTCCGTTGATTAAGTCAAGTTACTGACAACTATATTAATCAACTTCTTATGTCCTTGAGTAGTACCACTCAACCTCATTGTCATGTCGGAATAAATCCACCTGCAGGGTTTACATGACAATCTTTTTGAGCTCCTCAAGGGGACATCATCAACCCGACTTTTGCAGGGCATTGATTCCTTCTATAATCAACAACACACCTTACATACAATGTCATTGCCCAATCCATCGAGTTTGTTGATTCACAAATGAATCTCACTCATTGATGATTTAAAGCAATGTACAATGCATGTAAGTGCCCGTTATTATATCCGGATTTGGAGGACAAACATCCATAATAACAAAGGCATTTGTTCTCTTATATAGTCAGTATAAGGAGAAACAACCTCACTTGATCCTGTTCAACACACACAAAGTGTACTAGTGTAATCCTATAGTCAAGATAGACTAATACCAGATTATACTACAACCGTACTAATGGTTTGTCCAAATCTATCTAGGTTGTGAACGATTACTTATACTTTATAAGGTACTGATGATATGATCTTCTGTGTGTTCACACCATATCATCTACAACATAAAGTATTAGACACATGTATATAATTAATAACATATATAATATGCATAACATTTGCCCATATGATTCTCATTCAAAAAATGAAGAATTAGAGTTAATACAAAAGTAATGTTTTTAGTATATAAACCTATCACATACCTATCTCAAAAACCGCTTGGGCACTAACAGATTGGATTCTCAAGTCTTAACCAGTTCTTTTTAATTGAAAAGATGGGGGAATGAGGGGCATTCATAATGTATTACTTGGAAAAGTGGATATTCCTATTAAAAAAGTAGCCAATGACACAACATAAATAGGTAGCTTGATTTTTATTTTTTTGGAGGTAATACTGATTATACAATGTTATGGTGGGTTTCAACTGTTTCAGTTTTTTTAGATTCAGAGACTATCAACGGTGAGATCTTGACGGCCTTCATGATCTTTAAATAAGAGAATGTTTTAAGTGTCAGCAGTCTTTTCAATTTTGTTATGATCTTTGAACTTTTGAAGTGGAATCATTGGTAGGGAACACTAATATAAGCTTTTTAGCAATCCAATTTAGTAGTAATAAGCTACATAGACTCAAGACCCAAGATCATTAGAAAATGAAGTCGTCACCAAGTATAGCCCTGCAAAAAGGTATCATAGTTGCGTCTCAGTTGAAATTACCTAACCAAATATGTGTAACCATATATTTTACGGAAAATGCCTCGATCGGACGTTGACTGAGAAATGAGGACAAAACAACCAGATGAATATGCCAGACAAGTTTTATTCCACTGCCGGACGTAGCCCCCACTTGAAGATAGTGTGAAGTACCCATAATACCCTTCCACATATTAGTTATTTTTATTTGAAAAATATGAAATTAACATAATAGGAATTTACATATAAACCCCTAAACATCTTCCACTCTCTAGTCACATCTCTTACATCATAGGTTTTTTTGTCTCTCCTATTCCTACCCAAACTAGACGTCTCTTCTTCTCACTCAACAACATTCACTCTTGAGTACACAGTCTCCAATGAAAACTTCATTTCTTCCCGCCCAATTTCATTCCCCTCTCTTTTTTCCCTCCATTTCTACTCTTATAAGATACATTTTCTTTCATTCTAGAGTTCTTCATCTAAGAAAATCATTTGGAGAAGCACTGTAGGTAACCATGTCCTTGATAATAGGCTAAAATTAATTGTTTATATTTAAGTGATTACGCTTATAAATGTTTCTGTTACATTCGAGTTAAATGTCAGTTTAATAGCAACATCCTAAATGTCCCAAGTCACTTTGATCATTGGATTCTTTCCACATGTTGTAAAAGTAAAGCAAAATAGGGATGAAAACCGCATTAAGCATGTATTTTCAGGTTATCCAAATACGAATTTTATAGCACTATATATTGTTGTATATTTGAGATAAGATGTCTTACTATGATCATATTCAGTTCAGTTAAACTGTAGTATGCTCTCTAAAGTGAACTTATATAGTGGAGTACATATGAGATAAGATGTCTCAATATGATCATGTTTAGTTTAGGTCAACTGTAGTAAACTCTCTAAAGTGAACTGATATAGTGTTGTACTTGGGAGATAAGATGTCTTGATATGATCAAGTTCATTTCAGGTAAACAGTAGTACGCTGTCTAAAGTCGACTTATATAGTGTCGTACTTTGGAGATAAGATGTCTTGATAGTTCAGTTTAGGTAAATAGTAGTACGCTGTCTAAAGTGGACTAATATAGTGTCGTACTTGGGAGATAAGATGTCTTGATATGATCGAGTTCAATTCAGGTAAACAGTAATACGCTGTCTAAAGTGGACTAATCTAGTGTCGTACCTGGGAGATAAGATGTCGTAATATGATCTTGTTCAGTTCAGGTAAACTGTAGTACGGTGTCTAAAGTGGTCTTATATAGTGTCGTAGGCAAGAGATAAGATGTCTTAATATAATCATGTTTAGTTCAGTTAAACTGTAGTACGCTCTCTAAAGTGAACTTATATAGATGTGTTTTGGGTTTTTGTTTCATCCATGGTCACTAAAGCATATCAAAGTCCTTATGAATTATACCATGATGGTGATTCTGAAAAGACTCAAGAAAGACCACCACGCCTGGAAAAACTGCCATTTCCACTACCATGCCAAGCATATGTGGATAGCCAAGGAAAAAAGGTAATAAATATGGTTTTGAAATATATAATAGTATTTGATATATAAGGAAGGAAAAGTTATTGTTACCTGTTTATGTTGTATGTTATGTGCAATAGATCTGTGTTCAAATTTTGTGTAGTTGAAAAGAAAATACGACGAGGCTATGACAGATTCTGAGGACATTGAATGGAAGGCGTATCTACTCTCAAAATGACCATGACTAGGAATGGGTGGAAGTGGTCATAAGTGCTATATGCCTGCAAAGCCAAAGGAGCCATGCATCACATATACTCTGCCATGTGGATATCTTGAAATTGACGTCTACGACGAAGACGAATATGGTGATTTGGAGTAATTTGTATGAGTAATGTTTTGGAGTTTCAAACTTGTTTTATATGGCCCTTTTGTTGTGATGAAAGCGAATACTTGTATTGATAAGTTTTAGTAAATTATATGGTAGAAGTTGATAGTTTTAATCTGTTGAAAGTGAGAAACCAAAACAAACCAAAATACGACGCTTTCCATATTTAAAGTACACCAAAATAAACAAACAAATCCACGATGCACCATATGAGCAACTTCAATAAATGTCACTGAAATATGTAATTTTTGCAATGCGAATATAATCAAAGTCATCAGAGATATACTATTATCTAATAACATGTATGATGTCGCAAAGCGAGTTTCTGTTGTTTTAGTATGTATATTTTTGTCTCCTGGGCAATAGAGATCTATCTATATTTTTCAAAGAAGACATGAAGTCTTAGTGGGACCATTTATTGTCTTGCTCTAGGTAATGTTCTAACTTTATGCAAAAGTAATTAAATACACTTCAGCAGCTACTAAAAACAAAATCCAGTACCATGTAATTAGTTTGTCCATCCAGTCAATCAACCACTATACATTTTTTATATTTTTTCACGGCTAAGCAGGCATGCAAGTCAAAACTTACACCCCATTCTTAGCAAGTCCATCACCATGATTATCCACAATTGAGGTCTCAACACCATCCTGCTCAAAAAAGAAAAGAAGTCAGCAAGCAGCTATGATGTGTCACAACAGGCATATAACATCCCACAAAAATAGCAACCTTTCAATCCACATTTAGATGATAACTTAGAGTAATTTGGGATTTATTTTAAATCATGTACCTTGATTGAATTTTCCCATTATAAACGAGCAATTGTTGCAATTTAAATTTTGGAAATAGTGTTCCCACGAACAGACTTTTGTTCCAAATCAGCACCTCGCACCACATCAACACCACCACCCTGAACACTCACATCAAGCATAGTGTATTTTTCTTCGATGTGCAACCCTAACTCCTTAAGCATAGTACATTAATTATAAAGTAATTAATAGTGAAGTAGAAGCATATCAACTGCAGTTGAATCAAGGTCTTGTAGGTTAGGATGAAGATTTACTTCCCCATCTTCTAAGTTCTCCATTACACAGACTTCCTTCATAAAACTTGATAAAAACTCAGTTACTAACTAAGATGATCAGGAAAGCACGAAGACAGAAAAGCCTGCTATGGCGGTGGATATCATCAGCCTTGTTTGGATAAGTTATGGCAATATCCTTGGCTGTCTCCCTAGCCTTAAGAATCTCTTTACATTTAATTTGACCACGTAGTGAAGCACAAGCTTCTGTTAAGGGAAAATACCTCATCCGGAAATCACTCGGCTCATTCTTGTTCATTTCATAACGGATCCTTTCATAATACCAGCTAGGTGGACGTTGGGTGGAAAGCCCGGTTAGTAGTGCCATATCCGACGACTTGAATGAGATGTACTTGCCACCAACTCTGAAAGTTCCTAGAGCGATTCTCATTTTCAGCAACTCTGAAACAAATTTGAGGTGGCTAAAATGATTGTATGCGGTTGTTTTCAGAATCCCTAGAGTCCACAGTCCCATCAACCTTCAGAAGAAACCAAAACGGAGAACTCCAAAAAATTTCTCCTTCATCAGTATCAAATTAATCAATCTGCTGCTCTCCAGGGACTCTAGGGATCCTAAAAAACCCACATATAATCATTTTAGCCACCTTAAACTGGCTGTAAATTTCTTCCCCTTCGTCTTATAACTACTGCACACATGGACACAATTTGTAAGCACATTACAACAACATAACTAATAAGTGGACAAGAAATAGCTTTGACACATCGTAGATACCATAGATGATTAATTCTAATGTTAATGCTAAATCATACATCAGAACAAAGGAATTCCTCATCAGCTGGTTACATTATCAAACACATTTATCACAATATCAAATGAAGTAGAAAACGCAACCAATTATTTCAATAATAAAATTCGTGCTCTTTTGACTGTGCAATATTTGAAGTCAACATTGTGAATTCCTCAACCACCATAATTTTCTATATATAAAAAATGGAATAAAAAATGCACCTTTTAGGGTTTGGTATTATAGTGGGGATCCTATAAAAACCTCGAGCAAAGTGATGGAGACAGCAGATAGATTGCTCAAAGCCTTACTTAAATTGGGTGATAGATTAAGGAAAGTAATGAAAAGGTTGAGCATTTCATCTTAATTGGGATGAAGGTGAGAAGTTAGAGGTGAGAAGTGAGCTTCAGTTGAAATCCTTATAACTTAATGTTTCCAACAACCATTCCAATTCACAAAATTCCCCTAAAACTTAAGTGATCTGCTACACCAGACATACTATAAATGAAGTCGTCGGCAGTACCAGTCAACCACGTGTCCGCATCAAATTATATTTCCAAAAGTAGGATAAAGGTGCATTTAAGTGGGGGATATGTACAAAAGAGTATCATCAAAGTCATCAGAGATCTACTCTTATCAAAGAACGTTTATGATGTCGCAAAGCAAATTTCCGCTGTCTTAGAATGGATATTTTTCTGACCTGGGCAACAGAGATCTATCTTTTTTTCAAAGAACACTCATAAGTTCTCAGTGGGAGCATAAACTGTCTTGGTGGAGGGGATGTTCAGACTGAACACAAAAGTAATTAAATACAATCCAGCAGCAATGAAAAACAAAATCCAAGAGCACGTAATTAGTTTGTCCATTCCATCAATGAGCCACTAAGAATTTTTTAGCTTTTTTCACAGGTAAGCAGGCATGGAAGTCAACCCGTAGGCTAGAAGATCTTTGGCTATCGTATTTTTGATGAAGTTCCCAGGGCGGCCAAATCGTAAGAGATAGCAAATACGTTGTCTCGACAGAGGAACATAATTACTCACGATAATTGGTATATGATATACGTGACACTTTAATTTATTTTTAAAGATAAAAGGAAGACACTTCCAAAGCTAGGAAGGGCTCGACACAGCCGTTACTGATTGAGTAATAATCAGACAAGCATCCTGCGTAAAAATTGTTTAGAACTCAACAAGTAACTATAATGTCTTACAACAGTCACACAATGTCCTATTGAAGTAGTAGACTTTCAATCCAGAATTAGAGTATAACTTAGTGTTTGGAACATATTTAAACAACCATTTCCACCTCAGCAGTAGCAGCAGTTACTGCATTTTCAACTTCAGATATACCCTTGACTGTTGGAGTTTTCTCTCCCGCATTAAAGTCCAAAGACCGAACAACTTTCCTCATGCAGTACTCTTCGTCGGTCATATATGCTACACTCCAACAAGTCCTTTGCTATTATTTTCCTGATATACGTTCGCCTGTTTGATTGAAAGACGAGTGGCAAATTTCTGAGTAGGCAATCAGCAAAGGCAAGTGTGTATGCACCACAGCTGGTGTCGTCGTCCTGTTTGGCATATTCGGCAAACTCCAAATTCCACTGGCGACCTAGTTTTGCCATGTCTATACACTCACTATCTGAGCTCAGAAGTGCGTAAGGGAGCACCATCAACAACTTTGTCAAACGTGGTGCGGGGTTCATAGCCTAGACGACACCATCTTTCGGCTTTTCCAACGAGTTGTAGATTTGAACAGTCAACATGACAAAGTTAACGATGATGAGGATCCAATGCACTCCTTCAACATTGACCGTCATCATCAACCCACGACAGTTTCTCAAGTCTAGCCTCGAACTATCACACTGAACCAGTTCGATGATACGGGTCTTTAAATTACCTACAATTTGTAGTCTTGTTGCACAAAGTTTATCTTCTACGGGAATTTGCTGGTCTTCAAAAATTGTGGCCAATCCATTGTACAAATCACACAAATAATGTTGTTATTACAATAATAAAATAAAATAAAATAAATCATTATACTGAATAAAATAAGGAAAGAATAAATCATTATAGAGTTTCATAGAATAAAAGACACGAAACGTGTGTGAAATTACCGAGAACCACGACTCTGCAACTATGATGTACAAATTCTCTATTCCACAGGACTGTGCTACGGAAGTGTACCACCGGCCTAGTATGCACATGTACGAGTCCAGTACCTTGAACCCAAAAACAATAATAATAATCAACATCAAGTATATTAAGAAGAAGTACTTTAATAGACAGAGACATACCACATCATTAAGCCATCCTCCCCCGAATAGTCCATAGAAGCTGTTGATGTCAATTTGAAACCCACTCCCATACCGTCTAACAATGTCAAAGTGACTGGTTTCATCATTGTCATGCTTATTCCAGTAATACGGCACTTGTACATTCGAGGTATACAATTCCGTCAGGTCATCTCCAACACTTTTTCAACTAGCAACACCAGGAGCTCTTTTTAGCAATCCCACTCCCTGATTGAAAATACCAAGAATCAGATCTTGGCAAAAGTCAGCCACTTCAACCTCGAGTTCACTCCATATATATTGAGTAAATATTCGTTGTTGCGATCCCTGTGCCATATCTTCTTGCATCACATAAGTAGCCACTGAATATTCTCCCTCTCCTTCATCAACAATCAGGAGGCAACCTTCCACCCCATTCTTAGAAAGTCCATCACCACGATCATCCATAATGGATGTCTCACAAGTATTATGTGTCAGAACGGAATGAAGTCAGAAGGCATCTATGATGTCACACAGTAGGAACATAATGTCCCACTAAAATAAAAACCTTTCAATCCATATTTAGAAGATAACTTAAGAGTAATTTGGGAGGTAATTAAAATAAAATAATGTACTTTGATTGCATTTTCCCCTTCTACAGGAGCAGTTGGTGCAATATGAATTTCTGCAATAGCGCTCCCACAAACAGATTTTTTATCTGAAATAACACCTTCTACCACATCAGTGCCACCACCCTGAACACTCACAGCAGGCATAGGGCATATTTCTTCGGCTTGCATCCCCAATTCCTTGAAAATAGTAGCCTAAAAAAACATAATAATAACCTATAGACACGATAATATTTTAAAAAAGTAATTAATAATGAAGCACAAGCATCGGTATTCCCATATCAAATGGAAAATAATCAGTGTCTTGTTCATTAGGATCAAGTTCTAGTTCCCCATCTTCTAAGTTGTCCTCACAGTTTGGAAATAATTCTACTTCACCATCACTAGGAGTCACATAGACAACCTGCATTAAACTAGATCAAAGCTCAGAAAGTAGCTATGATGTCTAAAAAAAGCCACATAATGTCCCACTTATTTATAAAACATTTAATCCCCACTAAGAAGATAAATAAGTGATAGGGACACATTTAAATTTCAATTACCTTAGACGCACTTACGACATCCACAGCTAAAATTCGTGCAATTTCATTACATAAATTTTCCTCTTGATGAGCCTGTTCCCCATCGATACCCGCCGTCTCAATCTAAAAAAACATCTTCTCATTACCCACTGCCTCTATTTGCAATTGTTGATTCCTTGACACATACGATTGGTAGACTTCCATGTCACTCCTGCTCCCCCTCAGGTGTTCACCTGCCCTAACAGCCGACTTAGGTTGACTCTGCTTAGTATAACACTTGTTAAATTATTTGATATGCCGAAACATCATTTGGCAAGTCTTCTCCTCCCCTATCAATAACATCAGGCTGACTCCTAGGCAATTGCACGCTTAGATGCTTGTCGAACAACCCATCTATTTGTTTAGGGGGAATAGGGTTAATATATTATGCAGTCTCCACAAAAAATAGGTGGGGCTCAATAACACTGGGGTTGTAAGTCTTTTGAAGGACCTGCATAACACAACACGAGAGGGAGAGGGAGATAAAGTTGCGAATTTGTATCCTTACAATTTTACAATAACTGTTGCCGTAACAAATGAAAAAAAATATATACCAGTTCAGTAGGTACTTGGTTGTCAGTGCTATGACTTGCTTCAGACTCCTAAGAAATGTCATACAAATCCTGATTTAGATCAAACCCACAAAGTGAGGAGGATATTTTTTCATATTCAACCACCGAGGCATCTAAGGTCGATGCAAATAAACCCAAAACACGATCTCCTTTTTTCATTGCAGCCACTAGGACTCAACTCACCACACGTTCTAACGATGACATTCTCTTGTTTGCAGCAGCGTCCTCCTTTAATTGTTGATTGTTGATCAATCTTGCCAGGTTAAGCGGACCTTCTACGTATTCAATATGGTATTGTTCATCTTCCTCCATGACTGATAAATGCACTGCTTCATTCCCCCTAACATGCTGGGTAATAACTCCAGTTTCTCCAGCTTGGGATTTAGTGCTACGTTTGTGTTTGGGGTACTTAGAAAGAGGCAAGCTGTCGGACACGGTATAGTTTGACTAATCCTGGAGTTTTTCAGACACAACTTTTCTCTTCCTCCCATAAGTTGAAGGGAGCGTAGCACTTACTCCAAGGGGGGCCGACGATCCTGTTGCCCTTCTAACGACTCCGGTACCAGGCACCGTCTGTACTTCTCGGGTTATGGTAGTAGGATTATTTCATGGATGGGTACTGATAATAGCCCAAAACTATAGTTTTAACCCTGTAACAATCATACTTTTAGACCAATTATGTGAGTAATAATTAAGAGTTAATACTGATTACGTGTTTTTATGCATTTCAGGCTTCAAAGTCCATTATGTGCATAAATGTGCCACTTTAGTGAGGTAAAGGAGCAAATGTCGGTTGCTAAGGAGTTCTGTGATTAAAGGCCAAGGTTCAAGAAGACAAAGCCTTTCTAAAGCCCGGTCAAAAGCTGAAAAGTCGACGCGGGCAGAAACAGCACTCAAAGTCAGCAGAACTTCCAAAGGCCGTATCTTTGGACTCAGACCTCGGAATTGGGCCTACCTTAACTCAAAACGACCGGCTCGGAAAGAGCTTTCCAATGATTTAAGACTTGACATAATCAGAAGAGCAAAAGTGGACGAAAAGTTTGTTGAAGCCAACTGCAGCTGAAGAGGCCTTTTTGGACTGAAAGAATTGGGTTTTGGGCCTGATTCTCTAGCCCAAAACATAGATCCAAGCCCATGCACGATTTTTGGATCTGAACATATAAAAACCAAAGCTTAGCTCTTTGTTAATGGTAGCTAGTTAGACCTAAAACTATAGATAATTCTAGATCTAGTTTCATTAATTAAATTAAGTTTAGTTTAAATTAAATTCTTGTTTTAGATTAAACTCTTAGAATCATTGTTCTTCATTAGTTTGATAAATAAAATAGTTAGTTTGTCAATTTCAATTTTTGTCATTTACAATTGTTTAGATCTAAATTCCTTTAGTACTTGTTATTCATTTCCTAGTTATTACCTAAGATTTCAATTATTGTTTAGATAAATTGCATAAAGATAGAATTTTTATATGATGTCTAGTTTTAAATTAATGGGAAATGATAGTAGTATGAATCAAGGCTAAACCTCCATTAGAGGGGTTGAAGAAGCCTTGATGACGCTTGATCCTTGTTAAACTTAGAAATCGTCGTGATAATTAGGGATTAGAATTACTATTTTGATATGCTAAGCATTCAATTTGGATCACGATGAGTCTTTGTTAGTAGGATTAAGTCGACTTAAGGTGGATTCAATTTCCTTTAATTCTTTATCTAGATTCAACCCCCCTTAGCATTCTATCATTTCGTTATTCGTAACTTGTTAATTGAATTCACCTCGTAGTATAGAATTCCCCTCGTAAATCTCTCATTAGAATTAAGACCAATTAATTAGACTAGAAAACATTCCATGCTAGAGAACTAGGAGTGGAATAAATTTGTTACTCCACTCTATTTCAATAGAATTGAGAGTAGATACTTTGATAATTATAAGCTTGTAATAAGTTTTAGTTTACTTGCGTTTTGAGTTTCATCGTTCATTTCGTAGGTAAACTATCATTATTTCTTTTATCAAATGGTGCCGCTGCCATCTTAGTTTCACTTTAGCATTGTTTTCATAGCATAATTAGTCATTTTTAAGTCCCATTAAACCCACCCACCCTTGTTTGATTCATACTGTGGTTGTCCGCTTCAAAGATTGAAAACTTCCGAAAATATTTGCCGCAGAGCGCACCAGCCCCCAAAAAGGCCCTGCTCAAGTTCTTGGAAGCCGAAGGCGACTCACGCCTAAACGAAGCAACCAGCTAAAACACTGTAACTTGAAGTTACACCGAGCACCCCACGCCCGCTCAGTGAGCCCGCCAGCTGAATTTTTGCGGATTTCCACAGTTTGATTCGAACCTCGATTTTTCAAGTTTTTCAGTGTTCTAACTTGTTATATACACTGAACACGCGTAAACAAGACACTATTCATAAGCGAAGCAAGGACACTATTCTTCTCTGAATGCGCTTCTAGTACAACACTTTGCCCCCAATTAACTGGGTGATAGATATATCTCTTTTTGCGTACCGAACGCCTTTATTTCCGCACTTGTTGACTCCTTTGCATTGTATTGTAGCTTGCCTGACCTAACCCTTTATTCAACGCTCCCCCCTAGGCGTTAGAGCAGCTGAGTGTACCTAGTCCACTCAGAGTGCCCCCAAATTGACCTTGGAGATGTTGAGGGCCGCTGAGTATGCCCGGGCCACTCAGCGTGCCCCCAAGGTGATCGTGGAGATGTTGGGGGCCGCTGAGTAGGCCCGGGCCACTCAGCGTGCCCCTAAGTTGACTACGGAGATGTGGAGGGCCGCTGAGTATGCCCGGGCCACTCAGCGTGCCCCCCACTTGACTTTGGGGATGTTGAGGGCCGCTGAGTATGCCCGGGCCACTCAGCGTGCCCCCAAGTTGACTTTGGAGAGGTTGAGGGCCGCTGAGTATGCTCGGGCCACTTAGCGTGCCCCCAAGTTAACTTTGGAGAGGTTGAGGGTCGGTGAGTATACCCGGGCCACTCAGCGTGCCCCCAAGTTGACTTTGGAGATGTTGAGACCCGCTGAGTATTCCCGGGTCACTCAGCGTGCCCCCAAGTTAACTTTGGAGATGTTGATGGCCACTGAGTACGCCCGGGCAACTCAGCGTGCCCCCAAGTTGACTTTGGGGATGTTGAGGGCCACTGAGTATGCCCGGGCCACTCAGCGTGCCCCCAAGTTGACCGTGGAGAGGTTGAGGGCCACTGAGCATGCCCAGGCCACTCAGTGGGCCATCAGTTTGCTTTTAACTTGGAACCCCCTATCCGCTGCTTTTGGCCTAAATCATGAACAAATTGACATACATTAGATGAATGAAGATTGCTACTGCTTTCATTGACATATTAGCTAATTCAAAATATCATTACAAAGCGCGCATGAAGCAAATACACTTTTCTTTAACTTGAACAAGACAAAGAAAAACTAATGACAAAATCACTCATGGAATTTCTTCAACATCCGGATATTTCACGGCCGCTTGATGTCCTCCCCTAGTGCTGTCTTTAGTCTGTAGGTTCTAGACGTCCCAGCCTCCACCACAATATAAAGTCCTTCCCAGTTGGGACCCAGCTTCCCGTCTATCTCCTCCTTGGTGGATGGGGTCACCCTCCGAAGCACTCAGTCACCAACCATGAACCTTTGTGGTTTCACACGTTTGTTATACTGTCTCTGCAGCCTCCTGTGGTACTCTTCCAGTCTGATGCGAGCGGTGTCTCTTCTCTCCTCTGTGAGGTTCAGCTCTTCGGCCAATAATTTCTCATTAACCCCCGTCTCCACTGCCTTGGTCCTAGTCATTGGAGCCATCATTTCCACCGGGATCACTGCCTCCACTCCATAGGCCATCGCGAATGGGGATTCTCCTATAGATGTTCGTGGTGTAGTGTGATACGCCCACAGTACATGGTTCAACTCATCTGCCCAGCACCCTTTGCACTCCTCCAGCTTTTTCTTTAAATTATCCATGATTACTTTGTTGGAGGACTCTGCCTGACCATTCCCCTCTGGGTTATATGGGACAGAAAAACCTTGCTTCACTTTGAAGGCTTGGAGGAAGGCTCTCACCTTTCCCCCCATGAACTGAGTTCCGTTGTCCACGATGATGGTATGCGGGAACCCAAATTTGCATATTATATTCTCACACAAGAATTTTCTCATCTGTTCCTCTTTCACCTGCTGTAGAGCCACCCCCTCAACCCATTTTGTAAAGTAATCGGTTGCGGCTAGTAGAAATCTCCTTTTCCCGCTGGCCATAGGCAAAGGTCCAACGACATCCAGTGCCCACATAGCAAACGACCATGGGCTGAGAACTTTGTGCAGCGGTTCTACAGTAGCGTGTATCAGCGGCGCAAAGATCTGGCATTTCTGGCATCTCTTGGCATACTCAGTAGCGTCCCTCTTCATGTGAGGCCAAAAGTACCCCTGTGATAGCAGCCGATGAGTAGTTGTCCTTCCTGCCGAGTGGCTCCCACAATCTCCTTCATGAACCTCACCTAATACCTCTTGCACTTTCTGCGGTCCCAAGCATTTCAGGAGTGGTCCACTAACACTCCACCGATATAATTCACCATCTAGCAGAATGTATCTCTGCGACCTCTGTTCCATTTTCCTTCTTTCCCCCTTGTCCTCTATTTCTATCCCCGTGAGATAATTTTTGATGGACTCCACCTATCCAGGCTCTTGCTCAGTGGCTGACCACACCCATTTGTTCTCTGTAGTGCTTGGTTTGCTTAGCACCCGGACTTCAATGGATCTACCCTCTGTTCTTGGTAGCACCGCGGCAAGATATGCCAAGGCATCAGCATGCCTGTTCTCTCCCCGACTCAGATGAATGAAACTAATTTTCTCAAAGTTTCCAGCCCTTCGTTGCAGCACCTCTAAGTACTTAGCCATTCAAGGACATTGAGCCGCGACCCCCCATTGACTTGACTTACCACCAAGTTCGAATCAGAATATACTCTCAGCTCCCGCACACCCAGGTCTCTGGCCAAGTCCTACCCTACGATCACTGCCTCATATTCTGACTCATTATTTGAAGCAGCGAACCCCAACTTCATTGACAGCTCCAGGTGAGTATTATCGGGGGTGACCAGCACCACCCCAATCCCATTACCAGTAGCAGACCCATTTGTGAAGACCCTCCATCCGTTTTGCATGCCCCACGGGTCCAGGGGGTCTTGGTTCGGGTTCGCCTCCTGTTCCATGACCATCTCCTCCCCCCATGTGGGGTCCTTGACCAGAAACTCCACAATTGCCTGGCCCTTCTCCGCGGTTCTGATTTGGTACTTAATGTCATACGAGCTCAGCAACACAGCCCATTTCAACATTCTCCCTGACTTCTCTTCCTTTAATGCCTGTTTGAGTGGCAATTTGGTCACCACTACCACTGAATGAGAGTCAAAATAGGGTTTCAGCTTGAGTGCCGAGAAGACCAGAGCCAAGGCATACTTCTCAGTCTTACTTCTCAAAATACTTCTCAAAGTACACCGGTCTTTCTACCTTGTTTACTATCCTGATCAACACTGAACTGACTGTGCCCTCTGACACCCCCAAGAATAAGTACAACTTCTCCCCCTGCCCTGGCCGTAACAGGATCGGGGCCCTGCCTAAGTATTCTTTCAATTCCTGGAAAGCCTTTTCACATGCCTCGGTCCACTAAAAGTCAGTCGTCCTTCTCAATAGCAAGTACAAGGGTCGGCACTTATCTGAGGACATAGAAATGAACCTATTGAGTGTCGCGACCCTACCGGCCAGCCGTTGAACCTCCTTTATGTTCTGTGGATAGGGCATTTCCAACAATGCCCTTATTCTATTCCGCGGTACGTGACTATGTACCCCAGGAATTTCCCAGATGTCACCCCAAATGTACACTTTTCTGGGTTCAACATCAGTCTGTGCCTTTGTAGTATAGAAAATGTCTCCTTCAGCCCCGCCAAATTCTCGTCTTCAGTCATACTCTTCTCCACCATGTCCTCTATATAAATTTCCATGCGTTTTCTGATCTTACTCTTGAACATCTTCTCCCCTACTCTTTGGAATGTTGCCCCCGCATTCTTCAAACTGAAGGGCATCCTGGTGTAACAGTACGTTCCTCTTTCCACTATGAACGTCGTCTTCTCTTGATCCAGGCAGTGCATCATCACTTGGTTGTAGCCCATCGACGCGTCCATGAATGAGAAGAACTTATACTCTGCAGTGCGATCCACCAACTCATTTATCCGCGGCATCGGGTAACAATCCTTCAGACATTCCTTGTTGACGTCCGTGAAATCCACACACATTCTTACTTTCTCATTCTTTTTAGGCACGACTACCACATTCGACAGCCATTCAGTGAACTTGCATTCGTGGATGATACCTGCATCCTTAAGCTTCTTTACCTCCTCTCGAACACCTTGTGCATACTATGGTTTCCTACCCCTCATTTTCTGCTAGACTTGGCGGGCCCTTTCCCGCATATGCAATCTGTGACACGCGAACTCCGGGTCCAAACCCACCAGATCCTTGATCGTCCATGCAAATACATTGCTGTTTTTAGCCAACAAGGCAATCAATCTTGCTTTCCAATCCTCCGACAAGCTTGCCCCCACATGCACAAACTTTTCCTCCTCGGACACTCCGATGCCCACAACCTCAATCTCATCCATTGTCTTGCCCCCGACGAGCGGCCTCTTGTCTTCGGCCGCAGTCTGTAATTGCTATGCTAGCTTGTTGATAACCCGTAAAAACTCAACTAGATTACTCTAACCTTATTCTTACGGTATCAATCATTTATTTCCTACTCTCACATATATATCCATGCAATATATAGAGTACATAATTGTTCCACTCTTAACTCTCTAGACTTAAACGAATTCAACTAATCAAACACAAAGAACAATGGTGAGAGTAATGTGAGTAGCGTTATGATTTATTTAAACTAAAAATAATTATAAATTAAACTAATTTAACTAAGCAATTAAAAGGTGAATTTAATGAATTGGAAGAACATAGAGGGGAAAATTCCACCATGCAATTCGATTGGCTATTAGTTAGTCATCGAATCGAATATTGATTCCTAATGAATACCAAGTCCTCTCGAATTAAGGTTCCACTAGCCTTCGAAAGGTAGGCCCAATTCCGAGGTCTAAGTCCAAAGATATGGCCTTCGAAAGTTCTACTCACTTTTGTGCACTGTTTCTGCCCGCGTTGATTTTGACTTTTCAGCTTTGACCGGGCATTAAAAAGGCTTTTTCTCCTTGAATCTTGGTCTTTTATCATAGAACTTCTTAGCAACCAACCCTTGCTCCTTTATCTCGCAAAAGGGGTGCATTTCTACACATATTCGACTCCAATACCTGAAATACATAAGAACACGATAGCAGTACTAACTCTTACTTATTAATCACATAATTGGTCAAAAGCGATATTGTTAAAGGGGTTAAAACTACAGTTTTGGGCTCTTATCAAACTACCCCCAAATAGCATTTTACTTGTCCTCGAGCAAATATGAGAAATTAGAATAAGTGACCAAAAATAGAGTTCTAACTAATTTTGTTTCGTCAAGTGCGATTGCATTGACCATATGCAACCAGGCCTTAAACCACTAGGAATTCCCCAGTGGACGAGTTATAGTCTCGGGAGAGTTTTCCAGTGAAGGTACTCACAAACTTCATCTATATTACAACGACTAAGAAATAAAACTATTGCTTCCTTATTTATGTCTCAATGATCTATACATCTCACTAGTATTTAAACAAGAATGATCATTCTAAAACTTAAACTAATACATACATAATAATCAAATCATCTTAAGATAAATAACTATACAATGAACTATGATATGAAATGCAATGGCAGGTCCGTTTCTGAAACTTTTAGGTAGCGTGCCTAAGTAGGTTCTCACAAGAAATGTGTTAAAACGCATAACACTTTGATTTTTCCATTCAAGTTTGCTAACTGCAGTGTGCAGTGGGTACACATTTCCTCACAATCTCAATGACAATCCAAGGAAGCCGAGGTCGATCAAACACATCCACCACTTACTATCACACCAACCTATTCCTAATTGAGCTAAAGGTCTTTATTAGGTGATACGGGGCGTATGTATTGGTTAAAGAAGGAAGAAAATAGATATTCAAAAAGACAAGTCTGAGACAATAGGGTCTTCATATTATGTAACTAGAGAAAACCTTGCTCTTTTGCTTTTACACTTTGTTTCCATCCTTAGCCTTTTTATTTTGGCTTTTTGACTCCTTTTATTCTATTTTTGGAGTTTTTATTTTATTTTCTTTTTCTTTTCTTTTCTTTGGATGGAAACTTTATTTTCTTTTTCATTGGATGAAGCAACTAACTAATTTTTGTTTACACAGGTTTTTCTCTTCTCTTTTCTTCACTCATCCTATTTCTCAGACTTATCCAGATAGGTTGGCTGATTTTATTATTTTATTATTTTGTTTTATTGGGTAAAGAATTTTTGGTTTGTGAAAAGGCTAATGAAAAGCTCAGTGGGGCGACTAGCGGATAATAAATTTCATATAGGTGTGAATTTCTGCCTATATCGATCCAAAGAGGGCCTAAATTCTCGCTTAGGATATGGTATGGTGATCAAGCAAGTGGATATGTGATTTCTCTACTCAGAATTTACTTCTCCCTTTTGTCATCACTCAGATATTTCACTCTTATGAGGCTTTTAGGTTAGATGCTCACATGATATGTATTAAGTACTCTAACCTAGGTCTCAGAAAAATACTGCCAAGTACAATCAAAGATGCTCATACAAGATGTTCGTGAAAAGATCCAATGACTATTACCTACGTATTAATCTATGTTTCAAAAATTAAATCCTAATTCAAGTACTACGTGAGATTTCTAGACTAATATCATCATGGAGAAGGGAATAATACCATTATCACTAAGTGCCTAGTATAAACAATATTTATTATTTTTAATTTTTTTATATAAAGAAAAGTACATAATTTACATCATAAAAGTGCCTAATTTTTGCAAATATTTCTATCCCACCCCTAAACAATCGAATGCTTTGTCCTTAAAGTGTTAAGAGATAAGGAAAGAATTTACCATAGAAACGTGGCAAAAATTGGCAGTACCTGTAACAGAAATATTGTAAAAATGATATGATAACATGAAACACAATTAAACTATTACGTACTAACTAAATTGGAGTAAACATGACAGACAATGGGTGACAAAATGTTTTGAAATGATATACAAAAATACACCACCCCCAAACAAAATTGGAAAACTCTTTTGAAGTTTGAAAATTTTTGTTTGGCCTATACTCCAGAAAAGTGGTATTGTACAAAAATTTGAGTCTTTTAAAGTCAGATTCCCTAGACTTTAATGTGATATATATGTATTAACATGCAGTTTACCATATATCAATAATCTAAATAATTATGGATCTTTCCATAAATAGTTAACATGGAAAGCACCATCAAACAAAATTAAGTACCAAGATTTCCTATGACGTGGCTTAGTGGAATGAGAGCGAAGCCTGATAGATCTAGAACCTAATCGAGCATACAATTTCTTTTTTTTCTTTGAACGAAAAGGTGTCCAAGTGAATGATAGTGAGAAAATGGATGGTTGTGGAAGATATGTAGGGTATGGATAAGTTTTAGATTGAAAGAATGGAAAAAATGAGTGCGTGGTTTTAGCATAAAATATATTGGTGGCATGGGTTGGTATTATCACACATCTGAAAATGAATGTATCAGGTGGCTCTTTAGGTAGTTCTTGAGAGGGTGGATCATCACAGGCTGATAAAAATTTGTTGAATTCCTCATCTAGGTTGTTCGCATCTATATAATTATGGTATTCATCTCCATCTTTGAGGAATTCATCTATCTAGTCTATTATGAGGTTTACTCTATCTCTTGTAGGGTCAGAAGGCAGGGTGGAAAATTCTTTTGCTAGTTTAGTTATGTTCAAGGAGTCAAATGTGATCTTTGTCTTCTTCCATAAGAAGGGTATCTACTAGTGTAGGGACGAGATCATCGAAAGCACTAATGTGATATACAAAACTCTCAATAGACTTAACTTCACCTTCTACAGGAAAACCTAGTTGTCTCTGCTTTTGTCTAAACATATTAACTTCCACAGAAAGATTTCCAAAAGAAAGAGTCATTGAGCCATCCCGACAATTGATTTGGGCATTGGCGGCTGCCAAGAAAGGACGCCCTAAGATGATGGGAATAGAATCATGAGCAGCTTCTGTGTTGAGAATAACAAAGTCAACGGGGTAGTAAAAATCGTGGACTTTAACGAGAATATTTTCAACTACGCCTTTGGGATACTTAATAGAACAATCGGCTAACTGCAAAGTCATTTTGGTTGGTTGAAGTTTTGTTAGACCTAGTTATTTATATAAATAAAAAGGGAGTAAGTTAACACTCGCCCCCAGGTCTAATAAAGCGGTTGTTATGAAGGTATCACCTAAGGTGCATTATCTGATAAAGGGGCGACCGGGGGTCCTTGTACTTAACAATTCTGTTATGTTCAGATAAAGAAGGATATTGTTCAGTTAAGAATGCTTCGTGGGGTATGTTGGTTTTCCTCTTCTTGGTACACAACTCTTTTAGAAACTTATTGTGTCCAGGTAGACTTTTTATATCATCTAGAAAAGGTAGGTTTATAGTCAGATTTTTAAACACTTCCCTAATCTCATCAAAATTTTCATCCTTTTTAGACATAACTAGTCTCTGGGGATATGGTGGCTTATCTCTATATTTAGCAATATTATTAGTCTTTGCTTTATCTCTAGCCGTTTTCCATCTAGGTGTCCATATTGGAACCTCTACAAGTGTAGGATCATCAATTTCGCGGACGATGTCGATATGGTTTTATTTTCAAACCTACGTTTTGCGGGGTGGGGCTTCAGGCATAGTTACTTTGTTATCAACTACTCTCCCTAAACGAATGGTAGTGAATGGATGTAGGTCCCCTGGGGTTATATTACCATTACACTGAATACTTTTTATTTCGAAGGCGGTGTTTGTTGACTTAGGATTAGGCACTGCTTGACCTGGAAAAACGCCTGTTTGGTTATTATTTTGGTTAGGAGACATGTCAATAACCTTTTGGCACAAAGACTACATCATTTGCATCGTTTATTTCATTATATTAGAGTTTTGATCATGCTGATCTTTCATCAAGTTGGAGTTTTGTTGCATAATTTGATTTTGTTTCTCCAACAAGGTCACTACGACTTTGTCTGTAGATGGTTGGACTGGAATTAAAGCTTGTTGAGCGTTCATGTCTTGATGTTGATAGTTCTGGGTCATGGGCACTAAACCTCTATTCTGGTCACCTAAGTTTCCTTGTCCTTGATGTTGAGTTAACTGGTTAAAGTGTGATGGTTGTGGTGGTAGTTGTGCATAGACAAGAGGACATAGAAGTCAGAATGCTCAAGATTAAAACAAACATTACGAGTAGAGTTAATCTTCATGACTGGTGTGGGTTGTTGTTGAACAGAGATGGCATCTACCTATTTAGTGAGGGCATCGATAAAAGTTTTAAGCTCGGAATCAGGTTTAACCTCAAAAGAAGGAGTGGAACGGGAAGATTTGTTACCTCCTCAATTGTTGTTCCGCTTAGATTGATTTTCTAAGAATGTATAAGCCTCCAAAGCTCCTTTACTAAGAAAACTACCACCAGTCATGATATCTAGAACCTCCTTATGATGATGTAAAAGCCCCTTGAAGAAGGCACGAACAAGCGTGTCTTTCGCAAGATTATGATGCGAGTATTCAATGAGAAGATTAGTGAAATGATTCCAGGCCTCTGAAAAGGATTCATGAGGATTCTGGCGGAAGAAATGAATCTTTTGAAGCATTTCATCTATCTTCAGGGGTGGGTAAAACTGTTCTATGATCAATTGAACAAGTTGAGCCAATGAGTCCACAGAGTTTGGCGTTTGGGCAGTTAACCAAGATGTCGCCTTGTTGGCTAAGGTGAAAGGAAACACCCTAAGTTTAACTTGATCCGGACTTATGCTAGGATGATGGAATGTAGTGAGAACTTGTTCTATCCTACGCATATGCTGGTAAGGCTTCTCGTGGTCTAAACCATGAAAAACCGGTAACAAGTTAAATATATTATGGGGAATTCAAAAATCTCCCACTAGGTCTGCAAAAACGATGCATAACTTAGGGCTACCGTTTAGGGCTTTATAAAAATCAGAGAGAAGAGTCTCTTGTTTTTTACCCATTGATGCAGGTGTAGTGTGTGAAATTCTAGATAGGCGTGTGGTATTTATGTTTACGAAAAACAAGCCTGATTATACTAAAATTGAACTCCTCTGACAGAAGAAATGAGGAGTGAAAGAAAGTACATGAATGCCTCCTCGCTTCGCTTATGAATAACGTCTTGTATACACGAGCTCAGTGTATTTAACAAGTTAGAAACACTGAATAGCTTGAAGAAATGGAAATTTGGACTGACCTGTGAAAATCGGGCTGCTCCAGAAGAGGGCGCGGGTCGCGCTCAGGATTTTCCTGTGAAGGGCGCAGGTCGCGCTCGTGCCTGGAGCAATTTTTAGTGAGTTGAGCACGGGGGGCGCTCTGAATTTGCATGTGAAGGGCGCGGGTCGCGCTCAGGTGGAACTCGAATTACAGTGTTTTGAACGCAGGTCGTGCTCAAACTTTGCCTTGTATAAGCATGGGTCGCGCTCTCCAAAAAATTTGAAATTTTTACAGTAGTTTGCTAAGATATCTATCCAGTAGCCTGTAAAATTGCAAATTAATCAGAGCTATGTAACTCCTTCTACTGCCCTTCAAAGTTTGTGAAACAGTTTTCAGACACAATACAAACAACTGAGACACAAATCTCCAAAATTTTACTGGAGACTACTGAAAGATAATGGGTATTCTTGTAAAACTTTTAGAACAATTAGAGTTCTACAAACCCTCCTTATCGTCTGTTGTTCCAGAAATTAAGTGTTTGCAAAACTGTTGAAATACAATGTAAACACTCCACTAGTTAGTAGGTCAAAACAAATAAAAAACTAGTCAAATTTTTACTGAAAACTCCTGACTTAGGATAGATACTTCTGTAAAAAGTTTAGAATTTTTGGAACTACCTAAGTAACCTTACTCGTCTATTTTTCAAGAACTTATGGTTTGAAAATTGAAATGCAGCACTGTAAAGATCGTATTTGTTCACAAGGTAAAACAATTAGGAAAATTCTAAAAATATTCCAGTAAATCAATAACACCTTAAATATTATACCTGAAATTTTTTTGAATTTTTGAAAAATTTAAAAATACATTTACCGCAGTATTCTTCGCTGTGATTTCACAGACACAAGGGAGGGCGGGCGCGCTCTGAACAAAGCAAAATGGAAAGCGTGCGCCCCTGTGCTTAAAATAGTGAATAGTAACGAAAATATGAGAAAAATGAAAAGGGTGGGTGGGTAGAGAATGGGGGATTGCCCCTTGGATTCAAGCAATTGAATTCTTGTCCAGAAAGAGTTTAAGATGGCAGCGGCGCCATTTGATAACCCGTAAAAACTCAACTAGATTACTCTTACCTTATTCGTACGGTATCAATAATTTATTTCCTACTCTCACATATATATCCATGCAATATATAGAGTACGGAATCGTTCCACTCTTAACTCTCTAGACTTAAACGAATTCAACTAATCAAACACAAAGAACAATGGTGAGAACAATGAGAGTAGTGTTGTGATTTATTTAAACTAAAACTAATTTCACTAAGCAATTAAAAGGTGAATTTAATGAATTGGAAGAACATAGAGGGGGGAAATTCCACCATGCAATTCGATTGGCTATTAGTTAGTCTTAGAATCGAATATTGATCCCTAGTGAATACCAAGTCCTCTCGAATCAAGGTTCTACTAGCATGAGAGTTTAGCTCCACCACAAATCTATTTTGATAGTGGGTTTAAACTCTAGTTCATCATTATGAGGTTTATCTCTAAACACTCATAATAATAAACTTGAAATTCTATTACAACTATTCTAACAAGCAATCATCCTCACATGGCTTCTTTAACCTTCTCTAATGGAGTTTTTAGCCTAGTTTCATTGGATTCATTGACAACAAACAATAATACGAAGACATAATTAAATTAAACTAAACTTGAAATAAACTTGATTAAACGAATAGAACAAATAGTCTAAGAATCAACATGAATTAAAATTGAAATTACAACTAATGTAGAACTAAGATTATGAATAGAGCTAATTAACTAGATCTAAAACTAACTATTGGAACTAATTAACGGAGTCTAACCTAATTTTCTAATCTAGATCTAACTATGCTTAAGAGCTAAGTCTTCTCCATACAAATGGAGGAGACCGGATCCACTTTTTCATACATGGGCTGAGGAGCTATGTTTTGGGCCGAAAAATTGAGCCCAAAACCTAATTTTTTTAGTCCATAGAGGCCTTTTCAACTAGATTTGACTTCCACCGACTTTTCACCCATTTTTGCTCCTCTTATTGGGTCAAGGCTTAGACCATTGGAAAGCTCTTTCCGAGCTGGTCGTTTTGACGTAAGGTAAGCCCAATTCCGAGGTCTGAGTACAAAGATACGGCCTTCGGAGATTCTGCTGACTTTGTACGCTATTTCTGCCCACGTTGACTTTGACTTTTCAGCTTTGACCGGACTTTAAAAAGGTTTTTTCTCCTTGAATCTTGGTATTTTATCTCATAGAACTTCTTAGCAACCAACCCTTGCTCCTTTATCTCGCAAAAGAGGTGCATTTCTACACATATTCGACTCCAATGCCTGAAATATATAAGAACACGATAGCAGTACTAACTCTTACTTATTAATCACACAATTGGTCAAAAGCGATATTGTAAAACTACAGTTTTGGGCAGTTATCACTTGTCCCTTGTCTCCGGTGCCTCGCCACAAGGTATGCAGACAAGATCCCTCACTGTTACCTGATGGAGGTTCTGAGCCGCAACCTGATCACCCCTTATCTCATACATTCCCCTATTCGTCAGAAAACGGATCACCTGGTAATAAGTAGAGCGGATTGCCTTCATCTCATGAATCTACTTTCTACTCAGGATCATGTTATATTGCAAGTTAGTGTCTACTATTATGAACTTGGTGAAAACGGTCACCAGCCCCGCGGTCACTAGCAGTACTAGTTCCCCCAATGGCTCAGTCATACTACTGTTTAACCCGAACAAGTTAGTCCTCGGAGGCTTCATCTACTCCCCGAAATAGCAAATCCACTGAACATTCACAGTCTATCAGCACCCTCTTCACCATGTAATTCCCTATCGCTACGGCAATTACCAGCGCATCTTCTTGTGGCACACTCACTGACTCCAGATCCTTTGGAGTGAACTATATCCTGTCATTTCCTTTGCTACCCCCTGGAACTGGCCGCGGACTACTCACCACTTCGTTTATCTACCACATACTGGCTGTCTTTCTCACCTTATCATTGTGGGTGTTCCTTCCCAGCGTTTCTCCGCTGAATATGACATTTATAGTGCCCAAGATTCTGACCGCAACCAGAACCCTTTCGATCGGCTGAACTTCCTTGACATGTTCCTTCAACAATTCTCTCCTAATCATCCTCTCTACCAACCACTGTAAAACAAAGCACTCATTGGTAGCATGGTTTCTGACCTGATGGTACGCACAAAATGGCTTTCCCTCTATCTCCTTGGGTGAACTCCGTGGTTCCTCATAATGCCATTGTCCCTTGATCAGTGGCAGGATTTCCTCCAACGGCTTGTTCAGCGGAGTTATGTCCACTTCGCGGTAAGGCTTTCTCTCCCTGTATTCCCTTCAGGCTTGTTCTCTACCCCTCTCTACTCTCTGTGCCTCCCCTCTGTAATTTCCTCTGTCTCTGGCTGCGGCCATGTCCTTGTCTCTCTGTCCCTCCGCTGCCACTACATGTACTGACTTTTCAGGTTTCTTGTGTTCCTTACTGTTTCTCGGCAAAATGTCCTCATATCTGATGTATCTTTCTTCCTTCAAGTACAAAGCATGAAGGGTGGTAACCTCAATCTTAGACACTGACTCATGCACCCGGGTCCCCTATTTCAACCCATGCTGGAATGCTATGATCGCGGTGCGCTCATCCAAACTCTCCACCCTCAGCATTTCCTCCTTGAATCGGCATAGGAAATCTCTAAGTGTCTCTGCAGACTTCTGCTTAACATTAAAGAGATCCGCTACGTCCACTACCCTCTTCTTCTGATGGATGAAGTGACCCACGAAAGCTTGCTCCAACTCCTCGAACCTTTGAATGCTCCGCGATGCCAACCAGTAATACCAGTCAGAGGCTCCCCTTTTCAGACTGGCAGGAAACATCATGCAACAGAGGCCATCATACTTCGCCTCTTGCTATAGTGGCATCTGCTGCCGGAAGTGATGCAAATGGTCCGCCGGATCTCTTTTTATGACATACCTTTCAAACCACGGTTGTGTAAGCCTCTTGGGTACCTCTGAATTCCAGACTGAGTCAGCAAGGGGATTCTGATTTCGGCTGTCCACCACCTTCTTGGCCTCCCCGTGTTTCTCCTTTTCCATAGCTCGGTTAGCCTCTCTGTCTCTCTCGATCATCGCCTGCACCATTTCCATAGTAATGCCTCCTGCATGGTTCCCTCCGGTTTCCTGATAAAGATCCTCACTCTGCACTCCCACTTCACTACCCGCAGGTACGGCGGTTTCTGCTTCTTCCTGAGTGCCTTCCCTTTCTCTCCTCAACTCCTCATTTTCTTCTCTAAGTCTACCTACCTCCTCCTGAAGCAACCTAGTTGCCTCAGCCACTGAATCTTCAACTTCCTCTTCCCCTACCTCTATGTTTTCCACACTAGATGTCTCGTTCTGTATGGCCTCCTCCCTCGTCAGCCTTCCTCTACCTCTTCCTCTACCTCTTTCTCTCTTAGCTGGAGCCATGCTTTACAACTTCCCAAATCATGGACCTACCTCGTCCCCACAGACGGCGCCAAATGTCTGTACACAAGTTATAGCCTCTAATGTCTTATGTCCTAATACTATCACCTCTCACTCTTTCTCTCTTTTCTCTTCTTCTTCTCTTTTCTTTTTTTCCCCTCTCCCCCCCTTTTTTCTCCAATATTGTTCCTATTTATATCCCTCTCCTTTCTTTCCCATCCATTGATCGCCCTCCTATCTCTTGGCCCACACTGGGGCACCTGTCCTCTTAGGGTTCCGTGGCCTTGATGTTGTACCCCCGTTCCTTCTCCACTAAATTGCCTCCTCTTTGACTCTGACCGTCCTTTTTCTCTCTGCTCCTGTACGGCCTGTCTCCCTTCAGGGTGCCATGGACATGATCTGGTGCTTCGCGCCTCCGCTCTCTTATCTTACTTTCGGCCCGCGAGCATGCTACCTCGGTCGTCCTAAAATAGGCTAACACAACGATTTCATCCTAACCGAATTCCGAATTTGTGACTATGAGTGGAGCACGTGACCAACACCTAAATAACTTGGTTTTTGTTTTGTTATGGTGTAGTGGTCATGAACACAAGAACCAGCAGCACCTGATCAGTCCCCATAAGCTTCTCCCATTTCTAATTCTGACGACCAGAACCTCCAAGTTACATTCTAACTCCCTTACGAAATCAGCACACACAATCTCTTTTGCTGCCAATATACTATCCTCTTAATAATAAACCCGCACCACCTGATCACCTATTCGTTTAAACCCTTCTAATTCCAATTCCCATTTGGTACAAAAACAGTACCCTAATCATGCGCAAGCTAGACCAAATTAGATACTCCTAATTCAAATGAAACACTATTGGAAGCCATAAGAAAGGGATATAAAAACATAAAGGGACCGAAATTGTTAGGCAGATATCTTTGGAGAGCTCGAGGATATCGATTGGAGAGGACAAATTGGAGCCAAAGTGAAGGACGAAAACCAGAGAAGGAGAAGAGGAGTCAATTGTTAGAGTTATCCCTCACATGAGAAAGAAGGAGAGATTTCGAAGATGTTTGCGTAAAGGAGTTTGAGCGAGCGAATGCTCGAAACTAGTCTTGCCCAAGGAGCCTTGGAGAAAAAGAACATAGTTTTTTTTTCTCAACTTTTTCCAAACATTGGTACTGAACTTTTCTGAGAATTTTTCCTGCAGGCGCGCGTGCGCGCTCGAAATGGGCTTGCTGAGGGCACGCCCACGCTCAAGTCTATTTTCGGTAGAATTCTATTTTTGGAGAACCGCAAGTTTACAACATAAGTTTTTTGGCAAAACCAAAAGACGCACGAACCAGACAAGACAAGATAGAGAAAACCCAATCTTGAGATCAATCAAGATTGAGAGATAACCTTTACAGAGAGACAAACCTGTAAAGAGAGAGGAGTGATCTAGTAAGGTGAGAGACTGAAAAGAGTGATTGTAATCGTCTTTCCCACTTTATAAAAGGATTAGCTCTTATGGAAGTAGACATCATTGGCCGAATCACATTATATCCGGTACTGTGGTATGCTTTATATTCTCTTTACATTATTATTTTTGTTGATAGTTGTTTAGAGAGTTGGGCATGTTAACTAGGTTGTAGTGAAAGTTTAGAATTTGTCTAGAGTTGTTATTGAGTTCATATTACAAGTTATTTGTGTAGTGGGGATCTACTGGTATCGGATTAAACACCAATAAGTGGTATCAGAGCCTTGGTTAGATTAACACTACTACAGAAAAGCTCATTAACCACTGTTATATACAGTGGTAAAAGCTCTTTAACCACTGTTTCTAAACCGTGGTATCAGCTGGGGTGGAAAATACTTCTAACAAAACCGTGGTATTAAGTACCCCTTATTTACCACGGTTTCATAACAAACCGTGGTATTATATTTTGGAAAACTGTGGTTAATAGTCGGTATGATTTGCTATTTCTGATGCAATCCGTGGCTTATATAGTCTCATTATACCACTGTTCTTGCAAAATCATGGTCTATAGATCCTTTTTTTAAAAGAAATATACCCTGATCAGTTGATTTTCATCATATTCAACCGGTAAAATGACTCACAAACTACAACCTGTCCATTTTCACCATATCCACACCGAATTTAAAAATGCATTGCTTAATATAAAACATATATAGTGCAACAAACAAAAGAAACAAATTTATCCAACATGAGACAATGAATTGCTAAAAGAATTTGATAGCATTTTCGAGTCAATAAAGAAAAGACTATCCATATCTACTTGTTCCATCTAAAACATCAAAATAGTGAGCAACTTGTTCCTTCCACTATATCAAAAGAGTAATATACTTGTTCTACCTATACATCAAAAAAGTTTGACAACACCAATATATATGCAAATGGTGAGATCAATCGCCACACCATAATTGGAAACACCACAGCCAGCTCGAACATTCCATTGTGTTGGATGAACTTCATAATTTCAAGTTAAGCAACATCAAGTTCATCTTGTGTCTAGGTATCTCTGAGTGTTAAGTTTGTCATCTGCACGATCAATGATCAAGAGGTAATTATAACTTAATATAAGTAAAATATAGATATGTATATATATATATATATATAACCTCCTTATAAGCATTCAACACCATTTTGATATAATGCCCCTGAGATGAAGACATACCTTAGTCAAAAGAAGATGGTAACTAGTTTGAAGGCTCCTCCTTGCAAAATAAGCCTTAGCAACCACAATCCTTGCTTCACTTTTCCCAATAAAATAAGCCTAAGCAAACACAATTCTTGTCTCACTTTCCTAGAAAACGAAGCCTAAGCAACCAAAACTCTTGTTGCACTTCTTGATTATATCCAATGAGAAAATCTGGCCATAGCCAACATGAAAACAAGGGGTAAAAAACATACAATAAATTGCACTTTAACTCATGAAACAAGTCCATAAGTTGTCAGCAAAAGTAATAGTACTTCAACTCGTGAAATCACACTTCAACTAAATGAAATGAAACTTTAACCATTTCAAACCCCAATCATTAGATTCACTAAGTCTTAGTCTCATTAATGAAACTACATGAGCATATCAATGTCGGATATATTAAACAACCACTAACTACATGAGCATATCAATGTCAAATATATTAAACAACCCCTAGGGAGGAAATGCTTAATCAAACAACCCCTGCCATGTTCTAACTTGTTTAATTTGTCCACAAGCAGGTTGGAGAGACTTAGATGAGAAACCCAATTGAATGTTACTAGAAATCCAATATGATTTTGTCTTATATATGCAAACTAGTTTACATGAACACTTCCACGTACTGGTTACATACCCCATTAAATAATATATATCTTCAACAAAAAAATAAATAACAATAACAAATTGAATAACATCTTCATCAAAGCTAGTCTGCCTTAACCCTAAAACTTACACAAAAAAAAAATCATGGAAGATTATTCTCAAATGAGTAATCACGAACACACCTTCAAAAGGGAGTTTCTTATACCCTACAGCTCTTGATGTTGCACCAATGACATAAAACTAAAGAATCACCTATTGAAAAAAAATAAAAAATATAGTGGTTACCTAGGCAGCCTCAAGCAAGAACTTTCAAAGAAAGAAAAAAGAGGCAAATTGCCAAAGGAAGCCAAGCAAAAGATACTCAATTGGTGGGAACTACACTATAAATGACCATATCCATCAGAGACACAGAAGGTTGCTTCAGCAGAATCAACTGGTTTGGATTAGAAACAGATAAATAACTGGTTCATAAACGCAAAGGAAACAACATTGGAAACCGTCAGAGGATATGTACTTCATAGTGATGGATGGGTTTTATGCCCAAAATGCAACTCTATATATGGATGCTCACTTTAAGGTAGATAGTAATTACAGGTTGGGAACATGATGCCACACGCAGTGGGACGTGGAAGACTTGATGTATCTTTTGGATGTGCGTTGGAAAATGGATTGTTGTTTGAAGCAGGTCAAAACATGAAATTTGTGTCAGCGCCCTTTACAATTCTTAGTGAAATGTTAATCCTTTATATCATACCTTACCTAGTTTCTTAGATTTATGGTAATTACTGCAATTTATGTTGCTAATTAGTTTGTGTTTCAAGTACTAAAGACATGATATATCTCCTTCATATCAAGTTTGTCTAAGAGAGGCGGGACATGTAAAGCCTTTTTTATGTTAATGATGACTTTCTTATTGTCCTCAAAGAAATGGTTATATAATTGGTAGGTACTATCATATCATTCAAATGAACACCATTATAGTTAAAAATCAATCATACATCACAAGAAAATCAAATTTGAATATCAAGAAAACATACCTACTAATAATTTTTCAGCAACACAGGTTGGTTAACTGGTAAATCCCAGTTTGTTGATTGATCTCAAATCTACCACCTAACAATTAGAAACTAATAATTGAAGTTAAGAAACTAGAAAAACATATGCCAATTAGAAACTGCAAGAAAATGATCCCAGTAGATAACCTTGTAGCTGCCACAAGGTGCCTGAAAGAAAGTTCATTCTTGTGAGGAATGCAGCCCAAAAGCTGGCACAAAACAGTTCACTAGATAATCAATTCTCAATCACAAAGATAACTATACCTCAGTCCACTAAATCACTGTATTTCACCACCAAGATGAATGAGAAATCAGTGCATCTTTGTCCAAGACCAGTCCCTACTTTGTCAATTCACATATACTTAGTAATGTTAAAAACTGAACAATAATGCCTTACTATTTTATTGGACGCCCCATGTTGTAAGACACACCTCTAGCACGATTAAACAAACTTAAGTCCACCCAATAATAAGGCAACCACCCTTAATTAGAACTAGTCTAGAGTAATACATATAGGTACAAGTGATAAGAGCCCAAAACTGTAGTTTTAACCCCTTAATAATCATACTGTTAGACCAATTATGTGAATAATAAGTAAGAGTTAACACTGATTACGCGTTTTTATGCATTTCA
The DNA here is from genome assembly GCF_015680905.1 of Coptis chinensis. Taxonomy (NCBI): domain Eukaryota; kingdom Viridiplantae; phylum Streptophyta; class Magnoliopsida; order Ranunculales; family Ranunculaceae; genus Coptis; species Coptis chinensis. The sequence goes on from NC_141459.1 coordinate 35,451,124, forward strand.
GGCTTCAAAGTCCATTATGTGCAGAAATGTACTACTTTAGCGAGATAAAGGAGCAAAAGTCAGCAGAACTTCCGAAAGCCGATATCTTTGGACTCGGACCTCGAATTGGGCATACCTTATGTCAAAACGACCGCCTCGAAAAGAGCTTTGCAATGGTCCAAGCCTTGACCCAATCAGAGGAGCAGAAGTGGACGAAAAGTCTGTGGAAGTCAACTGCAGCTGAAGAGGCCTTTTGAATTTGAAGAATGGGGTTTTGGGCCTGATTCTCTGGCCCAAAACATGGCTCCAAGCCCATGCACGAATTTTGGATCTGAATGTATAAGAAGAAAAGCTTAAGTCTTTGTTAATGGTAGATTAATTAGTAGAGAATTAGGGTTCATAGCTTAGAATAGAAAGTAGCCATTAAAATAGCTTCTAGATCTAGATTTAATTGTTTTCTTTAATTAGTTTCAAATCCCTTATTAGATTAAACCTTTGAATCTTGTTCTTCAAATTGATTAGATCAATAAAGTAGTATTCTTTATCAATTTCGATTTTGTCAATTCCAATTCTAGATCTAATTTCAATTCATGTTATCATTCAATTCTTAGTTATTAATTAGATTTCATTATTGTTAAATTAAGTAAATTTCAATGCTTTATATTATGTTTAGTTTTAATCTAAATGGAAATGATTGCGGAATGATTCAAGGCTAAACCACCATTAGAGGGGGTTGTGAAGCCTTGATGAAAGCTTGATTCCGGTTATCGTAGAGTCGTCGTATTTTCTATTCCACTCTAGAAATGATTAGTTCACCATGAGAATGGGTTTAATTGTTCACATGCTAGTTATGAATTGGTAGAAATGGCATGTATAATTAGGGATTAGGAATAACCAATTGTTCTGCGGCGATTCAATTCGATTACGACGATTAAATGGTTAGTGGATTAAGTTGAGTTAAGGTGGAATCAATCCCCTCTAACTCCTTATCATAGAATCAACGTAGCATTCCCTTAGTTGATCGATAACCGACTAGTTGCATCTTGTGGGTAGTTGCATCGTAGTCTAATTCCCCTTCGTAAAACTCTCATAGACTTAAAAACGACTAGTTAGATTAGAAAACATCCATGCTGGAGCACTAGGAGTGGAACGAACTTAATCTACTCCACTATATCTCATAGGATTGAGAGTAGAAAGATTTGATAAACTAAGAGCATCAAAAGTTTAGTTTACTTACGTTTTGAATTCATCGTTTATTTCGTAGGTAAACTATTCATTTTACGTTTATCAAATGGCGCCGCTGCCATCTTAGTTGCACTTTAGCATTGTTTTCATAATAGAATTAGTAATTTTTAAGTCCCATTTCACCCACCCACCCTTGTTTGATTCATACTGTGGTTGCCGTTTCAGTTTTGGAAAAATTCCGCGAGAAAACGCGACTGAAGCCAGCACGCTTCAAAGAGAGCCGACCAGCTATCTTCTGGACTTCGTTTATACATCGAAAGCGCCACGCTTCAAAGAGAGAGACCAGCCCGCTATCTTCTTATGGAGCTCGACTTTGCCTTGGCCGACCCAGAAGATAGAAGCGCTACTTCTCGAAATTCCGGGATTTCCACAGTTTGATTTGAACTTCGAGGGTCAAGTTTTTCAGTGTTCTATTCTCTTATATACACCTAACACGCGTAAACAAGACGCTATTCATAAGCGAAGCAAGGACGCAATCAGGTATTCCTTTCTTCCACACCTCGCATCTCCTGTTAGAGGTTTATACTAGTATATCAGAATTGTTTGGAGTGTTGCATGTGTAGTTAAGCTCGACTTAGTCTTGCATGAGATTAAGGTCTGGTCGTACAAAAACACCGAACGTAAATACACAACAACATCAACAATCAAGTCTATCTAGTATACCACACACTACACCTCTAACTACTATCACACACACACCATACCGATATAATGGGGAAGAAAGAGAGACTCCTCTCTCGGACTTCTACAAAGCCTTGAGCGATAGCCCCAAATCTTGCATCGTTCTAGCAAACCCCAAATGGGGATTTCAGAATCCCTCCAAATATTTTTAATTTGTTACCCGCTTTTTCATGGTTTAGACCATGAAAAACCTTACCAAAGACATTATCGTAGGGATTGAACAAGTCCTAACAACATTCCACCATCCTACGGTTGGTTCGAACAAATTAAATTAAGGGTATTCCCTTTCACCTTAGCCGATAAAGCGGCGCCTTTGTTAACTTCAAGCCTAATTAATTGGACTCGACTCGTGGGCTAAACTTGTTCAAATTGTTTATGGAACATTTTTACCCACCCCTAAAGACGGATGAGATGCTTTCCAAGATTCATTTCTTTCGACAAAATCCTCATGAATCATTTTCAGAGGCTTGGAATCGTTTCACCGATCCGCTTATAGAGTGTCCACACCATAACTTAGCAAAAGACACGTTAGTTCGTGCCTTTTCAAAGGACTTCAACATCACCATAAAGAAGTCCTAGACATAATGAATGGGGTAGTTTCTTAAGTAAAGGAGCCTCGAGGCTTATAAATTTTTAGAGGATCAAACTAAGCGAAAAATAACAACCGGGGGTAGTGATGATATCCCCATCCGCTAGTTCTTCTTCCACGCTTAAGACTACCGGTATGTTTGAGGTTAAATCAGATCCCGAGCTTAAAACTCTAATTGAATCCCTCACTAAAAAAAGGTAGATGCCATATCTGTACAACAAAAGCCAATCCCCGTTATGAATGTAAATTCAAATCCATGTAGTTTCTGTTGGAGTCCTGAGCATCCCGATTCACACTGTCCTATTGCCTATGAACAAACTTGTTCCATTAATAGTGAACCTAACCTAACTGAGACAAAATCCCAATTTCGGTTGGAGAAATAACCAAAACGTCACACCTCAAGGGTACAATAATCAATATGTTAGGCCTACGCAAAGCTTTAACCAAGCCCCACTACGACAAGGACAGGGTCAGGGTAATTTTAATAATTATAACAACCAAGTGCAACCTCGACAAGGTCAAGCACAAGGTCAAGGTAATTATAATAATTATAATGCTAATAGAGGTATCGTTCCTAAATAAATAATAACTATCAAAATCCACCAATAAATAATTCACGGAAATAGTTCCAAAGAACACCACACCCGTGACCACTACACCCACACAACCGGATCGTCTAGACACCTTTATACAAGTGAGCCAAAAACTTTTCCAAACCATGGCTCAATCCAACCAACAAAACTTCTACAATCCGTAAATAATTTAACCCAACAAATGGCTCAAGATAAAGCCCAACCCAAAGGTGTGTTTCCGTGTAACGCAATACCTAATCCTAAAACAACAAACACACCTTTGAGGTCACCGATAATACTAGTAATGAATATGAAAATGTAGGTGAGATAAATGCCATCACCACTCTCGCTTCGCAGAGTGGTTGATAACAAAGTAACTATGCCTATAGTTACCCCACCAAGAGTCCCTTTACACCTACTATATTACTAGATACTGAAATAGAAACTGAAGAGCCTACCACTGTAGAGGTACCAGTTACAACACAACCAAAGAAACAGAAAGCTACGGTAAAACATCCAGGTGATACCATTGCTAAATATAGACAGAAACCACCGTTTCCACAAAAATTAGCCATGTTAACTAAGGATACAAATTATGAGGAGATTAGGGATGTTTTTAAGAATCTAACTATAAACCTTCCCTTCCTCGAAGCTATTAAAAAGCTACCACATCATGCTAAGTTTCTTAAGGAATTGTGTACTACTAGGCGTAAGACAAATATACCAAAAGACGCCTTTTTAACAGAACAATTCCCAACCTTATCTGAACATAATGGAATTGTTAAGTACAAGGACCCTGGTCGTCCTACTGTACAATGCACCTTAGGAGATTCCTATACGACGACCGCTTTATTAGACCTGGGGGCTAGTGTTAACTTACTCCCATTTTATTTGTACAGACAAATAGGTCTAGACAAGATGCAACCCACTAAAATGACGTTGCAATTAGCTGATCGGGTCTATTAAGTATCCTAAGGGTGTAGTCGAAAATGTGTTGGTAAAAGTTCGATTTCTACTATCCGGCTGATTTTGTAGTCCTCGATACGTAAGTCGCTAACGACTGGCTGTCCGATTATTTTAGGGCGCCCTTTCCCGGCGCAACCGCCAATCGCTCATTAATTGCGATGGTTCAATGTCCATGACTTTTGGCCATCTAGCTGTTGAAGTCAATGTGTTTAAAACAAGGACACAATTATTACCCGATTAGCCTATGGATGGAGAGGTTAGCATGATCGAGAGCTTTGCTCGAGATTATTTCAACAACACGTTCCCTGATAGTCATATGCCCAAAATTCTTTCCTTTGGAAAGTCAGACTCCAATATTTTCATTCCTACACTAGTCGATACACATGTTATTGACGAGGATGGGATAGATGACTTTCTCAAAGACGTAGAGGACTACCATAGTAATGTGGATATGACCAATCTAGATGGGGAATTCGATGAGTTTCTTCGAGTAGGTGACAATTCACCCTATCAAGAACTAACTTGCACAACAACCACCTCGATGCCCCTCCTTCCACCCTTTCAAAGGAACCCCGAGTTTGCACTTTCGATCCTTGTGTTCTTCTTCAGGCTCTATAATTTTTAAATCCTCCTAGCAAACAGATACTTTCCGTAGGACAAACTTTGTGACACCTTCATTTTCAGAATTGAGACAGTCCCTACACACACAATGAATGAGTTTGGTGCTAAAACCACATCCTCATTGTGTACAGGCTGTCTTTCTACAACTTATCCATATCCACCATATCCTTCACAACCATTCACTTTTCCACACTTATTTACAAGAACACCCACTCATTCAAAAATGAAAAAGAAGGTGCATGATAGGTTACACAATAAGGTTATCCAACTTCATTTGGATTCCACTAGGCTGTGTCGTAGGAAATCTTGGTGTTTCATTGTATTTGGATATGTTTCCTCTGATATTTATTTATGGAATGATCCACAACTATTTCGGTTGTTGATATATGATCAACTGCATGTTCATACATATGTTTTAGATAAAGTCTTGAGTATCTGACTATAAACGACTCAAATTTCTGTGTTGGTGCATTTCCTTTCATTCCAATATATTGGTGAGTGCACCATTAAGGTAACCGGCCCCTCCTATGGAGTGTGTGGCTGTAAGTACCGGATCCTAAGTCCACGGTTCACATAGTTCACGTTTTCCACTCTTGCATGTTTTCTCGGATTTTTGAGTCATGTCTCTCTATGGTGTGAATTATGTCTTTATTGCTTATTGTTTTTCCTTCTAAAAAAAAATATATATATAAAAAAAAAAAAAAAAATAAAATAAAATAAAATAAACATAGTAATCTACGAAGTCTCGGGAATCTGACTTTAAAAGACCCACTGCTAAAAACAAATTTTCTAAAATTCTTGTAAAAAATTTGTTTGGGGGTGGGGTGTTCGTGTTTTCGTACTAAATGTTTTATGTCCCATTAGAGTTGCTTAGGCCGTGTTATTGTATTACGATTCGGATTGACATGATCTATTAATTTAGAGTTCATTCGTTCGCATAACTTACGTCATGCACGCACTTCGAGGCGTTTTCCACTATCACGTATGTCATCCGAAGTCGGAATAGAGTGTTTTATGGATCATTGGATAGGAAATTCTCTCCTGATCATTTCCATATCTCATTCGCAAAAATCGGACCGGTAACGAAGCGGGAATTTTGATTTGAAATTCGCGAAAAAAAAAAAATAAAAAAAAAAAAATAAAAAAAATCGAAAAATCGAAAATTTCGATTTTGGGCTTAACTTCACTCGCGACCAGCCCATGGAGAGCACGCCATCCTACATGCTCACGCAACAGTTCATCTTCTCCATTCCGCCATTGCCAAAGCTCCAAAACCTAAAAAAGAAAAAAAATTAAAAAGAAATACCATAAACCCACGCCCAAAATCATATCCCAACCCATTTTTGTTTGCAAACACCAATCAAAACAAACTCCACCAATTTAAAGCACTAAAAACCACCGAAATTTATAAAAATTTGTTGCTGCCGCCACCACTCCACCACCTCCACTGTTCTTCAAGTCGGTCAAGTAAAACCACCACCACCACATCTTATTTAAACCCCAATTCTTATTCCAAACACTAGATGGCTCAACAACGCCGAATTATTCCGGAGCAAGTGTTCACTGCCGACCATTTTGCGCCGTTTTACGGTGACGAAATGGCTAGTAGAGACTGGAGTAGTCTGTGGTACTCGACCGAGGACTTCTATCACGAAGACTTGGTCAGACGGTTCTATAACACCGTGGAGTTGGAGGGGAGTAAGATTTTGTGTTGGTGAGGAAGAAGAGGAGGAGTTGACTACGGATCGTTGGTCGAGATTCTAGGCATTCCGCCTAGAATCAATCTGATGCCGCTTTTACAGATCCCCAGTTTGACGGGGGTTGAGCCGCTGATAGGCGTTCTCGCCATCAATGGGAGCTACAATCCAAACTCCCATTGTGGCGCCAGTATCCCTCGAGGACCAACCAACCGCTACAGCCCAAATGGATTGGTCGGAATGTCCTAGGCAAGGACAAGGTCGCTGACATCGGTCTCGACCTCGCCTCCATCGCCCTATGGATACTCCAGGAGAGCGGAAGTACGATTTCTGTATCCCGAGTTTTTGCTGAACATGATCGAGGTTCGACGGTCGTTGGCACCTCTTCCCCGCTTATCACTAAGATCATGTTGAAGATGAAGGCAACTCCGGCTTCGAGAGGATTTACATTACCCCGCACGGAACCCGCGAGATCTATAGGAGTGTGTCCAACAAGTCTGGAAATTGCCCGAGGATAGGGAACAGGCTGAGGAGGAGGAGCAGAGGGTAGATGAGGATGAGTCGGAGGAGGATGAGGAGGATGGCACTTGCTTTGATACGGATGCCTTCCAGAGGTGTTGGTCTGATGCTGAGCGCATGACTATGCTACATAGGGGCATGCGTTCACTCAACACTCTCTGTGCAGACCTCCGGACTCGACAGGCGACCATTCACCACAACTTCGAGATCCGCACCCAGAGGGAGGATGAGAGATGGGAGCAGGCGAGGGCTGAGATAGAAGCCCAGCGCCAGTTTAGAGTGGATATGCTAGCACGCTTCCCACCTCATACAGACTCTGCCTCTGAGGACACAGCTGCTAGGCATGAGCGTCGTCGACGGAGGACGACATCTACTTCTTTGGACCTTATGGAGCCCGTGAGCCACCACTAGAGATCAGACCCTCGCCACCGATGGCATGCAGGTGTTTAGAGAGGATGAGGAGTGATAGTCCCGTTATTTATGTTTTAGTAGTTGTTGTTTTATTTACTTTTGTTGTCTTTATTGTAATGTAATTTTATTTCAAGAATGTGAATTTTGTAGTGATAATTCAATGAAAATTTTAATATAAGGGTTATTTTCAGTTTGTGTGCTTGTTTCATATTAATCCCACCTTCCAAACTTGTTTGGGGTGGTTTGATCATTTCACGCTTTATTTTTTTATAAAAACCCTAGTGTTAGAATTTATCATGGAGCAAGGTGAAAATATGGTCAGATAGGCATATCTATGATTGAGAATCATTGTAGGATGAAATCTAGATTAAATAGGTACATTCAGTCATAATATCCAAATAAGAGATAATTGGGTTTGAATTAGAATCCGGGATATGAGTTGTTTCCGCTTTCGAGTTTGGAAATTTTAGGATTTCGGAAAACCGAAATTAGTTTTGGCAACTTTCCGATCCATTCTAGCAACTTTAAGCCTATATAAACTTGATACAATCTATCCTCACAACTCACACTACACCTAAACTCCATCACTCACCCTTCAAACCCGCGATTCCCACGTTTCGACTTCATTTTCGCAATTCTCAGAATTCGAGGCGCCCAGCGCTTCTAGTTGAAGCGCCGCCAACTCTACAATTCGAGGAAAAATTTGTCGAGAGCACCCGCCTTCTAGTCGAGTAGCGACCACCCGCTAAGTTACTAGAAATCAAAATACAAAGAGCGCCCAGCTTAAGTAAGTTAATGGCGCCAGCGCTTCTTCTCGACCAGAAATTTTCCAGTTTTTCGAGCGTAGTTTTTCGGATCATTCGTAGCTATTCCAAAGCGTAATTTTGAGATGACATCTCCAATATTGATACCGAACAGTCTTTTCAAGATTTGTTCCAAAGTACTACTTACGGTGCTTGGTTTCATGAGGTGATCACATATGTTGGCCGGGAACCTCTTATGGTAAGACCGGGTTGAACTTTATTCTCCAAAGACTTGCATATTATTTTTATAATAACTGCATTTTCTTTGAGAGACCGGATGGAGAACAAGTGTTCTCCATCAACATTGACGATGAACCAATGGAGATTACCGTGTTCTTGCTAGCATTTGTTCTTGGACTTGCTATGCCCGCTGAGATACAAGACCCATGGTGCTATTGGGTCGATAATATGCATGTCTACACCTATGAGTCTTTGCACGAGGCTTATGGGGCAGGCATTTTCCGTATTGAGGACCAAGGGGACTATAACGCTGTACCTTGGTAGCCCGTCCATGAACATAGGAACTGTTATGTTTTGGATTATGCTAAACATTTTAGGGGAATGGCGTTTTCTTCCGTGAATGACGCCACTTGCAGCGTTTTCCTTGCTTTAGCCAATGGACGCCGATTCTATGACCTTCCCAGAACTTTGATGTCTAGTTTAGCACGAGCCTATACCATGAGGCATAAGTACCTTCTTATGCCTGTTTTAATTTCACGTATTATGCTATGTTTCTTTCCTGTTTTTTGTACACGTTTCACGGATTGGATTAAGGTAGACACGGTGCGACCCACCAATAGTATTATTCGATCTTTCCGTTACAATGACTTGGCATGGGTGGCGGATACAACCTCACCAGGTTGCACCCTACACCCCATCAGACCAAGTGGCACTTAATAGGTTAGCAACCATAGATGATAAATGGCGTGAAGCCTGGCAAATTATCATAGCATGGCAGGACGCGAAGGAACCTCACTTCTTTATAGAAGTAGAGGATGACGAAGATGACGAATAACAACGGGAGTGGAGGTAAGTTTTAGTTTCTGTTAGTGTCTGCTTATGTCCCAAGCAATTTAATTATGTTAACCCCATAATGGGTGGAACTCTTATAGAGTTGCGTCAGTTTTTATTTCCTATATTAGTACGTTCTAACATTGTTTTGCAGATGTTTCTGAATTTCACGCGCTTCAATGGTATTTTTCCTACCCTCTTTATTTACAATGCTTTGAGGACAAAGCATGCTTCTTGTTTGGGGGCATAGAATCACGTGTAATTAAGACATCTGTTAGGATATAGATATATATAATATGCATTTGTTTTCTAGTTAAAATTTCAAAAAATTTAAAAATATAAATAAATAAGTTTATGCTATACACTTAGGAATATTGGTATTGTTTTCTTTCTCCATGCTCTTAACAATCTAGAAGTCTCACATAGTTGTTGCATCAGAATAATTGTTAGAAACTTAGGTTAATATGTAGGTAATAATCTTTGCATCTATCTATAAATTTATTACATGAGTATCTATGATTGTTAGCAAGAAGTTTCTCAAATCTAGGCTAGAGTACTTATTCTACAAATCGTGTGAGAATATAGCCTAAAAGCCTTATATGAGTGAAACATTTGAGAAATGACACAAGGGAGAAGTAAAATCGGATAGAGAAATCACACGCCCACTTGCTTGATCACTATACCATATCCTAAGTGAGAATTTAGGCCGCTCTTTGGATCGATATAGCCGAAATTCAAACCTATGAATTATTTTCCGCTAGTCGCCACTCGAGCCTTTTCTTTAGCCTTCCATACACCACAATTCCTTTACCCTGTTACAAAACAAAACAAAATAAAAAAAAAAAGAATAAATCAACCTACCCAATTTAGAATAAGTCCGAGAATAGAATGAGTGAAGAAAGAAGAAGAGAAAAAACCTCGTGTAAAAAAAAAAAAAAAATTTGTTACTTGCTTCAGAAAATAAAGAAAAGAAGTTTCCATCCAAAGAAAAGAAAAATAGAAATAAAATAAAAACTCCAAAAAAAAAATAGAATAAAAAGGAGTCAAAAGCCAAAGAAAAAGAAAAAAAAAAAAAAAAATATGGCTAAGGATGGAAACAAAGTGTAGAAGCAAAAGAAAATAACAAGGTTTACTCTAAGTTACATAATACGAAGACTCTATTATCTCAGACTTGTCCTTTTGAATATCCATTTCCTTCCTTCTTAAACCATCTCCTAATCCCTGTAACACCTAATAAAGACCTCTAGCTCAATTAGGAATAGGTTAGTGTGATAGTAAAGTGGCGATGTGTTTGATTGACCCCGCTTCCTTGTTGTCATGGAGATTGTAAGGTAAAGTGTGCCCACCGTATTAATCGGAGTAACGAAACTTGAGTGAAAAATCAGAGTGTTGTTTCTTGACATTATTGTGAGAACCTACTTAAGGACGCTATTCCGAGTTCTCAGAAACAAACCTGCTAAACATTTGATAGTACTACTCATTGTATATATGTGTATTGTAGATGATTGATTATTATGCATATATTAACTTAGGGCTTTGACTGGTTATTCTTATGTAATTGCTAGAGAGATGTATAGATAGTTGAGCATGAATAAGGAAACAATAGTTTTATTTTCTTAGTCGTTGTAGTATAGATGAAGTTTGTGAGTACCTTCACTCGAAAACTCTCACGAGGCTATAACTCGTCCACTAGGGAATTCCTAGTGGTTTAAGGCCTTGTTGCATATGGTCAATGCAATCGCACTCAGCGAAACAAGATTAGGTAGAACTCCATTTTTGGTCACTTATTCTAATTTCTCATCTTTGCTTGAGGACAAGCAAAATGCTGTTTGGGGGTGGTTTGATAAGAGCCCAAAACTGTAGTTTTAACCCCTTAATAATCATACTGTTAGACCAATTATGTGAATAATAAGTAAGAGTTAACACGATTACGCGTTTTTATGCATTTCGGGCTTCAAAGTCCATTATGTGCGTAAAATGTACCACTTTAGCGAGATAAAGGAGCAAAAGTCAAGAACTTCCGAAGCCGTATCTTTGGACTCAGACCTCGGAATTGGGCATACCTTATGTCAAAACGACCGGCTCGGAAAGAGCTTTGCAATGGTCCAAGCCTTGACCCAATCAGAGGAGCAGAAGTGGACGAAAAGTCTGTGGAAGTCAACTGCAGCTGAAGAGGCCTTTTTGGACTGAAAGAATGGGGTTTTGGGCCTGATTCTCTGGCCCAAAACATGGCTCCAAGCCCATGCACGAATTTTGGATCTGAATGTATAAGAAGAAAAGCTTAAGTCTTTGTTAATGGTAGATTAATTAGTAGAGAATTAGGGTTCATAGCTTAGAATAGAAAGTAGCCATTAAAATAGCTTCTAGATCTAGATTTAATTGTTTTCTTTAATTAGTTTCAAATCCCTTATTAGATTAAACCTTTGAATCTTGTTCTTCAAATTGATTAGATCAATAAAGTAGTATTCTTTATCAATTTCGATTTTGTCAATTCCAATTCTAGATCTAATTTCAATTCATGTTATCATTCAATTCTTAGTTATTAATTAGATTTCATTATTGTTAAATTAAGTAAATTTCAATGCTTTATATTATGTTTAGTTTTAATCTAAATGGAAATGATTATGAATGATTCAAGGCTAAACCACCATTAGAGGGGTTGTGAAGCCTTGATGAAAGCTTGATTCGGTTATCGTAGAGAGTCGCCGATTTTCTATTCCACTCTAGAAATGATTAGTTCACCATGAGAATGGGTTTAATTGTTCACATGCTAGTTATGAATTGGTAGAAATGCCATGTATAATTAGGGATTAGGAATAACCAATTGTTCTGCTGGCAGTTCAATTCGATTACTTACGATTAAATCGTCGTTAGTGGATTAAGTTGAGTTAAGGTGGAATCAATCCCCTCTAACTCCTTATCATAGAATCAACGAGCATTCCCTTAGTTGACTGATAACCGACTAGTTGCATCTTGTGGGTAGTTGCATCGTAGTCTAATTCCCCTTCGTAAAACTCTCATAGACTTAAAAACGACTAGTTAGATTAGAAAACATCCATGCTAGAGCACTAGGAGTGGAACGAACTTAATCTACTCCACTATATCTCATAGGATTGAGAGTAGAAAGATTTGATAAACTAAGAGCATCAAAAGTTTAGTTTACTTACGTTTTGAATTCATCGTTTATTTCGTAGGTAAACTATTCATTTTACGTTTATCAACAAGCATTGTTATTATATGAAAATGACTAATACATGCAAGATCTATAACATGCAATGATTTTATGTTTATGCCAATTCAATGAGTTGTAATATATCATAGAAAAAAAAACAATGATAAAATTTCATCATTCTACTATAGCTACATAGGGGTTTATAAAGAACGAGATGAGATCACCTCCGCAGAAAGTAAAAGAACAATTTGCTTGAACATTTCACTTGCTCTGCAAAACTCCAAATCATTGAAACACAAACCTGAAAAATAAAACCTCTAAGTCAATGAATCACATCAGAATGATTTCTTGTCTCCTCTTTGTAAGTATTAGTGTCGAAACACAATCAAAGCAAAATAACTACAACTAATATGAATTTTGATCAGATGGACGGTGAGCATTAGAAACAAATAAGAGCCAGAGAAGCAAATCTTAATCGAAGTAATGAGATGCACTTACAGTGAAATTTCTCTTTGAATGCATTGAATATTTACATATATTCCAAGTTCCAAATAATCTCAAAACTATATACTAATTCTTCACTGTAGAACCAAAGCCAACCAATCAACAGAAAAACAAAAAAAATCTTAATCAACTCCTTAAACCTAACAAGTTCTCGCCTCTCTTCAATTCAGAAATTAAACAAACCTAGAAGTCAGTTTCACCATTCATGATAACTAAGCGAAAATTAACCTTGAACAAAATCATTTGAAGGAACAAGAATTATTTTACCTTCATGATAAGTGCTCAAAAAGTGCTATTTAACCCTCGATTATGCCTCTTGTTTAGCCATCTTAGTGGACTAATAGTGTTTATAAGTTGTGTTTTAAGATTCTACAGGTGAAAAAGAGAGTTTTGTAGAATATTAGAGAAAATGGGGTAAAACGAAGCAATTCGGAGCATCAATGATCACATGGGAGGTCCGTGGACAATCATGGAGAAGGCCAAGGAATTGGAGCTATTAAATATGCGACTTGGACCTATTTTAAAGTCTATTTGGAAGCCCAAGGCCAAAGGATTCGTTGCTTGGACCAAAGCCCGCAAAAGAGGATAGAAGGATAGAGCAGAAGAGAGAAAATCGGCTTATGCGTCTGGGACGCATGGATCGAGCGTCCAGACGCATTGATTGCATCTAGGGCGATAGATCGAAATCGCCCGTGACGCATTGATTAAGTCTGGGATGCATGGATAATGCGCCCGACGCATGAATCGACAATCGTAGCCAATTCCTTCTCGTTTGAAAGACGGTCGGACTCTCGAAAAGAAACCTATTTGTATTAGGAAACAAATGACGGTTTGGAATGCTTCTAGAACTCATTGTAACCCCTATAAATAGAGGACCTAAGTGCCTCATGTAATTGGCCAATTCACTTATATTCTTATCTCCAGAACTTGAGGCAGAGAGAGATTAATAATAAAAGATCGGTTTTAACTAGCTGAGTCTTAATAAATTAGTCTTTCTAGTCTTATGTTCTTCAACTCTTCCTCTTCTCGTTCTTCGTGTTCTTCCTTCTATATGGAAGGCTAATCTTCTCCTTCAAGGGAGGAGATGAAGCCAGTGCTTAAGGTTTAATGATTCTTCCGGTTCATGGTGTTCTTCAATCGTTAGTTCTTTATGTTTGTAGTTATTAATTCCATTGCCCACACCGTGGGATGGAAGTATAGAATAGGGTTTATGTTTTGCAATATTAATATCATGCTAGTGTTCTTTACTTTTCTTCTAGTAGTGTAATTCTTTAGAGTTAGGGAAGTATTCTTTGTGTTGCCTTAGAAGGGGTAGCTCAGGGGAGTGGTGCCTAGGGAAGTATTCTTTGTGTTTTTGCCTTAAGTGGTGATTCATTGAATGGCTGCCCTATTAGGAAGTACTCCTTGATGTTGCTCTTGGTAATACATTGAATGGCTGCCCGAGCTTACATAAAAGGAAAGAAGATATTAATAGCATAAACATAAGAACAACCTTAAGTAGAGTTAATTGTTAACGATGTTTCATCCAAAGGGCATCGGCACTTTCGCCGATTGCCTAATTGTAGTCTACTTATAAGAACAACCATGAAGCAGAAGGTCATAGATTAAAAGTATTGGTGGATTCTAATCTCTTGAATTCTCTCTCTTATAAATTTTCAATAGTTTAGTTAGTTTAGCTTAGTTTAGCATTAGAATCTACAATCTCTACAACATTAGTTTTTAATCCCTCAAACCCCCTTTCCAGTCCTGTCCTTCACATAACATACACTTAAAAGTGGAACGATACCCTACTCATCCTTTACTTAGTGAGGGATAATTAGGTTTTGATACGCTTCTCTTTTGTTCAACGATCATCATCTATCTACATCATCCATACACCATCTAAACACACAAAAAGAGGTAGTGGTCACTTCACATAAATCAAATGATGCAAAGCAAGCGGTGACCAAACATATCTCAAAATGAAGACGTCGATGCTTTGATTTTGAAGTAAAAGCGAATGCAGTGACACCATCGTTATAAATTGGGGAGGTGGAGAAGGAGAAGTGGGGTTTTTCTACAGACATATAGTTTTCCCTTTTCCTGGGTTCTTTTATTTTCATTTTTTGAGAACGGGCTTTATCCACGGTGGGTGTAATTTTGTCCAAAATATAAACCACCGTTTTCAAGGAACAATGGGGTATACGAATACCACAAAATAAATTAGGCTATATTTGATAGCCCGGTGGTATATGTTGAAATATATACCACTGTTTTACAAAAATAGTGGTATTTGCTTGTTCCTAAACTAGAAAATTGTTTTGTACTATGCTAAATAACTATAAGCCACTGTTATGAGCGAAACAGTGGTATAAACCACTTTACCAACCGTGGCTAATGTGCATTTATGTAGTAGTGTAACCTAGGGTGTTATCCAAATCTTGGTCGGAAGGTGTTTGACAAAATTCCTAAGAGAAGATTTGAGTTTAAATAACTTATAGAGATGGACCATTCCGTGAACACTCGTATGACAAGTCTGAATAGGAATAATTACACCATTTAGAAAGCCAAGATGGAAGACTTACTTTACTGCAAGGACTTGGCACAACCAATTGAAAATGGAGGAGAAAAATCGGAATCGGTTGCTACGGCTGAGTGGAGCAAGCTTGATAGAAAAGCAATTGGGTACATTCGACAGTGGATTGATGATAGTGTCTTTCACCATGTATCCCAAGAGAGTTCATCTTTTAGCTTATGGAAGAAACTCAAAGACCTCTATGAGAAGAAGTCGGGCGAAAACAATGTGCTGCTCGTTAAGAAGTTTGCCAACACAAAATACCAAGAAGGTTCTTCAATGTCTAAGCATCTTAATAAAGTACATAATACCATCAATCAGTTGCATTTGATGAAGATTAAAATGGGAGACAAAGTTGAGGCTTTGTTTCTATTATCTCTCTACCCAAAAGTTGGGAGACGTTAGCAATTTCTCTACACGGATCAGCTAAGGATGGAATTATCTCCATGGAGATGGCTACCGCATCTTTGTTGAATGAGGAGACTAGAAGGAGTTCAAGAAGTAGCTCCTCTCACTCAGAGATCCTTGTCACAGAGAAACGGGGGAGAGTTAGGAGCAGAAAACCATCTCATTCTAGAGGTGATGACAGAAGCAAATCTAGGGGTGAAGCTAGAACTCCTAAGGCAGAGAGGTAATGTTACTATTGTGCCACTAAGGGCCACTTCAGGTATGAGTGCAGAACACTGAAGAGGGATGAGAAGAATAAATGCGTACATGAAGACATGGTAAAGAGGAACGGAAACTCAGGCAGATATACTACCGCACTAGTCGATGATGGTCTAGTGGAAATTGTGTCAGAATGTGATGAGTGATGTCTTAGTACCTTATGCCAGGATACAGAGTGGGTGATAGATATAGGAGCATCCTATCACGTCACACCGCACAGGAGATTCTTCACTACCTACAGCTGTGGTGAATATGGTGAAGTGAAAATGGGTAGCAGTAGAGTCTCATCAAAGATTGCAGGCATTGGGGATGTTCATATAGAAACCAATGTCGGCTACACCTTGACACTCAAGGATGTAAGACATGTCCCTGACATTCGGCTAAGCCTAATTTCCGCTAGGAAGTTAGATGATGATGGTTTTGTAAACTTGTTTGGTAACGGGGTATGGAAACTAAGCAGAGGATCCATTGTAGTAGCCAGAAGGAAGAAAACTTGCTCTCTTTACAAAACACAGGCTAATTTGTATAATGCAGAAGTAAATGTGGCAGAAGAAGAAGCTTCCTCCGAACTGTGGCATAAGAGACTATGTCATATGGGCGAAAAGGGCATGGAAGTTCTTGCCAAGCAAAAGGCATTGCCAGATATCAAAGGTACACATTTAAATAGATGTACTCACTGTTTGGTAGGAAAGCAACACAGGGTGTCTTTCTAAAGATTCCCGTCTCACAGAAAGGACAATGTCCTTGAGCTAGTTAACACTGACTTATGTGGTCCTATAAAAGTAAAGTCCCACGAGGGAGCTTTATACTTTGTGACCTTCATTGATGATGCATCAAGAAAGGTATGGGCATACAGTCTGAAGAACAAGGATGAAGTACTTGGCGTGTTTGAGAAATTCCATAGCATGGTGGAAAGAGAGATAGGGAAACTTTTGAAGTATATTCGCTCATATAATGGGGTGAGTACATAGGGCCATTTGATGAGTATTACCAGAGTCATGGGATTTGTCATGAGCAAACCATTCCCAAGATTCTGCAGCAAAATGGTATAGCTGAGAGAATGAATCGTACCATTGTAGAGAGGATGAGATGCATGATGTCTCACTCTAAGTTACTTATAAGCTACTGGGTAGAAGCAATGCACACAGTCGTACATGTGATCAACCTATCACCGTCAAAGCCTCTGAATAGTGATTATCCAGAGATGTTGATGACAAAGGCAAGTAGTGCATTTTTCTGGGTTATGGGGATGAGAAGTTTGCCTACAAACTCTATGATCCGATTAACAAGAAGGTAATCCAAAGTCGAGATGTTGTGTTCTTGGAAGACCAAACCATAGCAGATTTCGAGGAGGGTGAGAAGCTACACGCTTTCACTAATGATCTTGTTGATGCATAACCAGAAGTTCTTATTGTGGAACGTGCAGAAGGCATTGAGAATGCAGAGAACTATGGGCCTAAAGCTCATGATGGGATAGAACCTATTGATATAGAAGATGCAGATGAAGTTCATGAACCACCACCTGAACAAGCAGAAGTGCATCTTCCTAAGGCACCAGCAGATGGGACAAGGAGGTCAGATAGAGAGAGATAAGCTTCAACCAGGTATCCACCACATACGTATGTTCTACTATTGGATGGTGGAGAACTTATGTACTATCAAGAGGCTCTTGAAGGTGGACAAAGAAAATTGATTGAAGGTCATGCATGATGAGATAGATTCTTTGCATAATAATCACACTTATGATTTAGTTGAGAAACCGGAAGGAAGAAAAATTCTCAAGAATAAGCGGATCTACAAAGTCAAGCATGAGGAGAACAATCCGCTACCAAGGCACAAAGCTCGCCTTGTTGTGAAGGGATTTGGTCAAAGGAAAGGTATTGACTTTGATGAGATTTTCTCTCCTGTAGTCAAGATGACTTCTATCCAGGTGGTATTGAGTATGACCACAAGAATGAACCTAAAGGTTGAGCAACTAGATGTCAAGACAACTTTTCTTCATGGAGACCTTGAAAAAGATGTCTACATGGACCAGCCAGAGGGGTTTGAGGTCAAAGGTAAGGAGCACCTAGTATGCAAGCTGATAAAGAGCTTGTATGAGTTGAAGCAGACACCGAGGTAGTGGTATATAAAGTTTGATTTCTTTATGGCAAAGTATGGATACAAGAAGTCTGCTTCTGATCATTATGTGTTTGTTCAGAAATTTCCAGATGGGGATTTCATAGTGCTCTTGTTGTATGTGGATGATATGTTGATAGTTGGCTCGAATATCAACAAGATATCCAAGCTGAAGAAAGACTTGAGTAAGTCCTTTGAGATGAAGGATTTGGGTCAAGCAAAGCAGATACTTGGAATGTAGATCACTCGTGACAGAAAGAGTGGGAAGTTGTAGCTTTCTCAAGAAAGCTACATTGAGAAGGTATTGAAGAGATTCAACTTGGATCAAGAAAAGCTAGTCAGTTGTCCGCTTGGTGGCCAGTTCCACATGACCAAAAAGATGTGTCCAAAGGGTGAGCATGAGCAGAGTCAGATGGAAAAGATTTCTTATGCATCTGTAGTGGGTAGCTTAATGTATGCAATGGTGTGTACAAGACCGGATATTGCTTTCGTCGTGGGCGTTGTAAGCCGTTTTTTGTCAAATCTGGGGAAGGAGCATTGGGAAGGTGTTAAGTGGATATTGAGATATCTCAAGGGCACTTCCAAAGCGTATTTGTGTTTTGGTGGGAGTAAGCCCTTACTTGAAGGCTACACTATTGTAGACATGGCAGGTGGTGTTGACTCGATGAAGTCCACCTCCGGTTATCTAGTTACTTTTGAAGGGGGAGCAGTTTCTTGGTAATCTAAGTTGCAAAAGTGTGTTGCCCTCTATACTACAGAAGCCTGGTATATTGCAGCCACTGATTGTTGCAAAGAGATGTTATGGATGAAGAAGTTCTTCGATGAACTAGGACTAAAGCAGAAACAGTTTGTAGTTTTATGTGACAGTCAGAGCGCCATCCATTTGAGCAAGAATCCGAGTTTTCATTCTAGATCCAAGCACATACATGTGCGTTACCATTGGATTAGAGAAGTACTCTAAGACAAGCATTTGTGTATTGAGAAGATCTATACCGACAAGAACGGGTCGGATATGATGACCAAAGTCTTACCGAAAGGTAAGTTTGATGTTTGTTGTGCTACCGCCGAAATGGTAGCAAACTCCTCCTGTTGATTTGGAAATTGCATGGAGGTATCCCCCTCACTGTTTAGGAGGAGGAGATTGGTGAAGTTATCCCTCACATGAGGAAGAAGGAGAGATTTCGGAGATGTTTGCGTAAAGGAGTTTGAGCGAGCGAACGCTCGAAACTAGTCTTGCTCAAGGAGCCTTGGAGAAAAAGAACATAGTTTTTTTTCTCAACTTTTTCCAAACATCGGTACTGGACTTTTCTGAGATTTTTTCATGCAGGCGCGCGCGCGCTCGAAATGGCCTTGCTGAGGGCGCACCCGCACTCAAGTCTATTTTCAGCAGAATTCTATTTTTGGAGAACCGCGAGTTTGCAGCATAAGTTTTTTGGGTTTTTTGGCAAAACCAAAAGACACACGAACCAGACAAGACAAGAGAGAGAAAACCCAATCTTGAGAGCAATCAAGATTGAGAGATAACTTTTACAGAGAGACAGGCCAGTAAAGAGAGAGGAGTGATCTAGTAAGGTGAGAAACTGAAAAGAGTGATTGTAATCGTCCTTCCCACTTTATAAAAGGATTAGCTCTTGTGGAAATAGGCATCATTGGCTGAACCACGTTACATCTGGTGTTGTGGTATGCTTTATATTCTCTTTACATTATTATTTGTTGTTGATAGTTGTTTAGAGAGTTGGGCATGTTAGCTAGGTTGTAGTGAAAGTTTAAAATTTGTCTGGAGTTGTTATTGAGTTTATATTACAAGTTATCTGTATAGTGGGGATCGATTGGTATCGGATTAAACCCCAACATCGACATGAGTTCTTCTTACCCTTACCTTTGTTTAAGTTCAATTGTTATGTGTAGCTAAAATATTTTGCTAGGGTTTAGATGAAACCCCATTAATGAATTTGTTTCAATTATTTATCTGTTGAATTTCCTACAAACTATGAGCATCAATGTTAATGATTATTTACTTCAATTGATTGTCGAATATTTTGTGTTTTTCGTAATTTGGATACATAGGATGTTTGTGGTTTAAACTGTTAAAGCAAAGAAAAATCAATCTTTGTTCTACAATGTTATCACAATCATAGCAACGATTACCCTTTCGTATTGCGTCTCTAAAATAGTAAGAAATTAAACAAATAAATAATTATAGCAATGAAATTAATGGTGGTGGATTCGACTGCCCTAGTATCTCTATCAAATCGTTCGATCTACTTTATATTCTTTCTGTAGTAATTAGTTAATTAATTTAAGTAGTTAGTTAAATTCCATTCCATCTTATAAATATTGTTCGAATTAGTTAAGTAATTTATAGTACTCGATTGTTTACAAATTGCATTCCTTATGGGATCGACCCGTTTGCCACAACAATTTTCAACAATAGTTGTACGCTTGCGGTTTAACTAGGGTTAGATTAGTATATTAATTTAGACAGACTAAATTCCTACCACCTGGTTCGATATTTTATAAGTGAGTTTTTCTTTCTTTTTTTGCTGCAGTCGTTCAATTCGAATATATTTTCTGGACCATATTTTCGTCTCCTATATAAAATGCATGTACACAAACTTCAAATATTCTGGACAAGACTATTATTGGAATGACAGATCCCTTATTCTCTTTGTTTCCCTATGCCAGTTATATGGAGCGGAAAATTGAGGAAGCTAATCCACAATAAGTTCGAGATGTAGTTCCTGTTTTTGACACCATCTTTTGCAGAGAATCAGTGTTACGTATATTTTCCATATGTACTTAAACAAATTTGTGTACTGTTGGAAAATGGGAATTGGGTACGCCTAAACATGAGGCGCGTACGCCCAGACATTAACCACAAAGTGTTTTTTGCGATATGGATATGGCACAAAGTGTTTTTTGCAATACGTCACGGGCAGGACCGCAAAGTGTTTTTTACGATATGTTCTCCTCATTTGTTTTTTTGTACCCAGTATATAAGGGAATATAAAAGAGAGAGAGTGAAAACTTTTTTTTTTAGAGAGAGTGAGAGAACTTTTTTCTAGGGTTTTTTTGAAAGAGAACTAAAAAGAGATTTGTGAGAGCATTCATTGTGAGTGATTGAGTGATTCATTCTTTGTGAGTGATTGAGAACTCCTCTTGTAATCGATCTTCTTGTTCATTTAGTGAAACCATCGATCTCGCCGTGTGTGGACATAGGCATCTCGCTGAACCTCCTTAAATCTCGTGTGTTATTGTGTATGTGTGTTATTTACATTCTCTTTACTTGTTTTATGCTTTGCTAGTTGATATTGGTTATTCAGTTGTACTTGGGTATTGTTAGAACATTTGTCTTGATTAAAGGTCACACCTTTGTGGTTGATCTTGTTGTTGTTATACGCTTCCACATTTAGTCGCAATAATTGGTATCAGAGCTCTATGGTTAAGACCTAGAAAGTGTTGAATTTGAATTTTGGGTTAATTCCTAAGGTGTTCAAGTTTGTGAAGAGAAAGTGTTTGGTAAAATTTCTAAGTGAAATTTTCGTGTGAGTTACTTTGTGTGACTTGTAGAAATGGTTCCCAAGATGTCTAGTGTGAAGTTTGAAGAAGATAAGTTTGATAAAAAAGCACAAGAATTGACGGCAAGAGTGTTTCCTCTCATCAATTGGGATTGTCTTATAAACCAATTGCTATGTAATGGGCACTAGTGATAGGAAGTACTAGTTGTCTGGTTGGGTATTTTATGAGTGAGTTTTTCTTTCTTTTTTTGCTGCCGTCATTCGAATATACTTTCTGGACCATGTTTTGGTCTCCTATATAAAATGCATGTACACAAACTTTAAATGTAATGGGCAAAACTATTATTGGAATGACAGATACCTTAATCTCATTGTTTCCTTATGCTAGTTATTTGGAGCAGAAAACTTTAGAAGCTAATCCACAATAAGTTTGAGATTTAGTTCCTATTTTTGGCACCATCTGAACTTGAACAAATTTGCGTGCTGCTCATCATCTTTTTGTCTATAAGAGCCTGTGAGAAAATCACCCATTAATTTTTAGCTCATCTTGTTGTTCTCTATAACTTTTAAAATATGTGGAGACGGTCACTAGTTCTGAGTGAATTATTGCAAACTGATGTTTTACCAATCAATAACAGTGAAATGTAGCGGTCACCAGTTTTTGCGATTGCTTGGTATCGAAGTTTTATGGTTGTTTTGACAAGAGTATACTACATAAGTATTCGACACATCAAAACAAAGGCATTCGGGATGGTTAATACGCTGTCAACAAAATTACAATCCTCTCCCTACAACAAAACTTTCCTGGAATGCTATCAATCTATCATGTTGGATTAAAAGCAGTAATGTTATACCGACCCACTTATTTGACCTACTATTTGAACCTATTGATGTGTCAAAATACCTAATCATTGATTTACATAGAGATACGTGTCCGTGTGTATTGCAATGCAAACCAACATTATCCAAATAGTGAGTTACAATAGTAGGTCTAAAAAATAGGTCCATGCAGCACTACTCGATTAAAAGTAAAATATTTTCTTGGGTATCTTACCCACCGCTCAACCTATCAACTTTTGTTTAACTTGTCAAGTTCAACCAGTGTTGCATGACACTTTCACTTCTCATTTTTGAGCTTACAAGCTATAAATAGAATTTCTTGTCATGATATTGTACCCTTGTATACGGGGAATTCTTGGATCGGACGTTGAATAAATGTTTAGGACAAAATGGCCCATTGAAAGTGCAGAGAAGTTTTAATCCAAATGCAGACGTGGTCCCCACCAAAAGTGGTTTTAAGAAAAACATTTGTTTAGTTAATACCCTTTTCATCCTCTCTCTCACTCTACTCTCTCTCTCTCCCAGACTCCCACCTCTCTTTCTCTCTCTCGGTTCCACTGCCGAAACTTAACAAGCCATGAAAAATGCCAAAGCAAACTTAGGAGATCAAGGATTTCTTCTCACGAGAAGGAAGGATGCACAATTAGTGAAAATCAAGAAGAGCAAAGATGCGGTCAAGTTCAAGGTTTGCTGCTCCAAGTACCATTACACTCTGTGTGTGTTTCACATGGAGAAAGCAGATATGTTGAAGCAATCCATTCTACCAGGTTTGAATGTGCAAGATCTTAAATGGGATTTTGGGAAGCCTCGATCAATAAGATATTTCCCTTTTAGAGCTTTGTGGGTTGTTTTGCATCGAGTGACTTATGTTTTGAATGTTTAATTAGGTGATGGAATCTTCTTTAGTTTTGGTACTTCAAACTTGTATGCTGGTGTATCATTTATAAGAGAACATAAGGTGAGGTTGGGAATGGTAGCTGGTGCAGCAAGCTTGGCTTTGTTGGTGTCTGGAGGAGTGGGGGCAATCTTAGGGAAGGCACCTGTCAAGAGGTCCTGTTTGAGGGTATTGATGGGGGGATGGTTAGCCATGGCCATAACTTTCGGACTAACAAAATTAATAGCACCACTTACTATGATCGTATTTAATTTAGTTACACGTGTCATTTAATAACACCACATAATGTCGTACAAGTGAGATACAATATCTTACTATGATCATATTTAGTTCAGTTAAATGTGTCATTTAACAGCACCATATAATGTCGTACATGTGAGATACAATGTCTTACTATGATCATATTTAGTTCAGTTAAACATGTATTTTCAAGTTATCAAAATACAAATTATTTGAGAATGAAAGCCAACTTTTGGTGGAAAAGTCATGTAGAGATGGGAGTATTTGATGAGTACTGGATTATTGGAAAGAGACCTAAAGCAGTAGTGGCAATAGGAATGAAAACCATATTAAGCGTGTATTTTCAAGTTATCCAAATACAAATTTAAAAGCACCACATAATGTCGTAAAAGTGAGCTATAATGTCTTACTATGATCATAATTAGTTCAGTTAAACGTGTATTTTCAAGTTATCCAAATACGAATGTTACAACACTACATAATGTTGTACATATGAGATACAATGTCTTTAAATATAAATATTGTGGAAGGGTATTAGGGATATTTTATACTATCATCAAGTGGGGGCCATGTCTGAAAGTGGAATAAATCTTCTCTACCACATTCAACAGACTATTCTGTCCTAATCTTTAAGTCAACGTCCGATTCAAGAAGTTACCTTGTATATTATGTATATTATCTAATACAACGAGAGTGGAATGTTACAGCATTATCTAAATAATAATATGGGAGATTAATTTAGGTATTGGTCCTAGTTGATAATAGGGAATTAGACATTAAGGACTAAATAATGTGTATTTAGGGATTGGACTTATTCCCATCACTTGACCAGTTTGACCATGGGCTCCGTTTGCTTGACTCAAATCATCTGTTAAAAGTTGGTGTAATGTCTGAAATACCCATCACATGGCAAACACATGTTTTTTTTTAATATTTCCCCAATTAAAAAGATGTCACGTGTAATAATCTTACATATAATCCAACGGCTAATAGATTGTCTTCTTCATTCAACTCTAAAAATAGTCGAAATTAACTTCTAACATCGAAATTGAAGGGGGCTTTACTAACTCTAACAAATTTCTCAACCCAAATATTAAACCCCAACATGCAACAACCCAATCCATTTCTAGATTCCAACCTCGAATGTCAAACCCCACCAAGAAACCACCCAATTCATTTCTCATAAAAAAAAACAATATAACAATTAACATTTATGTGATTTGGGTGGGACGTGGGGGTATTTGGGAGTGGGAATTTTTGAAAGAGGATGAGCTAAGGATAACAACTAGATTTGATAAAAAAAACAAAAGGTGAAATGGGTGGCACAAGAATTCATCAAAGAGATGGCCTAGTGGATCCTTAAATTTAATAGCTAATAAGAAATTTGTATGGGACTAGAGGTTAATTTGTTTCGGGTGGGCGGTGGAGGCATTGGAGGTGGTCTGGTGGAAGTAGCGGTGGTGGTGTATAGGTGACGATGTAATGGTACGGTGTGGTATTGTGAAGCAAATAAGCAATTGGAGAGAATGGCCAAATTCCACCACTATTTCTGATATTCGAACCGAAATTTCGATGTTTCAATATCTCAAGTATATCATTGTTTTCCCGCGTTAACTACGGTTGGATTACAACAACTAAGTGAAGGGTATCATAAGAATTTCACAGATATAATGAGATTTCTCACGGCCAAACTTGTCCACAGACGGAAGTTAGACCAATCCTTAAATACACATTATTTAGTCTATTTAGTCCTTAACTAGATTTTGGACCCGGGCATACGCCCAGGATCTATTAAATATTTTGTGTGCTGAAAGGCTTTACAAAATGTCTCACACAAATTTTTGAATCAGAATATATTTTTATTGAAAATAAACCGAAATACGTTAATGAGTAGCGATTATGGTGCATAAGTGTACTTGGAAAGTAAGGGATCAAATTGAGATAGCCTCTTCATTTTGTGGTTTAGGATATTAATCCATAATTTTCAAATAGAATTATCTTAAACTCGATCTAGCTTGTATAATAGTTTTCTTAGATTTATGGTGATTTAGCGGCAAATTTTCGAATAAGAATATATTTTTATTGAAAATAAACCGAAATACGTTAATGAGCAGTGATTATGGTGTATAAGTACTTGAAAACTAAATGATCAAATTGAGATAGCCTCTTCACTTTGTGGTTTAGGATATTAATCCGTAATTTTCAAATAGAATTATTTTAAACTCGATTTAGCTTGTATAATAGTTTTCTTAGATTTATGGTGATTTGGCAGCAAATATTCGAATCAGAATATATTTTTATTGAAAATAAACCGAAATACGTTAATGAGTAGCGATTATGGTGCATAAGTACTTGGAAACTAAGGGATCAAAATGAGATAGTCTTTTCACTTTGTGGTTTATGATATTAATCCGTAATTTTCAAATGGAATTATCTTAGACTCTCGATCTAGCTTGTATAATAGTTTTATTAGATTTATAGTGATTTAGCAGTAAATCATCACCACTCAGCTTACGTACTAATGTGTACAAATCACTAAAATAGATTGATTGTTTCCATATCCTCAAAGAATACACTACTACCACTTGAAAAGATTTATCACATGAACGTGTCATATGAATGGGTATCGTTATATTAAATTATTCTAAAAAATATTAGCAACTATGCATAGCTATGAGATATGAAAATTATATTAATTACTCATTTAAATTTTTTGCATCACTCTCTATAAAAAGGAAGCATCAAACCTTGATAAAACTCATTGACTTCTTTTTATTGTTAGGTCTAACAATAGAAGTTTGATTGAAGTTTTGTGAGAATGCCCAATGTGGCGAAGATAACATTGAAGTTACTTGAATAGCAAGGCATTTCCAATCACAATAAAAGAATTATGATAAACACTACTTAAAATGCAAAACTATATTTGACGAGACATTTATTCCCCCTACATATAATACAAATATGTTTTAGGGTTATTAGTTCAATGCATTTGCATCAAGTTTCTGATTTTCCATTAATTATTCTTTGAGGTTAGTTTAATGTAGTATGTTGCATCCAGTTTCCAAATTCTCATTAATTATTCTTTGAGATTAGTTTAATGCAGTTGCATCAAGTTTCTAATTTCCCATTAATTATTATTTGAGGTTAGTTCAGTGCAATTGCATCTACTTTATGATTTCCCATTAGTTATTTATTAAGGTTAATTCAGTACAGTTGCAACCAGTTTTTGATGTTTAGTTAATTAGTATTTGAGATTAGTTCATTGCAATTGCATCCAAGGTTCCAATCTCCTGTTAATTACTCTTTGAGGTTTGTTCAATACATCTGCATCCAGTTTCTGATTTCCTGTTAATTGTTTTTCTAGCTTAGTTTGATAGTTTACAATTTTTATACAGTTTGCATACATGTAAGAGTCTATTTTTATAAACTCACTTTCATTTTGGGTTCCTAATTACTCGTAACTACTAATGTGAGAAGGCTAAAAAATTGGACATTTATGCTTTGAGGTCAGTGCGATGCAGTTACAATCAACTTTCGATTTCCAGTTAACTATTTTTTGAGGTTATTTCAATGCATTTTCATCCAATTTCTGATTTACCGTTAGTTAATCTCTAGTTTTAGTTTAATGCAGTTGCATCCAATTTTTGGTTTTCCGTTAATTATTCTTTGAGGTTAGTTCAATGCAGTTGCATCCAATTTTTTATTTTATGTTAATTGTTCTTTGAGGTTAGTTCAATGCATTTGCATCAAGTTTTCGATTTCCCATTAATTATTTTTTGAGGTTAGTTCAATGCAGTTACATCAAATTTATAATTTCCTATTAATTATTAATTTAGGTTAGTTCAGTGCAATTTCATCTATTTTTCAATGTTTCGTTAATTAGTCTTTGAGATTAGTTAATTGCATTTGGATCCAGTTTTCTATTTCCCTTTAATAACTCTTTAAGGTTAGTTCAATACATCTGCATCTAGTTTATGATTATTTATGTTTTTCAATGCAATTATATCCTGTTTCTGATTTCCCGTTAATTATTCTTTGAGATTATTTCAATGCATTTGCATTTAGTTTCTGATTTCCCACCAATTATTCTATGAGGTTAGTTCAATGCAGTTGCATTCGGTTTTTCATTTTCTGTTAATTATTTTTTGAGTTTAGTTCAATGCATTTGCATCCAATTTTCGGTTTCCCATTAATTATTATATGAGGTTTGTTTGATGTATTTGCATACCGTTTCCGATTTCCCATTAAATATTTTTCAAGGATTTGTATCCAATTTCTAATTCCCATTAGTTAGTATATGACGTTAGTTTAATGCAATTGCACCCAGTTTCCGATTTCTTGTTAATTACTTTTTGAGTTTAGTTTATTGCATTTGCATAAAGTTTTCAATTTCCCGTTAATTACTTTTTGAGCTTAGTTATGTATTTGAATCCAGTTTCTGATTCCCTTTTAATTATCCAATGTGTGTGTAATACCAACTTCTACTGATCCATCTGTAGTGTCCTTGCAAACATGACATAAAAAATAAATTATGCTTGATTTACTATGTCGGATCATCGAAGATTATCTAGTTCCCGATTTCTCATTAATTATTCTTTAAATTATGCATGACTCACTATGTGGAATCTTCAAATATTATCTACGAACTGGTGTTGTTATATTAATTATTCTTAAAAATATTTGCAAATATGCAGAACTATTATATATTAATATTATATTGATCACTCAACCAAATTTCTTATAACGTGAAAATCTCACTCTCCATTAAAAAAAAAAGGAACTCACTTTTGATTAAACCCTTCAACTTCATTTTGTTGTTTAATAATAGAAGTTTGATTGAAATTTTGTGAGATTGCCTAATAAGGTGAAGTTCATATATATTGAAGGATTTGAAGCTACTTGAATAGCAAGGAGTTCCCAATCATACGGAAAGAGATAAGATAAACACAATTTTAAATGCAAAACTATACTTATCGAGACATTCCCACAACATATAATCCAACTATGTTTTGAGGTTAGTTCAATGCATTTGCATCCAGTTTCTGATTTTCCATTGTTTATATTTTGAGGTTAGTTCAATGCAGTTGGATCCAATTTCCAATTCCCGTTATTTATTTTTGGAGATCAGTTCAATGCAGTTGCATTCAGTTTCTGATTTCTAGTTAATTATTTTTTTCGATTAGTTCAATATATTTGCATCCAATTTCCAATTTCTTGTTAATTGTTCTTTGAGGTCAGTTCAATGCATTTGCATCTAGTTTCTGATTTTTCGTTAATTATTCTGTGAGATTAGTTTAATGCATTTGCATCCAGTTTCCGATTTTTCGTTTATTATTTGATAAAGTTGCATTTGTATCTAGTTTCCGATTATTTGTCGTTAGTTTCATTTAGTATTATATATTTTTTTAAATATTTGTCATTATTGCTTTGCCCTTATTTTTTTTTCATTTTCTATTATATATTTTGTGATGTTATTTTTTGTATAATTGTTTTTAACTATGTTTTGAGGCCGTGTTAAGGATATATTCGAAATAAGTCGGTGTTTTTATCATAGACACTAAAATTGTATGATTTGTAATAGGGAATTACTTTCTACAAATCACCTATTTTTTAGCAATTTTTTTTATTTGATCAAATATATAAGAATTGGAATACTAAAAGTGTTTGATTCATAATAGAAAATTACCTTTTACAAATCACCTATTTTTTAGTAATTTTTTTTATTTGATCAAATATATAAGAATTGGAAATACACTCAAACTTTCCAAATATAAGAATTAGAAATACACAACTCTCCAAAGAGGTTCCATATACGTGGGATTGTAGGCTATTAGAAAAGATTATCTTTCATATTAGAGTGCCACATAGGGGAGAGAGAAAAATAACTCTCATATTAGAGTGCCACATAAGAAGAGAGAAAATCTTCCATTAGAGGTCTCCACTTTAGTATATAGATAGTGGATGTCTAATTCCTTATACCTAAATCTCCCTAATAATATTAGAATCAACTCAGTAATGTCCTCCATTTAATGTTGCTAGTGGCCGGGCCAATAGATTTTGATAGTGTTGCAGAAGAAATATATTGTCCTTACACTATGTGCTTTGATGATTTGTAGTTTATTTATTATGTCATCCTTGCTTAGAGAATGCCAAACAATAATTGTTTACTCTCAAAGAATTCAACTAATTTGGGGTTATCAGGTATTGGGAAGATATATCAATATTAATTCCAAAACAATTACATGTTCGTAGGTGCTGACTAGTAAAGTCGGTAAAACCTTTGGACGTTGATACCAGAGGTCTGGGGCTCGAATCCCGCCAGCATCAAAGAGTTAATTATCTCATTTAAAGCAAGCTTGCTAAAAAAATAAAAATAAAAAATACATGTTCGATTCATGTGATTCATCAAAGACTTTTATTGGTGGGAGAGAACTAAAACGTTAAACTTGAAAGAGTTGAACGACCTCTACTACGAAAAACCAATCTTTAGGTGAAATACTAGGAGTTGGCCGAGTTTCTTCTTTTAGTTACACAAGTATGCTAACTATATTACGCATCGGTTTTTTTCAAATCTTTATTTAAACCTGGCACTCTAACATCTCTAAC
This sequence comes from Coptis chinensis, assembly GCF_015680905.1. Taxonomy (NCBI): domain Eukaryota; kingdom Viridiplantae; phylum Streptophyta; class Magnoliopsida; order Ranunculales; family Ranunculaceae; genus Coptis; species Coptis chinensis. The sequence continues at coordinate 35,481,331 of NC_141459.1, forward strand.
ATCTTTCGGGTAGTATGGTTTTTTGAATTCTAGTTCTAATTTAAAAAAACATTAGGATGGTTTGAATATAATTTCAGTGAAGTGTGAATAAGGTTTTCTAAATTATTTTAAATAATATGAAGTTAATTCTAATTTTAGGGAAATTAGGGAGTTTGTTATAAATTGTTTAAAATGTAGGAGCTGATTAGAATAATTGAGGGAGGTGTTTCTAAATTGTAAAACATGAGACATTAGAATTAGCATATTCGATATTCGATTGTTGAAGGGTGGTTCCTGAAAACCCCGGATGTAGATATGAAAAACAAATATTTTATAAAATAAATAAATGGCATTTAAATCTGGTCATAGTTCAGCACCAAAAACTAGTTATTACAATTAGTAATTTACACAGTCCGTGCAGCCTTCAAATTTAGACATTCCATTTGACATGGAGGAGGCTCATCAACCCAACTTTTCAAGGTAAAAAAGTTTCAATTCGATGTTTGACTTTTCGATTAAAGAGGGTCACAAATGCTGAGAAGAGAAGCTTTTTGGTAGCTGATATTCTAGCTCAATCCGCTTACTGTATTACCAGTGGAGACTTTTTTGATAATTGTTTTGCTACTTAATTTGTAATTGGTTTGGTCATTTCTTACAAGTTTGCTATGCAATTTGTAATTTACTTATTTTTCAAGATAATTGAATTAGGAAAAAGTAGTCATTTATTTATAGTGAAATTGGGTTTTGAATTAGAGATTTGTTTTGGCAATGCTCTCACTATATGTACTCGAAAATTGGAGATTTGGAGAGTGTGTTACGTGTGCCTGAGACTAACTCTGAATGTAGGAATGTGGTGTCTTGTACTTCTTTAATTGATGGGTATGTTGAGAAAGATCAAATTGATATCTTGAGTTGAATAGGCAGGGAATCGAACCTAATGAGTTTACTTTCTCTACTTTGTATTTCTCCAGAATTTGAATAGCTTAACTTTCATTGAGATCATATTCTGATGAGCTTAACTGGTTCAGCATCATCCTCACATGGCAAGTAATTGGCATTCAGTATATCAGAGGACTTGCCTTCATTCCTTGGTGGTATAAGAAGGGTGTATGGAAGAGTGTCAACTATTCCAACACAGGTGTGGGATAGAGGAGCGAGCTTCTCAAGCACCGTCAGAGCTTAACTTCGATTGTGTAATGAATCTAATATATCACCATTGGAGAGCATGTCAAGAGATGGATTGTCATTCTACCATTAAGTTTATTTCTACAGTTGTTGGGAGAAAGATAATTGTTAGGGACAACAAATTTAATCATTTTGGAAATGGACTGTGTTCCTGTGGAGATTTCTGGTACGATGTTGAGAACTTGAAGTGGGCAAAAGCTGGCGTGTAGTCTCTTTTGACGAGCTTGAGCATCCTCACAGCCAACTACTTTGGTATAGATATTTCACAGGGCTTATATTTCAGTCACCACGTGGTTGGTGGGAGGGATTTGAGGAGTGAGGTGATGTTATCAGCACCATGAGGAGGGAGCTTCTCCAACATTTCAAAAGCTTAAATTATCATGGCTCTGATGTTAACTGGCTGAGCATCATCCTCACAAGGTAAATTATTGGCATTCAGTATGTCAAAGGACTTGCCTTCAGTCCTTGGTGGGATAAGAAGGGGGTTGTGGGGAGGATTATCAAGTATCAACTGTTCCCACATAGGTATGTTGATAATGTTGTCGGCCTGATGAGGAGCTTGCTTCTCGAGCACCATGGCCTACTAAGACATGTATCATTTTTATGTAGAGAAAAAACTTACATTACAGCTAACTTGCATGGTCCAAAGTGCAATTCAGTTGATTTTTGTTGGCTAGGAATTTTGTATATATATATATTTGATGTACTAATATATATCAATTTAGTTATTTCATATAATGGTTTCAACAGCTCGGCTCCTAAAAGGACCTTAAAATAAGTACCAAATCTAAAATAACCCATAACTTCACCTACAAAATGAATTAAATCCCAATTTTTGGTGGATATTATCTACTAACCATAAATATCATCTCTACAAAAATTCAACTAGTTTGAAGAAAAGATTCGGAATTAGTTAGAGTAGTAGGTTCGGAGAACTACTTCCAGACTAGGATCTCCAAATCTGGAACTACTAAGTTCGGAACTTCAACTCCCAATGTAAAGCTGAACACGTTTCTTTGTTGTTCAAGTCAATAAAGTAGAATTATTGACTTGGGAAATATGAGTTTCTAGAAAAGTCTAGATAAGACTTAATAAAAGATTGTTTCCTAGTTAAACACTAATTACTTAGCTCACAAGTAATTATGGGAAACCTAATCTATTCTTATAAATAGAATAGTTGAACTACGTTTTGAGTTTGATTCTTCTTCACAGGATACATAGGCAGCCATTAAAGAGCGTGGTTCAACTCATCATCTTCTAGATCTCTTCTTTTTCTTGGTTCAATACTTCTCATTGTTCTTTGATCATCAACAAAATACTTGTGTTTCTAGATTAGGAAAAATCATCACACACACAATTGACGCTGTTTTTGGGGAACTGATAAAACATAAAAGATAATTTACCTACGAAATGAACGATGAAACTCAAAACGTAAGTAAACTAAAACTTATTACGAGTCTATATTTATCAAGTTTTCTACACTCAATTCTATCAAAATAGAGTGGAGTAACAAATTCGTTCCACTCCTAGTTCTCTAGCATGGAATGTTTTCTATGTCTAATTAATCGGTCTTAAGTCTAATGAGAGCTTTACGAAGGGTGTTATACTATGATACAATATGAAATTGATTATGTTGAATTTAAACTACGAATGCTATGGAAATATGATTGTTTTAAATCTAGATAAAGAATTAGAGGGGAATTGATTCCACCTCGAATCCAACTTAATAACCTAGCATAGATTCTTGTATCTCGATTCTTATGTTCTTACGGCAAGAAATTCGAGTTCTAATCCCTAGTGTTCTTGGCATTTCTACCAAATACTAACTAGCATGTGAGGTCGTCCACCCATTCTCATGGCGAATCACGACCTTCTAGAGTAGAATAGATTCTACAACGACTCTACACTATACAACTAAGTTTTCATCAAAGCTTCATCAACCCCTCTAATGGAGGTTTTAGCCTTGAGTCATCTACCCATCATTTCCCATTAAATTAGAACTACACATCATATTAAAATTCTAACTTAACTAAATTAACTAACAATGTTTCAATCTATTTAAACTACGAAATGATAATCAACAAGAATTAAAACTAGATCTATAAATTGAAATGGCAAAAATCGAAATTGACAAAATAACTATTTTATTTATCTAATCAATCAAGAACAACAATTCAAAGACTTAATCTAAAACAAGAATTGAAAATGGAACTAAACTTAATTAATCTACTGAAAACTAGATCTAGAATTAATCTCTATTTTTAGGTCTAACTAGCTACCATTAACAAAGAGTTAAGCTTTGGTTTTTATACTTTCAGATCCAAAAATCGTGCATGGGCTTGGAGCCATGTTTTGGGCCAGAGAATTAGGCCCAAAACCCAATTCTTTCAGTCCAAAAAGGCCTCTTCAGCTGCAGCTGGCTTCAATAGACGTTTCGTCCACTTCTGCTGCTCTGATTGGATCAAGTCTTAGACCATTGGAAATCTCTTTCCGAGTCGGTCGTTTTGACATAAGGTAGGCTCCATTCCGAGGTCTGAGTCCAAAGATACGGCCTTTGGAAGTTCTAATGACTTGTGTGTTGTTTCTGCCCGCGTCGACTTTTCAGCTTTTGACCGGGCTTTAGAAAGGCTTTGTCTTCTTGAATCTTGGCCTTTAATCATGGAACTCCTTAGTAACCGACCTTTGCTCCTTTATCTCGCTAAAGTGGCACATTTCTGCACATAATGGACTTTGAAGCCTGAAATGCATAAAAACACGTGTCGTTTAACTCTTAATTATTACTCACATAATTGGTCTAATAGTATGATGTATTCTGGGTTAAAACTACAGTTTTGGGCTCTTATCAAACCACCCCAAACAGCATTTTGCTTGTCCTCAAGCAAAGATGAGAAATTAGAATAAGTGACCAAAATGGAGTTCTAACTACTCTCGTTTACTTGAAAAGCGATTGCATTGACCATATGCAACAAGACCTTAAACCGCTAGGAATTCCTAGTGGACGAAGTTATAGCCTCGTGAGAGTTTTCCAGTGAAGGTACTCACAAACTTCATCTATACTACAACGACTAAGAAATAAAACTATTGTTTCCTCATTCATGTCTCAACTATCTTTACATCTCACTAGCAATTGAATAAGAATAACCAAGTCAAAAACCTAAACTAATATATGCATAATAATCAATCATCTATGATACAAATATATATACTATGAGTAATACTATGAAATGCCTAGGAGGTTCATTTCTAAAAACTCGGAATAGCGTCCTTAAGTAGGTCCTCACATAAATGTCAAGACAAAAACCACTCTGATTTTTCCGCTCAAGTTTCGCTACTCCAGTGTGCAGTGGGCACACTTTACCTTACAATCTCAATGACAACAAGGAAGATCAAACACATCTACCACTTACTATCACACTAACCTATTCCTAATTGAGCTAGAGGTCTTTATTAGGTGTTGCGGGGATTAGGAGATGGTTAAAGAAGGAAGGAAATAGATATTCAAAAGAACAAGTTTGAGATAGTAGAGTCTTCATATTATGTAACTTAGAGAAAACCTTGTTATTTACTTTTGCTTCTACACTTTGTTTCCATTCTTAGCCATATTTTTTTTCTTTTTCTTTGGCTTTTAACTCCTTTTATTCTATTTTTTCGGACTTTTTATTTTATTTCTATTTTTATTTTTCTTTTCTTTGGATGGAAACTTCTTTTCTGAAGCAATTAAGTAACTTTTGTTTACACCGGTTTTTCTCTTCTTCTTTCTTCCTCATTCTATTCTCAGACTTATTCTAAATTGGGTAGGTTGATTTTTTTATTTTTATTTATTTTTATTTTGTTTTGTTTTTGTAACAGGGTAAAGGATTTGTGGGTTATGAAAGGCTAAAGAAAGGCTCAGAGGGGGCGACTAGCGGAAAATAATTCATAGGTTTGAATTTCTGGCCATATCGATCCAAAGAGGGCCTAAATTCTCACTTAGGATACGACATAGTGATCAAACAAGTGGACGTGTGATTTCTCTATCCAGATTTTACTTCTCCCTTGTGTCATTTCTCAAATGTTTCGCTCATATAAGGCTTTAGGCTATATTCTCACAGGATTTGTAGAATAAGTACTCTAGCCTAGATTTCAGAAACTTATTGCTAACAGTCATAGATACTCATGTAATATATTTATAGATAGATGCAAAGATTATTACCTACATATTAACCTAAGTTTCTAACAATTATTCTGATGCAAAAGCTACGTGAGACTTCTAGATTGTTAAGAGCATAGAGAAAGAAAACAATACCAATATTCCTAAGTGTATAGCATAAACTTATTTATTTATATTTTTGAAAATTTTAACTTGAAAACAAATGCATATTATACATATATATATCCTAACAGATGCCTTAATTACACGTGTTTCTATGCCCCCCCAAACAAGAAGCATGCTTTGTCCTCAAAGCATTTAAATAAATAGGGTAGAAAAATATCATGGAAACGCGTGAAATTTTGGAACATCTGCAAAACAAGGTTAGAACATACTAATATAGGAAATAAAAATACTGACGCAACTCTATAAAAGTTCCACCCATTATGGGGTTAACAGAATTAAATTGCTTGGGACATAAGCAGACAATAACAAAACTTAAAAACTTACCTTATCTCCCGCTTAAACATCCTCCTCCTCATTAAAGAGATAAGGTTCCTTCGCATCCTGCCAGTCCATTATAACTTGCCAAGCTTGCCGCCATTTATCATCTACTAATGCTAACCTGTTAAGTGTTATTATGTCCGTTGGGATGTACGGGGCGACCAAATGAGGCTGCACTTGGAATCCCGGCCAAGTCATTATTCGCAATGAGCGAACCACCCAATTGGTGGGTCTCATGACTTCAACCCTTTTCCAATCTGTGAATTGTGTACAGAATATAGGTAAACAACTACGCATGATGCGGCTTACCAAAACAGGCATAAGAAGATACTTACGCCTCATACTTTGGGCTCTCTTAAGACTAGCGACTAAAACTCGGGGAATGTCATATCGGCGACGTCCCTCAGCTAAAGTGAGGAAAATGTCACCAGCCAGATCTTGTTTTTGCGAAATGAACTGCCATTCCCCCAAAATATTCATCAGGATGAATAACATGGTGGTGCCTACGTTTAGGGAAAGGCTACCAAGGGCAATGCTATTTCGCCCCTGGTCCATTACTCGAAATACCCTTCCCTCATAATACTCATGGAAATATGTATAATCATAAAGGTATGCATTATCGGTCATATATGCCCATGTGTGAACGGGGATCGGTATTGGTAATCCACGAAACTAAAGCGACCACATTTTTATTGAATTTATGTGTCGTGTCATCGACTACGACGGAGAATTCTTGTTCTCCATCCTGATTACAATAGAATTTAACGTGGTCGTAGAAATAAGCGAAGTCGTGGTGAATATGAATCGTCATCACTTACCGTAGATGACGCCATCCTAATCATAGATCCCGTGGTCCGGAACCAATGTCCATAGGTTTCGTTCCCAACACGCCTTCGAAAAGACTGTTCGTGTATGACTATAGGAGATGTCATCTCAACAACTCTTTGAACAGTTCCAAAATCCTGGAATGACCCTCGAAAAATTGGAATTTCCGTGTTTACAGATGGCGGTAGCTGGTGCGCCGCTTTGAAGCCGGGTCGCTCGTGGGTTTTGGAATTATAGTGTTTGGGCGAAGTCGCTCAAGGGAGGGCACGGTTCGCGCTCACGAAAGTAAACTTGCTGAAAGTGTAATAGGGGCATGTGCGCTCTAAAAGATAAGCGCTTCGTAAGTCTTTGAAACAAAAGTTTAGAGGAAAAAAGAGGAAAAGCTTGGAGTGAAAGGTGCGGGATGATGGTGGGGTGTAGTGTGGTTTGTTAGTGTAGAATGAAGGAGTTTAAATAGGTTCCGAGCTTCCAAAACGAATCGGCAAGTTCCCAAATTGTTTTAAGGCAATTTCGAAATAGAAAAATTCCAAACCCAAAACGAAAACAAACCATCTTCTTGATTTTCTAAAAATCCGGTATCTTTCATAATTGGATTTAGAATAGTAACTTCTAAACTTTCTTAGATTTCATGCTACCACCACACAAAAATCATAGATATGCCGATATCGCCAAATTCTCAACCTTTCCTCCAAGACAACTTTACAAAGATGATCATATAACGAATTATGCTAGGTATAAATATTACCACCCCCAAACAAGTCGGAAGGTAGGATTAATGATAAAAACAAAAAGAACTTCGAAAATAACCAATTATATTAAAACTAAAATTTAAAACCAAACAACATAAAACAAACACCTTAATATTTAAATTTAACAACCTAATTAAAATCCAACTAATAAAACAAAATCATGAAATAACAAATAACACAAACCGATGGTGAACACCTAGTTATGTGATGAAGATGGACCCTGAGATGGAGATTGGCCCTGGGATGGAGATGGCTTGAACCATCTTGTCCTTCGACGACGACGCTCATGCCTTTCAAACTCGGCTAAAACAGAATCCTCCACGGGTGGCATGCGTCGTAGCATCTCTATTCGGAACAAGCGCTGTGCTTCCATCTCAGTCCTGAGTACTGCATACTAGGCTTGGTGATGCTGGTGGATAGTCTCCAAGTTAGACAAGATATCGTCCTGACCCCTTTCGAGCATTTCAAGTCTCGTCTGAAGGTTCGTTTGCTTATTTCGAACTACAATCTGTCTATCTCGGATATTTTCACAAATACCATAAATGCAACGCAAGGCAGTTTGCAACACTTGCATGCGTTCTAAATTAGAACTACAACTATCTAATGCATCGTCATCCAGACATGTCATATCCTCCCTTTCATCCTCCGACTCCACCACCTTTCCTTCAGACAACGGCCAAGTCTCTTAGATGCAATCCGTATAGATACTTGCATTAGAATGCAATTTGATCTTAATAGGAGCAGATTTTGCGACAGCTCTAAAGGAGAGCATGATCTTAGTGATCAATATGGTAAGAGGCACCAAGCTCTTTCCCACTCCTCTAATCACATTAAACATTAAATCGATGATGCAGAAATTATACTTATTTGTTTGCAAAATCCAGAGAACGTGCAGACATTGCAGACCGATATCACTGACTTTGTCTTTCCCAAGGACGTTCCTACCAATCCACTGAGCTACAGCCAGTTGATTGGTTCTCAGGGTTGACTGGCGGACGCAATGAGATGTCGGATTATATTCACCCTCCACGACAGTATCTTTCATCAAAGCAGGAACTCCAAAGATATCGATTCCTGAATGGTCATTTCTAGGTTGCTTTCAAGCGTAATTCCTAACAGCTCAGCCAACAACTGTCTCGTTACTTCTCTCCTCGTTCCTCCTACCTTAATAAAAATCCTATCCCCCTCCAATTCTCGCTTCTTATAAAACTGTTCTACCAAATCATAGTGATAGAATTCCTCAGTTGAGTACCACAGTCCGTTCCAATCCCTCCTCATCATCTCCGCGTCGTAAAATGGCGCGAAGCTGTTGGAAGCAAACATGTGCTCCGGCAAAATTCTTCGTCGTAGCGCCATTGAAGTTTTTGAAACAACCAATGGTTTTGTAGACTGTGGGGGAGGCGAGTTTGATGAAAAACAACTAGAAACAACGGTGGTGGCGGTGGTGGGTACGATGGCAGGTTGGGACTTGAATTGGTGATGTTGTTTTCGGAGTTGTAAAATTTGTTGGGGTAGGTGGTGGTAATGGTTTGGAGAAGATTTCAGTTGGATTGAATTACTTGGCGTGGGTGTAGTTAGGTTTTCTTTTCTTTTTTTTTTTTTTTTAAGGTTTTAAGTTTTTTAAACCTTGGTAACCGGTGGGATTGGAAAAGGAAACAACTCTGCATTTTTGGGAAGGAAGGAGACGCACAGACGTGCGTGCGGTTTGGGCCCAAGCCCAATTTGAATTCCGAAATTTTCTGATTTTTCACGCAATTTCAAATTCAAATTGCCGCTTTGTTACTGGCCCGATTTTGGCGAATGAGTTATAGAAATGATCAGGAGAGAATTTCCAATCCAATGATCCATAAAACACTCAATTCCAACCATGGGTGACGTATATGAAGGTGGAAAAATGCCTAAAAGTGCGTGTTTGACGTAAGTTATGCGAACGAAGGAAATCTAAGTTTGAGATAACGTCAACCCAAATGAACTACACTACTGGGCCTAAGCAACACAAATGGGAAGTTCGAGCAGTCCGGATGGAAAGACCTACTACCCACCCCCAAACAAATTTTTAAACACATAATTTGTTCTAACGTGGGTCATTTAAAGTCAGATTCCCAAGACTTGTTGGATTGCTATTTCTACAATTTAGATTTTTTTTTTATTAGTTTATTATAAGAAAAACGAAAAACAATAAATACATAATTCACCCCATAGAGGAACATGACTCAAAAACCGAGAAAACATGCAAAAGTGGAAAACGTGAATTATGTGAAACGTGGACTTAGGATCCGGTACTTATAGCCACACACTCCATAGGGAGGGCCCGGTTACTTGGATGGTGCACTTACCACTATATGGAAGTGGAAGGAAGTACACCAAATGACAAAGGTCAATCCTCATAGACAGGGTCCTGTAAAAGGACTTCCTCTACATCGTGACGATGGTTTCGTGAAAATGTTTTAACCGTTGACCATTAACTTGAAAGGTACTGTTGTCATTGGGATTTACCAAGGTGATTGCCCCGTAAGTGGTGACTTCAGTAACCAGAAAAGGACTAGACTAACGGGTTTTTAGTTTCCCTAGGTAAATATGTAGACGGGAGTTGTAAAGCAAGACTTTTTGACCGACCACAAACTCTTTGCGCAAGATTTGCTTATCATGAACACGTTTCATGTTAGCTTTATAATCCTTCGTGAGATCGTAAGAATCGCTACGGATTTCTTCAAGCTCATTCAATTGCAACTTGCGTTTGACACCTGCCTCATCAATATTGAAGTTAAGGCTTTTATAGCCCACGAGCACGGTGCTCTAATTTAACGGCAAATGACATGGTTTCCCAAATACAAGTCTAAAGGGGAGACATACCTATAGGAGTTTTGAAAGCAGTTCTATACACCCATAAGGCATCCGATAGACGCTTCACCCGATCTTTCCTATCGGGGTTTACAGTTGTTTCTAAAATCTTTTTGATTTCCTATTAGAAACTTCTACTTGTCCGCTAGTTTGTGGATGATAAGGAGTTGCTACTTTGTGTGTAACTCCATACTTTTCACTAGGGATACAACAACTCTGTTGCAAAATGTGTTCCACCATCACTAATGATGGCTTTAGGAATGCCAAACCGACGTAAAATATATTCTTTAATAAAAATACAACGGTCTTATGGTCATTGCTACGGCAAGCTAGGGCCTCTATCCATTTAGACACGTAGTCCACGGCAACTAGAATATAAATGAAACCGTGGGAAACAGGGAAGGGACCCATGAAATCAATACCCTAAACGCCAAAAAATTTCTACTATCAAGATTGGATTTAATGGCATCATATTACGCCTTCGTGGATTAAGCCCAAGTTGTTGGCAAATCGAATACACGTCTTGTAATGCACTTGGCCATCCTTAAAAAGGGTAGGCCAATAAAATCCACATTGAAGAACTTTAGCGGTTGTTTTCATCCCACTAAAATGGCCACCACACTCTTTGTCATGGCAGAACGATAGAACTTCATTATATTCCCACTGGGGAATACAACGACGAATAATCTGATCCGCACAATACTTAAAAAGGTGGGCTTATCCCAGTAGTATAACTTAACTCTGGCCAAGAACTTCTTACGTTCATTTCTTGATCAATTATAAGGCATAACATCAGCCGCTAAATAATTTACAATGTCAGCATACCATGGTGCTGAAAAAATAGCATACAGATGCTCATCAGGAAAAGAGTCCGGTATGGACTTAGAATCACTATTATCGTCGTTTGTAAGTCTAGATAAGTGGTCGGCAACTACGTTTTCGACCCCTCTTTTGTCCTTTATTTCTAATGTGAACTCTTGCAGGAGAAGGATCCATTGGATTAATCTCTACTTAGCATCCTTCTTTGCAAGAAGGTACTTAAGGTTTTGCATGGTCCGTGTAAACTAAAGTTTTAGAACCAACCAAATAAGGACGAAACTTATCTAAAGCATAAATGACGGCTAAGAATTCTTTTTCGGTAGTTGAATAATTCCGTTGAGCATCGTTTAAGGTTTTACTAGCATAATAAATAACAGTGGACTTATTATCTAGTTTTTGTCCCAAGACTACACCAACTGCATAGTCACTAGCATCACACATGAGTTCGAAAGGTTTAGACCAATCGGGAGGCTGTATAATTGGTGCAGAGGTTAGGGTGGCTTTTAAAGTTTCAAAAGCCTGCTTACAGTTAAAATTAAAACCAAAGGTTGCATCTTTCAAAAGCAGATTCGTTAAAGGCCTAGCTATTTTCAAAAAGTCTTTAATAAACCGCCTATAAAAACCTGCATGGCCTAGAAAGGCTCTAATATCACGGACAGTCCGTGGTTTAGGTAGAGTCGCTATCTTATCTAGTTTGGCCTTATCTACTTCGATGCCATCACTAGATACAATGTGACCTAGTACTATGCCCTTTTTCACCATGAAATAACACTTTTCCCAATTTAAAACGAGGCTCTTTTCTTCACACCGTGTCAAAACCTTTGACAAGTTAGACAAACAGTCTGTGAAGGGATCCCCATAGATAGAAAAATCATCCATGAAAACTTCCATAAAGCGCTCTACCATGTCACTAAATATATGAAGCATACACCGCTGGAAGGTACCAGGAGCATTACAAAGGCCAAAAAGACATTCGTTTTATAGCATACGCTTCCAAAGGGACATGTGAAGGTAGTCTTTTCTTGGTCATCAATATCAATAATAATCTGAAAATAGCCCGAAAGTAGCCATCCGTAAAAACAATAAAAGCATGACCAGCTAGGGCGTTCGAGCATTTGATCTATAAAAGGTAAAGGAAAGTGATCCTTCCGTGTCATAGCATTTAAACGTTTGTAATCAACACAGATCCTCCATTTCATAGGACCTTGTGTGACAACATAGTCACCCTTTCCGTTACGTACCATGGTAACTCCCGATTTCTTATGAACTACATGAATGGGACTTACCCATTCGCTATCAGAGATTGGGTATATGATACCCGCATCGAGTAATCGTAAGACTTCTTCCCTAACCACCTCTTTCATGGCAGGGTTCAAGCGACGATGAGGTTCGCGAGAAGTCTTCGCGTTATCCTCCAAATGGGTACAATGAGTGCAAACATTAGGGTCAATTCCCTAAATGTCGGCTAGGGACCAACCAATCGCAGACCAATGTTCCCTAATCACCCGGATTAAACGTGTCTCTTCATCCTTAGATAACAGAGAAGATATAATTACCGGATGACTACCATCCGGATCAAGTTGAATATATTTTAGGTCCGGGGGAAGAGGTTTAAGCACTGGGGTGGAAGGAAAATCAATAGATGTTTCGTCTGGGTCTTCATTTTGCATAATGAATACTTGCTTAGGTAGCAAGTCTTCATACTCAGTATATGGAGCAACCGAAGGGTTTACAATTTGTGTGGACTCTATGGTGGTGTTGACTTCCTCTAAGTAGGAGTCATTTACAAAATCTGAAGTTTCAAAAGAAAGGAATTTGTACATATTGTTTTCGGGAAACGTGTTGTTAAAATAATCTTGAGCTAAGCTCTCGATCATGCTAACCTCCCCATCTATAGACGAATCTGGTAACCGTTTCATCATTTTGAAAACATTTACCTCAATAGTAAGATGGCCAAAAGATAAGGACATCTTACCATCGCGGCAATTTATAAGCGCGTTGGCAGTGGCCAAGAAGGGGCGCCCTAAGATGATCGGTACAGAGTCGTTAGCGACTTATGTATCGAGGATAACAAAATCAGCAGGATAGTAGAAATCCTGAACCTTAACAAGCACGTTTTCCACTACACCCTTAGGATACTTAATTGACCTTTGTCGCTAATTGCAACGTTATTTTTGTAGGTTGCATTTCCTGTAGACCTATTTGTTTATACAAATAATATGGGAGTAAGTTAACACTCGCCCCCAGGTCTAATAACGCGGTCGTCGTGTAGGAATCTCCTAAGGTGCATTTTACATAGGGATCTACCCGTGGTCTTTGTACTTAACAATTCCATTATTTTCGGATAAAGTTGGGAACTGTTCAGTTAGAAAGGCGTCTTTAGGTATGTTGGTCTTACACCTAGTAGTGCACAACTCGTTAAGAAACTTAGCGTGGTTAGGTAGCTTTTTAATAGCTTCGAGAAAAGGAAGGTTTATCGTTAGATTCTTGAAAACGTTCCTAATCTCCTCAAAGTTTGTATCCCTGGTTAGCATGGCTAATTTTTTAGGGAACGGTGGTTTCGCTCTATATTTCGCGTATGGCTCGACTTGATGTGTAACCTTGGCTTTTGGTTTCCTAGGTTGTGGTTTAACTGGTACCTCTACAGTGGTAGGCTCTTCAGTTTCTATTTTGGTATCTAGTTCGATATCCGGTGTAGGGAGTACTGATGGGATAACTATAGGCATAGTTACATTGTTATCAACCACTCTTCCAGAACGGAGAGTGGTGATAGCATTTAGGTCACCTACGATTGTAGTTTCCGTACTAGTATTACCGTTTACCTCAAAGGCTGTGTTTGCCATTTTAGGGTTTGGTATCGCTTGTCCTGAAACACGCCTTTTGGTTGGGCTTTCTCTTGGGCTAACTGTTGTATGCCCTGATTTATGGATTGTAAGATCTGTTGGTTTGATTGCGTCATTGATTGGAAAAGTTGTTGGGTAACCTGTATAAAGGCGTCGATACGATCCGGTTGTGTATGTGTAGTAGTCACAGGTGGTGCGACTGGAACTATCTCTCGTTGATTATTTATGGGTGGGTTGTGATAGTTACTATTGTTAACCGGAACGATACCTCTATTGGTATTATAACTATTATAATTACTCTGAACTTGTGCTACACCTTGTCGTGGTTACGCTTGGTTGTTATAATTATTATAATTTCCCTGACCTTGTCCCTGTCCTTGCCTAGGTGGAGCTTGATTATAGTTGTTTTCTTGCCTAACATTTTGGTTATTAAACCCTAGAGGTGAAACTTGTTGATTGTTTCACCAACTAAAGTTGGGATGTTGTCTCCATGGGGCATTAGGAATAGGATAGCTATTAATGGAGCAAACATTATCTTGCTCTAATTGTTGTTGTTCATAGGCGAGAGGACAATAGGTGTCAGGGTGCTCAAGACTTAAACAGAAATTACATGGGTTGGAGTTTACATTCATGACGGGGATAGGCTTTTGTTGAACAGAAATAGCCTCAACCTTTTTAGTTAGAGATTCTATTAAATTTTTAAGTTCTGGATCGGATTTCATCTCAAACATACCGCGCGCCTTAAACTGTTGAAGAAGAACTAGCAGAGGCGGGGGATATCATCACTACCCCCCAATTGTTATTACGTTTAGTTTGCTCTTCTAAAAATTTGTAAGCCTCCGAGGCTCCTTTACTTAGGAAACTACCCCCATTCATTATGTCAAGGACTTCTTTATGGTGATGTTGAAGTTCTTTGAAAAAGGCACGAACTAACGTGTCTTTTGCTAGGTTATGGTGTGGACACTCTATAAGCGGATCGGGTGAAACGATTCCAAGCCTCGAAAATGATTCATGAGGATTCTCGCCGGAAAAAATGAATCTTGGAAAGCATCTCATCCGTCTTTAGGGGTGGGTAAAATGTTCCATAAACAAATGAACAAGTTTAGCCCATGAGTCCACAGAGTTAGCGCCAGGCGCTTAACCAAGACGCGTTGCCTTATCGGCTAAGGTGAAGGGAAATACCCTCGCTTTAATTTGTTCCGCACCAACCGTAGGATGATGGAATGTTGTAAGGACTTGTTCAATCCTACGATGTGTGTTGGTAAGGTTTTTCATGGTCTAAACCATGGAAAACGGGTAACAAATTAAATATGTTTGGGGGAATTCGAAAATCCCCCACTAGGTTTGCTAGAACGATGCAAGATTTAGGGCTATCGCTCAAGGCTTTGTAGAAGTCGGAGAGAGGAGTCTCTCTTTCTTCAGCCATTATGTCAGGTGTGGTTGGTGGGATAGTAGCTAGAGGTGTAGTGATTGGTATACTCAATAGATTTGTATGTTGACGTTGACGGTTAATTATGTTCGGTGTTTTTCTCCCACCGGCACCTTAATCTCATGCAAAGTCTAAATCTAAAACACGACAACACTCCAACCAATCTTGATATTTTAGTATAAACCTCTAACTTGAGATGCGAGGTATGGAAGAAAGGAATACCTGATAGCGTCCTTGCTTCGCGTATGAATAACGTCTTGTTTACGCGTGTTCAGTGTAAATAACAAGTTAGAACACTGAAAAACTTAAAACTCGAAGTTCGAAACAAACCTGTAGAAATCCGAAAAAATTTAGCTTAGATGCCAAATTTTCGCCAGTGCGGGTCGCTCCGTAACTTGAAGTTACAGTGTTTAAAGGCGGGTCGCGCTCAACATGGGGGCGGGTCGCGCTCAAGGTTCCAGGCTTATGGGCGCGGTCGTGCTCCGTGTAATTTTGTCGCGGAACTTTTCAACGCTGAAACGGACAACCACAGTATGAATCAAACAAGGGTGGGTGGGTTTAATGGGACTTAAAAATGACTAATTATACTTTGAAAACAATGCTAAAGTAAAACTAAGATGGCAGCGGCGCCATTTGATAAACGATAAAAAGGTAATTTACCTACGAAATGAATGATAAAACTTAAAACGTAAGTAAACTAAAACTATTTACGATGCTAGATTGCTTATCAAAGTTTTCTACTCTCAATTCTATCAAAATAGAGTGGAGTAACAAATTCGTTCCACTCCTAGTTCTCTAGCATGGAATGTTTTCTATGTCTAATTAATCGGTCTTAAGTCTAATGAGAGCTTTACGAAGGGTGTTATACTAGGATACAATATGAAATTGATTATGTTGAATTTAAACTACGAATGCTATGGAAATATGATTGTTTTTGAATCTAGATAAAGAATTAGAGGGGAATTTATTCCACCTCGAATCTAACTTAATAACCTTGCATAGATTCTTGTATCTCGATTCTTACGTTCTTACAGCAAGAAATTCGAGTTCTAATCCCTAGTGTTCATGGCATTTCTACCAAATACTAACTAGCATGTGAGGTCGTCCACCCATTCTCATGGCGAATCACGACCTTCTAGAATGGAATAGATTCTACAACGACTCTGCACTATACAACTAAGTTTTCATCAAAGCTTCATCAACCCCTCTAATGGAGGTTTTAGCCTTGAGTCATCAACCTATCATTTCCCATTGAATTAGAACTACACATCATATTAAAATTCTAACTTAACTAAATTAACTAACAATGTTTCAATCTATTTAAACTACGAAATGATAATCAACAAGAATTAAAACTAGATCTATAAATTGAAATGACAAAAATTGAAATTGACAAAATAACTATTTTATTTATCTAATCAATCAAGAACAATGATTCAAAGACTTAATCTAAAACAAGAATTGAAAATGGAACTAAACTTAATTAATCTACTGAAAACTAGATCTAGAATTAATCTCTATTTTTAGGTCTAACTAGCTACCATTAACAAAGAGTTAAGCTTTGGTTTTTATACTTTCAGATTCAAAAATCGTGCATGGGCTTGGAGCCATGTTTTGGGCCAGAGAATCAGGCCCAAAACCCAATTCTTTCAGTCCAAAAAGGCCTCTTCAGCTGCAGTTGGCTTCAACAGACGTTTCGTCCACTTCTACTCCTCTGATTAGATCAAGGCTTAGACCATTGGAAAGATCTTTCCGAGCTGGTCGTTTTGACATAAGGTAGGCCCCATTCCGAGGGCTAAGTCCAAAGATACGGCCTTCGGAAGTTCTGCTGACTTGTGTCTTTGTTTTACGCCCAGCGTCGACTTTTCAGCTTTTGACCGGGCTTTAGAAAGGCTTTTTTTTCTTGAATCTTGGCCTTTAATCACAGAACTCCTTAGTAACCGACCTTTGCTCCTTTATCTCACTAAAGTGGCACATTTCTGCACATAATAGACTTTGAAGGCTAAAATGCATAAAAACACGTAATCAGTGTTAACTCTTAATTATTACTCACATAATTGGTCTAATAGTATGACTGTTACAGGGTTAAAACTACAGTTTTGGGCTCTTATCAGGAACCATACAGAATTGATTTGATTTCTTAGTTGAATTTTTTTCAATTCTAGGTTATTTCACCCACCAATTTTTTTGGGTTCTTTGTTCTTTAAAAAACTCTCAACTTTGATTCAAAATCATGGTTACTACAAGTGCTAATGCAAATCAAGGTGATAAGGAGAATAATGAAGTCAATAACCCACCCGTTACTGATCAAAGACAATCTAGACGTAGAGGAGATCATCGTTTTTCGCATGGGCGTGCGAAGAAGAACCAAACAACAACACTCCTCATTCTGCAAAACCCCATCATGAATTGACCACCTTTGTTGTTTAGGGTTTGGGTTTGTTTTCTTTCCCCGCACATTATCACACGTAAGTTCGCTATGTTGTGATCATCTCCATCTTAGTTGTTTAGCATACAACATTGTTAATAATACATTTCTTGTTTATTTATTTATATATTTCTTGTTTGAATGTGTTTCTTGCATTTATTGTTTTATTTCATGGAATATAATATTTCCTAAGAGATTCTTGTGATTGTGATTGTGATTGTGATTTGCGTTAATTATTAGGGTTTTAGGCATTGTAGGGTTTTAGATTTTCTACGTCGTAAATTACGAGTTGAAAACTAATCAACAAGATTTAGGCCTCATTTTGTTTTTGTTTTTTTGTAATCAAGGGTATCAACATAAGAGAAATTAAATATGATAGCCAACACCAAAAAATCTTGACGCACGGGAGTGAATACACATGTTTGATATCTTAATTGTTCTTACTTGTTTAGATATTTAACTCTGTATCTTATTGACTGTTAGATTTTACATTTTGTAATGTCTTTTTTGTGTTTTGGAAAATAAACATTGCTATTGTGTTTAAACAATACTTTGTCAAATGTATGTATTTACTATGTCTTCAGTACCAATATGAGGGAAACTGATAAAGGTTTTCCAATGCTGAGTATTGACAGGAACACCAGGGCTGCAAAGTGTTGGATCTATGAGAGGTACTCCATTGGCGATATCTCACAAAATGGACCCACCTGACGTGGACTCTCAGTTACATTCTATCGAGTTAGAGGCATACATTACTTTTCTAAGGGCTCAAGATGGACCTACCTGGGTAGGTTAAGGACTTCAGCTTAATTTTAATTTTAATTTTTGCCTTAGTTCTTTTGTTCAGCTCAGGTTTGATATGAATTTGTATGGTGGTTTGTTGTTGTATTTGTTTGCTTCTCATAGTATGTATAGTTGTCCATCCTAACATTTATCAACTTTTGACAAAATATCTATTTACAATATTATTAGAGCATTCCCAATGCAAGTGAAAATAATCCCCCCCTTATCACCGCCACGTAGGCAGTTTATTCACCAACTTTTCACCGTTTTGGTGAAAAACAAGGTGAAGTTGTGCAATGCAAAGGTGAAAAAAAAATCTTGGATGGGATGTTGGATTCCGTCTGGAGGCTTTTTGATCGAGATGGAATGTAACATCACGTCTGGTATTTTATCTAAAGTTAAAAAAAAGCCGAAAAAATTCAAAAAAACACACGAGATGGAATCCAACATCCCGTCCGAAGTTAACAAGTCAGCCACTATCTCGGTGAAAGGTTTACCATGAAATCAACTGGGGAAAAAAGTCACCAATTTTTCACCTCTGCATTGCACACCCATTTTCCCCAAAAACTGGTGACTTTTTTCACAAACCCCTCATAATCCCCTGCATTGGGAATGCTCTTAGGAGCAAATTGAAAACTCCATTCCTCTGAGGAAGGAGCTTAGGATTTCAGATGTTGAACATAGAGAACTCCGTGCAAAAGTGCAGTCAGACAACTCTGTCATTATGGTAAGGTGTCGTATTGTTATTTTGTTGTGCTTTTATTTTATTTCTATTTCTTAAGGTTAGTTTGGTTTTATCTGGTAACTTTTGCATGTGAATCGCTCATTATAGGCCAATTTTCTCATTTGATGCAGGCAGTGGCGGCAAGGCATGGTCGGGGAGAAAGAATTGCATTCCAATAACATATATGTTTCTCCTTCAGTTGTTTTAATGAGCTGTGTTTCCTCTAAGAGATTGAAAACTGCGCATGTTCCTCTGTCATCATCCTATCAAATCTTCTCACCTATAGCTCAACCTTTACCTGCAGCTCTTCCTTCTTCAAAAGCAGTATGTGAAGACGTAAGCACTAGCTGTATTTAATGTATTGATCTTGGTTAAATATAGGGTACAATCACTTTCTTGGTGATAACTCAATTGCACTAAATGGCTATATTAGGACATCCTCCCCCCCCACACACACACACACCACACCACCCCACCACACACCCACCCCTCTTCCGTCTTCAAAGGATTATTCTTAACTATTATAATTACCATAGGTTTTAAGCGTGCTTGTTTTTGGTTTGTTGTTTTTTTCTTTTTCTTATTGTTGGTTATGGGTGTATCAGGGGTGATGGGGGCTCTTTGGTGTTGTCCAAGACTTGATGTAATTAATCTTCATGGCTATATTTTGTATTAAAATTTGCGGATTAAGAAAAGACATTGGTTTTTATGTGGTTTGCGGTTCTCAAAATTTAGAACTAGCTTCTGCATTCTTAAAAGTAGATATATTAGTAGAGTCCATTAGAGTAAAATGAAATGAAGAAGTTTGATGTTATTTTACTACTTTTTATTGAAGGACATGATAACCAATAATCTAGAGTGCTGGACTGCTAGATATATTAGTTGATGTCAACTCATGATTATACTTTTAGGGAATGTCATGTTGTTTTTAATGCATTGGATCTGTTTAAGCTTTCAACCAATGTAGACTAAGAACCCTTCAACATAACCTCTAGGTACAGGGTTTAAACTTTAAAGCTTAGGTCCACACATGGCATGAAGATATAGAAACATAGGCCTCGGTCATTTTTTAAATCTGTAGAGTAGAGATTTATTGATTTGGGGAAAATTTTCTTGTCCATGTCCTTGATAAAGTAGTTGGGGATGCTACAAGCTCCCCCTCCCCCTTTTACGGCCACTGCATGAACATGAGTAGGTCTCACAATACTGTCTGGTGATTGGAATTTACAAAATATATTATCTGCCCTTTTTACTATCTTTGCATCTTAATGCTGCATTTTATTGGATCATTTATTTGGTTAGTGTAATAACCAAAAACCCCCAATTGATTAAAGCACAAAGAACTCTCAAATAGAACAACGAAGTCCTTTCTATTCTCTCTTTCTCCTCCTTATTTTTCTCTCTTTTCTTTTTCCTCTCTTTTTTCTCCCCTCTCCGTGGCCTCCTTTTCATGTCTTCCTTCTATTCTTTTTCTACCCCTCCCCTCTCTTTCTAGACCATCCATCTGTCCCCTCATCTGACGGTTCTCCTGTTAGCCGTACCTCGGCCACGTTTGCCCTTAGGGTTCCGCAGCTCGATTCTCCTGCTCCCTGGGGTAGCGTATTAAACTGCTTCTCTTCCTTGTCCCGCTGACTTTGTCTTTGCTCTTTCATTGAAACGTCCCCATCTAGACCGTCCCTCTTCCTTCCATCCCTCGGCCCATCTTACAGTCGTACCCGTGCCACATCCATTCTATAAGGTTTTGCAGACACAATCCCATACTCCCCAGCCTACCTTGTTACACTGCCTCCCCCCTTTGTCTTTGACCTAATCCTGGGTTATATAATGGGCCACTACAGTTAGCAATAATCAGTTTGTGATTTGTAACTTAGGAATCTTGACTGGTAATATCCATAGTAGCTCAGGGTGCACTGCATAAAGTCTAAGATGACTGTTAAACTTTTGTGGTATATAGCATATCTTTTACCTCTGCATCCAGACACAGTTTAGTAGTCAATATGATGGTGAGGTAGCTATATTTTCAAGCAAAGAAAGCGTTGCACAGCCTAAGAATCTAGTATGTCATAACGGGCAAGCGTTAGCTGTGGGCAAAGGCATGATACTCTAATCAAAGAAGGGTCATCAAGTTTTGGATGTTGACAATGCCAAAAAAACATCAGTCTCAATTGAGATTCGTGCAACAATGAAGCTTATTCATGAGGTGAGACAGTGTTATCAAGCTTATAAAGTTAGGCTTATTTTAGTGTTGAGTTTGATGTGAAATAGTGGTTTATTTTGAAAACGTAAGCGTGTCATGGAACCTTAACCAACACTCTTTGGATGGATGTAAACTACAAAATAATGCCAACCTCTCTGCTATGGAAGTTAGCTAGGAGTAGCAGATCACATATCATTATATAAAGTTGAACATCCATTTCTTGTCAATGTAGCAGTGAGAAACACACATGATTTATTATCTAAAAAGTTAAGAACAAGGAATTGCTGCAGGAGAGAAATAATTAAGTTCTGAGGGGTATTCCATTATTGGTCTATGAAGGGGGAAAAAGACAATATTGTAAGATCATACTAGGAGTCCATGACATCACTGTTGAGATTAATCCCACATTGGGAGTCTAAAGCCTAGCCAATCAATATATAAATCTTGGGCCGCTCCACTTATCACCAATTGGTTTTCAGTTGGATGCCCATCTTTAATATGGTATTGGAGCCTCTGGTTTATAAGAGGTCTCGGGTTCAAGTCTTGCCAGGTAAAAGTGGCACAAAAACTAAAAGTGTCCACCTGTGTTTATGATACGAGGACGCAATAGATTATCATGTGCACAGCACATGCATAATGCTACAGCTAGAGTTTATCTTTTATTCTATTTCTATTTTGAGTCCTTAGTTAATTAGAATTAGACTAGCTTCTATTTTAGTTTCCCAGGTTCTATTATGATTAGGATTTGTTCTTTTTAGCAACTAGTTCTCTTTATAAGCAGATGTAAACCTTAAGATTTTCAGACTTGATTATTTCTATTGAATTAAGAGAATTCGTGTTTCTATTCAAACCCTAGTTTTTGGGTATTTCCATAAACTTTCATTGGTGTTTATCATCGAAGATTGCTTCTGCCTTCGAGTATACATCAATTTATTTCCAGCGTGTCACCCTTCTCCACCACGGCACGATAAGCACAATGGTCGTAACCAAAGGCACGAGCTTCCACAAAATTTGCAAGATACCATAGGTACTTTTGATATTAACCGTTTATTGCGAATTTTAGAAAAAACTCAGATGGGTGATATACGATTAGATGTGCCAGAATTTGATGGTCAATTGAAGCCTGATGCTTTTGTGGATTGGTTGAACAAAATTGAGAATTTTTTTTATTACAAGAATATGAAAGATCCTAAATGCGTTAAATTGGTGGCCACCAAAGTCAAGGGTTATGCACTCGTTTGGTGGGATGAATTACAACAAACCCGTGCACACTCACACTACCGCCAGATTACTACATGGGATAAGATGCGCTGAGTATTCCTCATGACTATAAAAGGGATTTATTCATGCGCCTCCAAAACTTGAAACAACGGCTTCAAAGTGTGACTGCGTATACTGAGGAGTTCCTTTTGTTGTGCACACGGATTGATTTGTCTGAATCTGTCGATCAAAAAGTTGGGCATTATTTGAATGGTTTGCACAAACCACTTCGAGAGGCATTAGCTTTTAAAGATGTTTATGATATGTCCGGTGCCATTAAATATGCTCTCAAAGTTGAAGATTTGCTTCGCTCATCCCCTTCAACTACTGCTAGTGCCACTTCTACCCATGTTACTTCGCTATCCAAACCTCCTCCTACCAGAGTGGGTCTAATCACATGCTATGAGTGTAAGGAAATTGGACATGTTCGTAGTGAATGTCGTAAGCGCAAAGGTGTGGGTTTAAGACAGGATGAAGAAAATCTCACCCATTCGGAAGAAGTTACTGAGATTGATGGTTTTTTTACTTATGCAGATTCTAGTTGTCCCCAATTGATTGTTCGTCATTCTTTAGTTACTCCAATTGTTAAGCATGATCCTACGGCATGGCTTTGCCATAATATCTTCCGTACACGCTGCACTTCAAATGGCATGTTGTGTAATGTTATCATTGACAGCGGTTCCAGTGATAATATTGTTTCTAAAGATATGGTAGACAAGCTCAAACTCAAGGATGAGCCACATCCTGAACCTTGCACCATTTCTTGGTTACAGGATGGTGCCACAGTCAAGGTTACTTGTCGCTATCTAGTTTCTTTCTCCATCGATCCTAAATACAAGGATGATGTTTGGTGTTCTGTTGCACCCATGGACGCATGCCACTTGTTACTTGGTCGTCCCTGGCAGTATTATCTCCTTGTTACTCATAATGGGCATGAGAACACTTATAACTTCACTTCTGGTGGCAAGAAAATTGTTTTGGCACCACTGACTCCATTCCGCCCACCTTCTCATCCACGCCCACCAGTGAAACCAGGTTTTCTAGCATATGGACATAATTGTAGTATGTTTCTTGCTCTTACTGAGTCATTTCTTGCAAACCCTACTACTATACCACCTGTGTTACAACCAATGCTAGAGTCATATTCTGATGTTTGTACTGAGCCTGCTAATGGAGGATTGCCCCCTTTACGAGATATCTAACATGCTATTGATCTTATCCCTAGAGCTCCCCTCCCTAATTTACCACATTATCGCCTGGCTCCTTCTAAACATGCCGAGTTACAGAGGCAAGTTACTGAGTTATTAGCTAAGGGATTTGTCAAAGAGAGTATGTCCCCTTGTGTTATGCTAGCTTGACTTACTCCTAAGAAAGATGGGAGTTGGAAGATGTGTGTTGATAGCAGGGCTATTAACAAAATCACTGTGAAATATCACTTCCCCATTCCACGCCTTGAGGATATGCTTGATTCATTGCATGGTGCTAAGGTGTTTTCCAAGCTTGATTTGCAATTTGGACTTCATCACATTCGTATCCTCCTTGGAGATTAATGGAAAACTGCCTTTAAAACAAAGGATGGTTTATATGAGTGGTTG
This sequence comes from Coptis chinensis, assembly GCF_015680905.1. Lineage (NCBI taxonomy): Eukaryota > Viridiplantae > Streptophyta > Magnoliopsida > Ranunculales > Ranunculaceae > Coptis > Coptis chinensis. The sequence continues at coordinate 35,505,621 of NC_141459.1, forward strand.
GTCATGCCCTTCGGTCTTTCTAATGCTTCTTCTACATTCATGCGCCTTATGACTACTTTGAAGCCTTATTTGAATAAATTATGGGTTGTCTACTTTGATGATATTTTGATTTACAGTTCTTCTGAGTCAGAACATATCAAGCATATTGAGATTCTTTTGGGTGTTTTGCATACTGAGAAGCTTTATTTACAACTTAAGAAATGTTCTTCCATGGTTGACTCTGTGATATTATTGGGTTTTTGTGGTTTCTGCTGATGGTATTCATGTTGATGACTTCAAAGTCCAGGCTATTATTGAGTGACCTATTCCTTCTACAGTGACTCAGGTTCGTAGTTTTCATGGATGAGCTTCTTTCTATAGACGGTTCATTCATAATTTCAGCAGTATTATGGCTCCTTTAACTGCTTTGACAAGTGCGAAAGCTTTCAAATGGACTCCTGAAGCTAATGAGGCATTTGAGTTTATTAAGAATAAGATGACTTCTGCTCCTGTTTTAGCTTTGCCAGATTTCACTCAACTCTTTGAGGTGACATGTGATGCTTGTAAACACGGCATTGGTGTTGTTTTGAGCCAAAATGGCAAGTTGGTTGCTTTCTATAGTGAGAAACTTACTAGTGCTAAATTGAATTATTCTACATATGACTTGGAGTACTATGCAGTTGTACAAGTTGTACAACATTGGCATCATTATCTTATTCATCGTGAATTCCTGATAAAGTCAGACCATGAAGCTCTTCATTATCTTAATACTCAAAAGGATGTCAGTACTTGACATATCAAGTGGAACTCTTTCTTGCAGACATATACTTTCCACTTACAGTTTCAGGCTGGAAAGGATAATCGAGTTGCTGATGCTTTGAGTCGTCGTTCGCATCTTTTGGTTACTCTTCATTTGGTTTTGATGAGTTATGCGACTTATATGCTCAGGATTCCTATTTTGGTTCTATTCATGCCGACTGTTTAGTACATCATGGTGTATCTGGTGAATTCTTTCTCCATGATGGTTTCATATTTCGGGGTTCACAGCTTTGTATTCCCGTTTCTTCCCTCCGTGATCAGATTATGATTGAAATGCATGCTGGGGGGTTGAGTGGTCCCTTTGGGATCATAAAGACCATTGCCTCTATTAGGGAGAAGTACTTTTGGCCTACTATGCGAAGAGATATTAACTGGTTTATTGAGCAATGTTATGTGTGCCAGACAGCAAAAGGTAAGCACACTAATGCTGGTTTGTATACTCCACTTCCGATTCCCGACAAACCTTGGGTTGATGTCTCCATGGATAATGTGTTAGGTTTACCGTGTTCTACACATGGAAAGGATTCTATTTTTGTGGTTGTGGATCATTTCTCCAAAATGGCTCATTTTATTCCCTGCACACGTACTACAGATGCTGCACAGGTTACTTATTTATACTTCCGTGAGATAGTTCGTTTGCATGGTTTACCTCGCACTATCACTTCTGAAAGAGATATCAAGTTTACTAGCTATTTTTGGAAAACATTATGGAAGCTTTTTAAGAGTAAACTTCAATTTTCTACAACTTTACACCCACAGACTGAGGTTGTAAATCGTAGTTTGGGAGAACTATTGAGTGTTTGATTGATGATAATCCCAAATCTTGGGAGTTTATTCTAGCACAAGCAGGGTTTGCTTATAATAACTCTGTCAACCGTTCTACAGGCCTTTCTCCATTCATAATTGTAACTGGAATGACTCCTCTTACGGTTCTTGATCTTGCTCTTATTCCATCGACTATTCCTGTTTGTGCTTCTGCAGAGGACTTTGCTTCCCAGATTCAACTTATTCATGAGGATGTCAAGAAGTGTTTGGAGAAATCTTATGCCATGTACAAGACTAATGCAGACAAACACAAGCGCTTGGTGACTTTCGAGGTTAGTGATTTGGTGATGGTTTATTTGAGAAAAGAATGTTGGCCTTCATCTCACAAGTTAATGATGCGACGATTTGGCCCATTTCCCATTGTCACCCGTCATGGAGAAAATGCTTATGAATTGGACCTCCCTCCCGAGATGCGTATATCTCACACTCATAATGTAGCGGATCTCACTTCTTTTGTTGGCGATAGTATTCCACCTATTCCCCTACCTGTAGATCATAGTGTAGTTCCTGCTACTACTACAGATCGGATTGAAACTGTCATTGATGTCTCTACTACTACGACTCGCTAGGGTACTTATGATCATTATTTGGTGAAGTGGTGTGACCGCCCATTTTCAAAAAATTCATGGATTTTTGATGCTGCATTTCAACTCATGGATCCTACTTTCTACCAGAAGTACAAGGACTTAATCTTGAGGACGAGCTCTTCTCAAGTCGGGGATTGATCTTGAGGGCCGCATAGATTATCATGTGCACAACACATGCATAATGCTACAGCTAGAGTTTATCTTTTATTCTATTTCTATTTTGAGTCCTTAGTTAATTAGAATTAGACTAGCTTCTATTTTAGTTTCCCAGGTTCTATTATGATTAGGATTTGTTCTTTTTAGCAACTAGTTCTCTTTATAAGCAAATGTAAACCTTAAGATTTTCAGACTTGATTATTACTATTGAATTAAGAGAATCCATTTTTCTATTCAAACCCTAGTTTTTGGGTATTTCCATAAACTTTCATTGGTGTTTATCATCGAAGATTGCTTCTGCCTTCGAGTATACATCAATTTATTTCCAGCGTGTCGTGCTGAGGGAGAATGTTGAGATTATTTCACCCCAATTTCTAGGTGTGTCCCGCTTATTTCTTTCCCGGGCCTCCTCTCATATTAATATAATTGACCCTTTATATAAGTTCGAGCTTATGGAGAAATTGTCAATTTAACAATGACATCTAATGTCAACTTTATAAACTCATAATTATAACTATTATAACTTGAAAGGTCTTGTCAAGGGCTGTTTTATGAGTGTATGTTTCCATTAATAAACTCTTAGATTTTCAAACTTCAAAACTGGAACCATGTTTTCAAGTTGATCTCTTTTTTATTTATTATATTTATTTGGGATTATGCAACCATGTAAGTCTTTGTTTTTTTTTAATCTTTTATATATATTTTTGTAAGCTATAAGAGCCTTGTTTATTTTCATATAATCCTTTTTATATATTAACTCTCTTTAGTGAATTATCTATCTCCTAAAAAGCAAACATACATTTTTCTCAATAAACTTAACAAGATTTTTTTTTCCTTAAATTCATGAATGGTTTTCGTATAAGCGATTTCCTTTTTAATAGTTTGCCTTTCGTCTTTTTTTTTTTTGGATTTCAAATAACCATTGAGAAGATTAAATTCTACTTGTAGGGTAAGTCTTTGAGGCTCTGTTGCATGGTTATTTCAATATGGAAGCTGCATCATTACCTGATACTCCGTTTGTATCAAGTATCAAAGCGGTGTCCATGCCGTGTCCAGGCAACATAGCTTTGAGACTTCTATATTTATTGTGGACGATATCCTTGGAGAGAAAATTGGATGGTGGAATACACACTGCACAATTTGGCTAAAGTTGTAAGTTGTGTTTTCTGAAGAGCAATATTTAGTTTGGAGAATCCTGTCTGAAAAAATTGGCAAAATTGGGGTTTCCACATTCATTTGTTGCTCTCAGACACCTTTTATGTTCTCATATTTGAGAGGAGATTATTCCATTGTGTATAGACTTATAGGCATTTAGCTCTGTTTGTTCTTTCTCAGGGTCGCCCATTTTAGCCTTTCTCTGTGTTTTTGGAGGATCTGAGTTATATTTCATTTAGCATTATAAATGCATATAGTATTGTTTGTATCAAATGTAAGTAGCTTATATTACTCGGATAAATTTCACTTATTTGGTAGTATTAATTGTAAATGATTCATTTTCTGAAAATCATAACCTTGCACTAGGATATAGAAACTGCACAAGTTTCCTAGGATTTATCTTGGAGAAAACTACTTTATATTGTAGTTTATAATCAGGTGTTTTATAGATTTGAGCCCATATGTGTCAAGAGTTGTTTTGTTTTCACTCGGTCCTGTAAATTGTGCAAGTAATTATCTTTTCTAGTAAAATTTGTTTCGTCTATCTGCCAGATTGTCGAGCTTCTGTAAGGCCCTGACATAAAGTATTTATTTCCCTGTGCACGCCACAGGGGTGCCTTTCCCTGTTGTCCTACCATCATAGTAGTAATTAGAAGTTGCCTCAAGTTTCTCGTGTTATCTGACCTATGAATGGCATCCTTTTGTTTTAAACATGACGCCTTTGATTTGGATGCTCAGTTTCCTGGGAATCAATATCAACTACTTCGACTATAATGTTAAGTGGTGCAGTATGTGCACCAGGTGGTAAATACCAGAGTTTGCTTGTGTTCACTGATAAAGTATCTCCTGCCAGCTAGGCTTCCCCAAGTTGCCCATCTGTAGGATTCACTTCATCTGTCATTTATAAATGATATTCTTCTTTTTTTGTTTTTTTCTCTATTTTTTTGTTCCTTTAATAAATCTGAAATTGTTCTTTGGTTGAGAAGCTGATCTACAGTGGAGAATACCCCGACCCGGTACAAGTAGAGAAGGCAAAATTGCAAAGTAATTTTGTTATCATTTTCTCAATCATAATCGTTACATACCATCTGAACTTTTGATTTTGGTGTATGAGCAAGAAAGAGCTATTATTGATGCACTTGAAAAACTAGCTGACTGTCAGATGATGGTGAGTCACATCTCATCTTCTCTTGTTTCAACAATAAATCTTGCAAATTCATTTAATAACCATTTTGTTGCACCAGAGGGCTGTGTTCATCATTATGAGCATCAGCAGAGGAATGCACGCCAATTGGCAACACCTTTTGCCTTGTATGAGCTAATGGAAGGGGTCGTCCTTTGTGTCCATCTACGAGATGATTTAGGGACAATAATGTAAATAGCAGAAGAACAAACAGCTATCTATGTTTTATTCATTTAGGTTGCTGATACGTCAACACAGGATTAGTCGCTATAAGCCTTCATGTATATTCTTCTTTACTACTTTGTTATTGATCGTAACACTTTGGAATACAGCTCTGTTTCTATTATTGACCATCTTGCCTTGTAATGGGCTAATGTCATGTGTCAATAGTTGACACTATTCTTCTTGGTGCTAGTATGAGCCTTGTATAATAGCTTGTACCAACAATGACGGTAGAGAATTATTGTTACTCGGAACAGAGTACTAACAAATCCTTGTCGTGTAGAGGGATTGGAGAACAGGTGATTTCATTCATCTGAAGTGGTGCCCGCACCCAACTTGAAACTTTCCTTCATTCTTTCTGGTGGAGATGTGCTATGTACCAGAACTATTTTGCCATTTTGTTTACTATAACCTAATGATGAAATTTTAAGAAGATAACAAGGATAGTCATTTGATAGAGGAACTGGGACCTCTGTTACAACTCAAGGAGGTCAACAAATTGATAGTTGGATAAAAGTCATCCTACTTATTCAAAATAACTCGTACACCTTACATCGGTGTTTGATCTTCCCTATTCACCAACGAGGACTCTTTGAGCTCAAGAATTTAACACATACCACGGAACTTGGATTTTCCCTCTACGGCATATTCTGAACCCCCCTCAAATTCATTATTTAAATCACACTAGTCACAAAAAAAAAACAAATAAATACAACTATATCGACAAATAATTTTTGTAGAACCCGGGCTCGGATTAGTTGCTCCTTGGGATGGATGTTTAGGAAACCTACTTTGGTTTGTGTAGTGGCCTAATAAAGAGAAATAGACTAGGTCAATGGGACAAAGAACGACATGTAACATAATAGGGGGATTCGGGAAGCAGTGGATCGTGACCGCGGACGTGGCATTTGTACGGCGAGAAGGAGAACCGCGAGATGAGGAGACAGATAGACGATCCAGATGCAGGGTGGAAGCGGGATGGAGAGAAAAAAGGGGGAGGCTGCACAGTGAGAAAAGAGAAGGAGGAGAGAAAGAAAAAGAGAGAAAGAGAGAGACTAGGTCTAGGTTGAGTTTTTAACTCTTCAGTTCTTACTTGTAGTTTTTAGGTTCATACATTTGGCGCCGTCTGTGGGAATCGGAGAGATTGTATAAGGCAGAAATGGCACCGAAAGTTAAGAGAGGAGTAGGCAAACCAAGGAGGGCAGTGGCGCAAGAGCCAACACTGGAGGCGGTGATTGATGAGGAGGGAGATCAAGAAGAGGAGCATGAAACATAAGAGACCCGGCTTATGTGAGAGGAGATCGTGAGACTGAGAGAGGGGAACGATGAACTGAGGAGCGAAAAAGAAAGAGCGGAGGAAGAAGAAGGGGAAGAAGCAAGTGAGGAGTCTGACGATGAAGAGGGTGGGCCGAACCTTGTCGAAAACCCGGTGGTTGGCTTGACCATGGAACAAGTTCAGGAGATGATAGATAATGATAGAGAGGCGAATCGGCAGCAAGCAAAGGGTCGTGGGGGAGTGGCTAGCCAAGTGGTAGCCAGACTGAATCGCGCAATCCATTTGTGGACAACATCTGGGCGTCAGAGATGCCGAAGCATTTCAACCAACCTAGGTTCGAAAGATACGATGGCAAAGGAGACTCGGCTGACCACATCCATCATTTCCGACAACAGATGCCTCTATGACAAAAGGCTCGGTATGATGGACTACGGTGTATGATGTTCCCGGCTAGTCTGAAAGGAGGGGCGTCGGATTGGTATTACCGGTTGCCAGCGGGAAGCATAAATAATTTCCAAGAGTTGGAACAGGTGTTTATAGATCACTTCATACACCAGAAAAAGTGAGTGGTGGATATCGCAACATTATTCAATGTTCGACAAAGATCCGCGGAGTCAGTGAGGGAGTATCTGTGTCGATTCAAGGCTGAGACATTGAAGGTTGAAAATCTGGATGAGAGAACCACAATGATCGCATCTGAAAAAGGGTTGCGGCCAGGAACAAGGAGTACACCAGTCTATGGCGAAGAACGAGATTGCAACCTTGTATGAGCTATATCCGCGGGTGGAAAAATATATCAGGTATGAGGACACTATACATAAGGAGTCTAAGAGATTAGGAAAAGCAGTGTTATCGTTGGAGAAAGACAGGGAACACCAAAAGGCGGAGGCGTCCGAAAAGGAAAGCGGTGGGTATCGTGGATACCCCCTAAGGGAAGAAAGAAGCCGGAAGGGATTCGAAGGGTGAACAGAGAAAGGAAGCCATACCGCGAGATAGAAGTGACACCGCTGAATACACCCCTGAGTGAAATATTGACGTTGATTAAGAACCTGCAGGGATATGAAGGGCCGCGGAACACACCAATAGAACTACTTGATAAACCTTTCTGCGCATATTATCAGATACAAAATCATGAGACTGACGATTGTTACGCACTAAAGTGGTTGGTTCAGAGATTGGTGGAAAAAGGGAGGATGAGTGAGTTTGTGAGGGTGCACAGAATGAGGAGCGCTTGCTGCGCTAGGACCGAATACTAGGAACTATTAATGTGATTTTTAGTCATAATGCTCATAGAGATAGGGTGAGGAGAACTGCGAGCATCCAGCAGATCAATGACGGGACAGACAGGCCGTGACCAAGGGTAGGGTCAGCGGAGGACAGAGACAGGATTGTCTTTAGCAGTGCAGATCTACGGGTAGTGGATTCTCCCCATGAAGACGTGTTGGTCATCACAGTAGCGATGGGCAATTATATGGTGAAGAGGGTGTTGATCGATTGTGGCAGTGCAGTGGATTTGTTGTTCAAAGGAGCTTTGGAAGAAATGGGGATTGATCCTAGGCAATTGAGGCATCCGCGAACCAATTTATATGGGTTCAATGAGAGTATGACGGAGCCTATGGGAGAACTCTTATTGCCTGTAACCATGGGACCAGTGACAGTCTTCGCATGGTTTATGGTGGTAGATTCTTCTTCTCAGTACAATGCGATTTTAGGGAGGCGGTAGATTCACAAGATGAAGGCTGTCCCATTGACGTACTACCAAGTGATACGATTTCCCACCCCGACGGGCATGTATGAAGTTCACGTAGATCAGGTGACGGCCAAGAACAGTCATCGAGGTATAGTGAAATAGTTGATCTGCGAACCAGAAGGGATAATTCAAACCCTAGGAAGAGGCAAGCATAGTAATTACAGTATGCCTCTATGGAGGGGGAGGAGGAGTCAACAGTGGGTCTGAAGATGCTCGATGAGATTGAAGTAGTGAATATTGGGGAGGGGGAGGAAGAGAGGTTCACGTCGGTAGGGTCCAGTTTGCCGGAGGAGTGGAATAGTAAGTTAATACAATTCTTATCAAAAAACAAAGATGTGTTTGCGTGAGTAATTGAGGATGTACCAGGATTAGACCCAGAGTTCGTGTGTCATCTGTTACACATGAAGGAAGATGCCAAGCCAGTGAGGCAAAGGATGTGGAGCATTAGACCGAAGTATGCGGAGGGCATTCGCGAAGAGGTTGCGCGGTTAAAAGGAGCTGGAATAATACGAGAAGTGGAATTCACAGATTAGCTGTCCAATGTGGTCGCGGTACCAAAAAAGAATGGCAAGGTTCGTATGTGCGTCGATTTTACAGATGTGAATGTAGAGTGTCCGAAGGATAGCTATCCCATGCCGTGGGTGGATGAATTGGTGGATAGGACAGCATGATTCAAAATATTTTTGTTCATGGATGCATCTATGGGATATAACCAGGTCACGATGTACAGACCGGATCAGGAGAAGACAACATTTGTCGTAGAAGACGACATGTATTGCTATACAAGGATGCCATTTGGATTGAAGAATGCCGGAGCCACTTTCTAGCGGTTGGGAAAGAAAATGTCCGAAAGCAAGATTCGGAAGGGGATTGAAATATATATAGATGACATGGTGGAAAAAAAGTATGTCTGAGGAGGAGCATTTAGAGGGCTTAAGAGAGACATTCGGGATACTGCAAAAGTACAATTTGAAGTTGAATCCAGAGAAATGCACATTCGGAGTGACCACAGGAAAGTTCTTGGGATACATTGTTACTCATCGGGGAATAGAGGCTAATCCCGAACAGATAAGAGCCTTGGTGGAGATGTCGTCACCGCAGAATGTCAAGGAAGTGCAGCAGCTTACTAGTAGGGTTGTGGTTTTGAATAGGTTCATTTCCAAGTCATCTGACAAATGTACACCGCTGTATCGTTTACTAAGCACCCCAAATTTCTTGTGGACATCAGAATGTGAGGAGGTGTTTCAAGAGTTGAAGAGGTATTTGAGCAAAGCTCCCTTACTATCACAACCAGAGTAGGGGGAGAAGTTATACTTGTATTTGGGGGCCACCGAGTATGCAGTTAGTTCAGTTCATGTCCGGCTAGTCGACAGAATGGAGAAGCCGGTGTATTTTCAAAGCAAAATATTGTTGGATGCAGAGACGCGGTATAGTAGAATTGAGAAGTATGCCCTTGCTTTAATCTTCTCAACCCTAAAGTTGAAACCCTACATCGAGTCACACTCGGTGGTGGTGGTGACGAACCTGCCTCTCAAACAAGCATTAAGGACAGAGAAGTCAGGCAGAATGTTGAAATGGGCAGTGATACTTAGTTCGTACGAGATATGATATCAGATAAGAACCACAGAGAAGGCACAGGCGGTAGCAAAGTTTCTAGTAAAGTTCCCCACAGAAGATCCCACTTGGGGAGAAGAGATGGTCATGGAACTGGAGAGGGATGTAGAGCCCGACCTACGCCCTTGGGATAAGAGGAATGGGTGGAGAATATTCGCAGATGGATCTGCCACTGACGCATGCAGCGGCATAGAGGTTGTGTTGGGTACACCTGATAATAATAGAATAGAACAAACCATGAAACTAGGGGTTCGCAGCATCAAGTAATGAAGCAGAGTATGAGGCAGTGATAGCGGGATTGAGAATGGCCGAGGACTTAGGGGTGAAGGAATTGACCGTGTATTCTGACTCTAATCTAGTGGTGTGTTAGGCAAATAGAGGGTTCGCTGCTCGATGTCTGCTAATGGCTAAGTATTTAAAGGTGGTGCATAAAAGGTCTAACAAGTTTGCGAAGCTCAGATTTGTACACTTTGGTCGCGGTGAGAATAGGCATGCGGACGCCCTGGCATACGTGGCTACAGCCATACCTAGTTCAGAGGAAATAATACGGGTAGGAAGATTGGAGAAGCCAAGCACAGAGGTGGTGATAGAGGTGTGTCAGATTACAGAAGAAGAAGGGGGGTGGATGGATCCTATTAAGTATTTCTTGGAGGGAAAGGAGGTGACAGACAAGAAAGAAAGAATAAGGTTGGAACAGGTTTCTCAGAGATATGTTATGCTGGAAGGTGAACTGTATCGAAAGAACTTCAATGGGCCATTGTTAAAATGTCTAGGGCCGCGGTTAGCCTTAGAGGTGCTGGCAGAATTGCATGAAGGGGACTGTGAGAGCCATTCCGTCGGGAGGACTACAGCACACCGACTATTGACACAGGGCTACTTCTGGCCCCACATGAAAAGAGATGCGGTGGAATTCACTAAGAAGTGTAACAAGTGCCAGAGATTTTCACAGCGGATATTCACCCCCACGAACCTCTGCATAATATCTCAAGTCCGTGGCCTTTTGCTATGTGAGCGATAGATATCGTAGGACCACTACCCATGGCTAGCGGCAAAAGGAGATATATGCTGGCAGCTATGGACTACTTCACCAAGTGGATAGAAGTTGTACCCTTGCAATAGGTGAAGGAGACGCAGGTGATTAAGTTTCTATGGGAGAACATCATATGTCGGTTTGGGCTGCCATATGCCATCATTGTGGACAATGGGACACAATTCACAGGAGCAAAGGTGACTAAGTTTCTGGAGGCATACAAGGTGAAATAGGGGTTCTCTGCCCCCTACAACCCCGAGGACAATGGACAGTCCGAATCTTCTAACAAAACAATAATGAACAACCTTAAGAGGAAGTTGGAAGATAAGAAGGGCGCGTGGGCAGACGAATTGAACCATGTTCTTTGGGCTTATCGAACTACACCTCGGACAACCACCAAAGAGACCCCATTTGCCTTAGCCTACGGTGTCGAGGCTGTGATTCCTTCGGAGATTGTGGCAGCTACCATGCAAACCAAGGCCGTGGAGGAGGGATCGAACTGGCGTATCTTGGTAGGGGATTTGAATTTGGCAAAAAAGAAAAGAGACTCAGACCACATTCAATTAGAAGAGTATCACAGGCAATTACAGAGGCCATACAACAAGTGGGTCAAGCCGCGGCAATTCAAGATAGGAGACTTGGTGCTCCGCCGAGTGACTCTAAGTACAAAGAGGGAAAAAGATGGGAAGTTGGGTCCAAATTGGGAAGGGCCATACACCGTGGTGGAAGTATGAGGGGTTGGTACTTATAAGCTACCAACAATGAAGGGCAAATTGATAGAAAAGCCTTGGAATGTAAGAATGTTGAAAAAGTTTTGCAATTGAATGTAATGAAGTTACAAAGCAATGTAATGAAAGTCCAGAGCAAAGGACTAGAGATGTTTGTAAATATATAAGACCACGACACTTTTATGAAAAGAAATTTGTTTGCTATGTATGATGTCTAAATAAAAATGCGGATAGCAGACAAGAGATACGAGAGACACATGGGGCAAGGAGAGTGACCCCCATTAGGCTTCCACGCCCATCAGAGGGAGAGGCAGTGGACGGGATGAGCCCTTCGTTGACACTAGAGTTGGAGGGAGCCTGGAACAAGATGAGTTGTTCCAGTAGGCTTCATGGCCTGATCGAGCCCGCAGAATGGGATGAGCCCTTCGCATATCAGAGATGCCAGAGACACATGGGGCAAGGTGAGTGACCCCCATCAGGCTTCCACGCCCATCAAAAGGAGAGGCAGTGGAGGGGATGAGCCATTTGCTGACACTAGAGCTGGAGGGAGCCTAGAACAAGATGAGTTGTTCCAGTAGGCTTCATGGCCTGATCAAGCCCGTAGAGTGGGATGAGCCCTCCGCGAATCAGAGATGCCAGAGACACATGGGGTAAGGATAGTGACCCCCATTAGGCTTCCAAGCCAATCAGAGGGAGAGGCAGCGTAGGGGATGAGCCCTTCACTGACACTAGAGCTGGAGGGAGCCTGGAACAAGATGAGTTAATCCAACAGGCTTCATAGCCTGATCGAGCCCGCAGAGTGGGATGAGCCCTCCGTGGATCAGAGATACGAGAGACACATGGGGCAAGGAGAGTGACCCCATCAGGCTTCTACGCCCATCAGAAGGAGAGGCAGCAGAGGGGATGAGCCCTTCGCTAACACTAGTGCTGGAAGGAGCATGGAGCACGATGAGTTGTTCCAGCAGGCTTCGGGGTCTAGGCGAGCCCGCGGAGTGGGGTGAACCCTCCACAGACGAGAGATGTGAGAGACACTTGGGGCAAGGAGAGTGACCCTATCAGGCTGCATCAAAGGGAGAGGCAGCGGAGGGGATGAACCCTTCGCTGACACTAATGCTGGAGAGAGCCTAGACCAAGGTTAGGTGTTCTGGCGGACAAGCAATGCAAGAGACACATGGGGCAAAGAAATTTGCCTTCATCAGGCTGCACCGCCAACCCGGGCATGCTTTGCATGACCCAGCCGAGGCAGCGGAGTGCCCTAATAAGGTGCAGAAGGCTTCAGGGGTGTAAACTTCAAGAGTGCACTAAGGAGAGGGCAAGGGACTGACCAAAGACGTGAAAAGCTATATGTGGAGATACTTTGCAATTTAAAAAAGTAGATAGAGTCCAAAGATAAAAAGCAACATTCACACTGAGCAAAATCAAACATCATAGTCGCAAACGAAATGGTAGCAAAATAGTCGCTAAACAAGGAGCAAAACAAATCACGAGTTTGTAACAGTGTCTTAATACAAAAAGATTTCTAGGGCATCCCCAAGGTGGGCTCATCATCGGTCATCTCATCAATTGCTTCCTTAATTGCTGCAGCGGTGTTCTTATCAGTGGCCGCCGCAGACATCAGTGGCCGACACTTCTTCCATTGCGACCTCGGGGGATTCGATCACCAGGGTGGTAGGCCTTTCGAGGAGAAGCCGACCTTCCTGTATGAGCCGCGCATGTTCCTCTTGAATTTTCTTGGCCACCCTCTTGTCGACCAGGAGCTTGAAGCGGTCGCGAAGTACAACCATGTCTGTTGGGTGCTGTTGCAGTAGTTCGGCGGTAGCATCCTGATGCTTCTGATTTTTGGCGTCTACGGCTTCCTTATGTTGTTGAGTGAGGGCATCCAGATTGAGCTGGTGTTGTTAGAGGAGCACTTCCCTTTGATGGCTCAAGCGTTCGTTAACTTTATCTATGTATTGTTCGTGAGATGACTCTGCGAACTTGAGCTCGTCTTAGGCCTTGAGTTTAGCCAAATTAGCAGCTTCTAGATCCGATTGGAGGCCGGCATAGGCAGCTCTTAGTCCAGCAGGGCCGTTAAGTTCTTTCTCCAGGGATGCCACCTTGGTCTTGGCACTGAAAAGGCCATGGATCATGAAGGAGATATCCAGGCTCACCTAGGATCAAAGAGGAAGATGGATAAAAAAAAAAAAAAAAGGTTGTACCTTCTCCCAGTTGGTATACAGAGAAGTACAGTGCTGATCAAAGGAACCCCGTCCGCATATGCCATGTCTTTGGGCAAGTGAGCATTATGAAATAGAGAGGAGGCTACGGCCGCATTGTCCAGAGCGGAGTCCGCAGTGTTCACCCAATGATTGCGCACCTTGAAAATAGGACAAAAGTCCTCTGCAGTTGCAAGCTTGGATGCCGAGGCAGTAGGCAGAACTGGTTATTTGCCATACCGACTTGTGTAGGGGAAGAGACAACAGGATGAAAGGGTGAAGTGATAGGGGCAAGTTCTTCGGATGCGGAGGTCCACTGAGTGGTAGGGGCAGGTTCTTCAAATATTGAGGTCCTCTACCTCTTGGATGGAGCCTTGTCAACAGGAGCCCGAACCTCTGTGGAGGGAACCACCCTTACCTCATCATCATCGGAATCACTGTCGAAGAGTTTTTGTTTGTGGACATCCATATCGTCGGGAGGGGAGTGGGGAGAAGTGTACTAATAGTCCCAATTGGAGATAGAGTGGTATGAAGGGACGTCTTCAGGAGCAGAGGAGTTGGGAGGATCCTGAGATTCAAGGGAGGCAGGAGAGTGTGAGGAGGTTCGGGGATGATGGCGGCGGGAGGTATGGGTGCGAGGCTTTTTCCTTGGAGGAGGAGATCCTCTAGGTTTCTGCTCCTTGGGAGGGGGAGGACGATAAAATGGGGCGGAGAAACTGCCGATATTGTGTAGATCGGGGATTAGCAACAGGGGAGTAGTGGTAGTGGGATGGATACCCAGGCGGTTGGCTTGAGCAGGACCAAGTTCACGGAGGGTTTGAAAAATGCGACACGCGATGTCGGAGTAGATTCTGGACTTGGAATCTGGCCACCAACCTACAAAACAAAGAGGAACCGCAGTTTAGTGATAACAGGGGCAGCACATCAAGAGAGAAGGGAAGAGATAACACACTTACCACGGGTTTTGAAGGTGAGATGGTTAAGAGCTAAATCAGAAGGAATGTCTGCAGACAAAAATTGCCCCGATACATATAACGGGTAGTGATGCCACACTTTATCTGAGGTTGTGACACGGAGTACGAAGGATTGCTTCTGAGGGCGTAAACAAAAGGACTAGTACCCCACGCCGACATCTTTGGTACTTTTCTTGATGTAATATTGAGAGAAGATATCGCGGCTCGTAATCTTAGGTTCTCCGGTTTTATTATATGAGTTCGCGGCATACATGATTCTCCATAAATTCCCTATGTCTTGGCAGGAGGGGATGTTGAAGTGATTACACACCTCGACGTCAAGTAGGGTGAGTGGAAGCCATAGACCGACGACAATTGGTCTACAGTGATGAGAAGACACCCCGGGCGTCGAGGAACCAGGTGAGGGTAATGGGTGATAGAAGGCATGTGTTCTAGAACTATGTCGACTGGAATTCCGTAGGCAGCCCTAATTGCACCCAAATTAGGTCTACGACACCGAGAAGGAGGCAGCAATAAGGAAACATGGCGACTAGAGGTGTAGGGGACCGCAGCAGGGGCAAGAGGGGGTGGAGACGTTACCCTATCGAATCGGGAAGAGGAAGAGCCACCGGATTCGTAGCCCGACATGGGGAAAGGGGAGGAACAGACACGAGAATTTGAATCAACTCAAATACACAGTGCAAGCAAAAGAAAGAAGGGCATATAAAACGTACCTACGAAAGTGAGGAGAGGAATGACGAGCCTGAAGAGAGTGCTAGAAGGGAAAGAAATGCGCCAAAGAAAGAGAGAACATGCACGCGAGCCGGAGACTAATCGGAGATGGGAGAGTTGGCAGAGCAGCAAGAGAACGAAGGAAAATGGCGAAAGCAAAAATGAGAAAGGGAGGAGAATGAGAAGAGTTTAAATAGGGGAAGGGCAAAAGGGTAATTACAGAGGGTTGGGAAAATTGAAGAGTCGGGCAAGTGATCTAGCCAAAGGGTGACACGTGGAAGCTCGAGGTACGAGGGGCTATAGAAAACGCGCGAGATGATTGCCATCACATCACACACAAACTGATGAATTAAATATGATTGGCACAGAGAACGAAGCAGTGGGAGTTCTCGACCTCGAGTCCTTCAACAGGACCGCAGAGTCGAGAAGGGGCATTTGTAGTGGCCTAATAAAGAGAAATAGACTAGGTCAATGGGACAAAGAACGTCATGTAACATAATAGGGGGATTCGGGAAGCAGTGGATCGTGACAGCGGAACCCTAGACCGCGGACGTGGCATTTTTTACGGCGAGAAGGAGAACTGCGAGATGAGGAGACAGATAGACGATCCAGATGCAGGGTGGAAGGGGTATAAAAAGAAGAGGATGGAGAGAAAAAAGGGGGAGGCCGCACAGTGAGAAAAGAGGAGGAGAGAAAGAAAAAGATAGAAAGAGAGAGACTAGGTCTAGGTTGAGTTTTTAGCTCTTCGGTTCTTACTTATAGTTTTTAGGTTCATACAGTTTCAAATTTGGTGTTTGGTGTTGATATTATTATTAGCTCGTTGTCTTGGGGATCCAATACCTACATCTACTGACTTTTAAGGCTTGTCCATTGCATAGGAGAAAACTGGCCATTTGATTTTATTAGATATGATCGAGATAAAATACTGCTCGAGATAGAATACTGGCTCATTTTTTTTTGGTTTTTTCTAGAGAAATAGAAAAAGAAATATTTCAAGAGATTAGTCGGGGGTACTTTTGTAATTTGCAATTTTATTACATTTACATGTTAACCATTCATCCAAACCTGGTATTATTCTATTGGGTTAATTAGTGATAACCCCCCATTTTTAGACATGCTTTTGTGTTTATCCCAAAATTTGAATCATCATAAAAGTCCCCCCATTCCATCCCCACCCCATTCAGAAATCATCCATATTTACTTTATTGCCTAAAGTACCCTGGGGTAAACATCAATTATTGCAAAAAATAGTCGTTGGCATCTGTCTATCGTTGGGCAGTATATTGAAATACCTATTTTAGCCCTTTTGACTTTGACCTATTATAGCCCTTTGTCAAGAAAATTGTTTAAGCTACATGGTGAAAAAACACAGTTGAATCGCCGGACCAAGTAGGCCATCCACCGTTGTTACAAACGATTTTCCGCTGAGTCGGATTAACAAGTGGAAAAACTACAATGTATGTTTCAAGTACACTCATGTCTCTATTCCATGAACGATATTCATAAGAAGCAACAACAATAAATTTCCAGCTCTTCGAAATCGACGGACTATAATCAACTACCCCACGTGGAGTTAATCTAACAGTGTTTGAACATAAAGTTGTGTAGGGTTTTTACCAATGTATCATGCATGATTCCTACGATATGTACAATTACGCTATATCACATGCATAAAGTAGCACAGCGGAAACAGAAGATCGTACCTTGGTCACATCTTTTAATTCGAAGTTGCAAGCTTTGATCTACCAGAGAAGATGATGTTCTTGGCACACTCAAAATCTTTTGATTCTCAACTTAGCTAGAGTCAAGCTCCAACCACGAATGGGAAGCAACCTTTGTTCATGAACCAAGAACCAAAAACTGACAATGGCTAGCAATGGAGGTTACCACCTATGGAATCTCCACGAAAAAAAACTAGCTTCTTCTTTAGAAAACGTTGGAGGCCACCATTAAAGGGAGAGAGAGATTTGCTCGTTTTTGGGATGATCCATATGTGAGGGGGGGGGGGGTGTCTATTTATAGAGCTCTCCCACCTCCTCAAATTCGGCTAGGATAGAGTCCCATACTTATCCAAAATCGGCTAAGGATAGAGTCCTATACTCATCCCAATACGTGGTGGTTATTGATAGCCATAAAAACAGTTAAACACTAATATTAATGTTGACAACACTAATACGTAATATTACCATTTTTATGTTGTCAATTATATTTCCTTACTCTCTCAAATAGATTCATGCAACATAGATAAGAGTACGGATTCGTTCCACTCTTAACTCTCAAGACTTAAACAAATTCAATTGAACAAACACAAGGAATAATGGTGAGAGTAATGATTTGAATAAGAAATTAACTTATTATGATGATACTATGAATTTATACTAAATTAACTAACAATATAATGATGTGAATTTTCTATACTACCATTCCCAACACAAGAACAATAAGAACATGTCATTATGGAATGAATAACGACTACTTATTAATCTAATGAACAATAAGAACAATGATTCAAAATGAATTTAAATTGAATTTAAAACAACTAAATATAACTAAGAATTGAATCAATAATCTAAATTGAAATGAAGAACTAATAATTTATTCTAAAAACTAAATATGATTCTAAACTAACTAATTGAATGTAAAAACTAGATCTAGATCTAAAAAACTATCTCTAATGGCCACCTTCTAACCTAATTAACTATGACTTAAGAGTTAAGTCTTGTCTTTTGTAAAGGAGGAGACTAGATCCACATTTTCATGCATGGGCAGAGGAGTCATATTTTGGGCCGGAAAATCGAGCCCAAAGCCCAATTTCTTCAGTCCACAGAGCCCGTTTCAACTGGCTTTGACTTCAGAAGACTTTTTGTCCACTTCTGCTCCTCTGATTGTGTCAAGGCTTGGACCATTGGAAAGTTCTTTCCTAGCCGGTCGTTTTTTCATAAGGTAGGCCCAATTCCGAGGCATGAGTCCAAATATATGGTCTTCGGAAGTTCTGCTGATTTGTGCACTGTTTCTGCCCGCGTTGACTTTTCAGCTTTTGACCGGGATTTACAGAGGCTTTGTCTCCTTGAATCTTGGCCTTTAATCACAAAACTTCTTAGCAACCAACCTTTGCTCCTTTATCTCAGCAAAGTGGCACATTTCTTCACATAATTGACTTCAATGCCTGAAATACATAAAAACACGTAATCAACATTAACTCTTATTTATTACTTGCATAATTAGTCTAAAAGTATGATTATTAAGGGGTTAAAACTATAGTTTTAGGCTCTTATCAAACCACCCCCAAACAGTATTTTGCTTATCCTTAAGCAAATATGAGAAATTAGAATAAGTGACCAAAAATGGAGTTCTAACTACTCTCGTTTCGCTGAGTGCGATTGCATTGACCATATGCAACAAGGCCTTAAACCACTAGGATTTTCCTAGTGGACGAGTTATAGCCTCGTGAGAGTTTTCCAGTGAAATTACTCACAAACTTCATCTATACTACAACAACTAAGAAATAAAACTATTGTTTCCTTATTTATGCTCCCAATTATCTATATATCTCACTAGCAATGGATACAGAATAATCAAGTTGAAACCTAAGCTAATATATGCATAATAATCAATCATCTACGAATAAACATATATACAATGAGTAATACTATAAAAAGCACTAGCAGGTCCGTTTCTGAAAACTCGGAATAGCGTCCTTAAGTAGGTCCTCACATAAATGTCAAGACAAAAACCACTCTGATTTTTCAGCTCAAGTTTCGCTACTCCAGTGTGCATTGGGCACACTTTACCTTACAATCTCAATGACACACAAGGAAGTCGGAGTCGATCAAACACATCTGCCACTTACTATCACACTAATCTATTCCTAATTGAGCTAGAGGTCTTTATTAGGTGATGCGGGGATTAGGAGATGGTTTAAGAAGAAAGGAAATGGATATTCAAAAAGGACAAGTCTGAGATAATAGAGTCTTCATATTATGTAACTAGAGAAAACCTTGTTATTTACTTTTGCTTCTACACTTTGTTTCCATCCTTAGCCATATTTTTTTTTTCTTTTTCCTTAGCTTTCGACTCCTTTGATTCTATTTTTGGAGTTCTAACTCTTTATTTTCTTTTATTTATTTATTTATTTATTTTTATTTGGATGGAAACTTTCTTTTCTTATCTGAAGCAACTAACTAATTCTTTTCTATTCTTCATCTCTATTCTCAGACTCATTCAAAGAATGGGTAGGTTGATTTTTTTTTTTTTTTTTTTTTTTTGTTTTGTTTTGTAACAGGGTAAAAGATTTGCGGTTTATGAAAGGCTAAAGAAAGGCTTAGAAGGGCGACTAGCGGAAAATAATTTATAGGTTTGAATTTCTGGCTATTTCGATCCAAAAAGGTCCTAAATTCTCGCTTAGGATATGGTATAGTGATCAAGCAAGTGGACGTATGATTTTTCTATCCGGATTTTACTTCTCCCTTGTGTCATTTCTCAAATGTTTCACTCATATAAGGCTTTAGGCTATATTCTCACAGGATTTGTAGAATAAGTACTCTAGCTTAGGTTTTAGAAACTTATTGCCAAACAATCAAAGATACTCTTGTAATATATTTATAGATAGATGCAAAGATTATTACCTACGTATTAACCTAAGTTTCTATAAATTATTCTAATGCAAAAGCTATGTGAGACTTCTAGATTATTCGGAGCATAGAGAAAGAAAACAATGCCAATATTCCTAAGTGTATAGCATAACTTTTATTTATTTATTTTTTTGAAATTTTTGAATTTTTAACTAGACAAATAATACGTAATATACAACCTAATATATGCTTAAACATTTACATCGTGTTTCTATACCACCCCCAAACAATTTGGGAGAAGGGGGTTCATGAAACAATTCAATAGCACAATTAAATTATGTAACTAACTAATTTTTATGATTTTTAATATTTTATAAATAAAAGTGCGTAATTTACAACCTAAAAGTGTCTAATTTTTGCAAATGTTTCTATCCCACTCCCCAAACAATCGAACGTTTTGTCCTCAAAGTGTAAAGAGATAAGGAAAAAATTTACCATAGAAACTGGCAAAAATTGGTAGTACCTGTAACAGAAATATTGTAAAGATGATATGATAACATGAAGCACAATTAAATTGTTACGTACTGACTAACACAAACTCTACTAGAGTAAACATGACAGGCAAAGGGTGGCAATAAGATTTGAAATGAAATACCAAAATACGCCACCCCCAAACAAAATTGGAAAACTCTTTTTAAGTTTGAAAATTTTTGTTTGGCCTATACTCCAGAAAGTTGGTATTGTACAACAACTTGAGTCTTTTAAAGTTAGATTCCCTAGACTTAATGTGATATATATGTATTAACATGCAGTTTCCCATATATCAATAATCTAAATAATTGTGGATCTTTCCATAAATAGTTAACATGGAATGCACCATTAAACAGAATTAAGCACCAAAATTTCCTATGACGTGGCTTAGTAGAATGAGAGCGAAGCCTGATAGATCTAGAACCTAATCGAGCATACATTTTCTTCTTTTTCTTTGAACGAAAAGGTGTCCAAGTGAATGATCGTGAGAAAATGGATGGTTGTGGAAGATATGTAGGGTATGGATAAGTTTTAGATTGAAGGAATGGAAAAAATGAGTGCGTGGTTTTAGCATAAAACTTATTGGTGGCACGGGTTTGTATTATCACACATCTAAAAATGAAGGTATCAGTTGGCTCTTCAGGTAGTTCTTGAGAGGGTGGATCATCACAGGCTCTTAGAAATTCGTCAAATTCCTCATCTAGGTTGTTCGCATCAATATAATTATGGTATTCATCTCCATCTTTGAGGAATTCATCTATCTCATCTATCGTGAGGTGATAAGAGCCCAAAACTGTAGTTTTAACCCCTTAACAATCATACTTTTAGACTAATTATGTGAGTAATAAATAAGAGTTAACACTGATTACGTGTTTTTATGCATTTCAGGCAGTAAAGTCCATTATATGCAGAAATGTGCCACTTTAGCGAGATAAAGGAGAAAAGGTCGGTTGCTAAGGAGTTCTATGATTAAAGGCCAATTTTTAAGAAGACAAAGCCTCTGTAAAGCCCTGTCAAAAGATGAAAAGTCAAAGTCCACGCGGGCAGAAACAGTGCACAAAGTCAGTAAAACTTCCGAAGACTATATCTTTGGACTCAGACCTCAAAATTATGCCTACCTTACGTCAAAACGACCGGATCGGAAAGAGCTTTCCAATGGTTTAAGTCTTGACCCAATCAGAGGAGTAAAAGTGGACGAAAAGTCTGTTGAATCCAAATCTAACTAAAGAGCCCTTTTAGGACTAAAAGAATTAGGTTTTGAGCCCGATTTTCCGGCCCAAAACATGGCTCCAAGCCTATGCACGATTTTTGGATCTGAAGCATATAAAAAGAAAAGTTTAGCTCTTTTTTAATGGTAGCTAATTAGACCTAAACTATAGATAATTCTAGATCTAGTTTTAGTTGTTTTTAATTAAGTTAGTTTCAATTCAATTCTTGTTTTAGATTAAACTCTTAAATCATCGTTCTTCATCATTAGATAAATAAAATAGTAGATTCTTGTTCATTTCGATTTTTTGTCATTTACAATTATTTAGATCTAAATTCTTTTATTACTTGTTATTCATTTCCTAGTTATTACCTAAGATTTCAATTAATGTTTAGACAAATTGCATAAAGATAGAATTTTTATATGATGTCTAGTTTTAATTCAATAGGAAATGATAGTTGTATGAATCAAAGCTAAACCTCCATTAGAGGGGTTGAAAAAGCCTTGATGAAGCTTCATCTTTGTTAAACTTAGAAATCGTCGTGATAATTATTCCACTCTAGAAACAATTAATTCACCATGAGAATGGGTTTAATCGCTCACATACTAGTTATGAATTGGTAGAAATGTCATATATAATTAGGGATTAGAATTACTATTTTGATATGTAAAGCATTCAATTTGGATCATGACGACTCTTTGTTAGTAGGATTAAGTCGAGTTAAGGTGGACTCAATTCCCTTTAATTCTTTATCTAGATTCAAACCCTTAGCATTCTCTCATTTTGTTATTCGTAACTTGTTAATTGAATTCACCTCGTAGTATAGAATTCCCCTCGTAAATCTCTCACTAGACTTATGATTGATTAGTTGACACGAAACCATCGCATGCTAAAGAACTAGGAGTGGAACGAACTTCCTACTTCACTATATCTTAATTTGATTGAGAGTAGAAAACTTTGATAAATTAGATATACGAAAATAGTTCTAGTTTTACCAGCGTTTAGAGTTCTCGCGAGCTTTAGTCATTGGTAAAACTAATCCTTTTTACGGTTATCAAATGGCGCCGCTGCCATCTTAGTTCCCTTTAGCATTGGTTTCATAGTATAATTAGTCATTTTTAAGTCCCATTAAACCCACCCACCCTTGTTTGATTCATATTGTGGTTGTCTGTTTCAGCATTGAAAAGTTCCTCGAAAAATTACACGGGCGCACTGCGTAAACGCTGGAACCCTCGAGCGACCAAGCCAAACACTGTAACTTGAACTTACACGGCGCGACTCCTCTGCTGAAATTGTCCGATTTCCCCAGGTTTGTTTCAAACTTTCCATTTCTTCAAGTTTTCAGTGTTCTAACTTGTTATACACACTGATCACGCGTAAACAAGATGCTATTCGTAAGCGAAGCAAGGAGGCATTCAGGTACTCTTTTCTTCCACACCTCGCATCTCCAGTTAGAGGTTTATACTAGTATATCAAGGTTGTTTGGAGTGTTGTCGTGTTTAGACTTAGGCTTGCATGAGATTAAGGTCTGGCCGGAGAAAAACATAGAACGTAATTAACCGTCAACGTCAACAAACACGTCTATCTAGTATACCAATCACTACACCTCTAGCTACTATTCCACATACCACACCTGACATAATGGCTGAATAAAGAGAGACTCCTCTCTCCGACTTTTACAAAGCCTTGAGCGATAGCCCTAAATCTTGCATCGTTCTAGCAGACCCAGTGGGGGATTTTCGAATCCCCCTAAACATATTTAATTTGTTACCCATTTTTCATGGTTTAGACCATGAAAAACCTTATCAGCACATGCGTAGGATTGAACAAGTCCTTACAACATTCCACCATCCTACGGTTGGTGCGAAACAAATTAAACTGAAGGTATTTCCCTTCACCTTAGCCGATAAGGCGGCATCTTGGTTAACTGCCCAAGCGCCTAATTCTGTGGACTCGTGGGCTAAACTTGGTCAGCTGTTTATGGAACATTTTTACCCACCCCTAAAGATGGATGAGATGCTTTCCAAGATTCATTTCTATCGAAAAAATCCTCATGAATCATTTTCAGAGGCTTGGAATCGTTTCACCGATCTCCTTATAGAATGTCCACATCATAACCTAGCGAAAGACACGTTAGTTCGTGCCTTTTTCAAAGGACTTCTACACCACCATAAAGAAGTCCTTGACATAATGAATGGGGGTAGTTTCCTAAGTAAAGGAGCCTCAGAGGCTAACAAATTTTTAGAAGATCAAACTAAAGCCTTGATAATAATGGGGGAGATGATATCCCCTGCTCTACTAGTTCTGCTTCAACAGTTAAGGTCGCCGGTATGTTTGAGATGAAACCCGATCCAGAACTTTTAAATTTAATCGAATCTCTAACTAAAAAGGTAGAGGCTATTTCTGTTCAACAAAAGTCTATCCCCATCATGAATGTCAACTCCAACCCATGTAATTTCTGTTTGAGTCCTGAGCACCCTGACTCCTATTGTCCTCTCACCTATGAACAACAACAATCAGAGTAAGATAATGTTTGCTCCATTAATAGCTATCCTATTCCTAATGCCCCATGGAGACAACATCCCAACTTTAGTTGGCAAAACAATCAACAAGTTACACCTCCAGGGTTTAATAACCAAAATGTTAGGCAAGCAAATAATTATAACCAAGCTCCACCTAGACAAGGACAAGGTCAGGGGAATTATAATAATTATAACAACCAAAGCAAACCACGAAGGTCAAGGTCAAGGTCGGGGTAATTATAATAGTTATAATACCAATAGAGGTATCGTTCCGGTTAACAATAATAACTATCACACCCCGCCCATAAATAATCAACGTGAGATAGTTCCAGTCGCACCACCTATGACTACTACACCTACACAACCGGATCGTTTTGACACCTTTATACAGGTTACCCAACAAATTTTCCAATCAATGACTCAATCGAACCAACAGATCTTACAATCCATAAATCAGGGCATACAACAGTTAGCCCAAGAGAAAGCCCAACCAAAAGGCGTGTTTCCAGGCCAAGCAATATCAAACCCTAAAATAGCAAACACATCCTTTAAGGTAAACAGTAATACTAGTACGGAAACTACAATCGTAGGTGAGCTAAATGCCATCACCACTCTCCGTTCTGATAAAGTGGTTGATAACAAAGTAACTATGCCTATAGTTATCCCACCAGTAGTCCCTACACCAGATATCGAACTAGATACCGAAATAGAAACTTAAGAGCCTACCACTGTAGAGGTACCAGTTAAACCACAACCTAAGAAATAGATACCCAAGGTTAGACATCCAGTTGAGCCATATGCTAAATATAGAGAGAAACCACCGTTTCCCCATAAATTAGCCATGCTAACCAGGGATACAAACTTTGAGGAGATTAGGAACGTTTTAAAAAATCTAACGATAAACCTTCCTTTTCTCGAGGCTATTAAAAAGCTACCTAACCACGCTAAGTTTCTTAAGGAGTCAGGCACTACTAGGCGCAAAAGACCAACATACCTAAAGACGCTTTCTAACCTGAGCGGTTCCCAACTTTATCGAAAAATAATGGAATTGTTAAGTAGAAGGACCCCGTCGATCCCCATAAAATGCACCTTAGGAGAATCCCACACGGGCGACCGCTTTATTAGACACGGGCGAAGTGTTAACTTATTACCGTTTTATTTGTATAAACAAATAGGTCTACAAGAAATGCAACCTACAAAAATGGCGTTGCGGTTAGCGGACGTGTCTATAAAGTATCCTAAGGGTGTAGTGGAAAACGTGCTTGTTAAGGTTCGAGGATTTCTACTATCCTACAGATTTTTTGTTATCCTCGATACGAGAAGTCGCTAACGACTCACGTACCAATCATCTTAGAAGCCCTTCTTGGCAACCTGCCAATGCGCTTATAAATTGCCATGATGGTAAGATGTCTTTATCTTTTGGCCATCATTCTGTTGAGGTAAATGTTTTTAAAATGATGAAACAGTTACCAGAATCGTCTATAGATGGGGAGGTTAGCATGATTGAGAGCTTAGCTCAATATTATTTTAACAACACGTTTCCCAAAAACCATATGTATAAATTCCTTTCTTTTAGAACTTCAGATTTTGTAAATGACTCCTACTTAGAGGAAGTTAACACCATCCTTGAGTCCACACCAATTGTAGACCCTTCGGTTGCTCCATATACTGAGTATGAAGACTTGCTACCTAAGCAAGTATTCATTACGCAAGATGAGAACCCTGACGAAACATCTATTGACTTTCCTTCCACCCCGGTGGTTAAACCTCTTCCCCCGGAGTTAAAATATATTCAACTTGATCTGGATGGTAGTCATCCGGTAATTATATATTTTATGTTATCTAAGGATGAAGAGACACGTTTAATCAGGGTGATTAGGGAACATCGGTCTGCGAGTGGTTGGTCCCTAATGTTTGCACTCATCGTATCCATTTGGAGGATAACGCGAAGACTTTTCGCGAACCTCAGCGTCGCTTGAACCCTGCCATGAAAGAGGTGGTTAGGAAAGAAGTCTTACGATTACTCGATGCGGGTATCATATACCCAATCTCCGATAGCGAATGGGTAAGTCCCATTCATGTAGTTCCTAAGAAATCGGGGGTTACCATGGTACGTAAGGGTGACTATGTTTTCACACAAGGTCCTATGAAATGGAGAATCTGTATTGATTACAGACGTTTAAATGCTATGACACGAAAGGATCACTTTCCTTTACCTTTTATAGATCAGATGCTCGAACGTCTAGCTGGTCATGCTTTTTATTGTTTTCTGGATGGCTACTCTGGCTATTTTCAGATTATTATTGATATTGATGACCACGAAAAGACTATATTCACGTGTCCCTTTGTAACGTATGCCTATAAACGAATGCCTTTTTGCCTTTGTAATGCTCCTGGCACCTTCCAGCGGTGTATGCTTCATATATTTAGTGACATGGTAGAGCGCTTTATGGAAGTTTTCATGGATGATTTTTCTATCTGTGGAGACTCCTTCACAGATTGCTTGTCTAACCTGTCTAAGGTTTTGACACAGTGTGAAGAAAAGAGCCTCATTTTAAATTGGGAAAAATGTCATTTCATGGTTAAAAAGGGCATAGTACTAGGTCACATTGTATCTAGTGATGGCATCGAAGTAGATAAAGCCAAACTAGATAAGATAACGACTCTAGCTATACCACGGACTGTCTGTGATATTAGAGCCTTTCTAGGCCATGCAGGTTTTTATAGGCGCTTTATTAAAGATTTCTCGAAAATAGCTAGGCCTTTAACTAATCTACTTTTAAAGGATGCCATCTTTGATTTTAATTTTAACTTTAAGCAGGCTTTTGAAACTTTGAAAGCCGCCCTAACCTCTGCACTAATTATACAGCCTCCCGATTGGTCTAAACCTTTCGAACTCATGTGTGATGCTAGTGATTATGCGGTTGGTGCTGTCTTGGGACAGAAACTAGATAATAAGTCCACTGTTATTT
Organism: Coptis chinensis; assembly: GCF_015680905.1. Taxonomy (NCBI): domain Eukaryota; kingdom Viridiplantae; phylum Streptophyta; class Magnoliopsida; order Ranunculales; family Ranunculaceae; genus Coptis; species Coptis chinensis. The sequence goes on from NC_141459.1 coordinate 35,532,629, forward strand.
ATTATGCTAGTAAAACCTTAAACGATGCTCAGCGGAATTATACAACGACTGAAAAAGAATTCTTAGCTATCATTTATGCTTTAGATAAGTTTCGTCCTTATTTGGTTGGTTCTAAAACTTTAGTTTACACGGACCATGCAGCCCTTAGGTACCTTCTTGCAAAGAAGGATGCTAAGCAGAGATTAATCCGATGGATTCTTCTCCTACAAGAGTTCACATTATAAATAAAGGACAAAAAGGGGTCGAAAACGTAGTTGCCGACCACTTATCTAGACTTACAAACGACGATGATAATGATTCTGAGTCCATACCGGACTCTTTTCCTGATGAGCATCTGTATGCTATTTTTTCAGCACCTTGGTATGCTGACATTGTAAATTATTTAGCGGCTAATGTTATTCCTTATAATTGGTCAAGAAATGAACGTAAGAAGTTCTTGGCCAGAGTTAAGTTATACTACTGGGATGAGCCCTACCTTTTTAAGTATTGTGCAGATCAAATTATTTGTCGTTGTATTCCCTAATGGGAATATAATGAAGTTCTATCGTTCTGCCATGACAAAGAGTGTGGTGCCCATTTTAGTGGAATGAAAACAACCGCTAAAGTTCTTCAATGTGGATTTTATTGGCCTACCCTTTTTAATGATGCCAAAGTGCATTGCAAGACGTGTATTCGTTGCCAACAACTTGGGCGAATCACGAAGCGTAATATGATGCCATTAAACCCAATCATGCTAGTAGAAATTTTTGACGTTTGGGGCATTGATTTCATGGGTCCCTTCCCTATTTCCCACGGTTTCATTTATATTCTAGTTGTCGTGGACTACGTGTCTAAATGGATAGAGGCCATGGCTTGCCGTAGCAATGACCATAAGACAGTGGTATTTTTTATTAAGGAGTACATTTTCTGTCATTTTGACATTCCTAAAGCCATCATTAGTGATGGTGGAACACATTTTTGCAACAGAGTTGTTGCATCTCTAGTGAAAAAGTATAGAGTTACACACAAGGTAGCAACTCCTTATCATCTACAAACTAGCGGACAAGTGGAAGTTTCTAATAGGGAAATCAAAAAGATTTTATAAACAATTGTAAATCCTGATAGGAAAGACTGGTCGCAGCGTCTATCGGATGCCTTATGGGCGTATAGGACAGCTTTCAAAACTCCTATAGGTATGTCTCCCTTTAGACTTGTATTTGGGAAACCTTGTCATTTGCCCGTTGAATTAGAGCACTGTGCTCTGTGGGCTATAAAAAGCCTTAACTTCAATATTGATGAGGCGGGTGTCAAACGCAAGTTGCAATTGAATGAGCTTGAGAAAATCTGTAGCGATTCTTACGATCTCGTGAAGGATTATAAAGCTAACATGAAACGTGTTCATGATAAACAAATCTTGCGCAAAGAGTTTGTGGTTGGTCAAAAGGTCTTGCTTTACAACTCCCGTCTACATATTTTCCTAGAGAAACTAAAAACCCGTTAGTCTGGTCCTTTTCTGGTTACTGAAGTCACCCCTTACGGGGCAATCACCTTGGTAAATCCCAAGGACAACAGTACCTTTCTAGTCAATGGCCAACGGTTAAAACATTTTCACGAGCTTTTGTCCCCTGATGTAGAGGAAGTCTTGTTACAGGATCCCATCTATGAGGACTGACCTTTGTCATTTGGTGTACTTCCTTTCACTTCCATATAGTGGTAAGTTCACCATTCAGGTAACCGGGCCCTCCCTATGGAGTGTGTGGCTGTAAGTACTGGATCCTAAGTCCACGTTTCACATAATTCACGTTTTCCACTTTTGCATGTTTTCTCGGTGTTTGAGTCATGTTCCTCTATGGAATGAATTATGTATTTATTGTTTTTCGTTTTTCTTATAATAAACTAATAATAAAAAATAATAATAAAAAATAAAAAAAATAAAAATTCTAAAATCATAGAAATAGCAATGAATCTGACTTTAAACGACCCACGTTTAAAACAAATTTTGTGTTTAAAAATTTGTTTGGGGGTGGGCAGTCGGTCTTTCCATCCGGATTGCTCGAACTTTCCATTTGTGTTGCTTAGGCCCATTAGTCGTAGTTCATTCGGGTTGACATTATCTATAACTTAGATTTCCTTCGTTCGCATAACTTACGTCACACACGCACTTCGAGACGTTTTTTCACCTTTTTATACGTCACCCATGGTTGGAATTGAGTGTTTTATGGATCATTGGATTAGAAATTCTTTACTGATCATTTCCATAACTCATTCGCCAAAATCGGACCAGTAACAAAGCGGCAAATTGAATTTGAAATTGCGCGAAATATCGAAAAAATTCGAATTGGGCTTGGGCCCAACTCACGCGCACCGGCAGCGCACCTGCGCCCCTTTGTTTCCACCAACAGTCATGTTTCCTTTTCCATCCCGCCAGTTAACAAGGTTTAAAGGAAACCTAACAACCAAAAATAAAAAATAAAAACTAAATAAAAAAAAATAAAAAATAAAAATAATAAAAAAAGAGAAAAACAAACACCTATTTACACCACGCCCATTGTTAACCACCAGCCCGAGTTCTCTCAAACAAATTTACCAAACCACCGAAAACAGCCGTCAATTCAAGCTTCCAACCTGCCACCGTACCCACCATCGCCACCACCATTATTTTTAGTTGTTTTTCATCAAACTCGCCTCCTCCACCGTCCACAAAACCATTGTTTGTTTCAAAAACTTCAATGGCGCTACGACGAAGAATTTTGCCGGAGCACGCATTTGCTGCCGACCGCTTCGCGCCATTTTACGACGCGGAGATGATTAGGAGGGATTCGAACGGACTATGGTACTCGACTGAGGAGTTCTATCACTATGATTTGGTAGAACAGTTTTATAAGAAGCGAGAATTGGAGGGGGATAGGATTTTCATTAAGGTAGCAGGAACGAGGAGGGAAGTAACGAGACAGTTGTTGGTCGAAATTTGTTAGGCGTTACGCCTGGAAGCAACCTAGAAGCCACCATTCAGGAATCGCAGTATACTGGAGTTCCTGCTTTGATGAAAGATACTGTCGTGGAGGGTGAATACAATACGAGTTCTCATTGCATCCGCTAGTCAAGTCTGAGAACCAACCAACTGACTGTAGCTCAGTGGATTGGTAGGAACGTCCTCGGGAAAGAAAAAGTCAGCAATATCGGTCTGCATTGTCTGCACGTTCTCTGGATTTTGCAAACGAATAAGTATAATTTCTGCATCCTCAATTTAATTTTTAATGTGATTAGAGGAGTGGGAAAGAGCATTGCGCCTCTTCCCGTATTGATCACTAAGATCATGCTCACATTTAGAGCTGTCGCAAAATTTGCTCCTATTAAGATCAAATTGCATTCTAATGCAAGTATTTATACGGATTGCATCCAAGAGACTTGGCCGTTGTCTAAGATGGAAGCACAGCGCTTGTTCCGAATAGAGATGCTACGACGCATGCCACCCTTGGAGGATTCTATTTCAGCCGAGTCTGAGAGGCATGAGCGTCGTCGCCGAAGGACAGATGGCTCAAGCCATTCTTCATCCCAGGACCAATCTCCATCTCAAGGTCCATCTTCATCACATGGCTAGGTGTTCACCATCAGTTTGTGTTCGCTGTTATTTCATTGTTTTTATTGTTTTATTAGTTGGATTTTAATTCAGTTGTTAAATTTAAATATTAATGTGTTTGTTTTATGTTGTTTGGATTTAATTTTTTTTTAATATAATTGGTTATTTTCGAATTGTGCGTGTTTTTATCATTAATCCCACATTCCCGAATTGTTTGGGGGTGGTAATATTTATATCGAGCATAATTCGTTATATGATCAACTTCTGTAAAGTTGCCTTGGAGTAAAGGTTGAGAATTTCGCCGATATCGGCATATCTATGATTATGTGTGGTGGTAGCATGAAATCTAGGAGAGTTTAGAAGTTACTATTATAAATCCAGTATAAAAGATACCAGGGTTGTTATAAAATCAAAAATATGGTTTGTTTCCGTTTTCGGGTTTGGAAATTTTCTATTTTCGGAAATTGCCTTAAACAATTTGGCAACTTGCTGATTCGTTTTGGAAGCTCAGAACCTATTTGAACTTCCTTCATTCTACACTCACAACCCACAGTACACCCCCACCATCATCTCTCACCTTTCACTCCAAGCTTTTCCTTCTTTTTCTTTTGTAAACTTCCTGGCTGCGGCACTTACGAGCACTGCGCCCTAGACAATTGTCGAAAATTTTACTCGAGCGCATTTCTACGCCCAAGTTGAGCGACTTCTACTAAACACTGTAAAATCCAAAACTCCCGAGCGCACTGCAACCGCCCTTCAGAACACGAAAAATTTCCAATTTTCTGAGGGTTGTTCCAGGATTTTTGGAGCTGTTCCAAAGAGTAGTTGAGATGACATCTCTTATAGTCATACCTGAACAGTCTTTCGAAGACGTGTTGGAAACCGAGACCTATGGACATTGGTTCCGAAACAGGATCCTGCAGTTAGGATGGTGCCATCTACTGGTAAGTGATAACGATTCATATTCAGCACAGCTTACTGCTTATTTCTACGACGACATTAGTTTCTATTGCAATCAGGATGGAGAACAAGAATTCTCCATCGTAGTCGATTACACGACACTAGAATTCAATAAATATGTTGTAGCTTTAGTTTTGGGATTACCAATACCTGATCCTGTTCACACATGGGGATATATGACCGATAGTGCATACTGACCAGCCTCTTTTTGTGTGTGTAGATGAGATGAATGATGTAGATAGATGATGGTCATTGAACAAAATAGAAGCGTATCAAAACCTAATTATCCCCCAATAAGTAAAGGATGAGTAGGGTATCGTTCCACTTTTAAGTGTATGTTATGTGAAGGACAAGACTGGAAAGGGGGTTTAAGGGATTAAAAACTATGATTATAGAGATTTAGATTCTAATGCTAAACTAAACTAAATTAACTAAACTATTGGGAATTTATAAGAGAGGGAATTCAAGATATTAGAATCCACCAATACTTTTAATCTATGACCTTCTGCTTCATGGTTGTTCTTACAAGTAGACTAAAATTAGGCAATCGAGCAAGTGCCGATGCCCTCTTGGACAAAACATCATTAACAATTAACTCTACTTAAGGTTGTTCCTATGTTTATGCTATTAATATCTTCTTTCCTTTTATGTAAGCTAGGGCAGCCATTCAATGTATTACCAAGAGCAACATCAAGGAGTACTTCCTAATAGGGTGGCCATTCAATGAATCACCACTTAAGGCAAACACAAAGAATACTTCCCCTAGGCAGCCACTCCCTGAGCTACCCCTTCTAAGGCAACACAAAGAATACTTCCCTAACTCTAAAGAACTATACTACTAGAAGAAAAGTAAAGAACACTAGCATGATATTAATATTGCAAAACATAAACCCTATTCTATACTTCCATCCCCTGGTGTGAGCAATGGAACTAATAACTAAAAACATAAAGAACTAACCTGATTGAAGAACACCATGAACCAGAAAAATCATTAAACCTTAAGCATTGGCTTCATCTCCTCCCTTGAAGGAGAAGATTAACCTTCCATAAAAAAGGAAGAACACGAAGAATGAGAAGAAGAAGAGTCGAAGAACATAAGACTAGAAAGACTAATTTATTAAGACTCAGCTAGTTAAAACCGATATTTTATTATTAATCTCTCTCTGCCTCAAGTTCTAAAGACAAGAATATAAGTGAATTGGCCCCCTACATGAGGCACTTAGGTCCTCTATTTATAGGGGTTACAATGAGCTCTAGAAGCATTCCAAACCGTCATTTGTTTCCTAATACAAATAGACTTCTTCCAGAGTCCAACTTCATCTCCAAAACTTAGAATGAATTGGCTACAATGTCGATTCATGCGTCTGGACGCACTATTCATGCGTCCCAGACTTAATCAATGCGTCTGGATGCTCGATCTATGCGTCCCAAACGCATGGGTCGCGTCTGGACGCACGATAGTCGCGTCTCAAACGCGAGACTCTATTTTTCCACCTTTGGTCTATTTTTCTTTCCTCTTTTGCGGGTTTTGGTCCAAGCAACGAATCCTTTGGCCTTGGGGTTCCAATTAGGCTTTAAAATAGGTCCAAGTCGCATCTTTAATAGCTTCAATTCCTTGGCCTTCTCCATGATTGTCCACGGGCTTCCCATGTAATCCTTAATGCTCCGAATTGCTCAATTTTATCTCTTTTTCTCTAATATTCTACAAAACTCTCTTTTTCACCTGTAGAATCTTAAAACATAACTTACAAACACTATTAGTCCACTAAGATGGCTAAACAAGAGGCATAATCGAGGGTTAAATTGCACTTTTTGAGCACTTATCAAAACTCCCAACTAGCCTTTTGCTAGTCTCTTAGCAAATAAGATAAAAAAAATAGATAAGTGATCAAAATTACATCCTAAAAAATAAAATCCTAACTCACTTTCGCAGGCATCGCGATTGCATTTACCATATGCAACAAGGCTTTAAACCTTTAAGTTCCCCAAAAAGGACGAGTTATAGTCTCGTGAGGGTTTTCAGGTGATATACCCACAAAATAAATCAATAGCATGTTCAAGAATAATGGCATTTTTCAGAGAGGGAAATTCCTTACCCACTTAGTGCTTACTCCAACAGACGGTCTCCATTGCTGTCTACATTGCTGCAAAGACTCATAGATTATGATGGGAGATAGTAATAATTGACAAAATTCTCAATCAAGGCTTATGTGTGTACTTAGTCAATCTCCTATACTCTCCTATCCAATAAACGGAATCCCTAGTTTACCTTTAGACAGATAATCTCGACTTTCAATCCTCACCGGACATACTCTCAGAAAAAAATCTCTCAGAAGATGGTCTACTATTTTACCTCATGTATGTGGGGAAAAGAATAATGCATACGAACATCCCACATACTACCTTGGAAAATAGACTTCTGAATAAAAGTAGTCTCATAGAAAGAATGTCAATCACATATGAAGTCTCGGGTCCTTCACTTTAGCATCCTCTCACCTATTCTAGACTTTGTACCATACTGTAGTGATAAGTCATGGGTTATAACTTGGCTTGGGTATTGGTTTATGAAGGAAAGGTAAAAATAATTCTAAGGTTGTTTCTGAAAAACACTAAGGGTTGCTTCATTCTTTGGAAGATTTCTTTAAATTCTATATTGCAGAGAAAGTTCTTTCTTTGTCTTAGCTTTTCCATCCATTCTGTTAACACATTTTTTTTTTTTTTTTTTTTTAGCTTAGTGGTATATCCTTGATTAGTATTGGATATGCTTGTTTTCCACTAGCTTCTTTCACTTTGAACAGAATGATGGACTTCATTGTATCTCTCTGATATTTCCTTGTAATCTTCCTTTTGTGGTCTTTCTTCCTCTTTGTGCCCCTCGTATTCTCAGAAACATATAGGTATGGCTGATAAAGATTTTGGCTATACTCCTTGTCTGGAGTTAAGTGACGGGTAAAGGGTTTTATGAAAGAAAATAGCTTATTGTAAGGCTCAAAAGGGTTTAACATGATGGTCCTACTAGGTGGGATAAAGGCTGAATGGGTTCACTACTTGACTTATCAGTATGATACTCTGTTTCGAATAGACTACAAGACCTAATGGCTATCTCTCCAGTTGATGTCACTTCGTAATTAACCAAATCAACGAATAATGAGACTATATTATAACGACATAAAGAACTGAAAGATGTTGAGTCACTAAGACTCATATTTTTTATAAGAACTCTCTAAAGAATGGGTATAAAGCTCAAGTCTCACGGGCTAAGTCTAAAAATTCTACTTCTAGTTTACTAGGGGTTTAAATTACTCTTCTAGCAAAAGTACACAAAACTGATCAAGAAACAAATTTTTAGGTCTTTTTACGTCAGATCCCCAAGACATAAAGTGAGTCTTTTAAAGTCAGATCCTCAAGACTTTTGAGTCCTTTATAGTCAGATCCTCAAGACTAGTACTCCCACCCACTAGGTTCCACTTTGTAGGAATTCTTCTGATCTCTCTCAGCATGTGATTGACAAAAGTATACATTGTACCAACAATTTTCTCTTAATGGTCAGAACCCGGGACAAGTTTCAAATTGCAATTCTTACAAAGAACCTAGCTTTACGACTCTCCTCTTATGTGCAAATGGACTTTTACCGAACCATACATGAGCCATAGAAATAATCTTCCTTTGAAGGTCAACAGGGAGTAAATCCCATAAACTAACAGGTGGGGAATACTTAGGTTTCCATCTTAAAACTGATCTTTCGACAACATGCTTACTTCCTGTAGACCTTTTCGCTCGATCTACTAGAATTCCTTCCAGCAATATATCCCTTCCTTTACCATAAAGTGACACTTTTCCCAGTTCAGAACTAAGTTGGTATCGCAACAACGTTTAAGGACTAAGAAGAGATGATGCAGACAATCCTCAAAAGGACATGTGAATGTCTTCTCTTGGTCCTCAGGGTGAATATGGATCTGAAAGTATCCTGAGTAACCATCAAGAAAGCAGTAGTAAGCTTGTCCAGCTAATCTTTCTAATATCTGATCGATGAAAGGCAATGGAAAATGATCTTTCCTCGATGCGCTATTCAACTTCCTGTAATCGATGCAAACTCTCCATCCAGTCTGAATCCTGGTTGGAATCAACTCATTGTTCTCATTCTCGATTACTGTGGTTCCGGACTTCTTCGGCACAACTTGAACTGGACTAACCCATCGACTATCAGAAATAGGGTAGATAATGTCGGCGTCAAGGAGTTTGACAACCTCTTGCTTAGAAGTCTTGGAATCCTCTTCCAGATGAATCCTATGTTGAACTATCATAGGGCTGATCCCCTTGATATCATCAATTGTCCAACCTATAGCTGGCTTGTGTTCCTTTAAAAATGCTACTAACCTGGATTCCTGCTCCGCAGTCAAATCTGATGCAATGACTACTGGGTAGGTTCCCAAATCTCCCAAGAAAACATACTTGAGTGTAGACGGTAAAGGCTTCAATTCTAGCTTAGGTGGCTCCTTCTTAAGCTCTTTAGGTGGTCCATCAAGCATAGGCAATTCAAACTTTTCTTTGAACTTGATGTCATCCATGACAGGTGATGAATCCAAAATCGCATTGATTGACTCAACACTAAGTTCCTCACAATCTGAGTCTGTCAGAGCTTTCAATAACTCGTCAGCAGGATATAAATGAGTCAGATAATCCTATGCTAACGCTTCAATCATGCATACCTCGTTCATAGCACATACCTCCTGTGGTTGCTGTAACATATGGAAAACATTGGTCTCGACTTTCATATTACCAAAGGATAACGTCATATTACCGTTTCGACAGTTGATGAGTGCATTTGCAGTGGACAAGAATGGTCTGCCTAGAATGATTAGTATCTGCCTACCAGATGTAGGTTCTGTGTCGAGTACTAGGAAATCAACCGGATAATAGAAATCTTCGATCTTGACTATGACATTTTCAATGATTCCTTTAGGTATCTTCACTGATCTATCTGCTAACTGTAAAGTAACATCAGTCGGTTTTAGATCCTTCAAGCCTAACTTCTCGTAGACAAAATATGGAAGAAGATTCACATTGGCACCCAAATCTAATAAAGCTTGTTCCTCCAAAGAATCTCCAATTCTGCATGTAACAGTTGGACTTCCAGGATCTTTCAATTTCACAACCGATAGATTTTGTAGGTACGATGAACATCGTTGAGCGATAAAAGCTTCTTTCGGAATGTTGGTCTTCTTCTTCACTAGATCTTTCAGGAACTTGGCATACTAGGGAACTTGCTTGATGGCGGTCAGAAATGGGATAGTAATCTGTAAATTCTGAAATACATCGCAAATCTCCTTGTACTGGTCATCTTTTCTGGTATTCACTAGTTTCAAAGGAAACGGTGCTGGCGGATTCTTCAATATCGGTTCTCTTCATTCGGCTTTGGTTGGTTTGGTAACAGATAGTGGAGTGACAGGTGGAGTCACTCGTGATGGCTTCTTCTTACTTACTTCCACAGTAGTTCCTTCAACTTCTTTTGCAACAGTTTTTTCAGTAGGTGGCACAACACTAGATATATCTAGAATATTAGAACTGGGTGGGATGGTGGGGACATAAGTTACCTTAGGCTCCATGAGAATCTTTTCCCCGGTTCATAGAAAATCCTTTATCAACTTTCTTGCCCGACCTGAGTGGTGTGATGAATTAACTTGGGCATTCGACCGAGTAATCTCCGTGTTATCCACTGCAGGACACCTCTTCCTTTTCGAATTGGCTCCGGCTTGGTAATGCTCCTTTTGATCTCTCTCACAAAGGCGGCAAATTTGCCCTATCTGGCCTTGAATGACACTAAAGTTATTCTCCAACTTCTGGGTTCTTTGATTTGTCTATTTCAGCTCATTGACAATGGTGGTGATAGCATCTTCTAGATGTGGGGTAATTGCTTTGCTCGACTGAGGCGTAGGGGAAATATATCCACTCATAAGATCTGGTAGTAACTCTCTCGCTTGTGTTGGCTTGGAATTGCCGGTTCCGTATGACCGTTGATTTCGTATGGTTCTTTGGCGGTTTTGGAACCGATCTCGGTTTATTCGAACCGATTTGATCGATTCTCAAATCCTCGAGGAAAATTCCTCCGATTTGTATTTTGTGGCTTCTAATAATTTCGTCCCCTGATTGAACTGGTTATTTCTTCCTAAAGAGTTGATACTACATGCCTCTCGCATTAGTATCCGGATAGTCTGAACACTCTTCGCTGGTGTGGCCTTCATCGTAACATAGCACACAAATGGTATAACAAGGCTGGATGGCCGAGATTTAGCTTGAAATTGTTTGGTTTTGGAGGATTCATGGAGAACTGATCAAACTTCTTGTTCAGATTTTCAAGTCCCGCTGATAGGCTTGCCATAATTGATAGCATTGCTTGATTTGGGTCTTCTTGAATTTGGTTGCCAAATTTCTTCTAACCCTCTCCACTCTAGCTACGCCCTCGTTGCTAGTACTCCATTGTTGAGTGTCTTCACTAAATTCGAGAAAGTTGTAGGCTTCCTCTCCATCCAATGATGTAAACTTACCTTGATGCATTGATCAGATCATTTGCTTGTTCATAGTAGAAAGTCCTCGAAAGAAAAAATGAGCCAATGTGCTCTTATCATAACCATGCTTTGTGGACATGAGACTAGCAGATTATTGAATTTCTCCCAAACTTTGATGATATTCTTCACCACCTTCCCTTTGAAATTGTTTCGATGGCTTGTCGCATGGCATCTGTCTTCTAGGGTGGGTAGAACTTGTTCATAAACTTTGTTCTCAACTTCTCCCAATTGTTGATTGAATTGATCGGCTGTGCAGTTAACCATTCGGATGCTTTACCTTTGAGGGAGAGTGGAAAAAGAATTAACTTGATACTCTCATCCCTGATATTCTGGTTCTTGAAAGTTCTGAGGACTGATAGAAATTTGTTCATGTGAACATAAGGTTGAACATTATCTAAACCATTGAACTTTGGAAGCATAGAGATTACTGATGCTCTAAGTTCAAATTGATTAGCTTCTATCTCTGGAAAAACAATACTTCTGGGTGGTCCTCCAATAATTGGCGAATATAAATCGCTCAGCTTCTTCCTCTGTTGTGCTTGCATGGGTGGGATAGCTTCAGGATTATTGGTGTCCAAAACATCTCCATCATTATGTGCGGCCATTGTATCAATCTCGTCTAGTATTCTTGTGAGTCGGTTGTTAAACCTTGTCCACTGTTGTGTTCTTACCGGACGATGATATGGACGATGGGGCATACACTAGAAAATGCTATGCGAAAATGACGAAAAACTATCCTACAATGCTTGAATAATATGCAACTATTCTAAATTATACTAAAATGTAAAACTACTTTCCTTCAACTGGGTTGGGCTTTGCAGCTAGTATCTCGCCTGTTGTCTAAAGTTGTCTCTTCTAAGGTTATGGTGAATCACTTGGATCGCTTAAGTACCACTTCCCACAGACGATAGTCCGTTTGTCAAGATTCAGACAAGAAACACTAGAGTTTGATGTTTCGCTGTGTTGGCTTACAACTTCAATTGTTGAAAAGGTCCTAAATGCAATTATACTAGAAAGCAATAAAACTAAACTATGATGCAACTATGCTAAGAAAGCAATAAAAGAATGAAGATTCACTAACCCGATGGTAGATCTTGTCTTCGAGATGTCCTTCAAGCTTCTTTCTTTCTTAAAAGGATGGATGATGCGGCTACAATTACCTCAAGATCCAAAATTTTAATCTTGAAAGAAAACGTTAAACATAAACAACTTAAAACGGCAGCGGCGCCATTTGACCATCTTCCAGGGCTATAATTAATTATATCCCCGGCAACGGCGCCATTTGACCTTGCCTCTTTTTGTGTGTGTAGATGAGATGAATGATGTAGATAGATGATGGTCGTTGAACAAAATAGAAGCGTATCAAACCCTAATTATCCCTCAATAAGTAAAGGATGAGTAGGGTATCGTTCCACTTTTAAGTGTATGTTATGTGAAGGACAGGACTGGAAAGGGGGTTTAAGGGATTAAAAACTATGATTATAGAGATTTAGATTCTAATGTTAAACTAAACTATTGGGAATTTATAAGAGAGGGAATTCAAGAGATTAGAATCCACCAATACTTTTAATCTATGACCTTCTGCTTCATGGTTGTTCTTACAAGTAGACTATAATTAGGCAATCGAGCAAGTGCCGATGCCCTCTTGGACAAAATATCGTTAACAATTAACTCTACTTAAGGTTGTTCCTATGTTTATGCTATTAATATCTTCTTTCCTTTTATGTAAGCCCGGGCAGCCATTCAATGTATTACCAAGAGCAACATCAAGGAGTACTTCCTAATAGGGCGGCCATTCAATGAATCACTACTTAAGGCAAACACAAAGAATACTTCCCCTAGGCAGCCACTCCCTAAGCTACCAAAGGCAACACAAAGAATACTTCCCTAACTCTAAAGAACTATACTACTAGAAGAAAAGTAAAGAACACTAGCATGATATTAATATTGCAAAACATAAACCCTATTCTATACTTCCATCCCCCTCCCAAAAGGGCAATGGAACTAATAACTAAAAACATAAAGAACTAACCCGACAAGAACACCATGAACCGGAAGAATCATTAAACCTTAAGCACTGGCTTCATCTCCTCCCTTGAAGGAGAAGATTAGCCTTCCATAAAAAAGGAAGAACACGAAGAACGAGAAGAAGAAGAGTCGAAGAACATAAGACTAGAAAGACTAATTTATTAAGACTCAGCTAGTTAAAACCGATCTTTTATTATTAATCTCTCTCTGCCTCAAGTTCCGGAGACAAGAATATAAGTGAATTGGCCCCCTACATGAGGCACTTAGGTCCTCTATTTATAGGGGTTACAATGAGTTCTAGAAGCATTCCAAACCATCATTTGTTTCCTAATACAAATACACTTCTTCCAGAGTCCAACTTCATCTCTAAAACTTAGAAGGAATTAGCTAAAGTGTCGATTCATGCGTCTGGACGCACTATTCATGCATCCCGGACTTAATCAATGCGTCTGGACGCTCGATCTATGCGTCCCAAACGCATGGGTCGCCCTGACGCGACGATATAGTCGATCTCAAACGCGAGACTCTATTTTTCCACCTTTAGTCTATTTTTCTTTCCTCTTTTGCGGGTTTCGGTCCAAGCAACGAATCCTTTGGCCTTGGGCTTCCAAATAGGCTTTAAAATAGGTCCAAGTCGCATCTTTAATAGCTTCAATTCCTTGGCGTTCTTCATGATTGTCCACGGGCTTCCCATGTGATCCTAAATGCTCCGAATTGCTCCATTTTATCTATTTTTCTCTAATATTCTACAAAACTCTCTTTTTCACCTGTAGAATCTTAAAACATAACTTACAAACACTATTAGTCCACTAAGATGGCTAAACAAGAGGCATAATTGAGGGTTAAATTGCACTTTTTGAGCACTTATCACATACCTTTATGATAATACATATTTCCATGAGTATTATGGGGGAGGGGTATTTCGAGTAATGGACCAGGGGCGATATAGCATTGCCCTTGGTAGCCTGTCCCTAAACATAGGCCCCACCATGTTATTCATCCTGATGAATATTTTGGGGGAATGGCAGTTCACTTCTGCAAACAGTACTGCTGGTGACATTTTCCTCGCTTTAGCTGAGGGACGTCACCGATATGACATTCCCCGAGTTTTAGTCGCTAGTCTTAAGAGAGCCTAAAGCATGAGGCGTAAGTATCTTCTTATGCCTGTTTTGGTAAGCTGCATCATGCGTAGTTGTTTACCTGTATTATGTTCCCAATTCACAGATTGGAAAAAGGTTGAAGTCATGAGACCCACCAATTGGGTGGTTCGCTCATTGCAAATTATGACTTGGCCGGGATGGCAGGTGCAACCTCATTTGGTCGCCTCGTATATCCCATCGACATAATAACACTTAACGAGGTTAGCATTAGTAGATGATAAATGGCGGCAAGCTTGGCAAGTTATAATGGCCCGGGCAGATCGCGAAGGAACCTCATCTTTTGATGAGGAAGAGGATGCTTAGCGAGAGATAAGGTAAGTTTTAGTTTTGTTATTGTGCGCTTATGTCCCAAGCAATTTAATTGGTTAACCCATAACGGGTGGAACTCTTATAAAGTTATACCAGTTTTTCTTCCTATATTAGTATGTTCTACCCTTTGTTTTGAGATATTCCGCATTTCACGCGTTTCCATGGTATTTTCCTACCCTCGTTATTTAAAATACTTTGAGGACAAAGCATGCATTTTTGTTTGGGGGGGCATAGAAACACGTGTAATTAAGGCATCTGTTAGGATATAGATATGTATAATATGCACTTATTTTCTAGTTAAAATTTTAAAAAATTCAAAAATATAAATAAATAAGTTTATGCTATACACTTAGGAATATTGGTATTGTTTTATTTCTCTATGCTCTTAATAATCTAGAAGTCTCACGTAGCTTTTGCATTAGAATAGTTGTTAGAAACTTAGGTTAATATGTAGGTAATAATCTTTACATCTATCTATAAATATATTACATGTGTATCTATGATTGTTAGCAGTAAGTTTCTGAAATCTAGGCTAGAGTACTTATTCTACAAATCCTGTGAGAATATAGCCTAAAGCCTTATATGAGCGAAACATTTGAGAAATGACACGAGGGAGATGTAAAATCCGGATAGAGAAATCACACGTCCACTTGCTTGATCACTATGCCATATCCTAAGCGAGAATTTAGGCCCTCTTTGGATCGATATAGCCAGAAATTCAAACCTATGAATTATTTTCCGCTAGTCGCCCCTCTGAGCCTTTCCTTAACCTTCCATAAACTGCAAATCATTTACCCTGTTACAAAAACAAAACAAAATAAAAAATTCAACTTATCGCATCTAGAATAAGTCTGAGAATAGAATGAGTGAAGAAAGAAGAAAAGAAAAACCTGTGTAAACAAAAATTAGTTAGTTGCTTCAGGAAAAGAAAAGAAGTTTCCATCCAAGGAGAAGAAAAAGAAAAATAGAAATAAATAAAAACTCCAAAAATAGAATAAAAGGGAGTCAAAAGCCAAAGAAAAGAAAAAGAAATATATGGCTAAGGATGGAAACAAAGTGTAGAAGCAAAAGTAAATAACAAGGTTTTCTCTAGTTACATAATATGAAGACTCTATTATCTCAGACTTGTCCTTTTTGAATATCCATTTCATTCCTTCTTAAGCCATCTCCTAATCCCCGCAACACCTAATAAAGACCTCTAACTCAATTAGGAATAGGTTAGTGTGATATTAAGTGGTAGATGTGTTTGATCGACTCCGACTTCCTTCTTTGTCATTGAGATTGTAAGGTAAAGTGTGCCCACTGCACACTGGAGTAGCGAAAATTGAGTGGAAAAATCAGAGTGGTTTTTCTCTTGACATTTATGTGAGGACCTACTTAAGGACGCTATTCCGAGTTTTCAAAAACGAACCAACTAGGCATTTCATAGTATTACTCATAGTACATATATTTGTATCATAGATGATTGATTATTATGCATATATTAGCTTAGGTTTCGACTTGATTATTCTATATTCATTGTTAGTGAGATGTATAGTTAATTTAGAGCATGAATAAGGAAACAATAGTTTTATTTCTTAGTCGTTGTAGTATAGATGAAGTTTGTGGGTACCTTCACTGGAAAACTCTCACGGGGCTATAACTCGTCCACTAGGGAATTCCTAGTGGTTTAAGGCCTTGTTGCATATGGTTAATGCAATCGCACTCAGCGAAACGAGATTATTTAGAACTCTATTTTTTGGTCACTTATTCTAATTTTTCATATTTGCTTGAGGACAAGCAAAATGTTGTTTGGGGGTGGTTTGATAAGAGCCCAAAACTGTAGTTTTAACCCCTTAACAATCATACTTTTAGACCAATTATGTGAGTAATAAATAAGAGTTAACACTGATTACGTGTTTTTATGCATTTAAGGCAGTAAAGTCCATTATGTGTAGAAATGTGCCACTTTAGCGAGATAAAGGAGCAAAGGTCGGTTGCTAAGGAGTTCTGTGATTAAAGGCCAATTTTCAAGAAGACAAAGCCTCTGTAAAGCCCGGTCAAAAGATGAAAAGTCAAAGTCCATGCGGGCAGAAACAGTGCACAAAGTCAGTAGAACTTTCGAATACCATATCTTTGGACTATTCTAAATATTGATACTGTAAGAATAAGGTTAGAGTAATCTATATATGATAGCATTTTGCTTCTCCTCAAAAAAATATGAGAAATTAGAATAAGTGACCAAAAAATGGAGTTCTAACTAATCTCGTTTCTCTGAGTGCGATTGCATTGACCATATGCAACAAGGCCTTAAACCACTAGGAATTCCTTAGTGGACGAGTTGTAGCCTCGTGAGAGTTTTCCAGTGAAGGTACTCACAAACTTCATCTATACTACAACGACTAAGAAATAAAACTATTATTTCCTTATTCATGCTCTAAATTAACTATACATCTCACTAACAATGAATATAGAATAATCAAGTCGAAACCTAAGCTAATATATGCATAATAATCAATCATCTATGGTACATATATATATACTATGAGTAATACTACTTAAATGCCTAGCGGTGTTCGTTTAAAAACTCGAGAATAAGCGTCCTTAAGTAGGTCCTCACATAAATGTCAAGACAAAACCACTCTAATTTTTCCGCTCAAGTTTTCACTACTCCGATTAATACGATGGGTACACTTTACCTTACAATCTCAATGACAAACAAGGAAGCGGTCGATCAAACACATCTGCCACTTACTATCACACTAACCTATTCCTAATTGAGCTAGAGGTCTTTATTAGGTGTTACGGGGGTTAGGAGATGGTTTAAGAAGGAAGGAAATGGATATTCAAAAAGGACAAGTCTGAGATAATAGAGTCTTCATATTATGTAACTAGAGAAAATCTTGTTATTTACTTTTGCTTCTACACTTTGTTTCCATCCTTAGCCATATTTTTCTTTTTCTTTTCTTTGGCTTTTGACTCCCTTTTATTCTATTTCTGGAGTTTTTATTTATTTCTATTTTTCTTTTTCTTTTCCTTGGATGGAAACTTCTTTTCTTTTTCTGAAGCAACTAACTAATTTTTGTTTACACAGGTTATTCTCTTCTTCTTTCTTCACTCATTCTATTCTCAGACTTATTCTAGATTGGGTAAGTTGAATTTTTTATTTTGTTTTGTTTTTGTAATAGGGCAAAGGAATTGTGGTTTATGGAAGGCTAAAGAAAGGCTCAGAGGGGCGACTAGCGGAAAATAATTCATAGGTTTGAATTTCTGGCTATATCGATCCAAAGAGGGCCTAAATTCTCGCTTAGGATATGGCATAGTGATCAAGCAAGTGGACGTGTGATTTCTTTATCCGGATTTTACATATCCCTTATGTCATTTCTCAAATGTTTCACTCATATAAGGCTTTAGGCTATATTCTCACAGGATTTGTAGAATAAGTACTCTAGCCTAGATTTCAGAAACTTACTGCTAACAATCATAGATACTCATGTAATATATTTATAGATAGATGCAAAGATTATTACCTACATATTAATCTAAGTTTCTAACAATTATTCTGATGCAAAAGCTACGTGAGACTTCTAGATTGTTAAGAACATAGAGAAAGAAAACAATACCAATATTCCTAAGTGTATAGCATAAACTTATTTATTTATATTTTTGAAATTTTTAACTTGAAAAAAAATGCATATTATACATATCTATATCCTAACAGATGCCTTAATTACACATGTTTCTATGCCCCCCCCCCCCAAACAAGAAGCATGCTTTGTCCTCAAAGCATTTAAATAAAGAGGATAGAAAAATACCATGGAAACGCGTGAAATTCTGGAACATCTGCAAAACAAGGTTAGAACATACTAATATAGGAAATAAAAAAACTAACGCAACTCTATAAGAGTTCCACCCGTTATGGGGTTAATGCAATTAAATTGCTTGGGACATAAGCGCATAATAACAAAACTAAAAACTTACCTTATCTCCCCGCTTTAAGCATCCTCCTCCTCATCAAAGAGATGAGGTTCCTTCGCGATCCTACCGTGCCATTATAACTTGCCAAGCTTGCCGCCATTTATCATCTACTAATGCTAACCTTGTTAAGTGTTATTATGTCCGATGGGATGTACGGGGCTTACC
This sequence comes from Coptis chinensis, assembly GCF_015680905.1. Lineage (NCBI taxonomy): Eukaryota > Viridiplantae > Streptophyta > Magnoliopsida > Ranunculales > Ranunculaceae > Coptis > Coptis chinensis. The sequence goes on from NC_141459.1 coordinate 35,551,333, forward strand.
AAAATTTGGCCGCACCGCCATCCCTAATTAAGTCATAATTCGCGAATGAGCTTAACCACCCAATCATGGGTCTCATGACTTCAACCCTTTTCCAATCTGAATTGGGAAACGTATCAATACGAGTAAACAACTACGCATGATGCGGCTTACCAAAACAGGCATAAGAAGATACTTACGCCTCATGCTTTGGGCTCTCTTAAGACTAGCGACTAAACTCAAGGAATGTCATATCAGCGACGTCCCTCAGCTAAAGCGATTACTTACAACATGATGGTTTGCATATATTCTTTGATAGGATGAATAAGTTTTCATTCCTTCGCTTACATGTTTGCTTCCAATTATACAACATTATTCTGTTTGGGGGTGTATTTAGTATCATGTTTTTATGGCTAGACCCCCAACTCTTCCGACTATTTGTTTATAGTTGACCACACATCATCCACTTTGTGCCACCCCAGTTTCATGCTTGTTTGGGGGTGTTCCAGGGAATCGGGAATCGGCGTAAAATGACCCCACATTAAGTCTCGGGAATCTGACTTTAAAAGACCCACATTTTAAAACAAATTTTTACAAACCTGTTTTCAAAAATTTGTTTGGGGGTGGGGTGTTTTGTTTTTCCATTCTTGATCACTCAAATTCCTATTCTTACCCCCCACCTCGCTCCCTTGAAGAGTAGCTAGATTTCTTCTTGTTTGTTGTTTTGATGTTGTTTTTTATTATTTTTAGTAGATAGGATGTTACGTTGTTAAATTCCGTAGTTAACTTTGAATTTGGTAGTTAAATGTTGTTTGAATTTCAATTTTAATATAATGCGGTTCTTTTCAAATTGTGCATGGATTTTATTGTTAATCCCACCTTCCCGAATTGTTTGGGGGTGGTATTATTTATTCTATCATGATTTGTAGAAGATCCTCCTTTTTAGAGTTTGTTTTGGAGTGAAGGTTGAGAATATTACCGTAATTGGCATACCTATGATTAGATGTGGTGGTAGGATGAAATCTAAGAGAGTTTAGAAGTTACTAGTCTAAATCCAGTATAAAAGATATTAGGGTTTTTATAGAATCAAGAATATGGGTTGTTTCCGTTTCCGGTTTTGGAAATTTCTGTTTCCGGCAATTGCCTTAAAACGTTTTGGAAATTTCCCGATTCGTTTTTGGAAACCTAACATTATATAAACTTCATTCATTCTCCACACACACACATCTCTCACATCTATCCCTCATTTTTCACTCCTAATTTTCGCTTAATTTTCCTTCGCGCCTTCGGCAAGACTCACTAAAGACTGGAGGCGCTCGCTGATGGAGCGCACTCCACTCCTAATCACTGTCAGAAATTCTACCCTGAGCGCACCTGCGCCCAAGTTGAGTGTGACTCGCGCCCAAAACACTGTAAATCCAAAAACACCCGAGCGCACCTGCGCCCAAGTGGAGCGCACCTGCGCCCAGAACTCAGTAGACGCAAAATTTCCGATTTTTTGCGTGGGTTGTTCCAGGATAGTTGCAGCTGTTCCAGAGAGTAGTTTTGTGATGACATCCCCGCGTATTGATAAGAGCCTAAAACTGTAGTTTTAACCCTGTAACAGACATACTTTTAGACCAATTATGTGAGTAATAATTAAGAGTTAACACTGATTACGTGTTTTTATGCATTTCAGGCTTCAAAGTCCATTATGTGCATAAATGTGCCACTTTAGTGAGATAAAAGAGCAAAGGTCGGTTACTAAGGAGTTCCGTGATTAAAGGCCAAGATTCAAGAAGACAAAGCCTTTCTAAAGCCCGGTCAAAAGCTGAAAAGTCGACGCGGGCAGAAACAGAACACAAAGTCAGCAGAACTTCCGAAGGCCATATCTTTCGACTCAGACCTTGGAATGTGGCCTACCTTATGTCAAAACGACAGGCTCGGAAAGAGCTTTCCAATGGTCTAAGCCATGATCCAATCAGAGGAGCATAAGTAGACAAAAAGTCTGTTGAAGCCAACTGCAGCTGAAGAGGCCTTTTTGGACTGAAAGAATTGGGTTTTGGGCCTGATTCTCTGGCCCAAAACATGGCTCCAAGCCCATGCACGATTTTTGGATCTGAAAGTATAAAAAACAAAAGCTTAGCTCTTTGTTAATGGTAGATTTTTTAGTAGAGAATAGTAGATTTTTAGGTTAGAAAATAAAAGAGCTTAGAATAGAAAGTAGCCATTAGAATAGCTTCTAGATCTAGATTTAATTGTTTTAATTAAGTTTAATTTCAAATCCAATTCTTGTTTTAGATTAAACTATTAGAATCATTACTCTTAATTAGTTTGATTAATAAAATAGCTAGTTGTTAAATTTCGATTCTTGTCATTTACATTTGTGTTAGATCTGATTCATTTACTACTTATTATTCAATTCTTAGTTATTAATTAGATTTTAATTATTGTTTAATTTAGATTAGTAAATTTCAATTCTTTATATCATGTTTAGTTTAACTTTAATCGAAAATGATTGCGTAATGATTCTCGGCTAAACCTCTATTAGAGGGGGTTGAGAAGCCTTGATGAAAGCTTGATTCCGACTATCGTATAAATGTCGTAATTTCCTTTCCACTCTAGAAACGATTAGTTCACCATGAGAATGGGTTTAATCGTTCACATGCTAATTATGAATTGGTAGGAATGCCATGTGTAATTAGGGATTAGGAAGAACCAATTGTTCTGCGAAGCAGTTCAATTCGGATTACGAGGATTCGTCGTTAATAGGATTAAGTCGAGTTAAGGTGGAATCAATCCCCCTCTAACTCCTTATCATCGAATCAACGTAGCATTCCCTTAGTTATTTTGATAACCGACTAGTTGCATCTTGTGGGTAGTTGCATCGTAGTCTAGTTCCCTTTTCGTAAATCTCTCATTAAACTTTAGAGTTAAGAATACTTATACGTAGAGAACACAGCATGCGGAAGGACTAGGAGTGGAACGAATCACTCTACTCCACTATATCTCATAGGATTGAGAGTAGAATCTTTGATAAAATATAGCATCATAAATAGTTTTAGTTTACTTACGTTTTGAGTTTCATCGTTCATTTCGTAGGTAGACAGTCAATTTCACTTTTATCAAATGGCGCCGCTGCCATCTTAGTTTCACTTTCGTATTGTTTTCGTAGTGTTAGTACTTTTCTTAAAGTCCCATTTCACCCACCCACCCATGTTTGATTCATACTGTGGTTATCCGATTCAACGTTGGAAAGTTCCGACAAAATAACACCGAAGCGACCCGCTAGCAGCAGAGCGCACTGCTATAGCTGGAGCAAGAGCGACCAGCCCCATGTGGAGCGACCACCCTTAAACTCGGAATACCAAGTTACATGGAGCGCCCACGCTATCTTGGCGACCAGCCATACTTAGCAAAAATTTTCGGTTTCGGCAATTTTGATTCGAACTTTGATTTTTCATATTTTTCAGTGTTCTAACTTGTTATAAACAATGAACACGCCGTAAACAAGACGCTTATTCGTAAGCAAAGCAAGGACGGGCCTAATCAGGTATTCCTTTCTTCCACACCTCGCGATCTCCCCGTTAGAGGTTTATACTAGTATATCGAATTGTTTAGAGTGTTGATGTGTTTAGCTAAGTTTGGTTTTAGCCTTGTATGAGATTAAGGTCCGGCGAACAAAACACGTAACGTAATTACACAACAACGCCAACAAACAAGTCTATCTAGTATACCACCCACTACACCTCTAGCTACTATTTCACACACATCATCACGACACAATGCCCGCGAAGAAGAGACTCCTCTCTCGACTTCTACAAAGCCTTAGCGATAGCCCCAAATCTTGCATCGTTCTAGCAGACCCGATTGGGGATTTCCGAATCCCCAAATATTTTAATTTGTTACCCGTTTTCATGGATTTGACCATGAAAAACCTTATCGCTACACGCGTAGGATTGAACAACAGTCCTAACAACATTCCACCATCCTACGGTTGGTGCGGAACAAATTAAACTCAAGGTATTCCCTTTCACCTTAGCCGATAAAGGCGCGTCTTGGTTAATTGCCCAAACGCCCTAATTACGTGGACTCGTGGGCTAAACTTGTTCAGTTGTTTATGGATCATTTTTACCCACCCCTAAAGACGGATGAGATGCTTTCCAAGATTCATTTATTTCGACAAAATCCTCATGAATCATTTTCAGAGGCTTGGAATCGTTTCACCGATCTCCTTATAGAGTGTCCACATCATAATTTAGCGAAAGACACGTTAGTTCGTGCCTTTTTCAAAGGACTTCTACACCACCATAAAGAAGTCCTAGACATAATGAATGGGGGTAGTTTCTTAAGTAAAGGAGCCTCAGAGGCATATAAATTTTTGGAAGATCAGACTAAGCGTAATAATAATTGGGGGGGTAGTGACGATTACTCCCGCTCCGCTAGTTCTTCTTCAACAATTAAGGCTACCAGTATGTTTGAGGTTAAATCAGATCCTGAGCTTAACACTCTAATCGAATCACTCACTAAAGAGGTAGAGGCCATTTCTGTACAACAAAATCCTATCCCCATCATGAATGTAAATTCAAATCCATGTAGTTTCTGTTGGAGCCCTGAGCATCCCGACTCCCACTGTCCTATAGCCTATGAACAGGCTTGTTCTATTAATAGTGAACCTAACACCCCTTGGAGACAAAATCCCAACTTCGGTTGGAGAAATAACCAACACGTCACACCTCAAGGGTGCAATAATCAATATGTTAGGCCTACGCACAGCTTTAACCAAGCCCCACTATGACAAGGACAGGGTCAGGGTAATTTTAATAATTATAACAACCAAAGCCAAAGAACCTCGACAAGGTCAAGCACAAAGTCAAGGTAATTATAATAATTATAATGCTAATAGAGGTATCGTTCGTAAATAATAACTATCAAAATCCACCCATAAATAATTCACGTGAAATAGTTCCAGTCACACCACCCGTGACTACTACACCCACACAACCGGATCGTCTTGACACCTTCATACAAGTGAGCCAAAAACTTTTTCAAACTATGGCTCAATCTAACCAATAGCTTCTACAATCCGTTAATAATTTAACCCAACAGTTGGCTCAAGATAAAGCCCAACCCAAAGGTGTGTTTCCAGGTCACGCAATACCTAATACTAAAACAACAAATACAGCCTTTGAGGTAACCGATAGTACTAGTAAGGAACATGAAAATGTAGGTGAGCTAAAGGCCATCACCACTCTCCGTTCTGGCAGAGTGGTTGATAACAAAGTAACTATGCCTATAGTTACCCCACCAGTAGCCCCTACACCTGTTATATTACTAGATACCGAAATAGAAACTGAAGAGCCTACCACCGTAGAGGTACCCGCCAAACACAACCTAAGAAACAGAAGCCACGGTTAAACATCCGTGTAATACCATTGCTAAATATAAAACGAAACCGCCGTTTCCACAAAAATTAGCCGTGTTAACTAGGGATACAAATTATGAGGAGATTAGGGATGTTTTCAAGAATCTAACTATAAACCTTCCCTTTCTCGAAGCTATAAAAAGCTACCACACCATGCTAAGTTTCTTAAGGAATTGTGTACTACTAGGCGTAAGACCAATATACCAAAAGACGCCTTTTTAACAGAACAATTCCCAACTCTATCTGAACATAATGGAATTGTTAAGTATAAAGACCACGGTCGCCCCATCTTGCATAATGCACCTTAGGAGATTCTTATACTGACGACCAATATTAGACACGGGGCTAGTGTTAACTTACTCCCATTTTACTTGTATAGACAAATAGGTCTAGACGAGATGCAACCTACTAAAATAACGTTGCAATTAGCTGATCGGTCTATTAAGTATCCTAAGGGTGTCGTCAAAAATATTCTGGTAAAAATTCAGGATTTTTACTATCCGGCTGATTTTGTCATCCTCGATACAGAAGTCGTTAACGACTCTGTCCCGATCATCTTAGGGCGTCCTTTTCTGGCAACTGCCAATGCGCTCATTAATTGCCGCGATGGTTCAATGTCCATGTCTTTTGGCCATCTTGCTGTTAAAGTCAATGATTTTAAAACAAAGACACAGTTACCCGATTCGTCTATGGATGGAGAGGTTAGCATGATCAAGAGCTTTTCTCGAGATTATTTCAACAACATATTCCCGGATAATCATATGCCCAAATTTCTTTCCTTTGGAAGTTTAGACTCTAACATTTCCATCCCTACACTAGTCGATACACATATTACGGATGAGGATGAGATAGATGACTTTCTCAAAGATGTAGAGGACTATAATAGTAACGAGGATATGACCAATCTAGATGAGCAATTCGATGAGTTTCTTAGAGCAGGTGATGCTTCACCCTATCAAGAACTACTTTGCACAACATCCACCTCGACTCCCCTCCTTCCACCCTTTGAAAGGAATCTCGAGTTTGTACTCGATCCTTTTGTTTCTCCTGTGCTCCATAATTTTTTAAATCCACCTAGTAAACAAATACTTCAGAAGGACAATCCATTTGACACCTTCATTTTCAGACTTGAGACAGTCCCTACACACACAATGAATGAATTTTGTGCTAAAACCACATCCTCATTGTTTACAGGCTGTCTTTCTACAACTTATCCATATCCACCATATTCTCCACAACCATTCACTTTTCCACACTTATTTACTAGAACACCCACTCATTCAAAAATGAAAAAGAAGATGCATGCTAGGTTACGTAATAGGGTTATCCGACTTCGCTTTCATTTCACTAGGTTGCGTCATAGGAAATATTGGTGCTTGATTGTGTTTGGATATGTTTTCTGTGATATTTATTTATGGAATGATCCTCAACTATTTCGGTTGTTGATATATGGTAAACTGCATGTTCATACATACGTTTAGATAAAGTCTCGAGTATCTGACTATAAATGACTCAACTTTTGTGTTTGGTGCATTTCCTTTCATTTCCATATATTGGTGAGTGCACCATTAAGGTAATCAGGCCCTCTCTATGGAGTGTGTGGCTGTAAGTACCGGAACCTAAGTCCACGTTTAAACATAATTCACGTTTTCCACTCTTGCATGTTTTCTCGGATTTTTTAGTCATGTTTCTCTATGGGGTGAATTATGTCTTTCTTGTTTATTGTTTTCTTTTTAAAATTAAAAATAAATAAATATATATATATATATATATATATATATATATATATATATATATATATATATATATATATATATATATATATATATATATTTAAAGAATAAACATAGTAATATAGGAAGTCTCGAATCGACTTTAAAAGACCCATTACTAAAAACAAATTTTCTAAGCTCCGTTGTAAAAATTTGTTTGGGGGTGGGTGTTAAATTTTCGCCCTAGAATGTTTATGTCCAATTACAGTTGCTTAGGCTGTTTATATTACGATTCGGGTTGACATAATCCATGATTTTAGAGTCCAATTGTTCGCATAATGTACGTCATGCACGCACTTTGAGGCATTTTCCACTATCTTATGTGTCATCCACGGTCGGAATAGAGTGTTTTATAGATCATTGGATTGGAAATTCTCTCCTGATCATTTCCATAACTCATTCGAAAAAATCGGACCGGTAACGAAGCGGTAATTTTGATTTGAAGTTTCGCGAAAAATCAAAAAAAAAATCACAAATTTCGATTTGGGCTTGGGCCCAACCCGCGCCCACCGATAGCGCACCTGCGCCCTTACCTTCACCAACAGTCGCGATCATCTTCAAAATCCGCCATTAATGCCCAAAAGCTTCAAACAAACAAAAATAAAAAATAAAAAATAAAAAGAAAACCTAAATTAACCCACGCCCCCAATCAATACCCAACCCAAATCGACTCCAAACGCGCCCTACCACCACCTCCACCAAATTAAATAAGCAAAAACCACCGGAAATTCCAAATTTTGGTGCTGCCGCCACCACTCCACCACCACCACCACCACCACCGTTTTCCAGTCGGTCGATTTAAATCCCACCACCACATCCCATTTAAACCCCCACTACATTCCAAACTTCCAATGGCTCAACAACGCCGAATTTTACCGAGCAAGCTTTACCGGCGACCACTTCGCTACCGCTTTTACGATGATTTAAATGATCGGTCGAGATGGAATAGCTTGTGGTACTCGACCGAAGCCTATTACCACGAGGACTTAGTCGACGGTTCTACAATCTGAGGGAGTTGGAAGGGACTAGGATTTTGTTTGTGGTGGCGAAGAGGAGGAAGGAAGTGACGACCGGGTTGTTGGGTCGAGATTCTAGGCATCCCGCCTAGAATCCATCTCGATGTCACCCCAGGAGTCCCAACATAATGGGGTAGAGCCATTGATGAACGAGACGCTTATTCGAGGGGACTACAATGCGAGATCGCGATTGTGTTCGACAAGCTTCCCTTAGGACCAACCACCGGCTGCAGCACTCGATGGATTGGTCGAACGCCCCGGGAAGGAGAAGGTCGGCGACATCGGCCCGAATCGCCTCCACATCTTATGGATACTCTAGGAGCGGAAGTATGAGTTCTGCATCTTGGAGTTTTTACTTAGCATGATTAGGGGAGTAGGGAAGTCTGTTGCACCTCTCCCTGTGTTGATAACAAAGATCATGCTGAAGTTGAGAGCAGCTCAGGCGACTGATAGGACGTACATCACCCTACACCGTAACCCTCGCATCTATAAGGAGTGTGTCCAACGGGTTTGGAGGTTGGCTGAGGATAGAGAAGAAGAAGGAGAGGCTGGTAGAGAGGAGAATGCCGAGGAGGCTGGGGGAAATCAGAATGCCTCGGAGGATGAGGAGGATTTGACTTGTTTTGATGCGGATGCCTTGGAGAGGTGTTGGTCAGACGCAGAACGCATGGCTGTGATTCATCGTGGCATGCGTTCGCTCAACACCATCTACAAAGACCTCCGGACTTGACAGGCAACGATGCATCATAACTTTGAGATCCGTACACAGAGAGAGGATGAGAGGTGGGAACAGATGAGGGCCGAGCTAGAAGCTCAGCGCCAGTTCCGAGAAGAGATGCTTACACGATTCCCACCTCACGGGGACTCTCCTTCCGAGGACACACCATCGAGGCACGAAGCGCCGTCGCCGGCGATCTAATGGTGGGCCGCCCATCGTGAACCCGTGAGCGATCTCCGGATCATGTGCCCTCCGCTACCAAGCATCGGAGGAGTTAGGGATAGCATCGTTTGATGTTTTATGTTTATTTGTAGTTTCATTATTGTTATTTATTTTAATGTAAGTTTATTTCCGTAATTTGAATTTTGTAGTGAAATGTACTCCTAATGAAAATTTTAATATAATGCGGTTATTTTTATTATCGTGGGTTGTCTCATATTGATCCCACCTTCCCAAATTGTTTGGGGGTGGTTTTATCTATTCCAAAGATGATTTTTAGATAACCCTCGTGTTAGAATTTATTATGAGTCAAGGTGAAAATATGGCCATTTAGGCATATCCAGGAATAAGTATAAAGGTAGGATGAAATCTAGATTAAATAGGTAAATTCTATCATAAATGCAACCTAAAAGATACTAGGTTTGAATTAGAATCAAGATAATGAGTTGTTTCCGCTGGGTTTGGAAATTTTAGGATTTCGAAACCGGCCGCCGTAATTAGTTTTGGCAACTTCCCAATCCGTTTTAGCAACTTAAAACCTATATAAACTTCATACATTCTACACTCACAACTCATACTACATCTAAACTCCATCACTCACCTTTCACTCCCATGATTCCCACGTTTCGGCTCATTTTCCGAAGTTTCAAGAACTCCGAAATGCACTCAAGCGCTCGCATATTTTTTGAATTTTTATCGAGGAGCTTTTCGCTTCAAGCCGAGCGACCAGCCAAACACTGAAATTCCAACTACTCGTGAGCGCGCTTTCATACTCGACTTCGTGGACGTAAAAATTTCCGTTTTCTGCGGGAAGTATCCGGATCATTCGCAGCTATTCCAGAGCGTAAGTTTGAGATGACATCTCCAACATTGATACCGAACAGTCTTTCAAGATTTGTTCCAAAGCACTACTTATGGTGCTTGGTTTTGAGGCGATCACATACGTTAGGGGGAGCCGCTTATGGTAAGACCTGATGCACTTTATTCTCCAACACTAGCATCTTATTTTTATGATAACTGCATTTTCTTTGAAAGACCAGATGGAGAACTAGTGTTCTCCATCAACATTGATAATGAACCAATGGAAATTACCAGGTTCTTGCTAGCATTTGTTCTTGGACTTGCTATGCCTGCTGAAATACAAGACCCATGGTGCTATTGGGTAGATAATATGTATGTCTACACTTACGAGTTCTTGCATGAGTTGTACGGCGCAGGCATTTTCCGTATCGAGGACCAAGGGGACTATAACGTCGCTTTTGGTATCCTGTCCATGAACATAGAAACTGTTATGTTTTGGATCATGCTAAACATTTTAGGGGAATGGCATTTTTCTTCTGTGAATGATGCCACTTGCAGCATTTTCCTTGCTTTAGCCATGGGACGAATGTGTCATGACCTTCCCCGAACCTTGATGTCTAGTTTAGCTCGATCCCATAGCATGAGGCATAAGTTCCTTCTTATGCCTGTTCTAGTTTCCCGTATTATGCTATGTTTCTTTCCTATTTTTGTACACGCTTCACGGATTGGATTACGGCCATTAACAATCATGCGACCCACCAATAGTATTATCCGATCCTTCCGCGGTAATGACTTGGCAAGGGGTGGAAGATACAACCTCATCGTTGCACCCTACACCCCATCGCACCAAGTGGCTCTTAATAGGTTAGCAATAATAGATGATAAATGGCGGGAAGCCCGCAAATTATCATGGCATGGCGGATCTAAAGGAACCTCACTTCTTTATGGAAGAAGAGGATGAGTAAGATGATGAGTAATCACGGGGAGATAAGGTAACTTTTCATTCTAGTTAGTGTCCGCTTATGTCCCAAGCAATTTCATTCTTGTTAACCCCATAATGGGTAGAACTTCATATAGAGTTAAGCGTCGGTTTTTATTTCCTATATTAGTACGTTCTAACTTTGTTTTGCAGATATCCCTGAATTTCATGCGTTTCAATGGTATTTTTCCTACCCTCCTTATTTAAATGCTTTGAGGACAACGCATGCTTCTTGTTTGGGGGGCATAGAAACACGTGTAATTAAGGCATCTGTTAGGATATAGATAGAGTTAATATGCATTTGTTTTCTAGTTAAAATTTTAAAAATTCAAAAATATAAATAAATAAGTTCATGCTATACACTTAGGAATAGTGGTATTGTTTTCCTTTCTATGCTCTTAACAATCAAGAAATCTCACGTAGCTTTTGCATCAGAATAATTTTTAGAAACATAGGTTAATATGTAGGTAATAATCTTTGCATCTATTTATAAATATATTACATGAGTATCGATAATTGTTAGCAGTAAGTTTCTGAAATCTAGGCTAGAGTACTTATTCTACAAATCCTGTGAGAATATAGCCTAAAGCCTTATATGAGCGAAACATTTGAGAAATGACACAAGGGAGAAGTAAAATCCGGATAGAGATATCACACGTCCACTTGCTTGATCACTAAACCATATCCTAAGCGAGAATTTAGGCCCTCTTGGGATAGATATAGCCGAAATTCAAACCTATGAATTATTTTCCGCTAGTAAGCCCCTATGAGCCTTTCTTTTTGCCTTTCATAAACCACAAATCCTTTATCCCATTTATAAATAAAACAAAAAAAAAAAAAAATATATATATATATATATATATATATATATATATATATATATATATATATATATATATATATATATATATAATATAATAATATTTCAACCTACCCAATTAAGATAAGTCCGAGAATAGAATGAGGAAGAAAGAAGAAGAGAAAACCCGTGTAAAACAAAAAGTTAGTTAATTGCTTCCGTAAAATAAAGAAAAGAAGTTTCCATCCAAAGAAAAGAAAAATAGAAATAGAAATAAAATAAAAACTCCAAAAAAATAGAATAAAAGGGAGTCAAAAGCCAAAGTAAAGAAAAAGAAAAAAATATGGCTAAGGATGGAAACAAAGTATAGAAGCAAAAGAAAATAACAAGGTTTTCTCTAAGTTACATAATATGAAGACTCTATTATCTCAGACTTGTCCTTTTGAATATTCATTTCCTTCCTTCTTAAACCATCTCATAATCCCCGCAACACCTAATAAAGACCTCTAGCTCAATTAGGAATAGGTTAGTGTGATAGTAAGTAGCAGATGTGTTTGATCGACTCTGGCTTCCTTGTTGTCATTGAGATTGTAAGGTAAAGTGTGCCCACTGCGCACTAGAGTAGCGAAACTTGAGTGGAAAAATCAGAGTGTTGTATCTTGACTATTATTGTGAGAACCTACTTAAGGACGCTATTCCGAGTTTCAGAAACGAACCTGCTAGACATTTCATAGTATTACTCATTGTATATATGTTTATTGTAGATGATTGATTATTATGCATATATTAGCTTAGGTTTCGACTTGATTACTCTATATGCATTGCTAATGAGAGGTATAGATAATTTAGAGCATGAATAAGGAAACAATAGTTTTATTTCTTAGTCGTTATAGTATAGATGAAGTTTGTGAGTACCTTCATCGAAAACTCTCACGAGGCTATAACTCGGTCCACTAGGGAATTCCTAGTGGTTTAAGCGCCTCACAGATATGGTCAATGCAATCGTGACTCAAATAAACGAGAGTAGTTAGAACTCCATTTTTGGTCACTTATTCTAATTTCTCATCTTTGCTTGAGGACAAGCAAAATGCTGTTTGGGGGTGGTTTGATAAGAGCCCAAAACTGTAGTTTTAACCCCAGAATGCATATATACTTTTAGACCAATTATGTGAGTAATAATTAAGAGTCCATTTATGCAAATCAGGCTTCAAAGTCCATTATGTGCAAAAATGTGCCACTTTAGCGAGATAAAGGAGAAAAGGTCGGTTACTAAGGAGTTCCGTGATTAAAGGCCAAGATTCAAGAAGACAAAGCCTTTCTAAAGCCCGGTCAAAAGCTGAAAAGTCGACGCCGGGCGTAAAACAAAGACACAAAGTCGGCAGAACTTCCGAAGGCCATATCTTTGGACTCAGACCTCGGAATGGAGCCTACCTTATGTCAAAACGACCGGCTCAGAAAGAGCTTTCCAATGGTTTAAGCCGTGATCCAACCAGAGTAGCAGAAGTGGACGAAAAGTCTGTTGAAGACAACTGCAGCTGAAGAGGCCTTTTTGGACTGAAAGAATTGGGTTTTGGGCCTGATTCTCTGGCCCAAAACATGGCTCCAAGCCCATGCACGATTTTTGGATCTGAAAGTATAAAAAACAAAAGCTTAGCTCTTTGTTAATGGTAGATTTTTTAGTAGAGAATAGTAGATTTTTAGGTTAGAAAATAAAGGAGCTTAGAATAGAAAGTAGCCATTAGAATAGCTTCTAGATCTAGATTTAATTGTTTTAATTAAGTTTAATTTCAAATCCAATTCTTGTTTTAGATTAAACTATTAGAATCATTACTCTTAATTAGTTTGATTAATAAAATAGCTAGTTGTTAAATTTCGATTCTTGTCATTTACATTTGTGTTAGATCTGATTCATTTACTACTTGTTATTCAATTATTAGTTATTAATTAGATTTTAATTATTGTTTAATTTAGATTAGTAAATTTCAATTCTTTATATAATGTTTAGTTTAACTTTAATCGAAAATGATTACAGAATGATTCTCGCTAAACCTCCATTAGAGGGGTTGAGAAGCCTTGATGAAAGCTTGATTCCGACTATCGTAGAATCGTCTTAATTTCCTTTCCACTCTAGAAACGGTTAGTTCACCATGAGAATGGGTTTAATCGTTCACATGCTAGTTATAAATTGGTAGGAATGCCATGTGTAATTAGGGATTAGGAAGAACCAATTGTTCGTGCGGAAGCAGCTCAATTCGATTACGATTAAATTCGTCGTTAATAGGATTAAGTCGAGTTAAGGTGGAATCAATCCCCCTCTAACTCCTTATCATCGAATCAATGTAGCATTCCCTTAGTTATTTTGATAACCGACTAGTTGCATCTTGTGGGTAGTTGCATCGTAGTCTAGTTGCCTTTTCGTAAATCTCTCATTAGACTTTAGAGTTAAGAATACTTATACGTAGAGAACACAGCATGCGAAAGGACTAGGAGTGGAACGAATCACTCTACTCCACTATATCTCATAGGATTGAGAGTAGAATCTTTGATAAAATATAGCATCATAAATAGTTTTAGTTTACTTACGTTTTGAGTTTCATCGTTCATTTCGTAGGTAGACAGTCAATTTCACTTTTATCACGTATCATACTGGAACAGTCTTTCGAAGACTTGTTCCAAAGTGACACCTATGGTGCTTGGTTTTGCGAATTAATCATACAAGAAGGATGTCAATCTTTAATGGTAAGTTATGATGAACTTTACTCCCCTGCACTTGCCTCGTATTTTTATAACCATTGTACATTCTTTTATCGGATGGATGGAGAACAAGTGTTCTCCATCAACATTGATGACGAAACAATGGAGATAACTAAGTCCCTGTTGGCTTTTGTTATTGAGATTCATATGCCTGCTATGATTCAAGACCCATGGGGCTACATAGTTGATAATTTCTCTGCCTACAACTATGAGCTTTTACATGAGAATTATGGGTCCGGCATTTTCCTTGTAGAGGACCAAGGGACATATAACGTAGCCCTTGGTAGCTTGTCCATTAATGTGATACGGTAATGTTCTTTATCATGCTAAACATATTAGGGGAGTGGCATTTTTCTTCTACGAATGATGCCACTTGCAATATTTTCCTTGCTGAGCCCATAGCATATTAGCTGAGCCCATAGCCCATAGCATGTTTTCATGCTAAACATATTAGCTGAGGAAAGCCTGCTATATGACCTTCCTAAGACCTTAATGTCTAGTTTAGCACGAGCCCATAGCATGAGGCATAAGTATCTTCTTATGCCTATATTAGTTTGTCGTATTATGCTATGTTTCTTCCCTATTTTTTGTGCCCATTTCACGAACTGGGTTTGGGTCAACATTGTGAGACCCACCAATTCTATTATTCGATCTTTCCGTGCAATGACTTGGCAAGGGTGGCGGATACAACCTCATCAGGTTGCACCTTACACCCCATCCGACCAAGTGGCGCTTAATAGGTTAGCATCCGTAGATGATAAATGGCGGCAAGCTTGGCAAATTATAATGGCATGGCAGGATGCGAAGGAACCTCACTTCTTTATAGAAGAGGAGGATGACGAGTAAACGCTGGAGTGGAGGTAAGTTTTTAGTTTCAGTTAGTGTCTTCTTATGTCCCAAGCAATTTAATTCTGTTAATCCCATTATGGGTGGAACTCTTATAGAGTTGCATCAATTTTTTTATTTCCTTTATTAGTATGTTCTAACCTTGTTTTGCAGATGTTCCAGAATTTCACGCGTTTCCATGGTATTTTTCTACCCTCTTTATTTAAATGCTTTGAGGATAAAGCATGCTTCTTGTTTGGGGGCATAGAAACACGTGTAATTAAGGCATCTGTTAGGATACAGATATGTATAATATGCATTTGTTTTCAAGTTAAAAATTTCAAAAATATAAATAAATAAGTTTATGCTATACACTTAGGAATATTGGTATTGTTTTCTTTCTCTATGCTCTTAACAATCTAGAAGTCTCAATGAGCTTTTGCATCGTAATAATTGTTAGAAACTTAGGTTAATATGTAGGTAATAATCTTTGCATCTATCTATAAATATATTACATGAGTATCTATGATTGTTAGCAGTAAGTTTCTGAAATCTAGGCTAGAGTAATTATTCTATAAATCCTGTGAGAATATAGCCTAAAGCCTTATATGAGCGAAACATTTGAGAAATGACACAAGGGAGAAGTAAAATCCAGATAGCGAAATCACACGTCCACTTGCTTGATCACTATGCCATATCCTAAGCGAGAATTTAGGCCCTTTTTAGATCGATATAGCCAGAAATTCAAACCTATGAATTATTTTCCGCTAGTCGCCCCTCTGAGCCTTTCTTTAGCATTCCATAAACCACAATTCCTTTACCCTGTTACAAAAACAAAACAAAATAAAAAATTCAACTTACCCAATCTAGAATAAGTCTGAGAATAGAATGAGTGAAGAAAGAAGAAGAGAAAAACCTGTGTAAACAAAAATTAGTTAGTTGCTTCAGAAAAGGAAAAGAAGTTTCCATCCAAGGAAAAGAAAAAGAAAAATAGAAATAAATAAAAACTCCAAAAATAGAATAAAAGGGAGTCAAAAGCCAAAGAAAAGAAAAAGAAAAATATGGCTAAGGATGGAAACAAAGTATAGAAGCAAAAGAAAATAACAAGATTTTCTCTAAGTTACATAATATGAAGACTCTATTATCTCAGACTTGTCCTTTTGAATATCCATTTCCTTCCTTCTTAAACCATCTCCTAATCCCCGCAACACCTAATAAAGACCTCTACCTCAATTAGGAATAGGTTAGTGTGATAGTAAGTGGCAGATGTGTTTGATCGACTCCGCTTCCTTGTTTGTCATTAAGATTGTATGGTAAAGTGTGCCCACGCATTAATCGGAGTAGCTTAAACTTGAGCGGAAAAATCAGAGTGGTTTTTGTCTTGACATTTATGTGAGGACCTACTTAAGGACGCTATTCTGAGTTTTCATAAACGAACCTGCTTGGCATTTCATAGTATTACTCATAGTATATATATTTGTATCATAGATGATTGATTATTATGCATATATTAGCTTAGGTTTTTGACTTGGTTATTCTTATTCATTTGCTAGTGAGATGCATAGATAGTTGAGACATGAATGAGGAAACAATAGTTTTATTTCTTAGTCGTTGTAGTATAGATGAAGTTTGTGAGTACCTTCACTGGAAAACTCTCACGAGGCTATAACTCGTCCACTAGGGAATTCCTAGTGGTTTAAGGTCTTATTGCATATGGTAAATTCAATCGCACTCATCGAAACGAGAGTAGTTAGAACTCCATTTTTGGTCACTTATTCTAATTTATCATATTTGCTTGAGGACAAGCAAAATGATGTTTGGGGGTGGTTTGATAAGAGCCCAAAACTGTAGTTTTAACCCCTTAACAATCGTACTTTTAGACCAATTATGTGAATAATAAGTAAGAGTTAATACTGATTACGTGTTTTTATGCATTTCAGGCTTCAAAGTCCATTATGTGCAGAATTGTGCCACTTTAGCGAGATAAAGGAGCAAAGGTCGGTTGATAAAGAGTTCTGTGATTAAAGGCCAATTTTCAAGAAGACAAAGCCTCTGTAAAGCCCAGTCAAAAGATGAAAAGTCAAAGTCTACGCGGGCAGAAATAGTGCACAAAATCAGCAGAACTTCCGAAGACCATATCTTTGGACTCAGACCTTGGAATTGGGCCTACCTTATGTCAAAATGACCGGCTCGGAAAGAGCTTTCCAATGGTCTAAGCCTTGACCCAATCAGAGGAGTAAAAACCATATCAATGGTAAAACTAATCCTTTTTACGATTATCATGAGGTTTACTCCATCTCTTGTAGGGTCGGAAGGCAGGGTGGAAAATTCTTTCTCTAGTTCAGTTATGCTCAAGGAGTCAAAATTATGATCTTTGTCTTCTTCCATAAGAGGGGTATCTACTAGTGTAGGGACGAGATCGTCGGAAGCACTAATGTGATATACAAAACTCTCAATAGACTTAACTTCACCTGCTACAGGAAAACCTAGTTGACTCTGCTTTTGTCTAAACATGTTAACTTCCACAGAAAGATTCCCAAAAGAAAGATTCATTAAGCCATCCTGACAATTAATTTGGGCATTGGCGGTTGCCTATAAAGGACGCCCTAAAATGATGGGAATGAAATCATGAGAAACTTCTGTGTCGAGAATAACAAAGTCGGCTGGATAGTAAAAATCCTGAACTTTAACGAGAATGTTTTCAACTACACCCTTAGGATACTTAATAGAACGATCAGCTAACTGCAAAGTCATTTTGGTTTGTTGAAGTTTTGTTATACCTAGTTGTTTATATAAATAAAAAGAGAGTAAGTTAACATTCGCTCCCAGGTCTAATAAAGCAGTTGTTAGGAAGGTATCACCTAAGGTGTATTATACAGTAGGACGACCAGGGTCCTTGTACTTAACAATTCCATTATGTTCAGATAAAGAGGGATATTGTTCAGTTAAGAAAGCTTCGTGGGGTATGTTGGCTTTCATCTTCTTAGTGCACAACTCTTTTAGAAACTTAGCGTGTCCAGGTAGACTTTTTATAGCATCTAGAAAAGGTAGGTTTATAGTCAGATTTTTAAACACTTCCCTAATCTCATCAAAATTTTCGTCTTTTTTAAACATAACTAGTCTCTGGGGTGATGGTGGTTTATCTCTATATTTAACAATATTATTAGTCTTTGCTTTATCTCTATCCATTTTCCATCTAGGTGTCCATATTGGAACCTCTACAAGTGTAGGGTCTTCACTTTCTATTAGTGGGTCTTGTAATGTTTTCCCTTTTGGTTGTGGTTTAACTGGTGCTTCTACAGTTGTAGGGTCTTCAGTTTCTATTATAGTATTTGGTATGGTATCATTTTTAGTTTGCGGGTAATCTGTAGGCATAGTCACTTGGTTATCAACTACTCGCCCTGAACGAAGGGTAGTGACTGCCTGTAGGTCCCCAGGGGTTATATTATCATTACATTTAATACTTTTTATTTCAAAGGCGGTGTTTGTTGACTTAAGATTAGGCACTGCTTGACCTGGAAACATGCCTGTTTGGTTATTATTTTGGTTAGGAGACATGTCAATAACCTTTTGGCTCAAAGACTACATCATTTGCATCGTTTGTTTCATCATATTAGAGTTTTGATCATGCTGATCTTTCATCAAGTTGGAGTTTTGTTGCATAATTTGATTTTGTTTTTCTAACAAGGTCACTACTACTTTGTCTGTAGATGGTTGGACTGGAATTAAAACTTGTTGAGCATTCATGTCTTGATGTTGATAGTTCTGGGTCATGGGTACTAAACCTCTATTCTGGTCACCTAAGTTCCTTTGTCCTTGATGTTAAGTTGACTAGTTGAAGTGTGATGGTTGTGGTGGTGGTTGTGCATAGACAAGAGGACAATAGAAGTCGGAATGCTCAAGACTAAAATAGACATTACAACAAGTAGAGTTAATGTTCATGACAGGAGTGGGTTGTTGTTTAACAGAGATGGCATCTACCTTTTTAGTGAGGGTATCGATAAGAGTTTTAAGCTCGGAATCAGGTTTAACCTCAAAAGAAGAAGGAGTGGAGCGGGAAGAGTCGTTACCTCCCCAATTGTTGTTCCTCTTAGATTGATCTTCTAAGAATATATAAGCCTCCAAGGCTCCTTTACTAAGAAAACTACCCCCAGTCATGATATCTAGAACCTCCTTATGATGATGTGAAAGCCCCTTGAAGAAGGCACGAACAAGCGTGTCCTTCGCAAGATTATGATGCGGGCATTCAATGAGAAGATTAGTGAAACGATTCCAGGCCTCTAAAAAGGATTCATGAGGATTCTGGCAAAAGAAATGAATCTTTTGAAGCATTTCATCTATCTTCAGTGGTGGGTAAAACTGTTCCATGAACAATTGAACAAGATTAGCCCATGAATCCACAGAGTTTGGCATTTGGGCAGTTAACCAAGATGCCGCCTTGTCGGCTAGGGTGAAAGGAAACACCCTAAGTTTAACTTGATCCGGACTTATGCTAGGATGATGGAATTTAGTGAGAACTTGGTCTATCCTACGCATGTGCTGGTAAGGCTTCTCATGGTCTAAACCATGAAAAGCCGGTAACAAGTTAAATATATTAGGGGGGATTCGAAAATCCCCCACTAGGTCTGCAAGAACGATGCACGACTTAGGGCCATCGTTTAGGGCTTTATAAAAATTAGATAGAGGAGTCTCTTGTTCTTTAGCCATTGATGCATTTGTAGTGTGTGAAATTCTAGATAGGCGTGTTTTATTTATTTCTACGAAAAACAAGCCTGATTATACTAGAATTAAAACTCCTCTGACAGAAGAGGCGAGGAGTGGAAGAAAGAGTACCTGAATGCCTCCTTGCTACGCGTTTGAACAGCGTCTTGTATATGCGACCTCAGTGTTTGTATGATGTTAGAAACACTAAATAACTTGAAGAAATGAAAATTTGGACTGACCTGTGAAAATCAGGCTGCTCCAGAAGAGGGCGCGGGTCGCGCTCACTTTTAACCTCGGTAGGGCGCGGGGTGTGCTCCGATCAAGCTGGAGTTCCAGGCGTTTGGGCGTGGGTCACGCTCGGAATTAACCTTGGTAGGGTGTGGGTCGCGCTCAGCCAAAAAGTGGATTTCCAAGCATTTGGTCGCAGGTGGCGCTCAAATTTTGCTTGCCCAGGGCGCGGGTCGCGCTCAGGTGGAATTTGGAATTCCAGTGTTTTGGGTGCAGGTCGTGCTCAGGTTTGGCCTTGTATGGGCGCAGGTTGCGCTCTCCAAAAAATATGAAAATTTTACAGTAGATTGTTAAGACGTCTATCAAGTAGCTTGTAAAATTTCAGATCAATCGGAGCTATGAAAGTCCGTCTACTTCCCTCCAAAGTTTGTGGAATAGTTTTCAGACACAATACAAACAACCGAATGGTTAACCAATCAAAACAAAGAAAAAAATCTCCAAAAGTTTACTGGAGAGTCCTAACAGATCATAGGTATTCCTGTAAACAGTTTAGAGCAATTGGAGTTCTACAAACCCTCCTTATTGGCTGTTGTTCTAGACATCAAGTGTTCGCAGTACTGCAGAAACACACTGGAAATACTCCACTAGTTAGGAGGTCAAAACAAATAAAAAACTCGCCAATTTTTTACTGAAAACTCATGACTTAGGATAGATACTCCTGTAAAAATTTTAAAATTTTTGGAACTGCCTAAGTAACCTTACTTGTCTGTTTTTCAAGACCTTACGGTTTGAAAACTGAAATGCAGCACTGTAAAGATCATATTTGTTCACAAGGTAAAACAATTAGGAAAATTCTGAAAATATTCCAGTAAATCAATAACACCTTATATATTATACCTGAAAATTTTCAGAATTTTCGAAAATTTAATTACCGCAGTGTTTTCCTCTGTGCATCCGCAGCCCATATGCCTAAAATAGTGAACAGTTCCAAAAATTCAAGAAATAAGAATGAAAAATTAAAAGGGTGGGTGGGTAGAGAATGGGGGATTGCCCCTTGAATTCAAGAAATTGAATTCTTGTCTTGAACAAGATTAAGATGGCAGCAGCGCCATTTGATAGCCATAAAAACAGTTAAACACTAATATTTTAGTTGACAACACTAATACGTAATATTACCATTTTTATGTTGTCAATTATATTTTCTTACTCTCTCAAATAGATTCATGCAATATAGATAAGAGTACGGATTCGTTCCACTCTTAACTCTCAAGACTTAAACAAATTCAATTGAATAAATACAAAGAACAATGGTGAGAGTAATGATTTGAATAAGAAATTAACTTATTATGATGATACTACGAATTTATACTAAATAAACTAACAATATAATGATGTGAATTTTCTATACTACCATTCCCAACACAAGAACAATAAGAACATGTCATTATGAAATGAATAACGACTAGTTATTAATCTAATGAACAATAAGAACAATGATTCAAAATGAATTTAAATTAAATTTAAAACAACTAAATATAACTAAGAATTGAATCAATAATCTAAATTGAAATGAAGAACTAATACTTTATTCTAAAAACTAAATATGATTCTAAACTAACTAATTGAATGTAAAAACTAGATCTAGATCTAAAAAACTATCTCTAATGGCTACCTTCTAACCTAACTAACTATGACTTAAGAATTAAGTCTTGTCTTTTGTAAAGGAGGAGACCAGATCCACATTTTTGTGCATGGGCTGAGGAGTCATGTTTTGGGCCGGAAAATCGAGCCCAAAGCCCAATTTCTTTAGTCCACAGAGCCTGTTTCAACTGGCTTTGACTTCAGAAGACTTTTTGTCCACTTCTACTCCTCTGATTATATCAAGGCTTGAACCATTAGAAAGCTCTTTTCTAGCCGATCGTTTTGACATAAGGTAGGCCCAATTCCGAGGTATGAGTCCAAAGATATGGTCTTCGGAAGTTCTGCTGATTTGTGCACTGTTTCTGCCCGCGTTGACCCTATTGGGCCCTATTGTCAATCATGCTCAATGGAGGCCCTACTGGGATTTTTTCTGCAGAAAGAGGTCTAAAGCAAGGTGACCCTCTATCTCCTATGCTCTTCGCATTTGCAGAGGACTGTCTCAGCAGAGGTATATCGAAAATGGTTCAAGATGGGAAAATACAGCATATGGTGGTCAATGCCAAGTACTGTAGCCCTTCTCACCTTATGTTTGCGGATGACATTTTCTTATTCTGCAATGCTAATATGAAGTGTATTAAGAATATTTTGCAGCTTCTAAACCGATATCAGGACACTTCTGGCCAGTTAGTAAACAAGGGCAAATGCAAAATCTTTTTAGGCCCTATGACTCAAAGTAGGAGAGTGCGAATACAGGAGACTCTGGGAATAAATGAAGGTACTTTGCCAGAAAAATACCTTGGTGTCCCCCTCATTACAGGAAGAGTGACTAAAGCGGCTCTTGCACCTCTAGTGGACAGAATCAGAAGAAAGGCTTCAGGGTGGGCAGGAAAGATGCTATCTTTTCAGGGCAGAGTGGTTCTAGCAAGACATGTGCTTAACAGCATTCCTGTCCACAACATGGCTATTTATAGATGGCCAAAATCAGTTCTGAAGGAATGCGAGAGCATCATCAGAAACTTCATCTGGAGTGGCAATCCAGCCGAGAGAAAAACAATAACAGTATCTTGGGATAAGACATGCAAACCGGTGGAGGAAGGCGGGCTGGGGATAAGACGATTGCAAGACATCAATCTTGCAATGCTCATGAAACAAGCTTGGTGTCTACTAACAGAAGACGGTGACTGGTCATCTTTTATGAAGGGCAAGTACACTAACAGAGTTGGGGGATGGTCCAACTACAAGTCATCAACAGTGTGGCTGGGAATACGATGGGCCCTCAAGGAAATGGCTCCTTTTCATGGATGGACAGTGGGCAATGGCAAGGATATAAACATATGGAGGGACAACTGGCTACTGAGGAAACCTATCTGAGAATTCTTTCAGGAGGACAGAAAGGAGATTATGAAGCTTCAAGCAACTCTGGCTGATTGCATACATGAAGAGGCTTGGCATTTTTCTAACAACATGGCTCAAATGCTAAATCACATTGGCATGGAAGAGGCAGAAATTCAACAGCCACATAGCACCCGAGAAGATGAAAGAATATGGATATCAACGCATAATGGACAATTCATCGTCTCGCAAATAAGATAAGGACATAAGAGCCAAGGCCCACAAGCCCGTATGGTGTAACTTCATATGGAGTGCACATATCCTACCAAGGACGCAAGGAATAGCTTGGAAGTTGGCTCATGGTGCCGCAAGAACAGATGAACAGCTAAAAAGAAGAAAATTCCAGCTGGCCTCGCGATGTAGCATCTGTAGGTAACAAGCGGAAACATTGGATCACCTTCTATTCCAATGCGAACTGGCAAAGCGGGTGTGGCAGTATACAGGGCAGTGCTTCGATCTCACCCAGAGCATGGAATCTCTGAACGATATTCAGCAAGAAGGTAAGCACTACAGCTCATTAATTCTGGATATGTGGAAGGCATGCTCCCTGACCAGCCTAGTGAGTCTATGGAAGAATCGCAACAAGGTAATGTATGATAGCAAGAGTTCCAACTTCAGAGAAATTTGCTTCTTGGTTCGAAGGGCAACAGTAATGGCTTATCATAAGTCCTCGGGACACATGAAGAACTCGATGAGAGATCTAAAGGTACTTCGAGCATTCAAACTCAGCCACAAACTTCAAAAATCTCCAAAAATCTTTGAATGTTACTGGAATCTTCCCCCGCCTGGAATATTAAAGATGAATGCAGATGGAAGTTCTAGGGGTAATCCAGGTATCTCAGGGTGGGGTGCTGTTTATAGAGATCATAATGGGGCTTTCCTTGGGGCTGCAGCGGGGGGATTAGGAGTTTCTACCAACTACATGGCGGAGACATATGCGATTGTGGAAGGAGTCACAAAAGCTATAGAAATGGGATGGAGGCATATATGGGTGGAATCAGACTCTTCCTCGCAGAGGTCCAAGCTTTCCAACAAGGTAATATGCACCGGAGAGTCGTGGGGCACGATGGCAGCTATTACAAGCAAGCAACATGGATTAATATCACCTCAATCTGGAGGGAAACTAATTTGGGAGCAAATTGCTGTGCTAGACATGGAGCAGGGCTAACTAAAGGGCAAAGTGTATGGTGGCAGACTCGACCTCCATTTGTGAGACATCTTGAGAACCACAATACTACATACTTTAGATTTACTCACTAAGCACTGTTGTATTGAGAAGGGTACATGGTTGTTTTATCCTTCTTAGTCCAGTCATGTCAGAATGTTCTTATTTTTTCTTCTTATAACCTTTATTCTTTTAAGTTAATCAATTACCTTTTAGCAAAAAAAAAATTCTGCCCGCGTTGACTTTTCAACTTTTGACTGGGCTTTACAAAGGCTTTGTCTCCTTGAATCTTGACCTTTAATCACAAAACTTCTTAGCAACCAACCCTTGCTCCTTTATCTCACCAAAGTGGCATATTTCTTCACATAATTGACTTCAATGCCTGAAATACATAAAAACATGTAATCAACATTAACTCTTATTTATTACTTGCATAATTGGTCTAAAAGTATAATTATTAAGGGGTTAAAACTATAGTTTTGGGCTCTTATCAGCTATCCTTATCTTGGTGGGCGTTTATCCATATCAAGTTTGACCCGGCCTTATTTCCAACATCTCCCACTCGCCCACAATGGCAAATAAGGTTTCTAAGAGAAGCGTTTAAGTAAAATGCTCAGCCATTCATGTGTCTCACATGGCAAATGGTTCGTGTGACCCTAGCACACGTATCATGATATCTGTGAAGTAGCAAGTCGCAATAAAAATCACGACACAGTGATCTACCATGAAAGTGATCTTAAAGAAGACGAATCCGGAACCCTAATATCCGGAGAGTGTGTGTATACCCCAAGATCTGTTTGTTCCATCACCTTGACAAATAGCACTCATCCCTATGAGTCCACACCATAAAGTCAGAAATGTATCCCATGATTCACAATTATCATCAATTGTCCTGGCCAGGTAGAATCCCAATGATTGTGTGATAAACCTTAAGTTCTTTTACCCTTTACACGCAAGTCATTGTCGTTAGAGTTCTACCAACTTCCCAGTATGCATCCAGTCAGCCTTTTAGTAAGAGCTTGTGGGGAGCAAACCAAAGTTACGAGTAGTCCTCTTATTTTCTTGACAAGGTGAAAAGTTCAAGGAGGGTACCATTCGATATGTCTTAAACAAAAAACCTATCAATTGAGCTCACATAGCAAGAATTTTTAGGGATATTTATTTTCTTGCTCTCAGGTGGTCAACTATACACATGTTGTGTGAAAACATGTCATGGCAAGAGTATCTAATTTGTTTACTCAACAATAGATATCTGTATGTCCACTCATACCATGCAAGTGTTGTCATCCCTAATGACAATTCCAAGGATACTTTGCTCCAACTTGGCAACAACCGTTTGTAGGTTTAGACAGAATCTTCCCTATGAAGCCTATTTCTTCTTATCCAATTATAAGAAGGGGCATGACTCGACACTAGGTCCACCCTTCCCATAAGGTTTAGTGACTTGTTAAGCTAAAACTCCCACTATTTAAAATGGAAGTGACTGTTCATGTGAGTGAACCAGTCAACCCTACTGGCATACATATGAGATGATAAATAGTATAATGAGAATGCAATCGATCTGGAAAGAATGCACGTTTATTCATTAAACCATCAAAGTGATCTTAGCATAATCACATCCTTTTTAACCCAAGCATTTTTACATGTGCAAGGAAGAGTTCCTTTGGAATACGTTTGGTCAATGGATCCGTAACCATCTGATCAGTGGATATATGTTATGGAACTACTTTCTTCTTCAGTATCATTTGTCGTACGTAGTGGTACTTTAACTCTATATGTTTGGTTCTTCCATGGTACTTTGGATCTTTAACATATGCAAGAGCAGCCATGGTGTTAGTCCAGATATGAACTAGTTCAGCAGCTCTTGAGAACACTAACAAGTGTTTGATGAATCGTCTAAGCCACACAGCCTCCTGTGTGGCAGAGCAGCATGCAATATACTCAGCTTCCATAGTTGAAAGTGTTATGGAAGTTTGCTTCTTGCTGCTCTAGGATATAGCACCTCCATTCATTATGTAGGTATATCTTGAAGTTAACTTCCTCTCATCAAGGTCTCCAGCCCAGTCAGCATCGGAGTACCCAATCAGCTTAAGATATTTCCCTTGGTAGACAACCGAGTAGTCCACGGTGCCTTTGAGATACCTCATTATCTTCTTGACAGACTTCCAGTGTGCGACCCTAGGATTTGTTTGGAACCTTGATACTAACCCAACTGCATAGCAGATGTCTGGCCTTGTACACAACATTGCATGCATAAGGCTTTCGACTGCGCTTGAGTATGGTACATTTTTCATAGCCTGAGTTTCAGTAGGATACTTGGGAGACATTTCTGAACTCAAAGACTCTCCTAGACTTACTGGGAGATCCATTTTCTTGCAATCAGTCATGTTGAATCTTTCCAAAACCTTCTTGATATATGTCTCCTGAGACGAAGACAACAAGCATTTGGGCCGATCCCGAGTTATTTTAACTCCTAAGACATAACTAGCTTCACCCATGTCCTTCATTTTGAAGTTTAATGACAACCACTCCTTAGTGGAATTTATCAATGACTTGTTGTTACCTGCTAACAAAATGTCATCCACATATAGAGATAGAATCACAAAACCATTTTTAGATGTCTTGACATATACGCAATGGTCCTCATTTACCATTTCGAATTTGTCTTGAAGCATAACTTCATGGAATCTCAGATTCCACTTTCTAGAGGTCTATTTTAAACCATATATGGATATGTTCAGCTTACACACTTTATGTTCCTGACCCTTGATTGAAAAACCAGTGGGTTGATCCATATAGATTTCCTCTTGCAATTCTCCATTGAGAAAAGCAGTTTTGATGCCCATCTGGTAAAGCTCTAAATCTAAGTGGGCAACCATTGACAAGAGGAGACGTATGGAGGCAAATCTCACTACTGGTGAGAAGGTGTCCTCATAGTCTATTCCTTTTTTTTGGGTGTAACCTTTTGCAACAAGCCTAGCTTTGAATTTGTCTATGTTCCCTTCCACATTTTTTTTTATCTTGAGAACCCACTTGTTCCCAATAGATCTCCTATTTGGATGTAGATCAACTAAGTCCCATACTTTGTTTTTCTTTATCGACTCCAATTCGTCCTTCATAGCTTCCATCCACTTACTTGTATTGGACCCAAAAATAGACTCCTTGAATGTTTTAGGTTCATCAGATATTTCTGTAAGTGCATTGGTTATATTTATCTCCCCTTCAATCTCAAACCGACGTTTGGGGATATGGCCTCTAACACTCTTACGAGGTTGGGATTGACCAATCAGTTGACCAATGTCATTGTCACTGGAATCAGGGTTGATGAAAGTTTCATCTTCACCTTGTTCAACAGTAGTTATAAGGTTGTCAACTTCGTAAAGTCGTAGATCCTTATCAACCTCACCCTTCATTGGGTATTGATCCTCTAAGAATCTGACGTTACGTGCTTCTATTTCTGTGACATGCCCTTGAGTATCCTCCCTTAGGAAGATATACCCCTTAGAAGTCTCACTGTATCTTATAAAGACACTTCTTTCCAGGAGCACTCAACTTCCCAAATTCTCGATTTTGAGAAGTGACAAAGGCTGCACACCCCCATGGTCTAAGGTACTTCAAAACGGGTTATCTACCAGTCCATAGTTCATAGGGTGTTTTGTCAACAGATTTTGAAGGAACTAGGTTAAGTATGTGCACAGCCGTTAACAATGCATCACCCTAAAATGAGATGGGCAAGTTAGCCTGAGCCGTCATAGACCTAACCATGTCCAGTAGGATTCTATTCCTTCTCTCAGAGATACCATTATGCTGAGTGGTATAAGGAATAGTTAGATGTCTAGCTATACCCTTATTTTCACAGAGTTCCTTAAACTCATCAGAAAGATACTCACGTCCATGGTCAGTTCTTAAGGCCTTTATTGTCCTATCAAGTTGATTCTCAACAAGGTTCTTGTACTTTTTAAAATAGTCCAAGGCATCTGATTTGTGAGACATCAAGTACACGGTCCCATAACGTGTATAAGTCATCTGTGAAAGTAATGAAATACAAAGCCCCATGCCTTGCTATTACATTCATTGGTCCACAGATGTCTAAGTGAATAAGTTGTGAAGGATAAGTTGCCCTTTGGGCTTTCCCAAAAGGTTTCTTGGTGGCCTTTCCAGCAAGATAACTTTCACAGGTTTCCATTTTAACAGAGGTTAAGTTACCTAACAACCCTCCCCTTACTAAGTTGTCTATCCTACTATGTCCAATATGTCCTAGTCTAGCATGCCACAATTGGCAATCAACCATTTTAGACATAAAAACTTCAGTTTGTGCTAAGTGTAATGTCATAAAATAATCCATTAAATAAGCATGACCTATCAAACTGTTATTCAACGATATCTCAAGCGAGTTCTGGAAAAAATTAAATACATAGGATTCTTGAAGTAATTTCAAAACTGATAAAAGATTTCTCCTAATTGAGGGTACAAAGAGTACTTATGCAATAAGGATGGATCTCCCACTCGCAAAATCCAACCTACAAGTGCTTGTGCCCAAAACATCAGCTACACTTTGGTTTCCCATGTGGACTCTCCGAGTTCCTTGTGGAAGTTTCCGGAAATCATCAAACAGGGACCTATCCCGACTTATGTGGTCTATCGCCACTGAATCTACAATCTAATATTGAGATGAATCAGATAGCATGACGGTACTTGATAAGAGCCCAAAACTGTAGTTTTAACCCCTTAATAATCATACTGTTAGACCAATTATGTGAATAATAAGTAAGAGTTAATACTGATTAAGTGTTTTTTATGCATTTCAGGCTTCAAAGTCCATTATGTGCAGAAATGTGCCATTTTAGCGAGATAAAGGAGCAAAAAGTCAGCAGAACTTCTGAATGCCATATCTTTGGACTCAGACCTCGGAATGAGGCCTACCTTATGTCAAAACGACCGGCTCGGAAAGAACTTTGCAATGGTCCAAGCCTTGACCCAATCAGAGGAGCAGAAGTGGACGAAAAGTCGGTGGAAGCCAACTGCAGCTGAAGAGGCCTTTTGGATCGAAAGAATTAGGTTTTGGGCCGATTCTCTCGGCCCAAAACATGGCTCCAAGCCCATGCACGATTTTGGATCTGAATGTATAAAACAAAAGCTTAATCTTTGTTAATGGTAGATAGTTAGGTTAGAAAATAGAGATAGCTTAGAATAGAAAGTAGCCATTAAAATAGCTTCTAGATCTAGTTTTATTTAATTGTTTTTGATTAAGTGTAGT
This sequence comes from Coptis chinensis, assembly GCF_015680905.1. Classification (NCBI taxonomy): domain Eukaryota; kingdom Viridiplantae; phylum Streptophyta; class Magnoliopsida; order Ranunculales; family Ranunculaceae; genus Coptis; species Coptis chinensis. The sequence goes on from NC_141459.1 coordinate 35,580,983, forward strand.
TCCAATATCTAATTCATTTCATTAGATTAAACCTTGAATCTTGTTCTTCATTGGATTAGATCAATAAAGTAGTCTTTCTATCCATTTCGATTTTTGTCAATTCCAATTCTAGATCTAATTTCAATTCATGTCCTTATTTCAATTTAGTCATTAAATTAGATTTCATTATTGTTAAATTAAGTAAATTTCAATGCTTTATATTATGTTTAGTTTTAATCTAAATGGAAATGATTATGAATGATTCAAGGCTAAACCTCCATTAGAGGGGGTTGTGAAGCCTTGATGAAAGCTTGATTCCGATTATCGTAGAGTCGTCGTATTTTCTATTCCACTCTAGAAATGATTAGTTCACCATGAGAATGGGTTTAATTGTTCACATGCTAGTTATGAATTGGTAGAAATGCCATGTCTAATTAGGGATTAGGAATAACCAATTGTTCTGTGAAGCAGTTCAATTCGGATTACGACGATTCGTCGTTAGCGGATTAAGTTGAGTTAAGGTGGAATCAATCCCCCTCTAACTCCTTATCATAGAATCAACGTAGCCTTCCCATAATTATTTAGATAATCGACTAGTTGCATCTTGTGGGTAGTTGCATCGTAGTATAATTCCCTTCGTAAAAATTTCATAGACTTAAAAACGACTAGTTAGATTAGAAAACATCCATGCTAGAGCACTAGGAGTGGAACGAACTTATCTACTCCACTATATCTCATAGGATTGAGAGTAGAAATATTTGATAACTTAGAAACGTAAAAAGTATAAGTCTAGTTTACTTACGTTGTGAATCAATAGTTCATATCGTAGGTAGAATAGTCATTTTACGTTTATCAAATGGCGCCGCTGCCATCTTAGTTGCACTTTAGCATTGTTTTCATAATAGAATTAGTAATTTTTAAGTCCCATTTCACCCGCCCACCCTTGTTTGATTCATACTGTGGTTGCCGTTTCAGTTTTGGAAAAATTCGAAAATATAATCGAAGGCCAAGGCCAAAGAGAGCGACCAATTATGTTACTTGGAATTTTGATCAATACATCGAAAGCGCCAGCTTCAAAGAGAGCGACCAGCTAAGTTACTTGGACTTTCGAATTTACATAGAAGCTAAGATAAGATAGCCCACTCTTTAGCTGAAATTTCCGGTTTCCACAGGTTTGCTTCAACTTCGAGTTGTCAAGTTTTTCAATGTTCTATTCTCTTATATACACTGAACACGCTGCATACAAGACGCTATTCATAAGCCGGGCAAGGGCGAATCAGGTATTCCTTTCTTCCACACCTCGCATCTCCTGTTAAAGGTTTATACTAGTACATCAGAATTGTTTGGACTGTTGCATGTTTAGTTAAGCTCGACTTAGTCTTGCATGAGATTACGGTCTGGCCGAACAAAAACACCTAACGTAAATACACAACAACATTAACAAACAAGTCTATCTAGTATACCACAAACTACACCTCTAGCTACTATTCCACACACACCACCTGATATAATGGGGGAAGAAAGAGAGACTCCTCTCTCGGACTTCTACAAAGCCTTGAGCGATAGCCCCAAATCTTGCATCGTTCTAGCAGACCCAGCGGGGGATTTCAGAATCCCTCCAAATATTTTTAATTTGTTACCCGTTTTTCATGGTTTAGACCATGAAAAACCTTACCAGCACATGCGTAGGATTGAACAAGTCTTAACAACATTCCACCATCCTACGGTTGGTACGGAACAAATTAAATTAAGGGTATTCCCTTTCACCTTAGCCGATAAGGCGGCGTCTTGGTTAACTGCCCAAGCGCCTAATTCTGTGGACTCGTGGGCTAAACTTGTTCAGCTGTTTATGGAACATTTTTACCCACCCCTAAAGACGGATGAGATGCTTTCCAAGATTCATTTCTTTCGACAAAATCCTCATGAATCATTTTCAGAGGCTTGGAATCGTTTCACCGATCTGCTTATAGAGTGTCCACACCATAACCTAGCAAAAGACACGTTAGTTCGTGCCTTTTTCAAAGGACTTCAACATCACCATAAAGAAGTCCTTGACATTATGAATGGGGGTAGTTTCTTAAGTAAAGGAGCCTCGGAGGCTTATAAATTTTTAGAAGACCAAACTAAAGCGAAATAATAATTGGGGGTAGTGATGATATCCCCCAGCCTAGTTCTTCTTCAACAAAGGCCGCCCGGTATGTTTGAAATTAAACACGATTCGAGCTTAAAACTCTAATCGAATCACTCACTAAAAAGGTAGAGGCCATTTCTGTACAACAAAAGCCTATCCCCGTCATGAATGTAAATTCAAACCCATGTAGTTTCGTTGGAGTCCCGAAAGATCCCGACTCCCAATCGTCCTATAGCCTATGAACAGGCTTGTTCCATTAATAGTGAACCTAACGCCCCTTGGAGACAAAATCCCAACTTCGGTTGGAGGAATAACCAACAAGTCACACCTCAAGGGTACAATAATCAATATGTTAGGCCAACGCACAGCTTTAACCAAGCTCCACTACGACAAGGACAGAGTCCGGGTAATTTTAATAATTATAACAACCAAGTGCAACCTCGACAAGGTCAAGGTAATTATAATAATTATAATGCTAATAGAGGTATCGTTCCGGTAAATAATAACTATCAAAATCCACCAATAAATAATTCACGGAAATAGTTCCAAAGAATACACCACCCGTGAACACTACACCCACCCAACCGGATCGTCTTGACACCTTCATACAAGTGAGCCAAAAACTTTTCCAAACCATGGCTCAATCTAACCAACAGCTTCTACAATCCGTTAATAATTTAACCCAACAGTTGGCTCAAGATAAAGCCCAACCCAAAGGTGTGTTTCCAGGTAACGCAATACCTAATCCTAAAACAACAAACACAGCCTTTGAGGTAACCGATAATACTAGTAATGAATATGAAAATGTAGGTGAGATAAATGCCATCACCACTCTCCGTTAAGCAGAGTGGTTGATAACAAGGTAACTATGCCTATAGTTACCCCCACCAAGAGTCCCTACACCGCTATTTTACTAGATACCGGAAATAGAAACCGAAGAGCCTACCACCGTAGAGGTACCGCCACAACACAACCTAAGAAACATAAAGCCAATTTTAAACATCCAGGTGATACCATTGCTAAATATAGACAGAAACCACTGTTTCCACAAAAATTAGCCATGTTAACTAGAGATACAAATTACGAGGAGATTAGGGACGTTTTCAAGAATCTAACTATAAACCTTCCTTCCTCGAAGCTATAAAAAAGCTACCACACCATGCTAAGTTTCTTAAGGAATTGTGTACTACTAGGCGAAGACAAATATACCAAAAGACGCCTTTTAACGTAACAATTCCCAACCTTATCCAACATAATGGAATTGTTAAGTACAAGGACCCCGGTCGCCCCATCTTAAATGCACCTTAGGAGATTCCTATACTGACGACCGCGTTATTATTAGACACGGGGGCTAGTGTTAACTTACTCCCATTTTATTTGTATAGACAAATAGGTCTAGACAAGATGCAACCCACTAAAATGACGCGTTGCAATTAGCTGATCGGTCTATTAAGTATCCTAAGGGTGTAGTCGAAAATGTGTTGGTAAAAGTTCGATTTCTACTATCCGGCTGATTTTGTAGTCCTCGATACGTAAATTCGCTAACCACTCTCCGATTATTTTAGGGCGCCCTTTCCCCGGCAACCGCCAATGCGCTCATTAATTGCCGTGATGGTTCAATGTCCATGTCTTTTGGCCATCTTGTCATTGAAGTCAATGTTTTAAAACAAGGACACAGCTTACCCGATTCGTATATGGATGGACAGGTTAGCATGATCGAGAGCTTTGCTCGAGATTATTTCAACAACACGTTCTCCGATAGTCATATGCCCAAAATTCTTTCCTTTGGAAAGTCAGACTCCAATATTTCCATTCCTACACTAGTCGATACACATATTATTGATGAGGACGGGATAGATGACTTTCTCAAAGATGTAGAGGACTACCATAGTAATGTGGATATGACCAATCTAGATGAGGAATTTGATGAGTTTTTTCGAGTAGGTGAAATTTCACCCTATCAAGAACTAACTTGCACAACATCCACCTCGATTCCCCTCCTTCCACCCTTTCAAAGGAATCTCGAGTTTGCACTCGATTCTTTTGTTTCTCCCCGTGGCTTCATAATTTTTAAATCCTCCTAGCAAACGTGATACTTGGAAGGACAAACTATTTGACACCTTCATTTTCAGAATTGAGACAGTCCCCTACACACACAATGAATGAGTTCGCCAAAACCACAACATCATTGTTGCAATGTGTCGTCTTTCTAAAACTTATCCATATCCACCATATCCTCCACAACCATTCACTTTTCCACACTTATTTACTAAAACACCCACGCATTCAAAAATGAAAAAGAAGGTGCATGATAGGTTACACAATAGGGTTATCCGACTTCGTTTGGATTCCACTAGGGTCGTGGTCGTAGGAAATCGTGTGGTGCTTCATTGTGTTTGGATATTTTTTCTGTGATATTTATTTATGGAATGATCCACAACTATTTCGGTTGTTGATATATGATCAACTGCATGTTCATACATATGTTTTAGATAAAGTCTTGAGTATCTGACTATAAACGACTCAAATTTCTGTGTTGGTGCATTTCCTTTCATTCCAATATATTGGTGAGTGCACCATTAAGGTAACCGGGCCCTCCCTATGGAGTGTGTGGCTGTAAGTACCGGATCCTAAGTCCACGGTTCACATAGTTCACGTTTTCCACTCTTGCATGTTTTTCTCGGATTTTTGAGTCATGTTTCTCTATGGTGTGAATTATGTCTTTATTGCTTATTGTTTTTCCTTCTAAAAATAAAATAAAAAAAAAAAAAAAAAAAAATAAACATAGTAATCTATGAAGTCTCGAATCGACTTTAAAAGACCTATCGCTAAAACAAATTTTCTAAGCTTCGTTGTAAAAAAATTTGTTTGGGGTGGGTGTTAAATGTTTCGCATACTAAAATGTTTTATGTCCCATTAGAGTTGCTTAGGCCGTTTTATTGTATTACGATTCGGATTGACATGATCTATTCATTTAGATTTCATTCGTTCGCGATAACTTACGCCATGCACGCGCATTCGAGGCGTTTTCCACTATCACGTATGTCATCCAAAGTCGGAATAGAGTGTTTTATGGATCATTGATAGGAAATTCTCTCCTGATCATTTCCATATCTCATTCGCAAAAATCGGACATGTAACGGCGGGAATTTTGATTTGAAATTAGCGAAAAAAAAAAAATCGAAAAAAATCAAAATTTCGATTTTGGGCTTGGAACCCGACCAGCCCACCAGCGCCCATGGAGAGAGCTTTTACCTTTACCTTTTCACGAACAGTTCATCGCGTTCTTCATCTTCCACCGCCATTAACGCCAAGCTTAAAGTTCAAAACCCTAGCAAAAATAAAATTTAAAAAGAAAATCCAATAAACCCACGCCATATCAAATCCTAACCCAAATCTTCTACAACCAAAACCACCACAACCCCCACCGATTTTTTAAGCACTAAAACCACCGAAATTTATAAAATTGGTGCTGGCCACCCACACCACTCCATCACCACCACTGTTCTTTTTAGGGTCGGTCAAGCTAATCCACCACCACCACATCATATTTAGACCCTCACCCATTCCAAACACTAGATGGCTCAACGCCAATCATACCGAGCAAGTTTTCATCGCCGACCATTTCGCCCGCTTTTACGGTGACGAATGGCTAGTAGAGACTGGAATAGTCTCTCGGTACTCAACCAAGACTTCTACCACGCGAGACTTGGTCCGACGATTCTACAACACTAGGGAGTTGGAGGGGAGTAGGATTTTGTGATGGTCGAAGAAAGAGAAGGGAGTTGACTACGGATCGTTGGCTGAGATTCTAGGCATTCCGCCTAGAATCAATCTGATGCCACCTTACAGAGCCCCAGTTTGACGGGTAGAGCCGCTGATGGGCGCATCGCCATCAATGGGAGTTACAATCCAAACTCCCATTGTGTTCGCCAGCATCCCTCGGGACCAACCAACCGGGCTGGCTTCGGTGGATTGGTCGGAATGTCCTAGGCAAGGACAAGGTCGGTGACATCCGACCCGCCTCCTCCGCGTCCTATGGGTACTCCAGAGCGAAGTATGATTTCTGCATCCCGGAGTTTTTGGCTGAACATTATTAGGGGGTTCGGAAGGTCTTTGGCACCTCTCCCCGTGCTTATTACTAAGATCATGTTTGAAGATGAAAGCAACTCCTCGTGATCGAGGAGGATTTACATTACCTTGCACCGTAACCCGCGATCTATAGGGAGTGTGCCCAACAAGTATGGAGGAGGGCTGAGGATAGAGAGGAAGAAGAAGAGGAGGCCGGGGACAGCCAGGATGATTCGGAGGAGGATGAGGAGGATGGGACTTGCTTTGATACGGATGCCTTCCGAGGTGTTGGTCTGATCTTTGGCGCATGACTATGCTTCATAGGGGCATGCGTTCACTCAACACTCTCAGGCGCAGACCTCCTCCTCGACAGACCACCATTCATCACAACTTCGAGATCCGCACCCGCAGGGAGGATGAGAGATGGGAGCAGGCGAGGGTCGAGATGGAAGCCCCAGCCAGGTTTAGAGTGGATATGCTAGCACGCTTCCCCACCTCATACTGAGACTCCTCCTCGAGGACACAAACACGAGGCATGAGCGTCGTCGACGGCGAGGACGACTGCGCTCTTTGGACCTTCCGGAGCCCGTGAGCCACCACTAGAGACTGTGCCCTCAGCCACCACTGGCGAGGTGTTTAGAGAGGATGAGGAGTGATAGTCGTAGTTATTTTTGTTTTATAAGTTGTTGTTTTATTTACTTTTGTTGTTTTTATTGTAATGTAACTTTTATTTCCGTAATTTGAATTTTGTAAGTGAAAGGACCTCCGAATGAAAATTTTAATATAAGGGGTTATTTTCAGTTTGTGTGCTTGTTTCATATTGACCCCACCTTCCCAACTTGTTTGGGGGTGGTTTGATTATGTCAAGCTGTATTTTTTATAAAAAACCCTAGTGTTAGAATTTACTGCGGAGTAAGGTGAAAATATGGTAGTTTAGGCATATCTATGATTGAGAATCATTGTAGGATGAAATCTACACTAAATCCGTACATTCAGTCATAAAATCCAAATAAGAGATACTGGGTTTGAATTAGAATCCAGGATATGAGTTGTTTCCGTTTTCGAGTTTGCAAAATTTAGGATTTTCGGAAACTGCCGTAATTAGTTTTGGCAACTTTCCGATCCATTCTAGCAACTTTAAACCTATATAAACTTGATACAATCTATCCTCACAACTCACACTACACCTAAAATCCATCACTCACCCTTCACACCCGCGATTCCCACGCTTTAAATCTCCATTTTCACAAAATCGCAACTTCGGAGCGCCAGCCAGCTTCTAGTTGGCGTGCTTTCGCACCCTACACTTCGTCGAAAAAATTTGCTCGAGGCTCGCCGACTTCGACTTCGGACCAGAAAAATTCCAGTTTTTTGCGCGTTGTGCCCGGTCGTTTTGCAGCTATTCCAGAACGTAGTTTTGAGATGACATCTCCCATAATAATACCGAACAGTCTTTCAAGATTTGTTCCAAAGCACTACTTACGGTGCTTGGTTTCGCGAGGTGATCACATATCTATTGGGAACCTCTTATGGTAAGACCGGCTGAACTTTATTCTCCAAAGACTTGCATCTTATTTTTATAATAACTGCATTTTCTTTGAGAGACCGGATGGAGAACAAGTGTTCTCCATCACCATTGACGATGAACCAATGGAAATTACCGTGTTCTTGCTAGCATTTGTTCTTGGACTTGCTATGCCCGCCGAGATACAAGACCCATGGTGCTATTGGGTCGATAATATGCATGTCTATACTTATGAGTCTTTTTGCACGAGGCTTATGGGGCGGCATTTTCCCAGATTGAGGACCAAGGGGACTATAACGCGTTGCCGCTTGGTAGCCCGTCCATGAACATAGGAACTGTTATGTTTTGGATTATGCTAAACATTTTAGGGGAATGGCGTTTTCTTCGTGAATGACGCCACTTGCAGCGTTTTCCTTGCTTTAGCCAATGGGCCGGTTCTATGACCTTCCCGTGACTTTGATGTCTAGTTTAGCACGAGCCCATACCATGAGGCATAAGTACCTTCTTATGCCCGTTCTAATTTCACGTATTATGCTATGTTTCTTTCCTGTTTTTGTACACGCTTTCACGGATTGGATTAAGGTAGACACGGTCGACCCACCAATAGTATTATTCGATCTTTCCGTGCAATGACTTGGCATGGGTGGCGGATACAACCTCACCAGGTTTAAATACACCCCATCGGACCAAGTGGCACTTAATAGGTTAGCAACCATAGATGATAAATGGCGTGAAGCCCGCAAATTATCATAGCATGGCAGATCGCTGAAGGAACCTCACTTCTTTATAGAAGTAGAGGATGAGGAAGATGACGAATAACAACGGGAGTGGAGGTAAGTTTTAGTTACTCATAGTGTCCGCTTATGTCCCAAGCAATTTAATTATGTTAACCCCATAATGGGTAGAACTCTTATAGAGTTGTGTCAGTTTTATTTCCTATATTAGTGCGTTCTAACTTTGTTTTGCGATGTCCCGAATTCACGCCGTTTCAATGGTATTTTTCCTACCCTCTTTATTTAAATGCTTTGAGGACAAAGCATGCTTTTGTTTGGGGGGCATAGAAACACGCGTAATTAAGACATCCGTTACGATATAGATAGACATAATATGCATTTGTTTTCTAGTTAAAATTTCAAAAATTTAAAAATATAAATAAATAAGTCATGCTATACACTTAGGAATATTGGTATTGTTTCTTTCTCCATGCTTTTAACAATCTAGAAGTCTCACATAGTTGTTGCATCGAATAATTGTTAGAAACTTAGGTTAATAATGTAGGTAATAATCTTTGCATCTATCTATAAATATATTACATGAGTATCTATGATTGTTAGCAGTAAGTTTCTGAAATCTAGGCTAGAGTACTTATTCTACAAATCCTGTGAGAATATAGCCTAAAGCCTTATATGAGCCAAAACATTTGAGAAATGACACAAGGGAGAAGTAAAATCCGATATAGAGAAATCACACGTCCACTTGCTTGATCACTAAACCATATCCTAAGTGAGAATTTAGGCTGCTCTTTGGATCGATATAGCCAGAAATTCAAACCTATGAATTATTTTCCGCTAGTCGCCACTCTGAGCCTTTCATTAGCCCTTCCATAAACCACAATTCCTTTACCCTGTTACAAAAACAAAAACAAAATAAAAAAAAAAAAAAGAAATAAATCAACCTACCCAATTTAGAATAAGTCTGAGAATAGAATGAGTGAAGAAAGAAGAAGAGAAAAAAACCTGTGTAAACAAAAAAATGGTTAGTTGCTTCAGAAAATAAAGAAAAGAAGTTTCCATCCAAAGAAAAGAAAAATAGAAATAAAATAAAAACTCCAAAAAAATAGAATAAAAGGGAGTCAAAAGCCAAAGAAAAGAAAAAAGAAAAAAATATGGCTAAGGATGGAAACAAAGTATAGAAGCAAAAAGAAAATAACAAGGTTTTCTCTAAGTTACATAATCTGAAGACTCTATTATCTCAGACTTGTCCTTTGAATATCCATTTCCTTCCTTCTTAAACCACCTCCTAATCCCCGTAACACCTAATAAAGACCTCTAGCTCAATTAGGAATAGGTTAGTGTGATAGTAAGTGGCGGATGTGTTTGATCGACCCCGCTTCCTTGTTGTCATTGAGATTGTAAGGTAAAGTGTACCCACCGCATTAATCGGAGTAGCTTAAACCCGAGTGGAAAAAATCAGAGTGTTGTTTCTTGACTATTATTGTGAGAACCTACTTAAGGACGCTTATTCCGAGTTCTCGAAAACAAACCCTCGCTAAACATTTGATAGTACTACTCATTGTATATATGTTTATTGTAGATGATTGATTATTATGCATATATTAACTTAGGGTTTTGACCGGTTATTCTTATGTAATTGCTAGAGATGTATAGATAGTTGAGCATGAATAAGGAAACAATAGTTTTATTTTCTTAGTCGTTGTAGTATAGATGAAGTTTGTGAGTACCTTCACTGGAAAACTCTCACGAGGCTATAACTTCGTCCACTAGGGAATTCCTAGTGGTTTAAGGCCTTGTTGCATATGGTCAATGCAATCGCACTCAAATAAACGAGATTAGGTAGAACTCCATTTTTGGTCACTTATTCTAATTTCTCATCTTTGCTTGAGGACAAGCAAAATGCTGTTTGGGTGGTTTGATAAGAGCCCAAAACTGTAGTTTTAACCCCTTAATAATCATACTGTTAGACCAATTATGTGAATAATAAGTAAGAGTTAATACTGATTAAGTTTTTTTTATGCATTTCAGGCTTCAAAGTCCATTATGTGCAGAAATGTGCCATTTTAGCGAGATAAAGGAGCAAAAGTCAGTGAGAACTTCCTAATGCCATATCTTTGGACTCAGACCTCGGAATGAGGCCTACCTTATGTCAAAACGACCGGCTCGGAAAGATCTTTGCAATGGTCCAAGCCTTGATCCAATAAGAGGAGCAGAAGTGGACGAAAAGTCTGTGGAAGCCAACTGCAGCTGAAGAGGCCTTTTTGGACTGAAAGAATTGGGTTTTGGGCCTGATTCTCTGGCCCAAAACATGGCTCCAAGCACATGCACGATTTTTGGATCTGAATGTATAAAAACAAAAGCTTAATTCTTTGTTAATGGTAGATAGTTAGGTTAGAAAATAGAGATAGCTTAGAATAGAAAGTAGCCATTAAAATAGCTTCTAGATCTAGTTTTATTTAATTGTTTTTGATTAAGTGTAGTTCCAATATCTAATTCATTTCATTAGATTAAACCTTGAATCTTGTTCTTCATTGGATTAGATCAATAAAGTAGTCTTTCTATCCATTTTGATTTTTGTCAATTCCAATTCTAGATCTAATTTCAATTCATGTCCTTATTTCAATTTAGTCATTAAATTAGATTTTATTATTGTTAAATTAAGTAAATTTCAATGCTTTATATTATGTTTAGTTTTAATCTAAATGGAAATGATTATGAATGATTCAAGGCTAAACCTCCATTAGAGGGGGTTGTGAAGCCTTGATGAAAGCTTGATTCGATTATCGTTAGAGTCGTCGTATTTTCTATTCCACTCTAGAAATGATTAGTTCACCATGAGAATGGGTTTAATTGTTCACATGCTAGTTATGAATTGGTAGAAATGCCATGTATAATTAGGGATTAGGAATAACCAATTGTTCTCAAAGCGAAGCAATTCAATTCAGATTACTGACGATTAAATCGGATTAGCGGATTAAGTTGAGTTAAGGTGGAATCAATCCCCCTCTAACTCCTTATCATAGAATCAACGTAGCCTTCCCATAATTATTTAGATAATCGACTAGTTGCATCTTGTGGGTAGTTGCATCGTAGTATAATTCCCTTCGTAAAACTCTCATAGACTTAAAAACGACTAGTTAGATTAGAAAACATCCATGCTAGAGCACTAGGAGTGGAACGAACTTATCTACTCCACTATATCTCATAGGATTGAGAGTAGAAATATTTGATAACTTAGACACGTAAAAAGTATAAGTCTAGTTTACTTACGTTGTGAATCAATAGTTCATATCGTAGGTAGACTAGTCATTTTACGTTTATCAATACTTAACATATTGACAGTACTTAAAGTAAAACTTACCTCAGGAGAAGGACATGCCCTAGCATAGTGTCCCATCTGATGACAACAGAAGCATTCAACACAAGTCATGTCTATCGACTTCCTAGGTTTCTTTTACTGTGGGTAAGGCTTGGCCTTTTCCTTGCCTTTCCCTTTTCCACTTTTCTTGTTCCAAGGAGCCTTCCTCTTTTTGGAGTTGACAACATTTGCTTCAGTTTGAACAACATGCTTTTCATTGAAAAGCCTTTGTTCCTCAAGCTCACATTTCCTTTGCACTTGATAAAAGGTAAAACGATAGTTTTACCCACGAATAAGTAACGGAACTCAAACGCAAGTAAAACTAAAACTATTTTACGTGCTAATGTTATCAAAGTTTTCTACTCTCGATGCTATTGCAATATAGTTGGAATAGAAGATTCGTTCCACTCCTAGTTCTTTAGAATTCTAAGTTAACTACGATTATCAGTCTATCAAAGTTAATGAGAGTAACGATGGAATTATACTACGATGTGAAACTACTAATCAATATGCGAATAACGAAATAACGGAATTCAAATACTAACTTAACAATAGAGGATAAATTAGGGGAATTCGATTCCACCTAGATTAGACTTAATCCACTAACAAAGAAATGTCGTAATCCAAATTTCAATGCTTTCGCATAAACAACTGGTATTTCTAATCCCTAATTATTCATGACAATCTCTACCAAATAATAACTAGCATGTGAAGCAATCAAACCCATTCTCATGGTGAACTAATTACTTTCTAGAATTGAATAGATTATCAGGACGATTTCTAAGCTAACAAAATCAAATTTTCATCAAGGCTTCCTCAAACCCCTCTAATGGAGGTTTTAGCCTTGAGTCATTAAACTATCATTTCTATATGAATTTAAGAAAGACATGATATAAAGATTATAAATTTACTGTATTGATCTAATCAAGAATTCAAAACTAAATTAACAACTAAGAAATGATTAGTAACTAAATGATTGAAATTAGATATAAGTGATTTAATAATTAAAACTAAATTATGAGTAACAAACTAACTTTTTTTTATCTAATGAGATAAAAGAGTATTTATTCAACAACTGAATTAAAAACAAGTAAATAAAACTAATTAATGGAGTCTAAACTAATTTATTTTCTCATCTAGGTCCTACTAATGACTCTGCCTCTTTCCTCCTTTCAAGAAGAGAAAGAGATACCCAATTTCGTACATGGGCTTGGAGCCATGTTTTGGGCTGGAAAATTGAGCCCAAAACCCAATTTTTTCAATCCACAGAGGTCTTCTCAGCTGGTTTTGACTTCAATAGACTTTTCATCCACTTTTGCTCCTCTGATTAGGTTAAGATTGGCTCCATTGGAAAGCTATTTCCAAGATGGTAATTTTGACATAAGGTAGGCCCAATTCCGAGGTCTGAGTCCAAAGATACAATCTTCGAAAGTTCTGCTGACTTTTGTGCGATGTTTCTGCCCGCGTTGACTTTGACTTTTCAGCTTTTACCGGGCTTTAAAAAAGCATTTTCTTCTTGAATCCTGGCCTTTAGTCACAGAACTTCTTAGCAACCAACCCTTGCTCTTTTATCTCATAAAAGTGATACATTTCTGCACATAATTTACTCCAATGCCTGAAATACATAAAAGCACGTAATCAGCATTAACTCTTATTTATTACTCGCATAATCGGTTTAAAAGTATTATTCTTAAGGGGTTAAAACTACAGTTTTGGACTCTTATCAAACCACCCCCAAACAATATTTTGCTTGTCCTCAAGCAAATATGAGAAATTAGAATAAGTGACCAAAAATAGAGTTCTAACTAATCTCGCTTCGCCGAGTGCGATTGCATTGACCATATGCAACAAGGCCTTAAACCACTAGCAATTTCCTAATGGACGAGTTATAGCCTCGTGAGAGTTTTCCAGTTAAGGTACTCACAAACTTCATCTATACTACAACGACTAAGATATAAAACTATTGTTTTCTTATTTATGTCTCAATTATCTATACATCTCACTAGCAATGAATACAAAATAATCAAGTCGAAACCTAAGATAATATATGCATAATAATCAATCATCTACAAATAAACATATATACAATGAGTAATACTATGAAATGCACTAACAGGTCCATTTCTGAAACCTTGGAATAGCGTTCTTAAGTAGGTCCTCACATAAATGTCAAGACAAAAATACTCTAATTTTTCCGCTCAAATTTCGCTACTCCAGTGTGCAGTGGGCACACTTTACCTTACAATCTCAATGACATACAAGGAAGCCGAAGTCGATAAAACACATCTGTCACTTACTATCACACTAACCTATTCCTAATTGAGCTAGAGGTCTTTATTAGGTGTTGCGGGGATTAGGTGATGGTTTAAGAATGAAGGAAATGGATATTTAAAAAGAAAAAGTCTGAGATAATAGGGTCTTTATATTACGTAACTAGAGAAACCCTTGTTCTTTTGCTTCTACACTTTGTTTCCATCCTTAGCCTTTTTATTTTAGCTTTTTGACTCCTTTTATTCTATTTTTTTGGAGTTTTTATTTTGTTTCTATTTTTATTTTTCTTTTCCTTTCTTTGGATGGAAACTTCTTTTCTTTTTCTTTCCGGAAGCAACTAACTAATTTTTGTTTACACAGGTTTTTCTCTTCTCTTTTCTTCACTCATCCTATTCTCAGACTCATTCTAAAATGGGTAGGTTGATTTTTTTATTTTGTTTTGTTTTTGTAAAAGATAATGAGTAATACTATGAAATGCACTAACAGGTCCGTTTCTGAAACCTTGGAATAGCGTCCTTAAGTAGGTCCTCACATAAATGTCAAGATAAAATACTCTAATTTTTCCGCTCAAGTTTCGCTACTCCAGTGTGCAGTGGGCACACTTTACCTTACAATCTCAATGACACACAAGGAAGCCAAAGTCAATCAAACACATTTGTCACTTATTATCACACTAACATATTCCTAATTGAGCTAGAGGTCTTTATTAGGTGTTGCGGGGTTTAGGTGATGATTTAAGAATGAATGAAATGGATATTCAAAAAGAACAAGTCTGAGATAATAGGGTCTTCATATTACGTAACTAGAGAAACCCTTGTTCTTTTGCTTCTACACTTTGTTTCCATCCTTAGCCTTTTTATTTTGGCTTTTTGACTCCTTTTATTCTATTTTTTCGGAGTTTTTATTTTGTTTCTATTTTTATTTTTCTTTTCCTTTCTTTGGATGGAAACTTCTTTTCTTTTTCTTTTTGAAACCAACTAACTAATTTTTGTTAACACAAGTTTTTCTTTTCTCTTTTCTTCACTCATCATATTCTTAGACTCATTCTAAAATGGGTAGGTTGATTTTTTTATTTTATTTTGTTTTTGTAAAAGGGTAAAGGAATTGTGGTTTATGAAAGGCTAAAGAAAAGCTCAGAGGGGCAACTAGTGGAAAATAATTTTAGAAGGTTTGAATTTTTGGCTATATCAATCCAAAGAGGGCCTAAATTCTTGCTTAGGATATGGTATAGTGATCAAGCAAGTGGACGTGTGATTTCTCTATCCGGATTTTACTTCTCCCTTGTGTCATTCTCAAATATTTCACTCATATAAGGCTTTAGGCTATATTCTCACAGGATTTGTAGAATAAGTACTCTAGCCTAGATTTCAGAAACTTTCTGTCAAACAATCATAGATACTCATGTGATATAGTTATAGATAGATGCAAAGATTATTACGTACATATTAACCTAAGTTTCTAAAAACTATTCTAATGCAAAAGTTAATGTGAGACTTCTAGATTATTAAGAGCATAGGGAAAGAAAACAATACCAATATTCCTAAGTGTATAGCATAACATATTTTGTTTTATGTTTTGAAATTTTTACTAGAAAACAAGTGTATATTGTACCTATCTATATCCTAATAGATGCCTTAATTACACGTGTTTCTATGCCACCCCCAAACAAGAAGCATGCTTTGTCCTCAAAGTATTGAAATAAAAAGGGTAGAAAAATACCATGTAAACGCGTGAATTCTGGAACATCTGCAAAACAAGGTTAAAACATACTAATATAGAAAAATAAAAGTAGACACAACTCTATATGAGTTCCACCCATTATGGGGTTATAAAAAGTAAATTGCTAGGGTCATAAGCAGACACTAACTGAAATAAAACTTACTTTATCCACGCTTAAGCGTCATCCTCCTCTTCTATAAAGAAGGGGAGGTTCCTTCGCATCCTGCCATGCCATTATAACTTGCCAGGCTTCACGCCACTTATCATCTACTATAGCTAACCTGTCAAGCGCCACTTGGTTGGATGGGGTGTAAGGTGCACCCTGATGAGGTTGTATCCTCCACCCTTGCCAAGTCATTGCACGGAAAGATCGAATAATACAATTGGTGGGTCTCACATTGTCGACCCCAACCCAATCCGTGAAGCGGGCACAAAAAATAGGGAAGAAACATAGCATAATACAGCAAACTAAAATAGGTATAAGAAGGTACTTATGCCTCATGCTATGAGCTCGGGCTAAACTAGACATCAGGGTCTGGGGAATATCATAGAGTATACGTCCCCCAGCTAAAGCAAGGAAAATATCACAAGTTTCGTCATTCGCAGAAGAATAACGCCATTCCCCTCTAATGTTTACAGTGCCCACGTTCATGGACAGCCTTCCAAGGGCGACGTTATATTCCCCTTGGTCCTCTATCCTAAAGATTCCTGCCCCATAATGCTCATGCAAATTCTCATAGTTATAAAGGTACATATTATTGACCAAATAGGCCTGTGAGTTTTGTATTTCAGCGGGCATAGCAAGTCCAAGAACAAAGGCTATCAAGAACTTGGTAATTTCCATTTGTTCATCCTTAATGGTGATAGAGAACACTTGTTCTCCATCCGGTCTATCAAAGAACTTACAATTATCATAAAAATAAGATGTAAGTGCAGGAGAATAAAGTTCATCAGGTCTTACCATTAGCGGTTCCCAGCCTACGTGTATGATCACCTCGCGGAACCAAGCACCATAGGTGTCGCTTCCCAACAAGTCTTCGAAAGACTACTCAGGTATGATTGTAGGAGATGTCATCACAAAACTACACTCTAGAAAAGTAGCAAACGATCCTGGAACAACCCACAAAAAATCAGAATTTTTCATGCCTACGGAGGTCAGAGCGCGGATGGCGCTCAAACTATGTCTTGTATGGGCAGGTCGCACTCAGGTGCAAATGGAGTAACAGGCGTGTCAGTGCTAGGCGCGTTCACAATTTGTCTTAGGAAGGCGCGGGTTGCACTCCGTGTGTTCCTAGCAGGGTGAAGTGAAAAATAAAAGGAAAAATTGGAGGTTTAAGGTGAGAGATGAAAGTGAGATGTGTGGGTTTTGTGTGGAGAATGAAAGAAGTTTATATAGGGTTTTAGTTTCTAAAACGAATCGGCATGTTTCCAAAAAATATTTAGGCATTTGCCGGAAACAAAATATTTCCAAAACCTAAAACGGAAACAACACATATTCCTTATTCCAAAACAGCCCTAATATCTTTTAGATTGAATTTAGAATAGCAATTTCCTAACTCATTGAAATTTCATCCTACCACAATATCTAATCATAGCCCTGCCAATATTCGCAACATTCCCAGCACTCATCTCAAAATTACTTCTAAAATGATGGATTATATAAAAACAATGCTACAAGAAATAATACCACCCCCAAACAATTTAGGAAGGTGGGATTAACGCAAAAATTCATCGCATTCTTAGACAAAACCCAATTTAAATTAAAATAGAAATTCAGATAACAATTAACTTCAGAATTCAAATTTAACTACTAATTTTACAACTCAATAGCTAATTTACAAAAAACAATAACAACAACATCAAAATGACAAATTCCTAAACCACTAGCTATGAGATGTAGATGGGCCCTGAGACGAAGAAGGGCCAAAGTCATTCATCCTTCTTTGACGACGTTCATGCCTCACAGACGTGTCCTCAGAAGAAGAACCCCCCTGGGGTGGCAAGCGTTCTAGCATTTCTACTTGGAACTTGTGTTGTACCTCCATAAATGCTTTCATCTCTTCCCAACGCTCATCCTCGCGCTGGGCACGAGTCTCATAATTATGATGTATGGTAGTCTGCCGAGTCCGAAGATCTTCACAAATGGTATTAAGAGAATGCATGCCACGATGACGCACTGACATGCGTTCTACATCAGAAGTACACTTCTCCAAGGCATCGACATCAAAACATGTCGTGTCCTCCTCCTCATCATCCGAATCACCCTCTACCACAACCTTTTCTCCGGGCAACCTCCAAACCTTCTGAATGCAGTCAGTATATGCAATTACATTTGCATGCAACTTCAGCATAGTCCGCTCAGTTCTTGATTTCTCACCCAAGGACAACATTATCTTCGTAATTAAAACAGGAAAGGGTGCAGTACTGACTCCAACTCCTTTAATCATATTTAACACAAAGTCTACAATACAAAAATCATACCTCCGTTCCTGTAATACCCAGAGGTCGTACAGACAGTTCAGACCGATGTGGCTGAACTTCTCTTTCCCGATGACATTCTTACCAACCCACTGAGCTACAGCCAGCTGGTTGGTCCTCAGAGACGACTGTCGGACGCAATGCAATTTCGCATTGTACCGACCCTCCAAAATAGTGTCTTTCATCAACGCCTCTACCCGTCCATACTGGGATTCTTGCAGGGTGGCGGCAAGCTGGCATTTCGGCGTAATGCCCAAAACATGGGTCATCTCCGAAGCACGCACTTCTCTCCTCACACCGTTCAACTTCACAGAAATCTGCCTACCCTCGATTTCCTGCTTCTTATAAAAATTTAAAGCCAAATCCTCATGGTAAAAATCATCCTCCGTATACCACAACCATTGCCAATCCCTACGTTTCATCTCGTCATCGTAAAACGGTGCAAAATGTTCCATTTTGAAAACTTGTTCTGGAAGGATTTTGTGTTTTTGGGCCATTGAGTATTGGAATTCGAAATGTGGGTTTGAATAAGGTGAGTGAGGATAAATGGAACAAGAAATCAAACCTTGGTTTGATTGGTCGTTTGATTTGGGCGATTTTTTTTTTTTTTTTTTTTTTATACTATTTCGAACTGTTGGAGAGAGTGAAGTGGAGGGGTTTGAAATTTGGAGTGGGTGGGTTGTTTTTAGGTGGTTAAGGTCGGTGGGGGTGAAAATCAATGGTGGTTTTTCTTTTTCCTTTTTTTTTTTTTTTTTTTTTTTTTTTTTTTTTTTTTAGGTTTGGCCGTTAATGGAGGTGGACGAATGGGGAAGAAGAAGAACGCGATGCATTCTTGGGTTTTGTTGTTGACTTGGGCCCAAGCCCAAACAAATTTGGAAATACCTATTTTGTCTCTTCGCGCGCAAAGTTCAAACTAAAATTCTCGATTCGTTACAGGTCCGATTTTTGCGAATGAGATATGAAAATGATTAGGAGAGAATTTACAATCCAATGATCCATAAAACACTCTATTCTAACCGTGGGTGAGATATAATAAGGTGGAAAACTCCTCGAAATGCCTGAATGACATAAGTTATGCGAACAAATGAAATCTAAATTCATAGATAATGTCAACCCAAATCTAAATACGATTAAACGATATACGCAACAAAAATGGAAAGTTGAACAATTAAGGACGGAAAGACCAACACGCCACCCCTAAACAAATTTTATAGAACAGAGTTTAGAAAATTTGTTTTATGTGGGTCTTTTAAAGTCAGATTCCCAAGACTTCCTAGATTACTATTTTTATGGTTTCAATATATATATATATATATTTTTATGATTTCGGATTAATATAAGGAAAACAATAAGTCGTAAAGACGTAAGTCACTCCATAGATAAACATGACTAAAAAAACTGAGAAAACATGCGAAAGTGGAAAGCGTGAATTACGTTAAACATGGACTTAGGATCCGGTACTTACAGCCACACACTCTACTAGGAGGGCCCGATTACCTGAATGGTGCACTCACCAATATATGGATGTATAATGGAGTACGCCGAAGAATAAAATGAGCTGTTTATAGTCAAATACTCGAGACTTTAACAAATAACTATATATATATATATATATATATATATATATATATATATATATATATATATATATATATATATACCCTGCAGTTTTCCATATATCAACAACCGAAATAGTTGCGGATCGTGCCATAAATAATTATCACAAAAAACACATCCAAACACCATCAAGCACCAAGACTTTTTACGTCACAACTTAGTGAATTGAAAGCGAAGTCTGATAGACCTAAAACGTAACCGAGCATGCACATTCTTTTTCATCTTTGAACGAAAGGGTGTCCGAGTGAATGATTGTGAGAAAATGGATTTTTGTGGAAGATATGGTGGATATGGATGAATTTTAGAAGTAAGGAATGGAAGAAATGAGAGTGTGGGTTTATCCTAAAATTCATTGGTGAAGTGGGTTGGTATAATCACACAACTGAAAATGAAAGTATCCGGTGGCTCTTTAGGTAAAATTTTCTTACTAGGAGAGTTTAGAAAATCATGAAGCACAAGAGAAAGAAAAGGGTCAAGCACAAACTCTAG
Organism: Coptis chinensis; assembly: GCF_015680905.1. Classification (NCBI taxonomy): domain Eukaryota; kingdom Viridiplantae; phylum Streptophyta; class Magnoliopsida; order Ranunculales; family Ranunculaceae; genus Coptis; species Coptis chinensis. The sequence continues at coordinate 35,601,355 of NC_141459.1, forward strand.
GTTCCTTTGAAAAGGTGGAGGGCGGGGAACTTTGATGGAAGGTGAATGAGTGACAGGATGATATGAGGTAGGTAAACGGCGCTGACCTAATGCTCTCAGTTCTAGATCATCAGAATCTTTTAGATATGCAAGACATTCATCAATAGGTGGGTTACAAGAATCACTAGGATAAAGGGTAGAAAAATTCTTCTTATATCATGGCGTCGAGGGATGAATGGATGTTGATAGGTGGGGACTCGCGAGATGGCAAAGAAGAGTTGCAAAAGAGTTAAAGAAAATCTTCCTCGATTTCATTTACATCCAGGGAGTCCTTGTCGAAATTAGAACTTCCGAAGGAAATGAATTGGTGCATCTGATTCTCAGGAAATGTGTTGTTAAAATACTTTTGAGCTAAGCTCTCTATCATGTTAACCTCTCCATCGATATTCGTATCAGGTAACTGTTTCATCATTTTAAAAATGTTTACCTCAACAGAAAGATGGCCAAAAGACAAGGACATCGATCCATCGCAGCAGTTTATAAGCGCATTGGCAGTTGCCAAGAATGGGTGCCCTAAAATGATCGGAACAGAGTCATTAGCGACTTCTGTATCGAGGATAACAAAATCAGCAGGATAATAGAAATCCTGAACCTTAACAAGCACGTTTTCAACCACACCCTTAGGATACTTAATAGACCGATCAGCTAATTGCAACGTCATTTTAGTAGGTTGCATTCCATGTAGACCTATTTGTTTATATAAATAATAAGGGAGTAAGTTAACACTCACCCCCAAGTCTAATAAAGCAGTGGTCGTGTGAGTATCTCCTAAGGTGCATTGTACAGTAGGACGACCAGGGTCCTTGTACTTCACGATTCCATTGTGTTCAAATAACGTGGGAAACTGTTTAGTTAGAAAGGCGTCTTTTGGAATATTTGTCTTAAGCCTAGTAGTGTACAACTCTTTAAGAAACTTAGTATGGTGAGGTAACATTTTAATCGCTTCAAGAAATGGTAGGTTTATCGTTAGATTTTTAAAAACATCCCTAATCTCGTCAAATTTTGTATCTTTATTTAACATGGCTAACCTCTGGGGAAACGGTGGTTTCTCTCTATATTTAGCATATGGATCAATAGGATGTCTAACCTTGGATTTTTGTTTCTTAGGTTGTGGTTTAACTGGTACTTCTACTGGGGTAGGATCTTTAGTTATTACGTCGGTATTTAGTATAATATCAGGTGTAAGGACTACTGGTGGGGTAACTACAAGCATAGTTACGATGTTATCAACCATTCTGCTAGAACGGAGAGTGGTGATGCCATTTAGCTCACCTACATTTCCATTTTCATTACTAGGATTACCGTTTACCTCAAAGGCTGTGTTTGTTGTTTTAGGATTAGGTATCGCTTGACCTAGAAACACACTTTTGGGTTGTACTTTCTCTTGGGCTAACTGCTGTAAGGAAAGTAGGATGGACTGTAAAATCTGTTGTTGGGTTTGCATAAAGGCGTCGAAACGATCCGATTGTGGAGAAGTGTTTGCTATAGGTTATGTGACAGGAACTATGTCACGTTGATTATTAATGGGTAGATTGTGATAGTTTTTATTACCAGAACGATACTTCTATTAGGATTATAATTATTATTGTTATAATTATTATAATTCATTTGTCCTTGTCCTTGTCTCGGTGGAGTTTGGTTGTAATTGTTTGCTGGCCTAACATTTTGGTTATTAAACCTTGGAGGTGTAACTTGTTAATTATTTTGCCAACCGAAGTTGGGGTTTTGTCGCCACGGTGTGTTAGGCTCACTATTAATGGAAACATTGTCTTGTTGTGATGTTTGTTGTTCATATGCGAGAGGACAATAGGAGTCGGGATGCTCAGGACTCAAATAGAAATTACATGGATTAGAGTTAACATTCATGACGGGAATAGGCTTTTGTTGAACAGAAATAGCTTCTACCTTTTTAGTGAGAGATTCCATTAAAGTTTTTAGTTTAGGATCGGGTTTAATTTCAAACATACCGGTGGCCTTAACTGTTGTAGAAGAACTAGTGGAGCGGGAGATATCGTCACTACCCCCCCCAGTTATTATTACGCTTTGTTTGATCTTCTAAAAATTTATAAGCCTCTGAGGCTCCCTTACTGAGGAAACTACCTACCCCCATTCATTATGTTAAGCACCTCTTTGTGGTGGTGTAACAGTCCCTTGAAAAAGGCACCAACTAACGTGTCTTTCGCAAGGTTATGATGTGGCAACTCTATAAGAAGATCGGTGAAATGATTCCAAGCCTCTGAAAATGATTCATGAGGATTCTGTAGAAAGAAATTAATCTTGGAAAGCATTTCATCTGTCTTCAGTGGTAGGTAAAAATGTTCCATAAGTAGTTGAACAAGATTGGCCCATGAGTCCACAGAATTAGGCGCTTCGGCAGTTAACCAAGACGCCGCCTTATCGGCTAAGGTGAAAGGAAACACCCTCAGTTTAATTTGTTCAGCACCAACCGTAGGATGATGGAATGTGGTAAGGACTTGTTCAATCCTATGCATGTGCTGATAAGGTTTTTCATGGTCTAACCCATGAAAAACGGGTAACAAATTAAATATATTTGGGGGGATTCGGAAATTCCCCACTGGGTCTGTAAGAACGATGCAAGATTTTGGGCTATCGTTCAAGGCTTTGTAAAAGTCAGAGAGAGGAGATTCTCTTTCTTCAACCATTATTTCAAGTGTAGTGTGTGGTATATTAGCTAGAGGTGTAGTGAGTGGTATACTAGATAGGCGTGTTTGTTGACGTTGACGTTTGATTACGTTAGGCTTTTTTCTTCGACCTGACCTTAATCTCATGTAAGGCTAAGACCAATCTTAACTAATCACGACAACCGTCAAAACAATCCGGATATGCTAGTATAAACCTCTAACAGGAGATGCGAGGAGTGGAAGAAAGAAGTACCTGAATACCTCCTTGCTTCGCTTATGAATAGCATCTTATATACGTGAGCTCAGTGTGTGTAACAAGTTAGAAACACTGAATAACTTGAAGTAATGGAAGTTTGTACTAACCAGTGAAATTCGGGCTGCTCAGAAGAGGGTGAGGGTCGCACTCAGGAATAGCCTTGATAGGGCTCGGGTCCCGCTCAGGTGCAACTCTAGTTCCAGGCTCTTCAATGCAGGGGGCGCTCGAAATTTGCCTTGCAAAGGCGTGGGTCGCGTTCAGGTGCAACTAGAGTTCCAGGCTCTTCAGCGCTAGGCACGCTCAGAAATAAGCTTATATAGGCGCGGGTCGCGCTCAGGCTTGTTCTTTGAAATTTTTTTAGTTCTGAACCAAAGAATCACTTTTAGAAGCAAACAAGGGTGGGTGGGTTTAATGGGACTTTGGGAAGACTAACAATACTAATAAAAACAATTCTAAACGGAACTAAGATGGCAGCAGCGCCATTTGATAAAAGGTAAAACGATAGTTTTACCCACGAATAAGTAACGGAACTCAAACACAAGTAAAACTAAAATTATTTTACGTGCTAATGTTATCCAAGTTTTCTACTCTCGATGCTATTGCAATATAGTTGGAATAGAAGATTCGTTCCACTCCTAGTTCTTTAGAATTCTAATTAAGTTAACTACGATTATCAGTCTATCAAAGTTAATGAGAGTAACGATGGAATTATACTATGAGGAGAAACTACTAATCAATATTCGAATAACGAAAGAACGGAATTCAAATACTAACTTGACAATAGAGGATGAATTAGGGGAATTCGATTCCACATAGATTAGACTTAATCCACTAACAAAGAAATGTCGTAATCTAAATTTCAATGCTTTCGTATAAACAACTGGTATTTCTAATCCCTAATTATTCATGACAATCTCTACCAAATAATAACTAGAATGTGAAGCAATCAAACCCATTCTTATGGTGAACTAATTATTTTCTAGAATTGAATAGATTATCACGATGATTTCTAAGCTAACAAAATCAAGTTTTCATCAAGGCTTCCTCAAACCCCTCTAATGGAGGTTTTAGCCTTGAGTCATTAAACTATCATTTCTATATGAATTTAAGAAAGACATGATATAAAGATTATAAATTTACTGTATTGATCTAATCAAGAATTTAAAACTAAATTAACAACTAAGAAATGATTAGTAATTGATAAAAGATAAATTGAATAGTCTACCTACGAAATGAACAATGAACTCAAAACGTAAGTAAACTAAAACTTTCTTATGAGCCTATATTTATCAAAGTTTCTCTACTCTCAATCCAATGAGATATAGTGGAGTAGGAAGTTCGTTCCACTCCTAGTTCTCTAGCATGAGATGTTTTCTAATCTAATTAGTCGGTCTTAAGTTTAATGAGAGTTTTACGAGGGGGAATTATACTACGATGCAATATGAAATTGATTATTTTAATTTAAACTACGAATGCTATGGAAATATGATTGTTTTTTAATCTAGATAAAGGATTAGAGGGGAATTGAATCCACCTCGAATCCAACTTAATAACCTAGCATAGATTGTTGTATCTCGATTCTTACGTTCTTCACGGCAAGAATTTCGAAGTTCTAATCCCTAGTGTTCGTGGCATTTCTACCAAATACTAACTAGCATGTGAGGTCGTCCACCCATTCTCATGGCGAAACACGACCTTCTAGAGTGGAATAGAATCTACAAACAATTCTACACTAAACCACTAAGTTTTCATCAAAGCTTCATCAACCCCTCTAATGGAGGTTTTAGTCTTGATTCATCAAACTAACATTTCCCATTGAATCTAAACTAAACATAATGTAAAGAATTGAAATTTACTTAATCAAACAATAATGACATCTAATTTAATGACTAAAATGAAATAAGAACAAGAATTGAAATTAGATCTAGAAATGGAAATGACAAAAATCGAAATTGATAAAAATACTACTTTATTGATCTAATCAAATGAAGAACAAGATTCAAAGGTTTAATCTAATACAATGAATTGAAACTAATTAAACTAAGTTCTAAAACTAATTAATGGAGGCTAACTAATCTAGGTCTAACTATCTACCATTAACAAAGAGTGAATCTTTGGTTTTTATACTCTCAGATCCAAAAATCGTGCATGGGCTTGGAGCCATGTTTTGGGCCAGAGAATCAGGCCCAAAACCCAATTCTTTTAGTCCAAAAAGGCCTCTTCAGCTATAGTTGGCTTCAACAGACTTTTCGTCCACTTTTGCTCCTCTGATTGGGTCAAGGCTTAGACCATTGGAAAACTCTTTCCGAGCCGGTCGTTTTGACATAAGGTAGGCCCCATTCCGAGGTCTGAGTCCAAAGATACGGCCTTTGGAAGTTCTGCTGACTTGTGTGCTGTTTCTGCCCGCGTCGACTTTTCAGCTTTTGACCGGGCTTTTAGAAAGGCTTTGTCTTCTTGAAACTTAGCCTTTAATCACGGAACTCCTTAGTAACCGACCTTTGCTCCTTTATCTCGCTAAAGTGGCACATTTCTGCACATAATGGACTTTGAAGCCTGAAATGCATAAAAACACGTAATCAGTGTTAACTCTTAATTATTACTCACATAATTGGTCTAAAAGTATGACTGTTAAAGGGTTAAAACTACAGTTTTGGGCTCTTATCAAACCACCCCCAAACAGCATTTTGCTTGTCCTCAAGCAAAGATGAGAAATTAGAATAAGTGGACCAAAAATGGAGTTCTATCTACTCGTTTACTGAGTCGCGATTGCATTGACCATATGCAACAAGGCCTTAAACCACTAGGAATTCCCTAGTGGGCGAGTTATAGCCTCGTGAGAGTTTTCCAGTGAAGGTACTCACAAACTTCATCTATACTACAACGACTAAGAAATAAAACTATTGTTTCCTTATTCATGCTCTAAATTAACTATACCTCTCACTAGCAATGCATATAGAGTAATCAAGTCGAAACTTAAGCTAATATATGCATAATAATCAATCATCTACGAATAAACATATATACAATAAGTAATGCTATGAAATGCAGTAGCAGGTCCATTTCTGAAACTTTGGAATAGCGTCCTTAAGTAGGTTCTCACATAAAAGTCAAGACAAAAATCACTCTGATTTTTCCACTCAAGTTTTGCTACTCCAATTAATGCGGTGGGCATACTTTACCTTACAATCTCAATGACACACAAGGAAGCCAAAGTTGATCAAACACATCTGCCACTTACTATCCCACTAACCTATTCCTAATTGAGCTAGAGGTCTTTATTAGGTGTTGCGGGGATTAGGAGATGGTTTAAGAAGGAAGGAAATGGATATTCAAAAGGGACAAGTCTGAGATAATAGAGTCTCCATATTATGTAACTAGAGAAAACCTTGTTATTTACTTTTGCTTCTACACTTTGTTTCCATCCTTAGCCATATTTTTTTTCTTTTTCTTTGGCTTTTGATTCCTTTTATTCTATTTTTTTTTGGAGTTTTTATTTTATTTCTATTTTTATTTTTCTTTTCTTTGGATGGAAACTTCTTTTCTTTATTTTCTAAAGCAATTTTACACAGGTTTTTCTCTTCTTCTTTCTTCCTTATTCTATTCTCAGACTTATCTAAATTGGGTAGGTTGATTTTTTTTTTTTTTTGTTTTGTTTTGTTTTGTTTTGTAACAGGGTAAAGGATTTGTGGTTTATGAAAAGGCTAATAAAAGGCTCAGTGGGGCGACTAGCGGAAAATATACTTAGGTCGGAATTTCTAGCTATATCGATCCAAAAAGGGCCTAAATTCTCTCTTAGGACATGGTATAGTGGTCAAGCAAGTGGACGTGTGATTTCTCTATTCGAATATACTTCTCCCTTGTGTCATTTCTCAAATGTTTCACTCATATAAAGGCTTTTTAGGCTATATTCTCACAGGATTTGTAGAATAAGTACTCTAGCCTAGATTTGAAACTTACTACCAAACAATCATAGATACTCATGTAATATATTTATAGATAGATGCAAAGATTATTACCTACATATTAACCTAAGTTTCTAAAAACTATTCTAATGCAAAAGCTACGTGAGACTTCTAGATTATTAAGAGCATAGAGAAAGAAACAATACCAATATTCCTAAGTGTATAGCATAAACTTTTTATTTTTATTTTTATTTTATTTTTATTTTTTTTAAGACAAATAATACGTAATATACAACCTAATATGTGCTTAACATTTACATCGTGTTTCTATACCACCCCCAAACAATTTAGGAGAAGAGAGTTCATGAAACAATTCAATAGCACAATTAAATTATGTAACTAACTAATTTTTATAATTTTTAACATTTTATAAATAAAAGTGCATAATTTACATCCTAAAAGTGTCTAATTTTTCCAAATGTTTCTATCCCACCCCCAAACAATCGAACGCTTTGTCCTCAAAGTGTAAAGAGATAAGGAAAGAATTTACCATAGAAACGTGGCAAAATTGGCAAATCCCCTCGTAAATGTAAATATTGTAAAGATGATATGATAATATGAAGCACAATTAAACTGTTACTTACTAACTAACACAAACTCTACTAGAGTAAACATGACAGGCTTAGGGTGGCAACAAGATTTGAAATGAATACCAAAATAAGCCACCCCCAAACAAAATTGGAAAACTCTTTTTAAGTTTGAAATTTTTGTTTGGCCTATACTCCGTGAAAAGTTGGTATTGTCTAAAACTTGGGTCTTTTAAGGTCGATTCGAGACTTGCTAGATTACTATTTTATAGCTTTAAACTTTTTTACTTTTTATGAATTAGGTTTAATATAAAGGAAAACAATAATCAGTAAAGACATAATTCACACCATAGAGAAACATGACTCAAAAACCAAGAAAACATGCAAGAGTGAAAAACGTGAATTATGTGAACCGTGGACTTAGGATCCGGTACTTACAACCACACACTCCATAGGGAGGGCCCGGTTACCTGAATGGTACATTCACCAATATATGGAAATGAAAGGAAATGCACCAAACACAAAATTTGAGTCGTTTATAGTCAGATACTCGAGACTTTATCTAAATATATGTATGAATATGCAGTTTATCATATATCAACAACTGAAATAGTTGTGGATCGTTCCATAAATAAATATCACAAAAAACATATCCAAACACAATCAAGCACCAAGATTTCCTACGACGCAGCCTAGTGGAATGAAAGCGAAGTCGGATAGACCTATAACATAACCGAGCATGCACCTTATGTTTCATCTTTGAACGAGAGGGTGTCCTAGTGAATAAGTGTGGAAAAGTGAATGGTTGTGGAAGATATGGTGGATTGGGATAAGTTTTAGAGGGAAAGCATGGAAAAATGAGGATGTGGGTTTAGCACAAAACTCATTCATGGTGTAGTTAGGGACCGCCTCAAGTCCGAAAATGAAGGTGTCAAGTGGTTTATCCTTGGGAAGTATTTGTTTACTAGGTGGATTTAAAAATCATGAAGCAATGGGAGAAACTAAAGGATCGAAAGCAAACTCGAGGTTCCTTTGAAAAGGTGGAGGGTGGGGAATATTGGTGATGGAAGGTGAATGATTCTCAGCTAGAGCTCTCAAGTCCATATCATCGAAATCTTGATATATGCAAGACATTCCTCAATAGGTGGGTCAAAAGGATCACTGGGATAGAGATTGAAAAATTCATCTTCCGTCATAGCATCAAGGGATGAATGGTTGTTAGCAAGGGGGGACTCGCGAAGTGGTAAAGAAACGGTGTAAAAGAGTTGCAGGAATTCTTCTTCGATTTCGTCTACTACCAAGGAGTCATTGTTAAAGTCGGAATTTCCGAAGGAAAGGAATTTGTTAATCTGTTTCTCCGGAAACATGTTTTTGAAGTAATCTTGAGCTAAGCTCTCGATCATGCTAACCTCGCCATTTGTAGATGAATCGGGATACTGTGTCCTCGTTTTGAAAATATTTACCACAACAGAAAGATGGCCAAAGGACAAGGACATCGAACCATCGCGGCAGTTTATGAGCCGCCGTTGGCGAGCCAAGAAGGGGCGCCCTAAAATGATAGGTACAGAGTCGTTAGTGACTTCGCGGTCGAGGATAACGACGGTCGGTTTGGGTAATAAAAATTTTTGGACTTTAACCAAAGACGCTTTCAACCACACCCTTAGGATACTTAATAGACCGATCGACTAATTGCAATGTCATTTTAGTAGGTTGCATCTCCTCTAGACCTATTTGTTTATACAAATAAAACGGGAGTAAGTTAACACTAGCCCCCGTGTCTAGTGGCCGTCGTCGTGTGAGAATCTCCTAAGGTGCATTGTGCGATGGGGGACCGAGGGTCCTTGTACTTAACAATTCCATTATTTTCGGATAAAGTTGGGAACTGTTCAGTTAAAAAGGCATCTTTAGGTTTGTTGGTCTTACGCCTAGTAGTGCACAACTCCTTAAGAAACTTAGCGTGGTTAGGTAGCTTTTTTATAGCTTCGAGAAAAGGAAGGTTTATCGTTAGATTCTTGAAAACGTTCCTAATCTCCTCAAAGTTTGTATCCTTGGTTAGCATGGCTAACTTCTGAGGGAATGGTGGTTTCGCTCTATATTTAGCGTATGGCTTGACTTGATGTGTAACCTTGCCTTTCTGTTTCTTAGGTTGTGGTTTAACTGGTACCTTTACAGTGGTAGGTTCTTCAGTTTCTATTTCGGTATCTAGTTCGATATCCGGTGTAGGGAGTACTGATGGGGTAACTATAGGCATAGTTACTTTGTTATCAATCACTCTTCCAGAATGGAGAGTGGTGATGGCATTTAGCTCACCTACGGTTGTAGTTTCCGTACTAGTATTACCGTTTACCTCAAAGGCTGTGTTTGCTATTCTAGGGTTGGGTATCGCTTGACCTGGAAACACGCCTTTTGGTTGGGCTTTCTCTTGGGCTAACTGTTGGTTTAAATTATTAACGGATTGTAGAATGTGTTGGTTAGATTGAGCCATGGTTTGGAAAAGTTGTTGGCTCACTTGTATGAAGGTGTCAAGACGATCCGGTTGTGTGGGTGTAGTAGTCACGGATGGTGTGGACCGAACTATCTCGCGTTGATTATTTATGGGCGGATTGTGATAGTTATTATTTACCTAACGATACCTCTATTAGCATTATAATTATTATAACTACATTGACCTTGTGCTTGACCTTGTCGAGGTTGCGCTTTGTTGTTATAATTATTATAATTACCCGACCTCGCCCCTGTTGTGGTGGAGCTTGGTTATAACCGTAAGGTTGGCCTAACATATTGATTATTGTACCACAGTAGGTGTGACTTGTTGGTTATTTCTCCAACCGAAGTTGGGATTTTGTCTCCAAGGGGCGTTAGGTTCACTATTAATGGAACAAGAATGTTCATAGGTTATAGGACGATTAAGCTCCGGGATGCTCGGGACTCAACCGAAACTACATGGATTTGAATTTACATTCATGATGGGGATAGGCTTTTGTTGAATAGAAATAGCCTCTACCTTTTTAGTTAGAGATTCGATTAAATTTTTAAGTTCTCGATCGGGTTTCATCTCAAACATACCGGGCGGCCTTAATCGCTGTTGAAGAAGAACTAGCGAGGCGGGGATATCATCACTCCCAATCAATTGTTATTGCGTTTAGTTTGTTCTTCTAAAATTTGTAAGCCTCCGAGGCTCCTTTACTTAGGAAACTACCCCATTCATTATGTCAAGGACTTCTTTATGGTGATGTTGAAGTCCTTTGAAAAGGCACGCACTAACGTGTCTTTTGCTAGATTATGGTGTGGACACTCTATAAGCGGATCGGTGAAAAACGATTCCAAGCCTCAAAATGATTCATGAGGATTCTGGCGAAAAGAAGTGAATCTTGGAAAGCATTTCATCCGTCTTTAGGGGTGGGTAAAAATGTTCCATAAACAGCTGAACAAGTTTGGCCCATGAGTCCACAGAATTAGGCGCTTGGGCAGTTAACCAAGACGCCGCCTTATCAGCTAAGGTGAAAGGGAATACCCTCAATTTAATTTGTTCCGCACCAACCGTAGGATGGTGGAATGTTGTAAGGACTTGTTCAATCCTACGCATGTGCTGATAAGGTTTTTCATGGTCTAAACCATGAAAAACGGGTAACAAATTAAATATATTTGGGGGGATGCGGAAATCCCCCACTGGGTCTGCTAGAACGATGCAAGATTTAAGGCTATCGCCAAGGCTTTATAAAAGTCGAAAAGGAGTCTCTCTTTCTTGACCATAATATCGGTGGTGTGTGTGAAATAGTAGCTAGAGGTGTAGTGGGTGGGAAACTAGATAGACTTGTTTGTTGACGTTGTCGCAGTAATTACGTTAGTTGTTTTTCTTCGACCAGACCTTAATCTCATGCAAGACTAAGTCGAACTTAACTAAACATGTAACACTCCAAACAATTCTGATATACTAGTAGAAACCTCTAACTGGAGATGCGAGGTGTGGAAGAAAGGAATACCTGATTGCGTCCTTCCTTCGCTTATGAATAGCGTCTTGTTTACGCGTGTTCAGTGTAAATAACAAGTTAAAACACTGAAAAACTTGAAAAATCAAAATTTGAAACAAACCTACAGAAATCCGGAAACTTTTGCATAGTATGCCCGGTAAGCGCCGCATAGAAGCGGGTCGCGGCTCCTTGTTCCAGTGACTTAGCGCGGGTCGCGCTCGGTCTGAGGGCGGGTCGCGCTCATGGTCCAGTAACTATAGGGCGGGTCGCTAGGAAAGGAAGGCGGGCTTCGTGTTCCGTGCTATAGGTATAGGCGCATCCGCAACGGTGTATATTTTTGCGAACTTTTTCAACGCTGAAATGGACAACCACAGTATGAATCAAACAAGGGTGGGTGGGTTTAATGGGACTTAAAAATGACTAATTCTACTATGAAAACAATGCTAAAGTGCAACTAAGATGGCAGCGGCGCCATTTGATAAAAGATAAATTGAATAGTCTACCTACGAAATGAACGATGAACTCAAAACGTAAGTAAACTAAAACTTTCTTATGAGCCTATATTTATCAAAGTTTCTCTACTCTCAATCCAATGAGATATAGTGGAGTAGGAAGTTCGTTCCACTCCTAGTTCTCTAGCATGAGATGTTTTCTAATCTAATTAGTCGGTCTTAAGTCTAATGAGAGTTTTACGAGGGGGAATTATACTACGATGCAATATGAAATTGATTATTTTAATTTAAACTACGAAATGCTATGGAAATATGATTATTTTTGAATCTAGATAAAGGATTAGAGGGAATTGAATCCACCTCGAATCCAACTTAATAACCTAGCATAGATTGTTGTATCTCGATTCTTACGTTCTTACGGCAAGAATTTCGAGTTCTAATCCCTAGTGTTCGTGGCATTTCTACCAAATACTAACTAGCATGTGAGGTCGTCCACCCATTCTCATGGCGAAACACGACCTTCTAGAGTGGAATAGAATCTACAAACAATTCTACACTAAACCACTAAGTTTTCATCAAAGCTTCATCAACCCCTCTAATGGAGGTTTTAGCCTTGATTCATCAAACTAACATTTCCCATTGAATCTAAACTAAACATAATGTAAAGAATTGAAATTTACTTAATCAAACAATAATGACATCTAATTTAATGACTAAAATGAAATAAGAACAAGAATTGAAATTAGATCTAGAAATGGAAATGACAAAAATCAAAATTGATAAAAATACTACTTTATTGATCTAATCAAATGAAGAACAAGATTCAAAGGTTTAATCTAATACAATAAATTGAAACTAATTAAACTAAGTTCTAAAACTAATTAATGGAGGCTAACTAATCTAGGTCTAACTATCTACCATTAACAAAGAGTGAAGCTTTGGTTTTTATACTCTCAGATCCAAAAATTGTGCATGGGCTTGGAGCCATGTTTTGGGCCAGAGAATCAGGCCCAAAACCCAATTCTTCGATCAAAAGGCCTCTTCAGCTATAGTTGGCTTCAACAGACTTTTCGTCCACTTCTGCTCCTTTGATTGGGTCAAGGCTTGGACCATTGGAAAGCTCTTTCCGAGCTGGTCGTTTTGACATAAGGTAGGCCCCATTCCGAGGTCTGAGTCCAAAGATACGGCCTTCGGAAGTTCTGCTGACTTGTGTGCTGTTTCTGCCCGCGTCGACTTTTCAGCTTTTGACCGGGCTTTTAGAAAGGCTTTGTCTTCTCGAAACTTGGCCTTTAATCATGCAACTCCTTAGTAACCGACCTTTGCTCCTTTATCTCGCTAAAGTGGCACATTTTTGCACATAATGGACTTTGAAGCCTGAAATGCATAAAAACACGTAATCAGTGTTAACTCTTAATTATTACTCGGTCTAAAAGTATGACTGTTAAAGGGTTAAAACTACAGTTTTGGGCTCTTATCAGTAACTAAATGATTAAAATTAGATCTAAGTGATTTAATAATTAAAACTAGATTATGAGTAACAAACTAACTTTTTTTTATCTAATGAGATAAAATAGTATTTATTCAACAACTGAATTAAAAACAAGTAAATAAAACTAATTAATGGAGTCTAAACTAATTTATTTCCTCATCTAGGTCCTATTAATGAGTCTGCCTCTTTCCTCCTTTCAAGAAGAGAAAGAGATCCCCAATTTCATACATGGGCCTGGAGCCATGTTTTGGGCTGGAAAATCGAGCCCAAAACCCAATTTCTTCAGGTCACAGAGGCTTTTCAGTTGGATTTGACTTCAACAGATGTTTCATCTACTTCTGCTTCTCTGATTAGGTCAAGGTTGGGACCATTGGAAAGCTCTTTCCAAGATGGTCGTTTTGACATAAGGTAGGCCCAATTCTGAGGTTTGAGTCCAAAGATACGGTCTTTGGAAGTTATGCTGAATTTTGTGTGCTGTTTCTGCCCGCGTTGACTTTGACTTTTCAGCTTTTATCGGGCTTTAAAAATGCTTTTTCTCCTTGAATCCTGGCCTTTAATCACAGAACTTCTTAGCAACCAACCCTTGCTCTTTTCTCTCACAAAAGTGACACATTTCTGCACATAATTGACTCCAATGCCTGAAATACATAAAAGCACGTAATCAACATTAACTCTTATTTATTACTCGCATAATTGGTCTAAAAGTATTATTGTTAAGGGGTTAAAACTACAATTTTGGGCTCTTATCAGCACCTGTGCAAAGTTTGTGATACTGTCGTCATGCGTCAAGATAAGACGAAATTGTTCCCAAGTTTTAGGTAAAGACCTAATAACAGCTTGAATTTGCCGTTCATTTGACAGGACCTGTCGTGCTTGGGCTAACTCAGCAACCATGTTCCTCATCACTGTGCAATGTTGTGTCATAGAGGTATGAGGCAGCTTGACAAATTTGTCAAAGCTCATTTGTAGCTTCCTCAGCTGTGCAGTAGTCGTACCCCCAAGGTCCGCTGTTACTGCTACCCATAGCTCTTTAGCCGATCCAAGGCCATCAAACGCATCATGAAGTCATTCCTCATGGTGCCAAGTATGGCAATTCAGGCAACATTGTCTCTGCTTGAATACTCATTGTACTTCCTAAGTGCAGTAGTACAAGCAGCTTATGTTAATCCTTCGGCGGTAGGTTCTGCTTCTGTCTCAGTTATTACGTCAATGACCTTCCTATCTGCCATAATTAGCCTAACTTTCCTAGACCAAAGTTTGTAATTCTTGTCGTTTAACAAGTCCTTTTCAGGTAGCATGGTAAACGGGGATTGTCCATCGAGTGCCATTCTATCAAGTTTGAATTCCAAAAAAATTAAGATACTACAAAGAAGAATCATCTCTTAAAATAAATCTAAGTAATCCACATTTTTACATATGAGATGATCATGATAATCTACTAGCATGATTCTAGCCATTAAATAAAATCAATGCATTTAACTATCAATAACAGAGAATATGCAAAAAATCTACTACTTAAATTTCCATTTAATAAAATTGTTTCGACAAAAAGGAGTTTTCTATCTTTCAAAAATAATGTGGAACTAAAAAGAGTCAGTCAACCATGAACATAGAAACGTCTTGGGTGCCTAGGGGGGGTCATCTTCATCCTCACAGTCACTATCAGCTATTTGAAAAATACTAGCCACTTCCTCTTTTTCCCTGTGAGGTAGGAAAATAAACCCTGATGACACATCATATGGATTTGGTTCCTTAGCATCGTCTTATAACCGATGTAGGAGAGATTTAAGTGGTCGAGCCTCATTCCTATCCTGAATAGGACTGGGGCTCTTTGGTGTATATTCTGGTGATGGTGGCTCTGTCTTTATCCTATCAGATTTTAAGACAGTACGCTTCAAAGCTCTCCTATATATTGATTTGCAATCATGCGTTTCTTGGAAGCCCGTCTCCCAAGATCTGGTTCAGTTTTCCTACATGTCTCGGGTATATGCGACTTAGGCATTGTGCCTTAGTTTTCATATGACCGTTGATAGAAAACAGACAATTTTATTTACATGTAATAGTAAAAATCCAGATTTAAATAATTACTGAATTGTAAAAATAAACATCCTAATGTCAATTTTTAATCGTGAAAAAATACATGTGAAAAATCCTAAAATTTCTAGAGAAATAATCTCAGAAAATAAATTTCAATGTAAAAATTTCTAAGGAAAAAAACATTTCCTAGAAATTTTTTTTTATTAAAGGTTAAAAAAAAAATTAAACAATTTCTAATTAATTTTAAACAACCTGATTATTTAAAAATTAATTAAAAGATTTTTGAAAAAAAAAACAGTTTTTCAAAAAAAATTAGTAGATCACAAGATCAAAACTACAAACAAAAGCATGCAAACCATGGAAAACCTGGCTCGATGCCAATGTAGGGTTTTTACCAATGTATCATGCATGATTCCTACGATACGTACAATTATGCTATATCACATGCATAAAGTAGCGCAGCAAAAATAGAAGATCGTGCCTTGGTCACAGCTTTCAATTCATAGTTCCAAGCTTTGATCTACCGGAGAAGATGATGTTCTTGGCATACTCAAGATCTTCTTCTTCTCAACTTAGCTAGCAAGAAGATGATGTTCTTGGCACAATCAAGTTCCAACCACAAACAGGAAGCAACCTATGTTCACGAACCAAGAACCAAGAACCAAGAACTGACAATGGCTAGCAATGAAGGTTACCACCTATGGAATGTTCACGAAAAAAACTAGCTTCTTATTTAGAAAACGTTGGAGGCCATCATTAAAGGGAGAGAGAGATTTGCTCATTTTTGGGATGATATATATGTGAGGGGGGGTTCTATGTCCCATACTTATCCAAAATGAGCTAAGGATAGAGTCCTATACTCATCCCAATACCTGGTGGTTATCCTTATCCCGGTGGTTTATCCTTATCTTGGTGGTCATTTATCCATATCAGGTCTGACCCGGCCTTATTTCCAACAAGTTAAGTTTCATACACTGCAGACCAGCTTTTGAAACTTACATCAGGTTTTTCATGAGCTGACACGTATATCAAACGACCGTTTTTAATAACAGGACAATCATGAAAAAGGCTTCTGGGTATGGTTTGGAGTTGTTCGGGTTCTGGGTTTTCAGTTCAGGTTAAGAAAATTTGGGCTGAGCCGGTGTTTTTCAGAGAGATGTAAGTGATGGTTCCTTCATTTTCTTCAATGAACTGACCATTGAAGTTGTTGGAAGTACCATCAGTTAAATGTCGTTCGGTTAATTCTTCTGTTAAGTTTCCGCTAAGTGTTGAAGGAAGTTTGACGGAAAAGATACCAAAGCCGTAGTCAGGCCTTCCAGAGGTGGTAAAGGCGATGGTTCCTTTTACTGGTTTTTGGGTTTCAATTGGGAAAGATGATGAGCTGACTCAATATCGGAATTTTGACGCTAAGAGATTTTGAAATTTCATTTGGGAAATGATTATTTGGTGACATACATTTGTGTTTACCCCCAAGAGTACTTTAGGCAATAGAACAAATATAGATGATTTCCGGGATGGATTAGGAGGACTTTTGTGATGATTCAAAATTTGGGGGTAAACACAAACGCATGTCTGAAAATAGGGGGTTATCACTAATTAACCATATTCTATTTTATTTAGATTCCAAAAGAGTAAAAAGGCCAGACCCATTCGTCAAGTTGGATTGGCCCTGCCATGATTGTATCGAAATCGAGTATGTGGATAAAATCTTGCCCTTCAATGGCTTCTAAGATTGCTTGGTTAGCAGTCAAGTGGCTAAACCTTATGAACGGAGTAACTTGGTTCAAACAAATGTAAGAAGATTGCAACTGATGTTGGACAAGATCTTCCACAACTTCCATTTGAAGCAATGCCAATCCACTACCAGTACTAGTAACACCGCACATACTAGAACTACTAGTAGCACTACTAGCATTGGTCATTAAAGGTTGAAGAGGGAAAAAATAAGGAACACATGATAGTGAAGGACTAATCGTGGGTGGTGCCGATGCGGAAACGGTGCGGTTGAGCCTAATGGAAAGAGCTTTAGCAAATTGGTGAACCAACCTTTCCGTGGAATCACCGTAAGGAGAAGATGACGTGGATGACAGGTAAGATACTAGAAGATGAGCGGCAGGGAAGTTGGATTGAGAGAGGAGTTCAACACAAGTGATGAGTAATTGTCACGTATGAGCAGCTGGAGAAGGTAGAATCTGGCAAGAAGTTACAAGCAGCTGGAATTGTGGTCTTAAGGTACAAGCACCTCACCTGAAATCACATAGCAAAAGAAACAGTTAGTGCTAAAATCATTTTTTAGCAATGAAGTTTTAAAATTTCAATCGAAGAATTAGCAAATTTGGAAGTTGTTAAATTCTGTGTTAGTGGTGATGCTAGAAGAGTTGTGACATTGATATATTAGAGACACCAAGAAGAAGACCAAAGAAGACTAGAGATTGATTATGGTTAAAGAGTACTTAGGTTGAGATATTGTTCTCTACCTAGAGTTACATACTTAAACTAAAACTAAAACATGATAATAGAAACTATTAGATATGGATGTCCACACTTATAGAAACATGGGACTATCCATATTGGACATATTCTAATACTGACATATTTTAATACTCCCCCTCAAGCTGTAATTACGCAAACTATGCAAATTACAACTTGGATTACAAAAAAAAACCAAAGATAAGAATACTGCTCACCCTTTCGCATAGAACTTCTCTTTAGTTGAAGAATTCGAACAACTGTTGAGAAGTTCTGGAGCTGAAACTGTCGGTGTAGGCAATGGCCTAACCTGAATACTGAAGGTGTACCACAGTCACAAATTGAAACCATAACACCAGTTTGATGCTACTCCCTTCATTCGTTGATATGGCTTTCATAATCTAAATTGCAACTGATAACACTGATTTGATGTGCACTTCTTGGCTGCTACTATCAATATCACTGAATATTGATGAGTGCAGTTTAGGCTTGACTACTACCTGAAACATACTGGCAGTTTAGGCTTGACTACTACCTGAAACATATGTACAATTTTGGCGTGAGTGCAACCTGAAACATATGTGCAGTTTTAGGGCTTGATCAAGCTACCGAAACATACTTGGCAACGAGGAGGCTTGATCGCTACACAAAACATACTTGCAGTTGAGGCTTGATCTACACTGAAACATACTTGCAAATGAGGCTTGATCTACACCGAATCTTGAAAGACCTAATAGTGGAGATGTCATCAAGACTGAATAGTGGATATGCCTTGTCATGAAGAGTTCGTCAAGGCTTGTTGGAATATGGAGACATGAGTACTCTTTCTCATACGTCTCCATATTCTCCTTCCCTCATATACTACTGAATGTCTTCATATCTCCCTATTCCCCCTCTCAAGTTGGAATATACAAGGCTATTGAAAAATACAAAGGCTTGTCTATTCCGACTTGAACTTGAAACTGAGAAAACTAAATACCAACTTATACAACCAACCAATGCCCACTTCAAAAAGAAACAATACTTCATACTCCAACTATACTTCATACTTCAAAAACAATACTTCATACTTCAAAAAAATTAATAGAACATGAATCAAACAATACTCACTATAGAGGGTGGAGGGTGGGTCGCGCCTTTTTATGACTGCGAATATCTAGAACATTGGAAGATGGAAAGAATAATTTCTCGTGAGATAGAGGTCGTGTGCCCCTATAATACTTCAAACAAACAACTTGATCATGTTCTAGAAACTAAGATAGAATACCGCATCAATACCAACTATGTGGAAGCTAGAAACCTAAACATCCATAACGACATACAAACAATACTACCCCTCCAATCCTGGACGAGAGTGTAAACTACCTTCCAAAGGCTTGATACTTCAAAAATCTTGAAACCTGATGAGTGGAAGCTAGAGCACGGGAGCGCCTTTGTCAAGGCATATTGGAGCGCGCCCTGCGCCCAACTGCCTGGAAGTCGAAACAAGCAAGAGGGCACCCCGCGCCCATCTCATGCAATTTTGTAGCGCGCCCCGTGCCCTCTTCTCTGAATACAATAGGAACAATACTAAAACAACTTTTGGCGTGCGGACTGAGCGTGTGTGCGCTTGTCCAATACTAACTTCAAAGACTCCGGGATACAGAGAGGTTGTGCCCCTCTTATCAATACTAAGACAAAGAGATTGCGGAAGATGTAGATTGCGGAAGCGAAACAATACTAAGAAACCAATACTGAGAAATTTCGGATCTCTCTCCTAGCATTCTTCAAACAAACTTTAAACACTAGCAGAATCTTGAAAACTTACTTTAACATGACGATGAACAGTACCATGAACAGTGCCAGTGAACAGTAAACCCGTCAGAGAAAAAATTGAAACTTGAATTGAGATATAAGAATTTCTTTTTGTGAGAAATCCTTCTTCTTGAAACTTGACTTGAATAATATACTGAAAATTAAAACAAACTGATTTTGATTTTTTTCTTGGTGAGGGTTTCTCTCCTAGCATACCACTGAACCTCTCTTTGATACCATGTTGATTTCTATGTTAGTGGTTGATAAAAGTAAAATTGATAGTTTTATTAATGAATAAAGCTATGAAACTGTAAACGCTAGTAAAACTAAAACTGAAGTTGATGCTCGATTATCAAAGATTTCTACTCTCGATACTATTGAAATAGAGTTGGAATAGAAGATTCATTCCACTCCTAGTTCTTTAGCATTTGTTATTTTCTAGTTTTATTAATCCTACTAAAGTTAATGAGAGGTTTACGAATTATACTACGATGCAATTTATACTAACAAGATAATGGGATTCAACTACGGAATGCTACGGGTTGAATCTATGATAAGGAAGGGGGGATTGATTCCACCTTAACTCGACTTAATTTACTAACGACGAATCGTCGTAATCCGAATTGAACTGCTTTCGCAGAACAATTGGTTCTTCCTAATCCCTAGTTGTTCATGATAATCTCTACCAACTAACATCTAGCATATGAACGATCAAACCCATTCTCATGGTGAACTAATCATTTCTAGAATGGAATGGAAATTATGACTACTCTACACTAACACAAATCAAGCTTCATCAAGGCTTCTTCAACCCCCTCTAATGGAGGTTTAGCCTAGAATCATCATACTATCATTTCCATATGCAATTAAACAAGTCATGATAAAAATATTGAAACTTTGCTTATTTAAACTCAAATGGAAACTACTCATGCAATAATTGATTTAAAATAATAATGACAAATAAGTAAATCTAAGAACTGAAGCTAATAATTAATGAAAAATGAAACTAGATTATCAAGAACTAAAAATTTTATTGATCTAACAACTAAATAACAATCATTCAATACTGAAATTAAAAAAAGAATAACAACTATTTAATTAATTGAAAACTAGATCTACAACTAAGCTTTTTGGATACTTGCTACCTAATTTATCTAATGCTTAACAGCTAAGTCTTATGTGTGTAAATGGAGGAGACCAGATCCACATTTTCGTACATGGGCTGAGGAGCCATGTTTTGGGCCAGAAAATCGAGCCCAAAGCCCAATTTCTTCAGTCCACAGAGTTTGTTTCAGCTGGTTTTGATTTCAATAGACTTTTCACCCACTTCTACTCCTCTGATTGGGTCAAGGCTTGAACCATTGGAAAGCGTTTTCCGGGCCAGTCGTTTTGACATAAGGTAGGCCCAATTCTGAGGCCTGAGTCCAAAGATATGGTCTTTGGAAGTTCTGCTAACTTGTGCACTGTTTCTGCCGCGTTGACTTTTCAGTTTTTGACCAGGCTTTACAAAGGTTTTGTCTCCTTGAATCTTGGCCTTTAATCACAGAACTTCTTAGCAACCAACTTGATATAATGTACAAATTAAATAGTTTTACTAATGAATAAAGCGATGAAACTCTAAACAAAAGTAAAACTAAACTTCTTTTTACTAGATTTATCAAAAATATTTTTCTCTCAATCCTATTAAGATATAAGGGAGTAAATGATTCGTTCCACTCCTAGTTCTTTAGCATGCGATGGTTTCGTGTCAACTAATCAGTCCAAAGTCTAATGAGAGATTTACGAGGGGAATTCTATACTACGAGGTGAATTCAATTAACAAGTTACGAATAACAAAATGATAGAATGCTAAGGGTTGAATCTAGATGAAGAATTAAAGGGAATTAAATCCACCTTAACTCGACTTAATCAACTAACAAAGACTCGTCGTGATCCAAATTGAATGCTTCGCATATCAAATTAGTAATTATAATCCCTAATTATACATGGCATCTCTACCAATCAATAACTAGCATGTGAGGTCGTCCACCCATTCTCATGGCGAATCAACAACCTTCTAGAGTGGAATAAACTCTCACGATGATTTCTAAGTTAACAAGGACCAAGCTTCATCAAGGCTTCTTCAACCCCCTCTAATGGAGGTTTAGCCTTGAGACATACTACTATCATTTCCCATTGAATTAAAACTAGACATCATATAAAACTTCTATCTTATGCAATTTTACTAAACAATAATTGAAATCTCAGGTAATAAATAGGAAATGAATAACAAGTGATAAAGGAATTTAGATCTAAACAATTGTAAATGACAAAAATCAAAATGAACAAGAATCTACTATTTTATTTATCTAATCCAGCAATAACAATATTTTCGAGGTTTAATCTAAACAAGGAATGAAAATGAAACTAAATTTAATTAAAAATAATTAAAACTAGATCTAGAATTATCTATATTTTAGGTCTAATTAGCTACCATTAACAAAGAGCTAAACTTTTTTTTTTATATGCTTCAGATCCAAAAATCGTGTATGGGCTTGGAGACATGTTTTGGGCCGGAAAATCGGGCCCAAAACCGAATTCTTTCAATCCGAAAATGGCTCTTCAGCTGGAATTGACTTCAACAAACTTTTCATCCAATTTTGCTCCTCTAATTTGTCTAAGGCTTGGACCATTGGAAAGATCTTTCCGAGCCGGTCGTTTTGGCATAAGGTAGGCCCAATTCTGAGGTCTGAGTCCAAAGATATGGTCTTCGAAAGTTTTGCCGACTTGTGCACTGTTTCTGCCCGTGTTGACTTTTCAGCTTTTGACCGGGCTTTACGAAGGCTTTGTCTCCTTGCATCTTGGCCTTTATCATAGAACTTCTTAGCAACCAATCGTTGCTCCTTTATCTCGCCAAAGTAGCACATTTACATTACATAATTGACTTTTATCACTGAAATACATAAAAACACGTGTCGGTGTTAACTCTTTTTATTACTCACATAATTGGTCTAAAAGTATGATTGTTAAGGGGTTAAAACTACAGTTTTGGGCTCTTATCAAACCACCCCCAAACAGCATTTTGCTTGTCCTCAAGCAAATATGAGAAATTAGAATAAGTGACCAAAAATGGAGTTCTAACTAATCTCGTTTCGCTGAGTGCGATTGCATTGACCATATGCAACAAGGCCTTAAACCACTAGGAATTCCCTAGTGGACGAGTTGTAGCCTCGTGAGAGTTTTCCAGGGAAGGTACTCCCAAACTTCATCTATACTACAACGACGAAGAAATAAAACTATTGTTTCCTTATTCATACTCTAAATTAACTATACATCTCACTAGCAATGAATATAGAATAATCAAGTCGAAACCTAAGCTAATATATGCATAATAATTAATCTTCTACAATAAACATATATACAATGAGTAATACTACGAAATGCAATAGCAGGTCCATTTCTGAAAACTCGGAATAGCGTCCTTAAGTAGGTCCTCACATAAATGTCAAGACAAAAACCACTCTGATTTTTCCACTCAAGTGTCGCTACTCCAGTGCGCAGTGGGCACACTTTACCTTACAATCTCAATGACACACAAGGAAGCCGGAGTCGATCAACACATCTGCCACTTACTATCACACTAACCTATTTCCAATTGAGCTAGAGGTCTTTATTAGGTGTTGCGGGGATTAGGAGATGGTTTAAGAAGGAAGGAAATGGATATTCAAAAAGACCAAGTCTGAGATAATAGAGTCTTTGTATTATGTAACTAGAGAAAACCTTGTTATTCACTTTTGTTTCTACACTTTGTTTCCATCCTTAGCCATATTTTTCTTTTTCTTTGGCTTTTGACTCCTTTGATTCTATTTTTGTGGAGTTCTAACTCTTTATTTTCTTTTATTTGTTTCTTATTTTATTTTTTTTTATTTTATTTTTTTTTTCATTTGGATGGAAACTTTCTTTTCTTTATTTTCTGAAGCAACTAACTAATTTTCATAATAGGGTAAAGGAATTTGTGGTTTATGAAAG